>NC_138873.1:67391840-67991840 GCF_965194805.1 Balaenoptera borealis
CTCTTACATCATGGTAAACAGTATTAACATTTAGTGAATCCGTTTTGTTTATTGTTTATACTACAAGCCTTTAAAACATTTCATTAAAAAACTGTCCCCTGCTCATTCATGAAATTCTTCTCCTCCTGCTTCTTCAGATTTGCTTACATGCATGCGCTGTGCTTGGATGGGGATTTTTCCTTCTTTTGCTGGAATAAAAGAGTTCATGAGAGAATGATGAGTGGATTATTGAAATATACATTCTTACATCAGAGATGATGAAAGTGTGCTATGTAGAGAAAGGGAATATTTTGAAACAGGTACAGAAACTTAGAAATGGGAGAATTCCAAAATACGCACCATGATGATTTTCATTATGGTACCTTTCTGCAATTCTGCATTTATTTAGTGTCCTACTATGCAGCTCTTTTTTGAACCTCCCCAGAATGTAGGTCAACATCACCACGGTTCCTCATATTATGTTGGTATTTTGAAAGTTGAAATATCTTGCCGTTTTTTTCCCCAGACCTAGTTCTACTCAGGTTACATGTATGGTTTTAGTAATCGTGGAACTGAGCTCATGAATTCTTTCTGTTAGCACTCACCCCTGAATTTATGACGGTAAGCACGCAGATCACACCTTTACCTGGAATAAGCAGAGCGCTCATGACGGTGCTGATCCTATGGTCTAAAATTGAAGCTGCCCCACTGTTTTCTAGGCAGCCCTAATGATCTGACTCTGCATAGTTACAAGGCAGTTTTCATTTATTTTACTCGAAGAGAGGACTGGTAAGTTTTTGTGGTGGTTAATTGTACGCATTTTGACTGCGTGATATCAACATTATCGTAATGAGATTAAGAATTGTCATTATTTTAAACCTACATGCATCCTTGAGTGTTCCTTCTACAACAGAATTTCTCAGTTTCAGCACTGTTGACATTTTAGAGCAGATAATTCTTATTGTGGGGGCCGTTTTGTGCCTGGTGGGATATATAGCAGCATCCCTGGCCTCTACCCACTAGATGCCAGTAGCACCCTCCTCCAGTCGTGACAACCAAAAATGTCTCCACGCCCTGCAGGTGTCCCCTGGTGGGTAGAATCACCCCGACTCAGGACCACCTCTCTGTTCGTATTTTGGTTTGGAGGTTCACCTTCCACCTCCTAGTCTAGGTGCTCAGTTACATCTGAGATGGACTTAAAGGGTATAAAATAACATTTTTCCTCCTGCCATTTATTCTAAAAGTGGGAACCCCAAGTTAGGTAAAGTTTTCGAAGGCTCAAGCCAAGGGTATTTTAGGGAAGAAATTTTCCCACCAGACAACCTGGAGTTTTGTTACACAGGACAGCCTCTCTCTCCGGCTTCTGGCCTCAGCAGGTGGAACCCTTCAAGGCTGCGCTTTCCCAGGGCTATTCAAGAGTAAATGGCTCCACTGACTGCGCCTGGGGGTGTTGACATACAGAGAAAGGGAACTTCTCTTCCAGGACCGAGCAGAGCCCCAGGCCACCAGTTCAGTGGCTCTCGCCAGGCTCACCGCCTTCCTCTCCAGCCCCAGAAAGAGGGGAAGAGGCAGGACCACAGTTCTTTCTTTGGAGCAAAGCAGACATCCTCCCCATCCCAGTGGCTGTGGTCTCCGAAGCTGGAACTCTCGTTAAGCAAGGAATGTGGAGCTCTCCACAGGCTAAGGCAGCCATAAATTTCCTCTGTTTGTTTTGTGAGGACTAGTGTCGACTGCCGTAATGAGATCAGAGGATCCCCCGGGGACCAGGCCTCCAGGTCAGTGGCTGGAGCCGTTTTCTGTGGCTGTTCTCTTGGCTGCTGTGGAAGGATGAGGCCCCTCTCCAGACCACGGGTGTGATGCGGGCATGTGGTTGCATGTCTCATTCCTCGTCCTCTTTGCCTCTCTCGTGCTACCAAAACGTCAGTGTGCGGTCATCCAGCTCTAGATCATTGAAAAGTTAACGTCAGGCACATTCCTTTCGTCAGAACCCAGGACAGACTTAGCTAGCTGGGTACAGAGAGTGCAGGGAGGTGACCGCTTCCTTGGGGTAATTTCCTGCGCTGCTGATGCTGGCTGAGGGCACATTTCTCAATGCCTGGCCTGACCCTTAAGCTCTTCTTCACCCAGCATCACTCTGCTACGAGGAAAAGTCAGGGTGTGAGTCACAACAATGCAGCGTACGCTACAAAGAACATATTTCTAGCTCTTGCCTGAATTACAGCCAAATGGCCACAGAGGGGACTGCTGGATATGGCAGAATTGAGTTTAGGGAACCCCCAAACTGGAATTTGTGGCAGAACAGTATCCTGAGCTGGTGCAGCCTGGCCCCCTTCCAACCCCCAGCCCCACTCCACCCACCCCCAAAATCCTTAGGTATGTTGGATGAAATAGAAAATAACAAGTGCATCGTGAGCTCGAAGGCAGGAAAGGGAGATACCCGGGTGCCAGAAGACGCTGATGCCACAGACCTGGCCATAGGTTCTAGGGGCTGTGGTGTTTACACTCCCACAGGAACTGTTGGCCCAAAGCAGCAAGATGAATTCCCTGCAGAGTCTGTGTGGGGCTCTGAGTGTGAGTGTTTGGGGCACAGGACTGGGGAGATGGGCATCCGGTGTTCTGTTGTTTGAATGGCTGTGGGCTCCCTAGTTACACTACCTGCAAGGTGTGGGAACTTCAGTTATTTTGACGCTAAACTCATTTGAGAGCACTGAGAGCCCCAGGGCCCTGGCAGAAGCAAACTTTAGGACACAGGGTGCCCTCACAAAGAACAAGCCACGCTGAGGAGAAGCTGGTGTTGGAGAGGACAGAATGTGAGCCTCAGGGAAGCAGAGGTCAACAGTGAATCCCTGAGATTGCTTTCGACAGGGGCCCATCGTGGCAAATTGAGCTTTCTTCTGAGGATTAATGACTGTTTCTTCCCAGAGGAACAAGGCATCACACCCAGTCTGACTTGCTAAACACATGAGTTTCGCTGTAAGCACTCTGCTCCCAATAAGGCGATCGCCTCTCACTACGACCTATCTGTCCTCAAGGTACTATTGAGAATATTTAAATCCCTTAATTAGAAACCTTTTATTGGAGAGATAGCTGGTCCCCTTGAGCTTCTGGAAAGAGATACCTTCATAGTGATTTCCATCGTCTTCCTTTTCAGTGGGTCATTCTGAAGTCCCCCACTGACTAGGCTTTCTGTTGAGTTATTTTAGCTTCTCACCAAATCACAGGAAATGTGTTTGCCTGAATTGTTCAGCAAACCCCCCAAGGGAGAGAAGGAAGCTGAGATTGTTTGAAGGTCTCTGGGATTCTTTCAGCATAACATCAAAGAAACCTGGGTAAGTCAGTCATGGTTAGTAAACCTTTGTCCTAGAGGAATACAAGCCAGCCTTCTCAATCCAAAGTGGACAAATGGCCTGGGGATTTGCCTCCAACTGTGGCCAGCCACCAAGCACACTGCCGGCAGTGACATGCACTGTTGGCAAACGTGAGTTGAGGATGCTAAAATTAAGGCATGATTCTTTACTTATTTGTAGGGTGATGAAATTGCTTATGTTTAATTTTCTTCTTCTGAAGCATGCAAAGAGTGCCCAAATCGTACCCTGTTGACCTAAAAGTGATGCCACACTTCTTAAGAGAAAACTCTTCAGTACTTTATTCTTAATTTGAACCTGTTTTTTCATTTAGTCTCAAAATATTCTGGCCAAGTGAGGAGTAGATATAGATATTGCCATTAAAGCATCAGAAGAACATAAAATGAGAAGAAAAAGGCTCAGTTGGTGCCAGATTGAAGGAGGATCTTCCTAAATGTTTGTCACCAGCCATTTAGCCTGCTATAACAGAATACCATAGACTGGGAAGTTAAACAGCAGTTTATTTCTCACAGTTCTGGAGGCTGGTAAGTCCAAGATCAAGGTGCCAGCCCATTTGATTCCTAGTGAGGGCTCTCTTCCAGACAGCTGACTTCCTACTATATCCTCACATGGCGAGGAGAGGAAGAGAGAGAGAGAGAGAGAGAGAGAGAGAATGCATGCACACATGTGAGCTCGCTGGCATCTCTTCTTATAATGGCACTAATCCCACAATGGGGGCTCTGCCCTCGTGACCTCATCCAAACCTAATTACCTCCCAGAGGCCCTGCCTTTAAATATCATCGCACTGGGAATTAGGCGACATTTGAATTTTGGGGGGACACAAACATTCAGTCCATAACAACATTATAATTAAATTTTGCATATATTGAGTGCCTACTGCATGTAAGGCAGTGGGATAAGTGCTGGTTATTTGGGCATAAAACAGACAAAATCTCTTCCCTTGAAATACTTATAATCCAGTAGGTAATTGATTATACTGGGTATAATCCAGTAGGGTAATTGATATGGTGATGGGAAACAGGAAGAGGAGAAGAGCCTCATCTTTTTTAACATCGTGCATCCAGTACTTTCTTCATGTTTTCCTTTAATCCTCAAAATAATCTTAGGAGGTATAAAGAATTTCCCCAGATTTTACAGATGAAGGACTAGAGACTCAGAGAAGGTTAGTGCCAAGAGGCAGAGTTGACATACAGACTGATGTGGCCCCTGATCATCCCTGGTTTGCCCACTCTTCCCACTGGGCTCCCTGTGCCCAGGGAAGCCACAGCAGTACAACCCTAGAGGGTCAGGAGACAGCCTGGGAGCCACCAGCCCTGGAGATTTAAAGGAACAAAGAATCCCCTGACCGACGTGAAAGGTGTACAACAACAGGTGCAACCTGACCGACCAAATCCAACCCGTACGGGATTTCCAAAATATTAACATCAATTGCCAACGTTGAAAAAGCATGTGATTTTACGTAATCTCTCAATATATTTTTTTTTTATTTTAAATTTATTTATTTATTTATTTTTGGCTGTGTTGGGTCTTCGTTTCTGTGCGAGGGCTTTCCCCAGTTGCGGCAAGCGGGGGCCACTCTTCATCGTGGTGCGTGGGCCTCTCACTATCGTGGCCTCTCTTGTTGCGGAGCACAGGCTCCAGACGCGCAGGCTCAGTAATTGTGGCTCATGGGCCCAGTTGCTCCACGGCATGTGGGATCTTCCCAGACCAGGGCTCGAACCCGCGTCCCCAGCATTGGCAGGCAGATTCTCAACCACTGCGCCACCAGGGGAGCCCCTCTCTCAATATTTTTGTCTTTCTTGAATATCAGAAGCTCTGGGGCCACGTACCTTGTTCCTACCTTCTTGGAGCTCCACTTGAGTGGCAGACTCTCCAGTCCCCCTACTCCTCATTGTCTTCTCTGGCCTTTTCCCTCATCTCATTCTTTCTTGACCTCTTAGGCATCTGAATTTGTGTTCTCTGGTTTAAATAGCCACCCAGGCAAGAGAAGTAGGCTGAACCAGGCCCCCTCTTGGGAGCTCTTCTGTACTGTGCCTTTAATTAAGATACTCCTAAATCACTGACATTGATCTTTTATAGAGTGATAGCGCTGAACTCAGATATCCTGACTTAGGATTTGACTACGTACGGGGAACCCCCATCATACATGCCAGAAGCGGTCATCTGAAAGCAGCTGACACTCTACCCCTTGGCACTGTACTGTTAGCACTCTACTTACTCTCCGTCTGGCTCTCAAGGCAGTTTTTTTGTGTTACCAGGAGTGTCTCTCTCCTTTATAATCCTTTCATTTCGTCTTCCTTTTCACAGTTTCCTGTTGAAATATAGCTCATATGCTAGTTAGTATTTCAGAATATTAATTTTCGAATTGCCTAGCCTGTCCCCTTCCTTGGGGAAGAAGACTTCTGATGATGTTCGGTGGCCAGATGCTCTCATCCTGCTGGCTAAGGTCGTATGTTTTCTGTGGCACGCCGTGAAGGCAGGGCACAGGGGAGCAAGACAGGGTGGCCAGCGTTGTCCTGTCTCTTGGGGAAGAACCATGGTATGGCATGTTTGCTGCCTAAAGCTGGGGGTGACAAGGGCACAGAGGTCCTGAAGAACCAGAGCCACGTGTCTGCTGTAACCCTGAGGATGGAGAAGGACCTTCAAGAAGTTCCTCAGGGAGCATTGCTCTGTTCCCTCTGCTTCTTCTTCAGGAAGAATGGAAGGAGACAGCCACTTGGGAGGTGTGTGTGCGTTCAGGGTAGGGGACAGGGGTCTGTTTGCTGCTTCACCTTTGGATCCTTTAATCCCAGCACCACACCCCTTATTGTGGAAGGGAGGGATTGGACTGTCTGTAATTAAATGGTTTTACATTTTCCAGTTTTGCACAGGGAGATTCCACTTGAAGGTTGTCAGGACTTTGCTTCAGAGACATGTGAACTACTCCAGCCCGTGAAATTTACACCCCCTGAGGTGGAGGATATTAGGGCTCTTTCTCCCATCTGTTCATGTGGTTTCCCAAGCTCCTAAGTCCTAGATTTAGAGAATTTCTTCTAGACTCTTATCATCTTGCCTGCTCTCCCTTTCTTTCTAAAACCTGTTCGTCTTTTTATTCCCTTATTCCTTCCCCACAAGCTCTTGGGTCCTCATGTTCCAGCCCTTCATTTAGGCTGCTGGATTCAGTGGTGGGAGGGAAGGGACTGGAGGCCATTCCACAGGCTGACCTCAGGGTGTGTTATATGTAAAAGCCAGAAGGAACTTGGACACTGTGAGGTATAAACGGCTGGCTCCTGTTGACGCGTTTCTCATAGAAGTGCCTGAGCTACCCAGCTTTGAGTTGTATCACAAAAGGCTTCTAGAATGAGCATCTTGGTAGGGAGTGCGGGAGTTGGAGTGGGGAGAAAAGCCCAGCTCGTCATATTCCATTGATTCCTATATTGGTAGTAAGTATTAGTTGTATTTTCAAGGGCCAAGAAATAGCGTAGTACACACACACACGCGCACACACACACACACACACACACACACACACCCCAGCCCTTTGACATGTCTAAGCTTCTCTTTAGAGTAAGGAGAAGAGAATAAAGTTGGCTTATGCTGTTCTCACCATGTACCTCTCTACTCCATTATCAGCGATCCAGGTGACATAGGCTTTTCTCTGTGGTGGGTGGAGACTGGTGGTAAATAAATAGTGGTGAAACAGGTAGGCCCAGGCTTAACTTTACTCCAACTCCCACTTGCTGACACCCGGGCCCTGAGAGTGTATAATCCCAGAGAAGCCATAGGATGTGGCATTGTCATCAGGAGCCTGAGTCTCTGGGTCCCTTCCGCAGTGAGGACCAGCTGGCGAGGGGCACTCGGCCACATCACTGAATCTGTCTCCAGGGCTCTGTTGGCTCGCCTGCCCTTTGCTTTTCTCCTTTCTTTGTAGCCTTCACCTTTCCTTTTCATTCTCTCTTTGCTCTCTTCTTCTTACACGTACCCTGTCACCACCTCCCTGCTTACCCACACTTCTTTACCCGCCTGGAAAGACGAATTGCATGTCATTAACCTTTTAGACGCCTCAGCTTGACCTTGGGCTTTGTTGAACCAACCCTGTTAGGAGCTACTGAATGGAAGTCACGCGTTGGCCTCTGGGATGGGCTTTCTCCAGCCACCCTTGAAAGGCATCTGTGCTTTCCTTTCGCTTAGTATCAGGAGAATCCAGCTTCTTGAACCATTAAAAAAAAACACTGAAAAATAGAATAAAGAAGAAAACTCCCTTAATTCCACTATGGTAACTCTGATATCTTTTCCTCTAAGGCTTTATACTTAAGAGGCAGTCTCATTTTTTAAGCTGTGGATTTTTCTAAGCTTCTTCATAAGCTGAATTGGCTATAAAACAACGAGGTTCTCTGTGTTTCAAAGGAGATGGAAAGAACTTCATGGAATAAGGCCGGTCTTCTCTGTTGCTGTCCAGAAGCAAACTGACCCAATTTCTAATTCTGTCATCCATTTGCTGAGGTGTTTTGTGTTAATGGTGGTCTTTGAGTGTGTGTATGTGTGTTTTATTGGGGGAGGTTTTTTTATTGGTGGTCTTTGAACGTATTTTAATTCTGTAGTATCTTAAAGTGAAGTCACTTCCAGCCCAGGGTCTACTGCCTACTATAGCATGACTAAGAAGAATTCTTTTTCCTCTCTGCATCTGGTTTCCTAATTAGGAAAACTACCACTCAGATTGATCTCAGTACTAAATAAGAGTATTAATATAAAAGTGCATTGTACAGTTTTGAGCGCTGCATAGCTGTAAAGTATTCTTAACAGTATTTTTTTAAAGATTTATGATCCTGGACATGAAAAGATTTTCCTCTTTTAAGAAAACCCTGAAGGCAATTTACAACAATTATCAACATCGTTTTTAAGGTCCTACATTAAGAGTCATGACATCATCCTAGGCTCTATGAGTGAGAGCGAAGAAAAAAAATCTATTCATAATATTTATTAAGAACTTTCTAGGTGACTAATATTTCCCTTGAAGAGTTTTTATTCTGACTTCGTTATAGAACCAACATACATGAAAATGAGACAAGAACACTTGGTGAGGGTGGGGAACAGGAGAGGATCCAAAATTAGTTAAGTGCAAACTATATAAGCAAGTTCTGAGGGAATGGGGATGGTGGAGTGATTGGAGCTGGGTGGGATTTCCTTGGGGAAATTATGTTCAAGAATCCTTGTCTGTTTGTTATTATCTCCTTGTGCCCACCTTTCCTGTGTTGATACCACTGTGTCCATTTGAATGGAATTGTGACATCAGGCATCTCTGCCAGGCTTTTGGACAAACTTCCCAGTTAAGTGCTGGGCTATAGTTTTTAAACAGATCAAATGCATATGTCAAAAAGGAATTAACATGTATAGAATTCTACTTTTAAACCCAGAAATTCACTAGCATCTGTTTCTGGAAATTCAAAGGTAAAAGTTACATGGAGAATTTTCTTTCAGTCACTTTAAGATTGGTTAGAATTAGATGTTGCATTTTCTTGGCTTTGAAACAGTGATTACTCAGGCCTCACGTACAGATGAAGGCGTTTGGATGTAGTTTAGGCTACAGAGTCAGAATTCCAGGGTCTCTCCATGTTGTACATCATTGTGAAAATATGTCATTGCTATGACTGAATGTGGTATTTTCTTTGGAATCTGTGTGTCTCAAATAGCCAGGGAGTGATCTTCAGTTTCCTCTCCCTATCTTCTGATTTATAATAATATTGTATTCAAAGAATAGTAATGTGTGCGAAGTAGGAGTTTATCTTTTGAAAATGTATATTGCAAAATCACTTTCTTAATGGTGAAAGATGTTAATATGGAGAATACAGCCTTGGACTTCTGTGCCCTCGACTCAGCAGACATGCGTCTTGTTCTCCGACAGCCCAAGGCTGGCTGCTAAGAACTAAAGGTGATGGTAGGCTAGTGGGATTCTGAGTACTTCTTCCTTTTTCTATTGAACATTTTCTATATTGTTAATATAGTTAAAAATAATATATTTTTTAAAGCACTGCAGTTCCGCTTAAACCTCAAATTCCAGTCTTTATGGAAAGGTTCAGATATATAAATCCTTCCTAGATGCAACCTGAAAAAAATAATACAAGAATAAGGTGATTATAAGGCACCTTACATGTTTTGTTCTCCTCTCAAATCCACCCAGAAACATCTTTCAAAAGAAAAGTCTACAAATCCAATTATGTGGTTGAAGATATTTTCTTTCTGTATTTTTTCTTAATGTCTGACAAATTAAGAATCCTGGAAGTGAACAATGACTGTTTAATTCTAAAATGTAATTCAAATGAATCAAAAGACCTACCTAAAGAACCAATAGTGTGGATAAAAACGTGGACCCTTATTTCCTTAAGGGTCCTTTCCTTATTGAGGAGACGTTGGGTCATCTGCTTCATTAGGCCCACAGTACAGAACTCCTGAATCCTTTTATGGTACACTTCCTCCCAAAAAGCTCTGTGAAAGGTTCTAGCTATTAAGCCCTGACAGTGGTACAATCAGGCTCCAGCAAATGCTGGTCTGTTCCTTTTTTTTTTTTTTTGGCCATGCCATGAGGCATGCAAGGTCTTAGTTCCCTGACCAGGGATCGAACCCGCGCCCCCTGCAGTGGAAGCACAGAGACCTAACCATTGGACCGCCAGGGAAGTCCCAACTGGTCTGTTCCTTTATTCCTGTGGGCAGCACGGAAGGCATTTAGGTTTGGCATACATGCTACTCACATGCTAGATCCTTTCCCTTCCTAAGGAGGCCAAAGCCTGCACTAGAAACCCTTATATAACTGACCTCTCTGGCTTACTGGTCACTATATCCTCAGTACTCAGCACCTAGTAAGGACTCAAAAAATAGTTATCGAATGAATGAGTGTTCTTGTCCCTGTGTATCTGCAGTCACTCTGAGCATATAATATCCAGCTTTTCCTTGGACACTGGCGTGCCCAGTGTCTATGGCCTCAAGACTCTTGATTGGACTCTCTAGACCTGCACTGTCCAGTACAGTAGCCACTAACCGTTACATGTGTCTATTTACATTGAACTTTAATTCAAATTACATAAAAATTTAAAATTCAGCCCTCAGTTGCACTAGCCACATTTCAAGTGCTCAGTAGCCACATGTGGCTAGTGGCTACCATATTGGATAACACAGGCATAGAGCCTTGGTATCATGGCAGAAAGTTCCACTGGACACGGGACTGCTCTGGGCCTTCCTGAACACCGGCTGATGGATATCCTCTTTGTCTTTGCAGTGCAGCTGTCTGCTTCAGGAAGTGACGTCTACAGGAACAAGGTGAATCTTTAAGAGCTGCCTTGCATTGTGACATGTCTAATCCCTTGCTGCAGTCCCTACAGCATGAACAAGGTAAGAGGTACTTTGGGGACTCATCCTTTGTGTCTTTATGGTACCATGATTTACCCTGGGTATGTGATACCTTTCTGTGGCGTGAGGAGGTTGCATCTCCTGCCAGAAGCATTCCAGAGGTTGGCAAGCAGTGTTGACAGGCAGGGTCACAGGGACTGGTGGTGGTGTAGTCTTCCAGAGTTGTCAGCTGTGGTTATCAGAGGCCTCTGGGCAGCTGAAATATTGGTTGTTAGTGTAATTGCCTTGGCATGAATATTGGAAGATTGAGGCTCTAGAGCCAAACTACCTGGGTTTAAATATCAGCTCTTATAGATACTAGCTTTGAGGACCTTGGGAAAGTGACTTAAGTGCTCTGTGCCTCAGTTTCCCCATCTGTAAAATGTTGATGCTAATGGTACCCACCTCACAGGGTTGTTATAAAGATGAAGTGAATTAATATGTGTACCAGTGTTTAATATAGTCTCTGTCTACATTATAAGCATTTGATCAATTTTTGCTGTTGTTCTTTTTGGTGTTGGGGGACACTCTTTTTTTAAATTTTATTTATTTATTTATTTATTTATGGCTGTGTTGGGTCTTCGTTTCTGTGCGAGGGCTTTCTCTAGTTGCGACAAGTGGGGGCCACTCTTCATTGCGGTGCGCGGGCCTCTCACTATCGCGGCCTCTCTTGTTGCAGAGCACAGGCTCCAGACGCGCAGGCTCAGTAGTTGTGGCTCACGGGCTTAGTTGCTCCGCGGCATGTGGGATCTTCCCAGACCAGGGCTCGAACCCGTGTCCCCTGCATTGGCAGGCAGATTCTCAACCACTGCGCCACCAGGGAAGCCCGGTGTTGGGGACACTCTTGTCCCTTAGACATTGTTGCCAGAGAGTCTTGGGTGCATCTGCAACATTTCCACTTTATTCCCCGATCGATTCAGCATGCAGCAGTTGATTACCGGATGGGCACTCTGGGGATAAACGATGAATGGAACTTAGGTCTTACCTTCAGCAGGTGACAGACGATTTGGGGGCACTGTGGCTAGCGTGAGGTGTGTACCAGAAGCTGTGGAAGCACAGAAGGGACACCCAACTTTGGGGGATCTGGATAGGAGAGTATAGAGGAGGTGACATCTTGAGTTGGATTCTGTATGATACATGATCATTTCTTGGACACAGAAGTAGGGCAGGGCATTCCAGGTAAAGGAAAGAACCTATGTAGAGGCACAAAAGCATATGAGAAAGTCTGACGTGTGTAGAGAACAACAGAGTTTGGTATGACTGGAGCAGGATTTCTCAATCTTGACACTATTGACGTTTGGACCAGGTGATCCTTTGTAGTGAGAGGCTGTCTTCTGTATTGGAAGTGTTTAGTAACATCCCTCTCCCCCAACCTCAGTTGTGACAACTAAAAATGTCGCCACACATTGGCCAGTGTCCCTTGAGGGGACGAAAATGCCCTGGTTGAGAACACCTGCACTGGGAGAAGATGCCAGATGTGAGCCCAGAGAAGGAGGGAAGGGTTGCATTCTGAGAGCCACTGAAGGATTTAAAACAGGGGAGAGACATTTCCAGAGACTGCAAGAAGAGGTAACCACGGGTTATGATGGAGTTGGACAGCGCTTTTAGATGATTTGGTCTTAAAAATGGATTATGGAATTCCTAGGCTTTAGAAAGCCCATGTAGCTTGTTGAGATTGTTTTACTAACATCCCCTTTCCAGGGGTAATTTGTCTCATGGCCCTTTGTTTGACCTTCTCACGGGCACGGCCGCTTTACCCCATCAGAAGAAACCAGAAAAGAGTAAGCAATTGTTTTTTGAGAGATTTTCATTTGGCTGAGCCAAGCCAAAGAAGAGGAAAACTTTGCTGACCTTTTCCCCCCTCTGGCTTCAATACTTACCCTCTTTTAAAAATCTATCTATATATATATTTTTATTGAAGTATAGTTGCTGGACAATATTATATAAGTTACAGGTGTACAATATAGTAATTCACAACTTTTAAAGGTTATACTCTATTTATAGTTATTATAAAATATTGGCTATATTCCCCATCTTGTACAATATATCCTTGTAGCTTATTTTATACCTAATGGTTTGTACCTCTTACTCCCCTCCTCCTCCCCCTCCCCCCTTCCTTCTCCCCACTGGTAACTACTAGTTTGTTCTCTATATTTGTGAGTCTGCTTATTTTCTTGTTATATTTATTAGTTGTATTTTTTAGATTCCACATGTAAGTGAAATCATACAGTATTTGTCTTTCTCTGACTTATTTCACTTAGCATAATGCCCTCCAACAGTCTTTGAGGAGTGAGCTTTTGGAATCCTAGATAGGCAGGTATTGTTCCCCAAAGTCATAATTAGAGGGCAAGGAGGAGAGGAGCTCCATCATGGCGGTCACTGCAAATCTTGGCTTCTATCACTGACAGTTTGGTGTAGTGAAAAGCTAAGACAGCTCTTGGGAAATCTCAGATTGGCAGGCTCAGTATGCTGTTTCAGCCCTGCCCTAAGTTTCTCCGGGGTAACGCAAGACCTGATGTCATGGTTTGGCTCTTGACACACAGCTGGGAACCAGACTCCTTAGAAATTTCAAGTGTCTCAGTAGGTGTATCTGTTGCTTGGGAGGTTATATTCTGCCTGAGTGACCCAGTGAATGCTTTATTTTATGTTATTTTAATTTAAAGTGGTGATTAAGCATGATGTGTAACCTTCATAGGTCAGCATTTTTCTTATGGTTTTCTTGGCATAAGACAAAAAAAAAAAAAAATAGGTCACCCTCTGGGGAGGAAACAGATCTCAGCACAAATAAAACTAGATAGTCATCTCATCAATTAGGATATGTAAGTTAGAACGTTGGAAATATTTTTGTGGGTGTGATTGATTTTCTAAGTAGAAGTGTTCCCAGAAAGCTGGAGACATTTGAATTGTACACTTTCCACTTCCTTGGACATACACGGTAATCACTCTCTTTCCTTCCCAAACCCCAACTAGTTATGAGACACTTTAATCAGGGAGGTGTCCAGATAGGGAGGGGGCTGGAGCATCCGAGGGTCCAGTGTTGTTCCTCTGATGCACCAGGGCAATTCTGACCACAGTTAGGCATTGACAGCTCTCTTTTGGGTCAGTTGGAGACGATACCCTCTAGAAAACACGGGAATGGCCACGGGGCACCAGGAATTGGCAGTTTGTCTAACTATTTTAACGGGATAACCTGTCAGTGAACTGCTGGCAGCCAGGTAGAGCCTTCATTCCTCATATTCTGGAACTTCAGTCTGTGCCCGGATCTGGGAACACACCAGGAAGGGGTGCAGTTCCGGCCCTCAGACAGCCAGCACTCTGAGGGCATTCCCAGCCACAATGCTCATTGTGAACCTGGGGCCCTTTCCGGAGGCTGGTGTACATGGGATATGTCAGGTTGATACCCAACCTGTAGGTTTATACAGAGTGGACACCCTCACGTCTATTCACCTTTTAAATATTGTAAACAGACTTTAATGGTTGTACATTCTGGGCTTTATGCTCTAGCCTTACATGTTAAAGAAATTGTGGGTGCACAAATTTCCCCAGGGCTCTCCTTCTCCCCGGCCCTATGCAGACTTGAAGACCATCCTTCCAACTTTCATACTCTCCTTGGATCTTTTTCCAAGAGCTGATTTTCCAATATTTAATATTGATCGAAAACTTTAAAATTAGAATTTAACTTTGAATTTTGTCCAAATTCTTTACCCTTTCTATTTTCTTGGTTATTCTCTTGTTAATAGGTATAAATATTTATTATATATATTATAAATTTTGTTAACAAGAAGGATTAGTGTTTTGTATGTATATGTGTTATCTATATGTTAACATGCTGTAAAGAGAGGATTTTAGTGTGTTACTTAGCAAATCATAGCCAAATGGGAGGCAAGTTAAACAGGATGGGATTTTGGGGAGGCCAGTTGGGCAGAATGGTGTACATTCAGTACATGCCACTGTAGACACAAAAGCACACTTACAGGAACAACATTCTGCTCTTGAAAGCAACCTTGGAATTACAATCCTCAACTCTTTCCCTCATGGCCATCGTTCTCATGAAGGCACATCGCATGCTGTTCTCTGCCTTGAATTTGTGAGGACACTCCATCTGATTGAAAAATAATTGATTTTTCCGTTATTGCACAGAATGCTCTCCCCCCTCCCCCCCCCCCCCCACACACAGTGAAAGTGAATCTTCTTGAGAACTGTTTCTTCCTTGTCGTGTTCCAATAAAGCCAAATCTGATTGTTACTGCTTTGGACAAACGCCATAGCATCAAATGAAGGAGGGTAGTGTCTTCCATCTCTCTTGATGGGTGGATGCCACTGTTTTGCTTACTATATGCCCAACACAATTTTTTCGCTGAATATTTTCCAGTTTTCAACACCATATCTTACTGTGCCAGATTTGAGGCAGTTTCACCTTTACACTCAGATCAAAATCTCTACAGCCGACAGAAGAGTAACACTGAAATTTCGTTTCTGCCTTCATTTAGAGTTCTTCTTACTTTGCAACTCTTTAATATGAAGCAGGGAAGTCCAGACCTCACCACCGTTGGTTCTGTCACCTAACACCTGGCAGACACATAACTCAACACTAGGTCCTTCAACACGTTTATCATGCACCCACTGCGTACCATGCACCATGCTTGCAATTCACCAGTAAACAAAACAAAGGTCTTTGCCGTCCAAAGCCTCTGTTCTGGCCAAGGCGAGGAGTCGTCTCATCCCAGAGTTTAATATTTAAACATACACCTAATGTTAAAACTTTCTCCATTTGAAACTTTTTCTATTTGAAGAGCAAGTTAACAGAGCTACTGGATGCAGGATAGGATTTGGTAGATAGTAAACATGTAAGATCTCTCTCCTCCCCTTTCTAGGACACTCTGGGTGGTTTCACCCAATGACCAGTCTATATTTAATGAGTCCCTACTGCTTTTTTTCTGAAAGCAAAATGGCCAAGTTCCCCTCCTGGCAGACTTTGGAGAAATACCACACCCTTCGAAAACCAGTGACATGGAAGAAAATACAGACAAAACTTAAATGATCTTGGAATAAGGAGAGCCTTATTAATTTCTAGTGGCAGAAATGATAAAGGAAGAAAATGTATTTGTTTAAAACCTAAAGATTTCTTTCCATCAGAAGACATTCTGAACTATCCTAAAAGACAAGAGACTAGCCAGGCAATATTTATAACATATATGACAGAGAGTTAACTTAGCTGATGTATGTAAAATTCTTGAAAGTTAGTAAGATAAGAGTGATTCCTCTAATAAAAATGAGCAAAGAACAGAAAGATAAAACCAATAAAGGAAGAAATATGATCAGCAAATAACATATAAGAAAATATCCAATCTCAACAGTTATCAAAGAAAGACAAATTAAAATGACGAGATGGCATTTTCTACAATTGATGAAGATTCATAAAGGTTACTCATCAAAGGTACGAATAGGACTGGCAGGCTGTCTCATTGACAGTTAATGAAAGAACACGTTTCTCAAAGGGACTTAATGTGTATCAAAGCCTCAAATATACACACACCTTTTGATTCAGAAACTCCTATTTCTAGAACTCAGTAAGAATTGTCATAGATGTGTATAAAAATTTAGCTAAGATATTCATCACATATTGTTATAATAGTAATTTTTTAAAAATAATAACCATGGTACATCCATACAATAAAAATGACAGGGAGGGATGGAGTAATATTTGATAATATAGAAAGATGTTCTCAATAAATTGTGAAGAAGGCAAGTTACATAATAATATGTATAGTTTGATCATTATTTTGTTTTTTAAAAAAGATACATGGCTACCCACAGGAAAAAGATTGCAGATACACATCAAAGTATTAAGAGCGTTATCTTCTTTTTGCTTGTATGTTCTAAATTTTCTTTAGCAATATGCATTCTTTCATACTAAAAATAGTGTTTTGAAATAAGACATGAAATTATCTTTAAGATATGAACTTCACTGTATTTTTAAAATATACATGATAAAAAAGACTGTGAGATATTGCCCAGAATTCTGGCAGTGGTTTTCTCAGAGGACAGGTACATGGTATTCATGTTTCTTATTTAAGAAATATTTTTCTGTGAGAAGAGACACCTGAGAGCTCTCTCCATTCCCCCACCCATCTGGAGAACACACTGAGGAAAGGCCGGATGAGGAAAGAGTGAGAAGGTGACTAGGAAGAGAGCTGTCACCAGGAACCAACCCTACTTGACCTTGGTCAGGGACTTCCAGCATCCATAACTATAGAAAATAAATGTCTGTTATTTAACAAATTTTTCTCTATATTTTCAACTTTCTTATAGTAAGTATTTGTACTTATGATTGACAGTCAGAAAAAAGCAAGCATTTTAAAATAAATACTATTTTAGCTGTTTTGCATTTGAGGTACAACTGGGTGGAGATATTTAATGAGTGGATAAAAAAGAGACAGAGCCATTGGTCAAACAGAGATTTGAATTTGGGAGTCATTCTCTTTGACATATTGCCAGGAAAGAGCATTTTAATGTACTGATGTTTTGGAAGCAGTAGTAAGTACAGAAATGCTCTAGAAAAAGACACTGCCCTCTGATTCAGTGGCTCAGATTTTTTTAAATGGCTGTTACATCCTCTTACTCATTATATCCTCTTATTCAAGATATTGCTGATGTGCCCAAGTTTAGACCAGTGGTTTTCAAACTGTGGTTTGGGGACCCCTGGACGGCCTGTTCATGGGCCACCTGCAAGGTCAAAACTATTTTCATAATAATACTGAGACGTTTTTTGCCCTTTCCACTCTCTCTCAAGTATACAATACAGTTTAAGGGGCTACATGACATGCTATGATGTCATCCCTCTGACGGCTGTTGGAATGTGTGGTTGTGTCTTCATGTTACAAAAATGTCTCAGCTTTAATTTTTTTTAAATTAATTAATTAATTTATTTATTTTTGGCTGTGTTGGGTCTTCGTTTCTGTGCGAGGGCTTTCTCTAGTTGCGGCGAGCGTGGGCCACTCTTCATCGCGGTGCGCGGGCCTCTCACTATCGCGGCCTCTCTTGTTGCGGAGCACAAGCTCCAGATGCGCAGGCTCAGTAGTTGTGGCTCACGGGCCTAGTTGCTCCGTGGCATGTGGGATCCTCCCAGACCAGGGCTCGAACCCGTGTCCCCTGCATTAGCAGGCAGACTCTCAACCACTGCGCCACCAGGGAAGCCCTCAGCTTTAACTTTTAATGCGGTAAAACATTGATAGAAATAACTGACGTGAACAAAAGCTCTTTAGGGTCTGCAGTAACTTTTAAGCATATTCTCAGATAGGAGTCTAGACTGTGCCTGTGTCCTGTGTTCAGCAGTCAGAGAAGCTGGGCCCTGGGCCCTGAGCAGGAGTGCCCTGGACATTGTAGCCCATCTGTGCTCACCTCTTACATCGTTAAGGAAACATCGCCCTTATTCCTTATTTTAAAAACTTTATTTTTATAGAATTTGTGTGGCTAAATGAAACATTGTTGGCACAAGGCTGGTGTAGCACCTGGGTTACATGTAAGTCAAATTCTGCTGAATGTGGGGTGTATGGAAATGAGAAAATTAGACCTCCAGTCTCTTCCTTGTGCATCTCACTGGGCAAGTCAGTGAATTTTTAGGACAAAAACGGGAATGCAGTTCCCTTCTAAGAGGTAAGGGAGGGCAAGATTAAGATAATCGTAACCTAGAGGATGGTCAGTTTGGCATGAAGTAGGGAGAAGACAAACTTAAAAGAATTAACTGAGTATGTTTATGCTCATTTGTCTTTAAAACGTGTGCATGTATAGAACTTGTGTGTGTAAACGTATGTAAAACATACACCTGCTATTTGAGAATTGCTTCCTGAGTTAACATAGAATTCGCCCTTTATACAGTCATTTCTACTGCAGGAGCAACGTCAGTGCTTCCGTTTCATTCCTTCTGCTTTACCAGGAACGCATTTCAGTGGGACTTACCTCTGCATCTCACAACAGCACACAGTGGGGCAGTGGTCGGTGCCTGCCTCTCTGAGAAGGCATCTTCACGGTCTGGGGTGTAAGTTGAGAATCTGAACCCTTCTGTACAGAGAATTTGGCTTTAGAGGAATGATTCTGGGGACCCAGGAGACTGGGGGCCCCGCTGCAGTATTCACGTGGGCATGGCAGTGCCTTGACTTGAGGGGCAGGACTCTGTAGCCTCACTTAACCAGCTCCCCATCATGTCAGAAAAGATGAAGGAGAATCCAAACAGGTGGGAGGGAAATTAAGGCTTCTGAACAGAAAGGCTGGACTTTTGGTTTAAGACCATCACGGCCCCAGAGCAGGAGAAGGAATATGTTTGACACGACTGTAATCTAATTTCAAGTCTGAGAGGCCGAGCTGTGAATCATGATAAGCTCTTTGAAATATGGCCACAGCTACTGACCGTAAAACAGTTTTCACTTGGAAGAAAGAGGATGCTCGGTCCCACTTCGTTGTTTTTAGTGGCACTTCACACACATTGTGATTGTCAGTGTGGGAATCTTGGTCATCCTTATTTCTTGAGGGTTTAGAGAGACGTGCCTAGGATTTTCCTGAATAAAACAAGTTTCGCTTTTTTTTTTTTTTTTTAATTTTTAACTGACAAACTGCCCTACCAGCCTTCGTGTTGAGCTGTAATTAAATGCTGACTGAACTGGCATGGTCTCGTTCTGCAGCACCGTGTCGAACTAAGCCCACACCAGCCCGCAGCGTCATTAGACAGGTCCTTTGGACACATGATGTGGGCGGTGACCTCTTTCTTTGATGCTGGTGGTGGCTGGGTCCCCTTGTAACAAAGAGGCCAGTGGATCCTGGCCTCGTGCATCAGGCAGAGGAGTGCGCTGACATCCTTCGTAAGTCCTCAGCTGTGCCCCTTTCCTCTCAATTAGTCAGTCTTAATGGAGACAATTAAGTTACATCCTATTTAGTTAATCGGTGATTGGAAACATGACTAGTTGCTCAGTTAATCTGTGGCTTGTCCATCTTTAGAATATTAACAGTCCACTCAATTTGCCTGATTTTGCGAACGTATCACCTCCACCGGTGCAGTTGCTGTGTATGAGGGGAAATTCATAACAGAGAGATTGCTTTCAATCCCAGCTTATTAATTTGAGTACCTAATGCTTTGAATTGCCTTTTTCCCCTCTCTTTTTGTGATATAGAGGCCTTATAACATGGAGCTGTTTGCTGGCATTTTTTCCTGCTTCTTGTTATCTTTTATCTCTGTAAAAATAAGCCCAGCATTATTGTTTTCTATAAGATGTTTGCAGAGAATGTTGTGCTTTTGAATGTATGTACATCCTTGGCTTTATGTTTTAAAAACCTCCTACTGTTCAATAAAATTAATGAATGTACTAGAGGAGAGATGCCTATTTAGAGTGTGTAAAACTACATAATTTGCAGAAGTCCCTCAGTTAATACTCAGAAGACATGTATTTCTCGTCTCTCATAAATGACAATGTTTAGGTTTAAATGAAAACATTTAGATTTGATTAATCATAGTTTATATGTTCTTCTGGTTTATTTGGTTTTCTTTTTTTTATGGAATAATTTCGTAACGTTTTACCACCCTCAGACTTTAATAAAGTGGCATTATCTTGAGAGGCTAGTCTCAATTAGATATATATATGAGCAATCCATTAAGATAGCCAGCTCTAGCCACAGAGGTAAAGTGTCCTCACATGTCAGTGATCAAGGAGCTCCTGTTAATTAGAACAGTAGGAAAACTGCAACAAGTTATTGGGGATAAAAACAACAATTAAAACGATGGGTGAAATTAGCAATATCTGCATCTCTTGTTATTCCTTAAATCCAACCCATAAACAATTCGTTGTGACAGCTCTAGGCTGGGATTATGGCATTTCGCATGAGGTCTGATTATAGCTAAAAATAGACACGTGTATTGAAGATCTGAAGAAGAATATTAAACAATTGAAATTTTGTGAAAGACTGATGCTGTTTCATTGTAGTAATTTCCCCAAAGGCACATTAGTAATGCTGCTAAATACAGACTTTAATAGACTTTAATAATGTGTACTTCAGAGGCCTGATACACAAAGGAATAATGTATAAAACATTCATTATGGAAAATTGCAACCTTTTTATTTAATAAGAAATCTGTTGAAACAAAACCATTGCACTGCCTATGGCACTGTGTTCCTGGGTGCTAGCAGGCTGAAGAATAATTGCCACCTTCTCTTACATTTTTTTCACCTATTCTAGTCAAGTTACAATCATATTTACTTATTTGTTCCATGAATGAAAATGGGGATTAGAAAAAGAGGACTTGCATTGGATGGCCCCTTGTTCACGTGTGGTCCAGCCTCTCACTACCTGTGTAATCTTGGGCAAGTACCTTAACGTCAAACTCCACTTCTTCATTTGCAAACTGGGGGTTGTTCTACTTAACTTACCAGGTCAAGGTAGGAGATGTGAAATGTTGGCGGGGTGGAGGCTCCGTGGAATAGGCATTCAATAAATGCTTCCTATTATGATTACTTTCTACATCTGTTTCTCTTTGTATTGCTTATTTCTGTGGGTGACTGGTGGAGGGAGGGGGGAGCAGCTAGGGGGTCGAGAGTAGGAAAAAGCAATAAAAAAGAAGCCTCCGTAAGCAGCTCTGTCGCCAAGCCTTGCATTGGATTTCAATTTGATTTTAATGTGCTGCTGCTGAGAGCCATGTTGCTGAAAAAGAGAGAAGAGTAAGAAGCAGATGCTATTGGAAGAACAGGGGGGCATTTATCTCTTTTAATGAGATAACATCATTAGAGTGACAAAGTGCAGCGAATCGATACTCGAAATGGACTGGTGCTATCTTCCCAAAGTGCACCGACGGTTACCCTTCACAGCCTTAGAATCTGCTGAATCACGAATTCTGTCTTATCTGTTATTAGAGCCACTGACTTTGATCTCACAGAATAGATCCACACCTTCGGGATCTGCCCAGGAGCAGGACAACAGACTAATTGGATAAATGAGAAAAATCCGGGGTGATTTATAAGCTGCCCTGTAATCAAGGAACCTCAGAGGAAGGCGGTTGGGCTTTTTTTTTCCCTTTGACTTCTTTAAATGGCTGCGCACCCTAGCCTGTTCTTCTTGCTCTCATTCTGCTTCTTGGTGTAGTGTCAGAAACACTAATCATGTCAGGCTGTGACACTGACAGCCCTGACATTCACAACAAAGAGACAAGAAGGAGAGAGAGGCCGAGAGACCTCGGAGGGGGAAGGTGCGGAAAAGCAGCGGGGGAAGGATTTTTTCTTTCACATAAAATCCATCGCTGCAACATCACCAATGTTCTGGATAGATTACATCCAAGGAAAACTAAGGAAGGAGCAGGATGAATTCTAATGGAGATAAAATTGGTCAGGGAAGATTTTTTGCGACTATTTTTCCCCCTCTTCTTTTAGATTTCAGTATGTAGCCTATATGAGAGTGACTGAGGCTATGATTTCTTCTCACCAAGAAAAAAAAGGCATTGAAAAAATTTCCCTCTTATCAATTAGGAGTTTGGGATTAACGTATGTATGTATACACACTACCATATATAAAATAGGTAAACAGCAAGGCCTAGTGTATAGCACAGGGAAGTATACTTAATATCTTGTAATAACCTATAATGGAAAAGAATCTAGAAAAAGAACACATATATGTATATGTGTATGTGTGTGTGTGTGTGTGTGTGTGTGTATAACTGAATCACTTTGCTGTACACTTGAAACTAATACAACATTGTAAATTAACTATACTTCAATAAAATTTTAAAAATAAAATTAAAAACAATTTCTCTCTTCCGGTATCCCAGTTTTTCTCTTTGAAACAAAGCAAAGTTGAGCACGAATCTCAGCAGGAAGTGTGTGCTCTCTAAGATTTTTCATTTTATTGCCAGATTCCCATAGTTTAATCTGAACAGTGACCGCCTCAGGAAAGGAGTCATTGGTGAGGGATGTTTTCTGACCGTGACAGAGCTGACGAGGGGACTCTTTATTCAGTGTCATCCTCTGGCCACCTTACCCTTAGCCTCCCCAGCACCTGCCCGCTGAGGAAATGATGGTGTGCCTGGTAGTTCGAAGCAGGCTGCCTGTGGCCAGATCTTCCAAACACCTTTGAGGTTTCTCTCTCCCTCGAGCACTTTCTCCATTTGGAATCCTTGTGGCGAGTGGTCTCTGGTCTCCATCTCGGATCAGTCAGGACCTGGAGACCTGCGGCTGCATCTCACATGTGTCTGGAATCCAGATGTTATGATCTAAATTGAGCTCTGAGCTCAGGCTGAATCATCCTAGCTTTTCTATAAACAGGAGAACCCAGATGCCAGCTCAGCATTTGAGGTATTTTGAATCACAACTCTGTGTCTGAACACAGATATCTGTCCTTTTACTATTTCATCATGCAAGGAAAAAAAGTAATCAAAAAATGGAAAATGGTGTATTGATTCTGTGTTAGTTATCCTACCACAAAGGAAGTACATTTTTTGGGTCTATATTTGAGGGCAGAAGGTTTTACGTGGTGACATCTCCAGATTAATTAAATACAATATTAAGTGAGAACTTTGGAAAGAACTGAGACCTCATTTTGCAATATTCTTGTCTTTAGTACCCAAGTAAAATTTTACACACTTGGGCCACTTGGGAGAATTGCTTCTCTGAATTTGCAAAATAATTGTTTTGTGAGTGAATTATAGCATAATTTAAACTATGTATAGCAACCTTTACGTTGTGGCTTATTTAAAATTTCTTGAGGAAATTGTTTTTCTACTGGCAGAGGAGAGTACATTTATACCCTGGGGAGGATTTGGGGGAATTACCCCCAAATATCTTCCTGTAAATTCAGATTTTCTTTGAAGTTCCTTTTTATCCTAAAAATTTACATGGATGTTACATTGTTCTCTGTGATATGTCTGTGGGTTTTTTTTTTTTAATGTAAAAGAACTTTACAAATTACTTGCCAGTTAAATTACTTCATTAAATCTTATATGAGGTAATTTAGCTGTTAATAACAAATAAGCCCTCAATATTCAGTGGTTTGACACAATGAAAGTTTCCTTTCTTGCTAAATTTTGAACCAGTGTAAGTATTTCTGATAGGCGAAGTGCTTTTATTAAGCAGTTATTCAGGAATCCTGAACTCAGCCTCCTGCCATATTCTGGCCTTACCATCTGTATTAGGTTTCTAGGCCGCTGTAACAAAGTGCCGCAGCCCTGATGCCTTATATAACAGAAAAGTATTGTCTCGCAGTTCTGGAGGCTAGAAATCCAAGATCAAAGTGTCAGCAGTGTTGGTGTCTTCTGAGGCTGTGAGGGAGGGATCTGTTCCGGGGCTCTCTTCTTGGCTTGTCGATGGCCGCCTTCTCCCTGTGGCTCTTCACGGCATCTTCCCTCTATTCCTGTCTGTGTCCAAATTTCCCCTTTTTATAAAGACACCTGTCATACTGGGTTCAGGCCCACCGTCTTTCAGTGTGACCTCATCTTAACTAATCACATCTGTAATTATCCTATTTCTAAATAAGGTCATTTTCTGAGAGGCTGAGGGTTAGGATTTCAACATGTGAATTTCCCAGGGGGGAGGAGACAGTTCAACCCATAATCCCATCTTTAAGGCTTGTGATGATTGTCTGCATCTAGCTGGTGGAAGGGGAAGCGAGCATAAAGAAGGAACACTCCTTAATCCCCAGAGCCCTGAAGGGAGTCCACATTTTCTCTTCATATTCCAGTGGTAAGAACTAGTTACATGGTTCTGCCTGAGTGCAAGGGACCTAGGAAATGTAGTCCCTGGATGAGTAGTGACTGTGCTAGGTGGCTTCTAGCAGGCGTGTGCACAAGAGCTCCCCATCTTTCTAGGAAAAAGTGTCACGTGTATGCTGTATCTTCCGCTGCTCCTGAGAGCATGCTTATCCGAGGGCACTGAAAGAGATCGTATCAAAGTTTGAGAATCCCATTCTAGCATGCTTTTCAATTAACCCTCCAAGTGTTTATATGTAAATGAGTGCCTGAGGTTGCTTACTATTTTGTTTTCTTAAGAATCTAATATATTCTCAAGGGTATTTTATTTACACTATTAATGGGCACTTTTTCCTCTTATGAAACCAGTGAAATCCAAAATAATGAGGCTTTAACTCTTCGCCAGAAGTATAACTTGTGGTTAGAATGATTTCCTACAGTACAGTAACTTTTTTTTGTTACATGTTCTATTATTACTGAAAAATGATATGCATCCAAGAGGGGAAAAGGGTATTGTGAGTGCAGATGACAATTATATAACCTGCTGTGCTTATCTCAAATGGCTAGACTTTAGTATTTAATTATAAAAGTCTTGTCTCTCCTATCAGGGTAGTCATTATTTCGAAAGTTGAACGTGGGTTTTATAAGTGACTAAGTAATTGCTTTGTATGTTCCTTTGCAATTACAGTAAGAAGTCATGAATTCTCTACATTTAGAACTGCTAAAAATTATTTAGATTTGCCTGTTGAATAGGTTTATCTAAAAAAGGACTTGGGAAGAAATTTCCACTGTGAATTTTTGGCTTCTCAAAGTAATTTGTAAGAAATTTTCCATGAAAAAGATAGTGATAGTAATTTGAAAAGGATTAAGTAGGTACAGTCTGAGAACTTGGTAGGTAGTGTGAAAACACATGAATACTGAACCATAATATTTAAGATTTTAGTCGTGAAGTCCCATGTTAAGAAACGATTCTCTTTCTGTTTTATTGTTCTGTTATTTTAAAACACGGATGTTATCTAATGATTTAAAACCCATCAGTTCTACTATAGATTTACTTTTGGTCAAAAAACCTGACAGTGGTATTTCAGGCAAGATAGTCATTTAAACAGTAACCTTTTAATTTTTAGTGGTTTTAGTTTTAATATGTCAAAATAAACTAACACAAATATTTGAATCATTTTAAGAATGAACTAAGCCCTCATTCATTTAGATGTTATAAATTCAGATTTTGGAGTAGGGTCTAGGATGCAGTTCATCCTTTGTAGATATTTGATAAATAATTATTATTTTAACTGTTAAACCAATATTACCTGTCCAGATATAGGAGAGCCAGTATTTGAATTTGGATTTTATTGATTTTAAAACCCATGCATATTTTCATTCTGTCACATTGCCTCATAGGAGAGTATTTGTTGGATTGAATTCAAAATATATTACATGGATTTGCTAGGCTAAGAGTAAATGCAACATCCCAAGATGAATGTTTTAGTTCTTGAAAGAACAAGCCCCTTGCACATGAACAAATTAATGTAGTGGCTGGAAATTAGTTTCATCTCATCATGAAAGCAAGTCTGTAGAACTTTTACTTGCTAACACTTTAGTAGACTACCACTTCCTAAATAAAGGAGCAGCCTCTGATGCAGAGAATTTCTTAAACATCCATTATGTGACTAACTTAGAGTTCTTTAGAACTCATGTTAGTTTCCTTAAAACTGGTTTCTAATTCATACTCTCACACTTGCCCCCCTTTATGAATGTGCTCAGGTTATGCAGGCTTTATTGATTGGTTGAGACCAACCCAGAAAAGGCAACCTTGAACCATAGGTGGGCCTGGCCTGAGGGCAAGATAAAGAAAACCTGTCTGTTTTCCAGTGAAAAGCTCAGCTAGAACCCTAAGATAAAAGAAAGATATATTCCTCTAAAAACATTTCACCTTTTCACCTTTTCTAGCAACATGATAAGCCTGACTTCTGTGAAAAGGATGATTTAAGAGTTTTGAGGGGTGCTTACATCATTTTCAGTTTTATTCCATTTACTCCATTCGTGGTCTCTGCTATGTGACTGTGGCCAAGTCACATCCTCTGTTTGAAATTTGGGGTCTCCACGTAAAAGGTGAAGCAATGGGAGTAGATTAGGAATTGTTAGCCTGGTGTCTTAGCTGAGGTTGGCTTCAGGGGCTGTCTGTAAAATGCTAGGAATTGAGTCCAATATGTGGTGTGCATATGCATTTTTCTGGAGAGAATGGTCCATAGGTTATTACATCAGATTCTCCAAGGCTTCAGCACACAAAGAAATCAATAGGCCAGATGATCTCAGAAGTCTGTAGGGACTCTAGCTTTCTAGTTTTCTGTAAATTATATTAAGCACAGGCTATCGTGGGCAGGGTAGATGAGAAAATTAATGCATTCTATCTCCTTTCTGCAGTGTGACCTGGAAGGGAAATTTAGAGTGTTTTTATTGTAGACAACTGCTTCTCTCTTCTCTAGGATGAGTGTTCTGTGTGCAGTAAATGTTCAATAAATGTTTGTGGAGGATGACAAAATTCTGTTATTAGCACAAGAGCAGAAGTAGTCTATCAGTTTGAAGTGAGTCACTTTTTGGTGATCAATGAACATTTTTTTCAGGCCTGAGCATTTCTTGTAGTTATCTGCAATGGATGTTTAAAGAATCATTTGAAATAGCACTTAACTTATTTAGAATCGCAGACACTTGGAGAGTTAGTGCCTAAAGGATGTTCAGAGTTAAGAGATCGATCCCCAGCAGTGAGGAAGCAGAGTCCCAGAGTTGCGGTGATGTACAGCAGTGCTCCAGCTTCATTTCTCTGGCTGGGGTACCTACAGTATGGTAAGCATGTTGTCCTGACAGAGAGCCTTCTCGTATGTGTCGTGGCTCAGCAGATTAGCCAGCCTGAAGCAAGAGCCCTATTGCTCAGCAGATAAACAGAGAATCAGGAGAGCACTCTGGCACCTCCCTCTTTGGGTAGGGAGGAAAAAGAATTAAGTGGCATCCCCTGGCCAGCTGTGCAGTTTGAATCTAATGGAAGTCCTCTCTTGAATGTGACTCATGCAGTTCACTGTATTAAAACAACATACTGTTCTCCAGAAAATCCCAGTTCGATTAAAACAAACAAACAAAAACACCATTTCTTGGCTGCTTGGGTATGCCTTTCAAAAAAATCAGGGATGTTTACCTACGTTATTACTTCTTTCCAAAAATTGTATTTCTGTTTTATCCTGTTGGTGGATTTTAAAAATTGGCTATTGACTCCTTAATATAGATGTCTACATGTGTGTTTTACAACCATTTACTCTCTCAACTTTTGTTTAAAATCTAAGCATCTTGGCTGTTTTCCTTGGGAACTTTGTAGAAAGAGAATAATCATAGTAGGCCACAGTAATATTATTTGTCTTCAAAGTTGCTATGAACAATCACTATTAGGATTTATTCTCCAGGTCAAGCCCACAGTTCAAAGTCAAGAGCAGGCCAAATGTTCAGAGCTGGACTTTGGAAACTGATTTCATTTTATTTATTTTTTAATGCTAAAGACATACTCAGAGGGCCTCCTTTTGTTGCATTATTTTTTCATTTTTAGGACCACCAGTCCTCATTATAGCTATTTAACATGAAACTTTCATGATTATAATCACTTTTCAGAGTTGTTTGAGCTGGATTGGTAGTATGAAATAGCCATACACATTTTTCAGTAGGAACAGAAAAAGTGGTATAAAATATTATTACCTGTATTCTTTGACTTAGTTTCCTAGGATAGGTTTTTATAAATTATCGGTATCTCTTTTAGTCATGAATGAGTAGACAGTATGGCCCATGGTTTTGTACCATGTATATTTATGTATTTTTGATAGATATAAATAAGTTAGTGCCCAGGTACCAAATAATGAACACCCTCAAAATTTGAATTTCAAGGAACAGTGGCAGAAAATATCATCACTTGAAACTGAAACTTTCAGACATCAACAGAAAAATGGCTGAGATTAGCTATGTGTGAAATTCCCAGAAGGTAATCCACACTCAGACAGACCCATGGTTTGTCTACCCATTTTTTGATACCCCATCAACAAAAATCAAAATAAATGTAGATACTTAAACAAGTGAACAAACAGCGTTGCTTGGGGTGGAATAATCTGATATCAGGTGCCTTTTGAGGTGATACAGTATGAAGGACACAACACCTGGAAGGTATTATTGCCAAAAATGTATAATCAAGCCTCTAGACCTCATTCCAGTTTAAAGGAAGTACAGGGGGGTTGAGAAGGAAGTTAAATACCACTGCAGGAAAAGAAGGAAATCAATTTTGTGGAAAATTATAAATGATAACTGTTCTTGACTCCTCCAAAAGTCAATGTCATTTTTTTGGAAAAATAAAAGGTGGAACTGGGACTTCCCCTGGCGGTCCAGTGGTTAAGACTCCACGCTTCCACTGCAGGGGCACGGGTTCGATCCCCGGTCGGGGAACTAAGATCCCTCAAGCCACTCGGTTGGGCCAAATACATAAATAAAGGTTAAAATTTAAATTTAAAAAAAAGAAGGTGAAACTATTCTAGATTAAAAGAAACTAAAGAACCATAAAGCCAAAAACAGAAAACAAAAAAATGTAGATAATGTTAATTAAGTAATTAACATTAACGTTTAATATTAATTAAACAACATGTTAGAAATTATAACATGTTCACATCAAAAGCAAACAGCCGGCTGCTGGTCCCTGTGTCAGCCACCAATAGGAGTTGGGGAGCTTGAAAATTGTAGAAATGTCCCTGATTATTATAGACCAATTGGCAGTTATATGTTGCCAGTATATTTCACGTCCAAAGGCTTAAAAACACCAACCCAGGATGACTTGGGTCTCTTGCCAACACCTTCTGAACTTCACATTTTCCCAACAGTGAGACCCTTGGCTTCAGCATTGGAGACTGGCCTCTGCTGTCAGCTCTGCTGCTCAATCTGTGTGACCTCAGCCGAGGCCCTTAGCCTCTCCAGGCCACAGCATCCTTCGCTCCAACATGTACACAAAAGATACTTCAGAAGATTGTTGTGAGGGTAAAATGAGACCACTCATGTGAAAGGGCGTAGGACAGATCTTGACCCATGGTAGGCTTTCAGTGAAAGTTGCAATTTAAAAAATAGTAATCATCTGGCAACACTATTATGCTCTTCTGGGAAATTCTATTTCTCAGTGTAAGTCGATAAGTAAACATTCCAAGTTATCTGTCCGTCTGGCTTTTATGACTTTGGGTGGAGCCAGTCATCTCTATGTGAGATACAGACGATTTCTCTTTTGTGCAAAGCTGAGTCCTCAGTGGGCCT
Source organism: Balaenoptera borealis (assembly GCF_965194805.1). Taxonomy (NCBI): domain Eukaryota; kingdom Metazoa; phylum Chordata; class Mammalia; order Artiodactyla; family Balaenopteridae; genus Balaenoptera; species Balaenoptera borealis. The sequence continues at coordinate 67,421,579 of NC_138873.1, forward strand.
GGCCTCCTGGTGACCCATGAGTTGGTGGGAGTTAACCCCCCCACCCCCAGAAAAAGCCTCCTCCGCTTCACTCCTGCAAAATGGGTGTTCGTCCATGTCAGAGCTTTGTAGATTGGGTTGAAAAGTTAAGTGTTTTGTTTCTGTTTTTTTAACAGGACCAAAGAGCTAAATACATGCATGTACCGTAGCAAATGACAGAAATATGAATCCCACTCACAGTATATTTTTCAGATGCTGTTAACTGGGTTTATTTTTACTTTGACAGATACTTCCGTTTAGGGGGTGCTTTCCACAGACAGAGTCTATTGTGCAATAGAAAATTCGGTAAATTTTGCCTCTAGATTTCCTCCAGATCTCTCAGGTGACCACACCCAAGCCTCAGTATGGCCATGTTTTCAATTAGAGACTTGAGTTATTACTTTAGAAAATGATCTTAGTTTCCCTCAGGAGGTTTTTGCTGGCTGAGTGTGTCTTTTTTTATAAGGACATCGTGCTTAATATAGGGGAAGACCAACCATGTATATGCAACAGACTTAAATTAAAAGTGGCGTAATTGTGTCTATTACTTTTGATCTCACACTTCATTAGCTCCCTAATGTCAACACGTCCTTAATGGTTACGAGTTTGCACCCTGGGTGTCATCCGACCTGGGTTCAAATCCCAGCTCTGCCACAGAGGAGCCTTGAGACCTTGGGCAATCTCCCTAACCTCTTTCTAAACCTATCATCTCTAAAATACTGATGGCAACACCTACCTCCCTGGGCTCCTTTGAGGATTATGGTAGGTCATGCCCATATACACTTAACGCTCATTGTCTGGTGAGCACTTGGTAAATGTTAGCCCTTGTGATGGCTGTAGGGGAGGGGCGGTGACAGGGTTCTCAAAAGTGACTTCTCTGTTTCAATTTAATAAACTCTTGGGATTTCACATTTGCCTGCCTGTCTACTTCATGATAACCTTGAAGGGAACTGATTTATTTGGGCCAAGTTTGATACACTGTATTTTAAATTTCTAGTACGGAATACCAGCTCCAAATACTGACAGTCATTTGTATCATCTTGCAGCTATTGCACTAAAAGAATAAAAAGCTACTGTTTATAGACACCAAGGTACATCTGGAGGGTGACTTCAAATGTTACAGTAACCTTGCTCATATTCAGGGGAATCACTGGGAAGCGCTTTGAGAGGGTCTAGAAGACACTGTGAATGGAAGCTGCTCTCTTGATTTCGGCTCCGGAGTTATGTGAGTGGTTTGACTTAAGGCTGTTTGGGTTTGGTTTTGTTTCTTAAGTGGAAAAACTCTTTTGTGTCTCTTTTATATTAATTCCAGAGGCTGAGTCAGTGGTGAGTCCAGCAGTTGAATTAATATGGAAATCATACTCTAAACTAATCCTTAGGATTACATCCATTATGTAACACTGAAGTGGGCTAGAACAGAGAAAATTATAGTACTGTTTCTCTCTTCACATGAAATATGGTAGAGGGCCAGTCTTCTCTATGAAAGTACATGCTGCATAAAAAAGTCATTTTTAATAGGGGTTTTAAAAGAGGAGAAAGGATGTATGTTCTTATTCTGTGTCCCTCTGCAGGCATTAGTAACACTGAGGAATTTTCCAAGCTGGCTCCCACAGTGAATAAGAACCAGGTGCATTTGCATAATCATCATAAAAATTATGTTCTATCTGTGTTGTTAACTGAGCCAAACATTGCACAGAATTAGACACAGCCTTTGCTCTCTAGGAGTTTAAATGTAAGACGGAAGATACTAATGTGTGTAGATATTAAGACAAATTTATGTTCACATTTTATAAGCGTTATGGATGGTTCTATTTTGTGCTTTTACAGACTTCCTCAACCCAGGTAACCCATGCATGGGTATCATGTTATGTTGGTTCATCCGTAGGATAATGGTTTTTTTAAATTAGAGAACTTGTGTTTTTCTTGACTACAAAACTAATACGGGTTCATTTTAGAAAAATTGGAAACTAAAATATAAAGAAATCAACAAAATAACATGTAATTCCATCACCAGGAGAAAACTATCCAGTGTTATATCATAGTGACATTTTTAATGTATCTTTTGAAAAGTATCTATATATTTTACAAAATTGAGATCTATATATGCAGTTTTGCTTTGTGCTGTTTTCACTTGACATATCTTTGCATGTTTTTATATTAAATATTTTTTAAAACTTACTTTTAGTTTTGTTATAAATATTAGGATAATTTAAAAGTTAAGAATCCAGCTTCTGGTCCTCTGAAACAGTCATTCAATGGATAAAAAGTCAAAGGATCATTCTAATTGTTCAACCAGCCCATCCAGACCTGTTTCCGAAACAGAGCTATTGTTCACCTAAAGTGGAAACTCAGCCGGCTCTGCATGTTTCCTCAGGCTGGATTGCTGTTCCATGTCTATCTTTCCTCACTGACTTATCAGCCTCCGTGCACACATGCACATTTGTTTATAGCAGCCTTCCTGATATGCAGCCACAGCGTGGGGTTTGGAAAACTGCCCAGTTACATACCATTCATACCGGCTGACATTCAGCTTCTGGTAGCAAATTGGGTCCTCTGAACTCCTTCCATCCCTGGAGAGCTCACCATAAAGTGCCGCTGACCACAGAGCGAACACACTCACGAACTCTCTGAGTGTTTATATTCAGGCACGCCAACGAAAAGAGGCATCTTGGCCAAAGCATTGTGACAGGATTGGGGTCACTTGTAAAAATCATCAACTCTCTGTTTGCCACCCCCTTAGCCATACCATAAACAACTGCTTGTATTCATACTCCTTCAAGCTTAAGATGATGTTTCTTGAAGCCCCTTGGAAGCAGGTGGAGTCTGAAGGGGTTTGCAAGGAGTGACAGAGACAAGTCCCCACCTCCTGGAGGATGGATGTGCCCCCTGGAATGGGGCTCACCCCTTGTGTTAGGAAGCGTTGCCTCGTCAGCCCTGAAGCCATCCCTTTCTGAAAACTCCCTCTTGTCCTCCCACTTTCTCCTAGGAGCCTGCTCTCCTCCATGCCTTGTCTGTTTCTTGTGGAGAATGAGAATCAGGATAGAAAACCTCGTGGGGCTACGTGGTAGGGAGGGAATGCAAAGGGCAGATGAAGGGAAGTTATGCAAAGTGGAAAGATCGCGCTATGTTGGATGAGATTCAGAATCTTTCCATTAGCTCCGCGAACACTTACCTTTTTTTTCCTCCAAAAAAGATCTGTCACTCCTTTACATCAAACAACCTTCCTTATATGCAGGACCCTAAAGAGGAAATATTCACAGTAACAGCGTACCAGGAAGGGGGAGCCTTGATAAAGAAAAGATGTTAAAGCGACATTCATTCTATTTACAAATATGTCCAGTGAGCATGTTTCAGCAGTTAATCAGAGCTTTCTTACTTGGCACTTTCTAAAATGATATCATTATCTTGCTTGCTATTTCAGCAGTTCCAGGAATACCTTGCCTGTGGGTCAGGGTACTTGGTTTCCTATAAACAACTCATAAAAGCCTTTTATAATTTCAGAAAGACAGGCAAAAAAAAGAAGAAATAGCTACACGAGTTATGCAGACAACAATTAAACTGGCAAGATTTCTCCCTTAACACAGATGCTGAGAGAAGGCATCCTCTGCTACCTCTCAGGGTTAAATGTGGTTTATTTGTTTCCCCTCAAACCTTGCTGAATTTAGTCTCTTAGTAGACTGAGGCACCTTTGGAACTCCCATGGGAGACCAGGAGGTACATGCTTAATTGCTTCATGGATGATGTGAAGTCTTGGAATGAAATCTAGCCGTCACTCATTAACTAGCTTGGCTTATTAAACCTTGACAGCTAACAGAACTCAGCCAAACATTCTTGATTATAGGCAGCTCAGGAGCCCTGGGAGTTGGTCCGGTTGAATTGTACAGCAGAGTGAGTTACTGTAGTACATCCGTTTCATCTGTTTGAACTTATCCTTCTGAAATGTCAGGATGACAGAAGACGATTTGCCAAATGCTTTTCCTGCTTTCACTGATGGCAATAGGAACAAATAAGTGACCATTTTCTTAATTGGGATACTCTTCACTATTACTGACTAGAATTATGAGTTTTTGTTCAAACTTTTTGGCTTGCTTAAATCTATTTATGGTAGACAATAAGGGATACGCATGTTATCAAGTACATTCGAATTTAACAGATCTTGCATCTCACAGCAGGGACCTACAGTCGGTCAGCATTTTCAGGCATGGATATGTAAAGAAGACCAAACTCAAAGGATGCTCTACCGCAAAATCAGTGTCAACATAAACATACATCAGGTTGATTGATTTGCTGTTTGCTCCATACCACAGATCAGATAATGTCTCTGAAAACAAATACATTCAAAGTGTTATACAACATTAGCCATTCTTATTTCTGTGAATAGTCTCACCCTGAGGAGGTAAAGGTAGGTCTGAATTAGTGAAGAGCATTCTGTATGTGAATACATACATGTGCATACACACCCTTCATGCTCTGGGTGTGATTTCACATCTAAAGCCAACATTTGGAAGGGTAGTAGCTTGCCCTGCTGTTGCTGAGTTGGGAAGAGGCAAAAATGAAGCTACACCTGTATGAGTTGTATCATGTTTCCTAGTAAAGATTTAGTTAGAGATTATTTAAAGGCAAGGAATTCTTAGCCCCATTTGCAGAAGATGGAATGTTGATTTGCCTGCCTAATGGACCCTATTACTAATTCACCTTGTGAATTCATAAGGTCACAGTTTCATGAAACTGATATTTTGTTGAAGGCCTGTGATGTGCCAAGCACCACGCTAGCTCCCGGGACAAGGGGAGGGTGAGAAGTGGTACAGAGATAAATAAGGCATCACCATCCCAGGCGTCCCCTGGGAGGATCAGCACCTAAACCCATGATCAAAGGCAAGGTGAGAAGTGCCGGGAGATGCCTGCCCTAAGCGGTGTGGGCATGCAGAGGGCGAAGCACTTCTGCCTGGAAGAGGTAGGAAAACCTTGATGGAGAAGATGACATTTGAGCTGCATCTTAAAGAATGCAGAGGAGTCTCCCAGTCAGAGAAAAAGAGGAAGGGGATTCCAGATAGAGGGCACAGTATGTGACAAGCCTGGAGGAAGGAAGAGAATTGCTTATTTAGAGATTGCCAAGATGTTTCCACTTCTAGTTTACTTGGGGTGGGGGGGGGGTGGGGGGGAAGGTGTCTTTGATTCAGAGATGAACCGATCAATAAGAATTTCATTGCAGTGGTGATTAAAATTATAATGTCTACGAAACAGAGGGCTGCTGTCAGCATCAACCAAAAGGCTGAGCTCTGGCGGCTACACCATCAACCGGGCTGTACTGTTCCAGCCTGGAAATGAGAGATTCGAAGGACAATTGGCGGTTTTGAAAAGAGCCCCAGAGGTCCACAAGTAACGGTCTGTAGCCCCGTCTTGAAGCTGCCCGTGGCAGTGCTGGTGATCCCCAGCCACGGTGGATCAGACTAGTCACCTTGCTGGTTACACAGGTCACAGGAGTGGTTCAGAGCCCAGGCCTCATGGCCAGAGAGACTTCGGTACAAGTTCTGGCTCTTCTGCTGTTTACTTAGTGTGGGACTTGGAGCAAGTTTCTTTCCTTTCTTTAAAAAAAAAAAAGTTAAACTTTTATATATCTATATAATGCAAGTGATTTTCTGTTAGTGCATGAGTGTGATAATAGCACACACACTTTTTAGACGACCCGTTTTTAAAAATTTTCCTTTTTGCACCAGTGAGATCACTCACTTCCTTATTCCCTCTTCACCACTTTTAACTGCCCAGGTAGTCTTCCCTATTTCTCTGTGTTAATATAATCAGTTACATAAATGCACAATCATACACACACGCACATACACATACACACACACACACACACCAGCACACAAGTGGGAGTGAGGGGTGAGGGTTGTCATTTTGTTTTACAGAAGTAAAAACATTATATGGAGTATGCTCAAATAATTAGTACAGCTTTAAGTTAATAACTTCAGGGTTATAATTGCTATACACTTACAAAAGAAACATTTGAACATTTAATTATTTGCATTTATTTTACTTTGTGAATTTTGAATGAAAAATTTTGCTTTTAATTTTTTGTGTGCAGTGGTTTCTGTTATGTTGAATTTTAATAAGAAACAGTATTTTAAAATATTAAATGATGAACCTTTCATGTTGTTTTTGTAAGTATGTAGCATTTATACTTATGAAATTATTAAAGTTTGAAAGCACTACATGACTTCTGGGACTCCTCATTACATTTTTTTACATCCTGCTTTTCTGAAAAAGCCATGTTGAAATCTCTTCATTCAACTGATAAAGCCCTATTTATTCACTCTTTTTAGTGGCTGCATATTATACTATAGTATAATTATTATAATTTATTCCACCATTACTCTACTGATGGACATTTATCTTGGTCCTGCTGACCCCCCTTTTGGCTGTTATCAACATTGTAGTCATAAACATCTCGGTACATAACCTTGCAAAGAAGTATTGGTATTTCTATGGCATTGGTTCCCAGGAATGGGACTGCTGCAGCATTAAAGAGTAGATGTACATCTGACCCTTGAACAACGTGAGTTTGAACTGTGTGGGTCCGCTTATACTCAGGTTTTTTTCAATTGTAAATACTGCAATATTACATAACCTGCGGTTGGTTGAATCCATGGATGGGGAACCACGGATCTGAAGGAACCGCACATACAGAGGACCGACTATAAGTTATGTTTGGGTTTTCAGCTGCATGAAGTGTTGGTACCCCTACCCCCCAAGTTGTTCAAGGGTCCACTGTAATTTTAATTTTAATGGATATTGCTGTGAATGGCTCTAGTAGATTAATGAGAATGCCTTCGGTTTTAGAGTATTTGAAAAGAACATTCATACGCATTATCTTTGACGTTCACAGTAACCTTTGAAGTAGGCAAATACTATTATTCCCATTTTACTGATGAAAAAATGGAGGCACAAAGAAGCTAAGTGGTTTCTCATAGTTACCCAGGTGGAAAGTACTTGACTTCAGTCTAGAACCAAGTCTCATCCTGAGGAAGCCCCATACAGTCTTTCCTTACCTACATGTTTGGACTTGATAGATCAGTTAGATGAAAAGCTTCTAAATTGATTGAATTAAGCAAAGGCCACATAACCTTTGGTTATGCCACCAGGAGAGAGCAGTAGTTGAAATACATTTATTTTCCTAAAATTCGCACCCCCAGCCTCTTTTTTTTTTTTAAGAATCAATTTTATTTATTTATTTATTTTTGGCTGCGTTGGGTCTTCATTGCTGCGTGTGGGCTTTCTCTAGTTGTGGCGAGTGGGGGCTACTCTTTGTTGCGGTGCGTGGGCCTCATTGTGGTGGCTTCTCTTGTTGCGGAGCACAGGCTGTAGGCACATGGGCTTCAGTAGTTGTGGCAAGCGGGCTCAGTAGTTGTGGCTCGCTGGCTGTAGAACGCAGGCTCAGTAGTTGTGGCGTATGGGCTTAGTTGTTCCGCGGCATGTGGGATCTTCCCGGACCAGGGCTCGAACCTGTGTCCCCTTCATTGGCAGGCGGATTCTTAACCACTGCACCACCACGGAAGTCCCCCCAGCCTCTTTTAAGAGCCATATTTTATTTCTTTTGACATTTATAATGTCTTAATTACAGTTAATAAACTTAATAAAGTTTGGGTTTATTTGTTTGATCATTGAAATCTTTATTAAGGTTTGATGGTTACATTTCATCAATGATCAATTTCCTCTGATATTTAAGAAAAAAAATTAAAAACACACAATAGGGTGTATTTCAAGGGTTGTGAAAGAATGAATATTGTTTCCTTGGTTCCCTGAAAGGACTTCTGTGTTACATATTCTGGGTCTGATTGACTGTACAAATTCCAGTTTTGCAAATTTACTGACTGTGTGATTTGGGGCAGTTCATGTAGTACTCAAGTCTCCTCACCTGTAAAATGAAGGAGAAAATACCTACCGCCTAAGGCTATTTTAGGGAGTCACAAATGTAGACCATTTAGCACACCATGTAGCTCACAGCAAGGGCTCAGTACACACATGTGCATGTGTGGTCCCCATGGAGCTAAGCTGACTCTACTGATTAGGAACATGTTACAATCTAGCAATGTCTCCCAGAAATACAAGGGGTGGGATGTATTTTTTAAATAGTTTTCATCTACACCATTGCCAAAATGCCATTCAGCTGCTCTGCATTTTGTGCCCAAAGCAAGTATTGATGCAGCTCCTTAAGTAGAAGTCAAATTATAGGAAGGCTCATGGCATTTCTAGGTACCATGTTTTTGAGTGACAAGTGTATAAACCACAGTGAATACTTTTACCCCTGCAAGGGTCTGATTGAGAGGAACAGCAAGAAGAATTTTAGTTTCTGTTCCTCCAAGCGAACCTTTTTTTTTTAGCTGTCTTTTTGGGAGATGGGAAGGAGTGGTTACTTAAAACCAGTAGTGTGTGTAAATAGGAGTGACAAGTATAGTTAGCATTGACTCGCTATAGCTAATGGACAAGCCCCCATAAACGTGGCTGGGGAGACATCTGTGAACAAACAGATTTTTTTCCCTTCAAAAATGTTAAGAATCTTTCTGTTTCTAGCAGGAACAGCTGTAGAATTCAGCTGTTTGTAACATGATGTCTGAGCGAGGGCTGATGTTTAGATGTGGTATATTAATATCCAAAATGTCACTGTAGATAATAGTAAGGTGGTGAGGTACGTGGAATGAAGCCAGGAAATTCAGTTACAGCTGACATTTCATCCTCTCCGAGGTTTGTGAAAAGGCCACAGCTAACTTTGCATTTCCCCAGGAAGAAGGGTGGGGGTTTGGGTGGTATATCACGCTGCACATTATTTAAACACAGTGTTGTTCATTTTCTCCTCTGTGGAGAGTGGTTATAGAAAGTGCGTCTTTGGCTGACTTCATGCTGGTGCACTGTTCCTCTGATCTCCAGCCCTTGGGGCAAGGGGGAGACCAGGTGCCTGCTCTGGGCTGGGAACCAAAGTGAACACTTCCCTGACCCTGCCCCAAAGTGGCTTCTGGCATCTTTTCTTCAGAAACAGTTTTTCAGTAAAAGAGGAGCTCTTTCAGGGCCAGTAACTGGAAAGAGTACCCAAAGTTTCGATCCACAAGACTTTCTTATCCGCTTTAGAAGAGTGAGCATGTGATGCGGAACCTGTGAATTGTGGAATCCTTCCTAGTGAGGAAAGGGAGACCCAAAGACAGCCTGGGACAGCCCTGAGTCACAGCTGACAAGTGGCGGAACCAGAGGTCCTGACACCTCCTCCGTTGCGCTCCGTAAACTTCACAGGGCACGAGTTGCGTGAGAGTTCACAGGACGTGTTTTACTTTTGAGTGCATGACATTTCACCAGAGGTGCAAGGTGCTGACCTCAGCAATGGAGTCCCAGAGACCCAAGTTCTCATCAGAATTCCACTTACGACCTGGAGGATCCTGGGGGTGTTAAACCCTAGATCTCAGTTTCCTTATTTGTAAAAAAAAAAAAAAAAAAAAAAAAAAAAAGGGCTAATAATAGTTCATTGAGTTGTCATGAGAGTTCAATGGGATAATGGGTGAAAAGCTGGGTGCAAGGCCTGGTATACAGTAGATGCTCAATAGATGATAGCTTCTGGGGGGCTAGTGCTGTGCTACACACTGGAGATATAAAGAAAAATAAGATACCATTCCTGCACTCAATAGTGTGCAGTGCAGTTGGGAGGGCAGACAGATTTAAAAAGCAGCACGTGTTCAATGGAATGATAGCAACGAGGTCCATGAGGAGTGGGAAGCCTTCAGAATGGAGCTGTTTCACAGATTTTCTGAAGATTAATAATAACTTTTTAAAATTTTATTGAAGTATAGTTGATTTACAATGTTGTGTTTCATTTCTGCTGTACAGACTCAGTTATACATGTATATTCTTTTTCATATTCTTTTCCTATGGTTTATCACAGGATATTGAATATAGTTCCCTGTGCTATACAGTTGGACCTTGTTGTTTATCCATTCTATATGTGATAGTTTGAAGATGAATAATAATTCTGAGGCAGGCAAGGATTTTTCAAGAAGAGCGAAGAGCATACGGTATGCTAATGTATGGACCCATGAGATAATATTTTAATATCGGCATGTTAAATTAACATATTACTATTACCATAGAGCTGCAGTTGGTTTACAATGCTGTGATCTGAAGTGTACACGCAGAGCAGCCAGAAAGGACAGTAGAAAGGGGGCTGTATTCTAAATGGCTTGGAGGCTATTCTGTGTAGGGATGGGTCAATACGGAAAGATTTTAAAGCTGGGAAGTAACCTGGTGATGCTTACGTTCTGTAAAGGTTGCTCTGGGGGCAGGTGGAGGACGAATTGGAGGAGGGGGAAGCATGCAGGCTGTTGGCAGATACTGAGGCTTTGGGTCTGGCTTGGGTGACTGGACCCTGTCAAAACTTAGATACAGAAAAATGAGTTCCTAAATGCCTGTGTTTTCCCACTTGAAATAATAGTATAGTACTTTCTTTCTTTTTTTTTCTTTTTGGCCGCCCCGTGCTGCTGCATGCGGGATTTTAGTTCCCTAACCAGGGATCGAACCCGCACCCCTGGCAGTGGAAGCGTGGAGTCTTAACCACTGGACCTCCAGGGAAGTCCCTACTGTACTTTAAAATGCACTTTCTGACCAAGTTCACGTGGGTTCATTTACTTCTTTGAATTAGGAAGTATACCACACATATAGAAGGGAATGTATTAGCATGTTGGTACATTTTAAAGAATAAAATGGAGACATCCATATTTATAACACTTACCTCGAGAATATTATCACTACTGTTGACATCAATATGTACCTTTCTCCTATCACATTCTGCTCTCCCTAGCTACTTTCCTGGATTTGGAGTTAATCACCCTCTTGCTTTTCTTTAGTTTTATCACATATGTATGTATCCCTAAACAATGTACTATATTATTTTAACCTTTATGTAAATGGAATCATACGGGTTATTCTGTGACTTGGTCCTGCCAAAACAGTATGTTCTGAGATTCATCTATATTGATGTGTGTGACTTCTTTAGTTCATTCATTTTCATTGCTGTATCATATTTTATTGTATTTATTATAAAACAATATTTAGCCATTTCACTGTTGAAGGGCCCTGCATTTTATCATATATATGGTAACATTATTGGCCTCCTTATTAATAAAAATAATTTATAGATTCTTTAGGTTTTTCTATTTAGATTATTATATCATCTATAAGAAATAATAGCTTTGATTTTTTTCCTTTCCGTTCTATATAATGTTAATTCCCTTTTCTTACTTTATTGAGCTGGCTAGAATCTCCAGCGTTGAACAGAAGTGATAATAAATAGCAGACTTCATCTTTTCATTAACTTTACAGGCAATGATTTAAAGTTTCACCCTTGAGTATGATGTTTGCTAGATGATGTAACATTATTTTGTGATACCCTTCACCCAACTGAGGAAGTTTCCTTCTATTCCTTGTTTACTCAGAGTTTTAATCATGAATGGTTTTTATATTTTATTGAATATTTTCTCTGCATCCTTTGAGATGATCATATGTTTTATCTTCTTTAATCTGCTAATGTGATGAATAACATTAATTGATATTGAAGTAACTTTGTATTATGGGACTAACTCAAACTTAGGCATGTTATTTTTTTCTATAAATTACTGTATTTAAACTGCTAATATTTTGTTCAAGATTTTTGCATTTATATTCACAGATAAAATTGTCCTATGGTCAGTTTTTCCTTGAGGTTATGTGAATTTTGTTTTTATACATTTTGAAGATGTCGTTAGGCATATGTCTTTCTGGTGGGTTAAATGTTTTTATTACTATGTCATGAGCCTTTTCATCTTTTTGCCTAATATTAATTTTTTATGGGTTTAATTCAGTTAAACCAGATTTCTGGGTATTTGTGTGCAAATATCTTTCTCCAACTTCCTTTTTTTCAAGGACGCAAAAGATTTTAGATTTGTCTTTTGTAAATCACATAACTAGATTTTGTCTTTCTTATTAGCTGTATTAAGGTATAATTTATATACAATAAAACTCAAACATTTTAATTGTACAGTTTGATGAATTTTGACAAGTGCATAAGGCATGTAACCAACACCACAATAAAGATATAGATCATTTCCATCACACCAGAAAGTTCTTCATGCCCTTTTGCTGTCAGTTTCTTTCCTTCACCTCTAGCCCCAAGAAACCACTGATCTGCTTTTTTATCACTGTACTATGGTCTTCTCTAGAATGTCATATAAATGGGATCATACAGTAGGTAGGCTTTATAGTGTTTGACTTCTTCCATTTAGCGTAATGCTTTTGAGATTCATGTTGCAAAATGTATCAGTATTCCATTCATTTTCATCTTTGAGTATCATTCTCTTGTATGGATATACCACAATTTGTTTAACCATTTATCACTTGATGGACATTTGTATTGTTTCCAGTTTGGGGCTATTATGAATAAAGCTGCTATGAACATTCACATTCAAGTGTTTGGGTGGACATGTTTTCTGTTTTGTTTTTGTGTTTTTTTTAACATCTTTATTGGAGTATAATTGCTTTACAATGGTGTGTTAGTTTCTGCTGTATAACAAAGTGAGTCAGCTATATGTGTACATATATCCCCGTATACCCTCCCTCTTGCATCTCCCTCCCACCTTCCCTATCCCACCCCTCTAGGTGGTCACAAAGCACCGAGCTGATCTCCCTGTACTATGCAGCTGCTTCCCACTAGCAATCTATTTTACATTTGGTAGTGTATATAGGTCCATGCCACTCTCTCACTTCATCCCAGCTTACCTTTCCCCCTCCCCGTGTCCTCAAGTCCATTCTCTACATCTTCGTCTTTATTTCTGTCCAGCCCCTACGTTCTTCAGAACGATTTACTTTTTTTTTAGATTCCATATATATGTGTTAGCATATGGTATTTGTTTTTCTCTTTATGACTTACTTCACTCTGTACGACAGACTCTAGGTCCATCCAGCTCACTACAAATAACTCAATTTCGTTTCTCTTTATGGCTGAGTAATATTCCATTGTATATATGTGCCACATCTTCTTTATCCATTCGTCTGTCAGTGGACACTTAGGTTGCTTCCATGTCCTGGCTATTGTAAATAGTGCTGCAATGAACATTGTGGTATATGACTCTTTTTTTTTTTTTTTAACATCTTTATTGGAGTATAATTGCTTTACAATGGTGTGTTAGTTTCTGCTGTATAACAAAATGAATCAGCTATACACATACATACATCCCCATATCTTCTGCCTCTTGCAACATGACTCTTTTTGAATTCTGTTTCTCAGGGTATATGCCCAGTAGTGGAATTGCTGGGTCGTATGATAGTTCTATTTTTAGTTTTTTAAGGAACCTCCATACTGTTCTCCATAGTGGCTGTATCCATTTACATTCCCACCAACAGTGCAAGAGGGTTCCCTTTTCTCCACACCCTCTCCAGAATTTATTGTTTCTAGACTTTTTGATGATGGCCATTCTGACTGGTGTGATGTGATACCTCATTGTAGATTTGCATTTCTCTAACGATTAATGATGTAGAGCATCCTTTCATGTGTTTGTTGGCAGTCTGTATATCTTCATTGGAGAAATGTCTATTTAGGTCTTCTGCCCATTTTTGGATTGGGTTGTTTGTTTTTTTTTGATACTGAGCTGCGTGAGCTGCTTTTATATTTTGCAGATTAATCCTTTGTCAGTTGCTTGATTTGCAAATATTTTCTCCCATTCGGAGGATTGTCTTTTCGTCTTGTCTGTGGTTTCCTTTGCTGTGCAAAAGCTTTTAGGTTTCATTAGGTCGCATTTGTTAATTTTTGTTTTTGTTTCCATCTCACTAGGAGGTGGGTCAAAAAGGATCTTGCTGTGATTTATGTCATAGAGTGTTCTGCCTATGTTTTCCTCTAAGAGTTTTATAGTGTCTGGCCTTACACTTAGATCTTTAATCCATTTTGAGTTTATTTTTGTATACAGTGTTAGGGAGTGTTCTAATTTCATTCTTTTACATGTAGCTGTCCAGTTTTCCCAGCATCACTTACTGAAGAGGCTGTCTTTTCTCCACTGTATATTCTTGCCTCCTTTATCAAAGATAAAGTGACCATAGGTGCGTGGGTTTATCTCTGGGCTTTCTATCCTGTTCCATTGATCTATATTTCTGTTTTTGTGCCAATACCATACTGTCTTGATTACTGTAGCTTTGTAGTATAGTCTGAAGTCAGGGAGCCTGATTCCTCCAGCTCCGTTTTCCTTTCTCAAGATTGCTTTGGCTATTTGGGATCTTTTGTATTTCCATACAAATTGTGAAATTTTTTTGTTCTAGTTCTGTGAAAAATGCCATTGGTAGTTTGATAGGGATTGCATTGAATCTGTAGATTGCTTTGGGTAGTATAGTCATTTTCACAATGTTGTTTCTTCCAATCCAAGAACATGGTATATCTCTCCATCTGTTTGTATCATCTTTAATTTCTTTCATCAATGTCTTATAGTTTTCTGTATACAGGTCTTTTGTCTCCTTAGGTAGTTTTATTCCTAGGTATTTTATTCTTTTCGTTGCAGTGGTAAATGGGATTGTTCCTTAATTTCTCTTTCATATTTTTCATCATTAGTGTATAGGAATGCAAGGGATTTCTGTACATTAATTTTGTATCCTGCTACTTTACCAAATTCATTGATTAGCTCTAGTAGTTTTCTGGTAGCATCTTTAGGGTTCTCTATGTATAGTATCATGTCATCTGCAAACAATGACAGTTTTACTTCTTCTTTTCTGATTTGGATCCTTTTATTTCTTTTTCTTCTCTGATTGCTGTGGCTAGAACTTCCAAAACTGTGTTGAATTATAGTGGTGAGAGTGGACAACCTTGTCTTGTTCCTGATATTAGAGGAAATGGTTTCAGTTTTTCACCATTGAGAACACTGTTGGCTGTGGGTTTGTCATATATGGCCTTTATTATGTTGAGGTAAGTTCCCACTATGCCTATTTTCTGGAGGGTTTTTATCATAAATGGGTGCTGAATTTTGTCAAAAGCTTTTTCTGCATCTATTGAGATGATCATATGGTTTTTATTCTTCAATTTGTTAATATGGTGTATCACATTCATTGATTTGCATATACTGAAGAATCCTTGCATTCCTGGGATCAACCCCACTTGATCATGGTGTATGATCCTTTTAATGTGCTCTTGGATTCTGTTTGCTAGTATTTTGTTGAGGATTTTTGCATCTGTGTTCTATGTTCATCAGTGATATTGGCCTGAAGTTTTCTTTTTCTGTGACATCTTTGTCTGGTTTTGGTATCAGGGTGATGATTGCCTCATAGAATGAGTTTGGGAGTGTTCCTCCCTCTGCTATATTTTGGAAGAGTTTGAGAAGATAGGTGTTAGCTCTTCTCTAAATGTTTGATAGAGTTCGCTTGTGAAGCCATCTGGTCCTGGACTTTTGTTTGTTGGAAGATTTTTAATCACAGTTTCAATTTCAGTGCTTGTGATTGGTCTGTTTATATTTTCTATTTCTTCCTGGGTCAGTCTCAGAAGGTTGTGCTTTTCTAAGAGTTTGTCCATTTCTTCCAGGTTGTCCATTTTGTTGGCATATAGTTGCTTGTAGTCATCTCTCATGATCCTTTGTATTTCTGCAGTGTCAGTAGTTACTTCTCCTTTTTCATTTCTAATTCTATTGATTTGAGTCTTTTCCCTTTTTTTCTTGATGAGTCTGACTAATGATTTATCAATTTTGTTTATCTTCTCAAGGAACCAGCTTTTAGTTTTATTGATCTTCACTATCGTTTCCTTCATTTCTTTTTCATCTATTTCTGATCTGATGTTTATGATTTCTTTCCTTCTGCTGACTTTGGGGTTTTTTTGTTCTTCTTTCTCTAATTGCTTTAGGCGTAAGGTTAGGTTGTTTATTTGAGATGTTTCTTGTTTCTTGAGGTAGGATTGTATTGCTATAAACTTCCCTCTTAGAACTGCTTTTGCTGTATCCCATAGGTTTTGGGACGTCGTGTTTTCATTGTCATTTTTTTCTAGGTATTTTTTTATTTCCTCTTTGATTTCTTCAGTGATCTCTTGGTTATTAGTAGTGTATTGTTTAGCCTCCACGTGTTTGTATTTTTTACAGTTTTTTTCCTGTAATTGATATCTAGTCTCATAACGTTGTGGTCAGAAAAGATACTTGATACGATTTCAATTTTCTTAAATTTACCAAGGCTTGATTTGTGACCGAAGATATGATCTATCCTGGAGAATGTTCCATGAGCACTTGAGAAGAAAGTGTATTCTGTTGTTTTTGTATGGAATGTTCTATAAATATCAATTAAATCCATCTTGTTTAATGTATCACTTAAAGCTTTTGTTTCCTTATTTATTTTCATTTTGGATGATCTGTCCATTGGTGAAAGTGGGGTGTTAAAGTCCCCTACTCTTATTGTGTTACTGTCGATTTCCCCTTTTATGGCTGTTAGCATTTGCCTTATGTATTGAGGTGCTCCTACGTTGGGTGCATAAATATTTACAATTGTTATATCTTCTTCTTGGATCGATCCCTTGATCGTTACATAGTGTCCTTCCTTGTCTCTTGTAATAATCTTTATTTTAAAGTCTATTTTGTCTGATATGAGAATTGCTACTCCAGCTTTCTTTTGATTTCCATTTGCACGGAATATCTTTTTCCATCCCCGCACTTTCAGTCTGTATGTGTCTGTAGGTCTGAAGTGGGTCTCTTGTAGACAGCATATATACGGGTCTTGTTTTTGTATCCATTCAGCCAGTCTATGTCTTTTGGTTGGAGCATTTAATCCATTTACATTTAAGGTAGTTATCGATATGTATGTTCCTATTACCATTTTCTTAATTGTTTTGGATTTGTTATTTTAGATCTTTTCCTTCTCTTGTGTTTCCTGCCTAGAGAAGTTCCTTTAGCATTTCTTGTAAAGCTGGTTTGGTGGTGCTGAATTCTCTTTGCTTTTGCTTGCTTGTGTGTAAAGATTTTAATTTCTCCATTGAATCTGAATGAGATCCTTGCGGGGTAGAGTAATGTTGGTTGTAGGTTTTTCCCTTTCATCACTTTAAATATGTCCTGCCACTCCCTTCTGGCTTGCAGAGTTTCTGCTGAAAGAGCAGCTGTTAACCTTATGGGGATTCCCTTGTATGTTATTTGTTGTTTTTTCCCTTGCTGCTTTTAATATGTTTTCTTTGTATTTAACTTATGATAGTTTGAGTAATATGTGTCTTGGCATGTTTCCCCTTGGGTTAATCCTGTATGGGACTCTCTGCACTTCCTGGACTTGATTGACTACTTCCTTTTCCATATTAGGGAAGTTTTCACCTATAATCTCTTCAAATATTTTCTCAGTCCCCTTTCTTTTCTCTTCTTCTTCTGGGAACCCTATAATTAGAATGTTGTTACGTTTAATGTTGTCCTAGAGGTCTCTGAGACTGTCTTCAATTCTTTTCATTCTTTTTTCTTTTTTCTGCTCTGCAGTAGTGATTTCCACTATTTTATCTTCCAGGTAACTTATCTGTTCTTCTGCCTCAGTTATTCTGCTATTGATTCCTTCTAGAGAATTTTTAATTTCATTTATTGTGTTGTTCATCTTTGTTTGTTTGCTCTTTAGTTCTTCTAGGTCCTTGTTAAACGTTTCTTGTATTTTCTCCATTCTATTTCCAAGATTTTGGATCATCTTTACTATAATTACTCTGAATTCTTTTTCAGGTAGACTGCCTATTTCCTCTTCATTTGTTTGGTCTGGTGGGTTTTTACCTACTCCTTCATCTGCTAAGTATTTCTCTGTCTTCTCATTTTGCTTAACTTACTGTGTTTGGGGTTTCCTTTTCACAGGCTGCAAGTTCGTAGTTCCCGTTGTTTTTGGTGTCTGCCCCCCGTGGGTAAGGTTGGTTCAGTGGGTTGTGTAGGCTTCCTGGTGGAGGGGACTGATGCCTGTGTTCTGGTGGATAAGGCTGGATCTTGTCTTTCTGGTGGGCAGGACCACGTCCAGTGGTGTGTTTTGGGCTGTCTGTGAACTTATTATGATTTTAGACAGCCTCTCTGCTAATGGGTGGGGCTGTGTTCCTGTCTTGCTAGTTGTTTGGCATGGGGAGGGTGTCCAGCACTGGAGCTTGCTGGTCGTTAAGTGGAGCTAGGTCTTAACATTGAGATGGAGATCTATGGGAGAGGTCTAGCCAGTTGATATTACGAGGGCCCAGGAGGTCTCTGGTGGACCAATGTCCTGAACTCAGCCCTCCCACCTCAGAGGCTCAGGCCTGATACCTGGCTGGAGCAGCAAGAGCCCATCAGCCCCACGGCTCCAGAGAAAAGGGAGAAAAGAAAAAAAAAAAAAGAAAGAAAGAAAAATAATAAAGTTATTAAAATAAAA
Organism: Balaenoptera borealis; assembly: GCF_965194805.1. Lineage (NCBI taxonomy): Eukaryota > Metazoa > Chordata > Mammalia > Artiodactyla > Balaenopteridae > Balaenoptera > Balaenoptera borealis. The sequence goes on from NC_138873.1 coordinate 67,439,963, forward strand.
AAAATTTTTAATTTTTAAAATAAAAATATAAAAAAGTAATTAAAAAAGAAGAGAGCAACCAAACCAATAAACAAACCCACCAATGATAACAAGTGCTAAAAATTATACTTAAAAAAAAAAAACGAACGGACAGAACCCTAGGACAAGTGGTAAAAGCAAACCTATACAGACAAAATCACACAAAAAAGCATACACATACACACTCACAAAAAGAGAAAAAGGAAAAAAAAATGTATATAAAAGGAAGAGAGCAACTAAATCAATAAACAAATCTACCAACAAACAAATCTACCAATGATAGGAAGCTCTAAATACTAAACTAAGATAAACATAAAACTCGAAACAAATTAGATGCAGAAAGCAAACCCCAAGTCTATAGTTGCTCCCAAAGTCCACTGCCTCAATTTTGGGATGATTCGTTGTCTATTCAGGTATTCCAGAGATGCAGGGTACATCAAGTTGACTGTGGAGATTTAATATGCTCCTCCTGAAGCTGCTGGGAGAGATTTCCCTTTCTCGTCTTTGTTCGCACAGCTCCTGGTGTTCAGCTTTGGTTTGGCCCCGCCTCTGTGTGTAGGTCACCTGAGGGCATCTGTTCTTTGCTCAGACAGGACGGGGTTAAAGTAGCAGCAGATTAGGGGGCTCTGGCTCACTCAGGCCAGGGGGAGGGAGGGGTACGGAATGTGGAGTGAGCCTGCAGCAGCAGAGGCCAACGTGACGTTGCACCAGCCTGAGGCGCGCCGTGTGTTCTCCCGGGGAAGTTGTCCCTGGATCACGGGACCCTGTCGGTGGCAGGCTACAGAGGCTCCCGGGAGGGGAAGTGTGCATAGTGACCTGTGCTTGCACACAGGCTTCTTGGTGGCTGCAGCAGCAGCCTTAGCATCTCATGCCCGTCTCTGGGGTCCGCGCTGACAGCCGTGGCTTGCGCCTGTCTCTGGAGCTCGTTTAGGTGGTGCTCTGAATCCCCTCTCCTCATGCACCCCGAAACAATGGTCTCTTGCCTCTTCGGCAGGTCCAGACCTTTTCCCGGACTCCCTCCCGGCTAGCTGTGGTGCACTAGCCCCCTTCAGGCTGTGTTCACGCAGCCAACCCCAGTCCTCTCCCTGGGGTCCGACCTCCGAAGCCCGAGCCTCAGCTCCCAGCCCCTGCCCGCCCCAGTGGGTGAGCAGACAAGCCTCTCAGGCTGCTGAGTGCTGGCCGGCACCCATCCTCTGTGAGGGAATCTCTCCACTTTGCCCTCTGCACCCCTGTTGTTGCACTCTCCTCTGTGGCTCCGAAGCTTACCCCCCTGCCCACCCCCTGTCTCTGCCAGTGAAGGGCCTTCCTAGTGTGTGGAAACTGTTCCTCCTTCACAGCTCCCTCCCACTGGTGCAGGTCCTGTCCCTATTCTTTTGCGTCTGTTTTTTCCTTTTTCTTTTGCTCTACCCAGGTACGTGGGGATTTGCTTGCCTTTTGGGAAGTCTGAGGTCTTCTGCCAGCATTCAGTAGGTGTTCTGTAAGAGCTGTTCCACATGTAGATGTATTTTTGATGTATTTGTGGGGAGGAAGGCGATCTCCACGTCTTACTCCTCTGCCATCTTGAAGGTCCTCTCTGTTTTCTTTTTTTTAATTCAATCAGACAATCCGTCTTTCAACCAGAAAATGTAGTGAATTTCTATTGTTTACTAGATTGCATTGATTACATTTGCATTTTTAGTCAAACAAAAAATAATAATGCATTTGTATTCATTTTGATCGTCTCATTTTTGCTTTCTATTTGTCCTGCTTTTTCTGTGCTTTAGTTTTTTCGTTATTGCCTATGTCTGGGTTGAATGAGTTTTGCTTTGTTTTTGTTTTTATAGTTCCATGTTTTTTCTTCTACTAGTTTGTCAGTTGTACACATTATTCTCTTTCAGTGCTTACCCTAGAGATGTTAGCATTCTATTTAACTTAATGAAGTCTTCCCTTTTCTCCCAAACAGTTCAGGAATCTTAGAATTCTTTAATTCTGATCATTCTTTTTCAACTTAGTATGCCATTGTTGCCTAGCCTTCAGTTTTATCTTAGTTTATCTTAGTTTTTTTTAAATATAAAAAACTAAGTTAGTTAGTTTTTACCTTAGTTTATAAAAAACTAAGTTAGTTAGACGTTAGTACAGTTTGTATATAGTCAGCATTTGTTTTATATAGTCTGTGTTTATTTAAATTTAGACATATGTTTACTGTTTCCTTGGCTCACCATTCCCTTTCATCTCAGATCACTTTGCTTTTTTCTGAAGTATGTCCTTTAGAAGTTCCTTTAATAAATGTTTTTGAAAATAAACTTTCTTATTTTTTTGACTGCAAATGCCTTTATTTGCTCTTGCTTATGAAAGGTAGTTTTGCTGAGTATACAGTTCCATGTTTAATATTATTTTCTCTCAATGTTTTAGATACATGTTCCCCAGATTTCTCTTCTTCTCTCGAGAAATCAACTATCAATCTAGTTATCACTTACTTGTAGATAATCTGCTTTTTTCCTCAGGCTGTCCTGAAGATCTTTTTTGATGGTGGTGTTCTGCAGTTTTGCCAGGTTTTATCTGGGTGAAGATTTCTATTTAGCATCCTTGGCGTGCATTTGGCTTTCTGAATTTGATGACTGATATTTCTGGAAGATCTCAAGTATAATAACTTCTAATGCTGCCTTTCCCTTCATTCTCTGTGTTTTCCTTCATACTCCAGCCTCCATAACTTTTCATCTTTCTTTCATATTTTTATCTTTTTTTCACATCTCTGTACAAGATTATGTGTAATTTCTTTATATCTAGCTACCAAATCACTAATTCCCTTTTCAGCTGTATCTACTTTGGTATTGGACTCACCCATTGAATCTCTAATTATAATTATTTTCATTTTTAGAAGTTATTTTTGGCTCTTTATCAAATCTGCCTAGTCATTTTTCATATCTTATTCTTTTTCCAAATTTTAAGATCCTGTTTTCTTTCTTTAAACACATTAAACATATCTGTTTTATATTCTGTATCTGATACATACAGAATCTCCATCCTCTGAGGGTTTGATTCTGCAGTCTGTTTTTTCTCTCTCTTGTCCTTGGAAGCTTACTTCTTTTTGTGCTTTGAGATTTTTGATTGTGAATTCAATTACTTGGAACAATATGTATGAAAACCCTTTGAAACTCAGATTTAAAGTTCATTACTCTAGAGAGGCCTTGAATTTGTTTCTGGTGTATGTTTGGGGGCACTGCCACCCTAGGACTTTTTTTACCCTAAATGTTTGTGTTTGGGAGAGGATATGTAATTTCTGATCCCAAACAGTGCAAGAGTGGGCTTGGAATTTTCTGAAGAAACTTTTTCGTTTTTTCCCTCCTCTCCCATCACTATTGCTTATCATTTCTTTCTTCTGTTCCTGGGGAGATTTTTTTTTTAATTTACCCACCAAGGATTTGACCTTTCAAGGGTATGGGCTTCAACCCTCACACCCTGTGCATGCATTAGGCTTCTCTCCTGTCCCACAAACACCTTGGGATTAGCTTATGTCTCCAGGATACATGCCAACTCAGGGATTACTTACCTCCCTGGTTTCTGTCTCCTTGTCATTTCCAACCTTTAACAATTGTTGTTACTTTCTTGCAGTTTAGCCATGAATTTTTAAAAGTGTTTTTAATGCTCACCCCAGCATTTTTAGGTGTTCTACATGGATTTGCCATACTTTGACAATCAGAAGTCCTCTTAACTTGAAAGTTGAAATGTTTCCCAGAAGGGGAGCAATACTTAATTAGTTAGATCCTGAAATCTGTGGATTTTACTGAAATCAAAAGTTGACTTTGATTTTTATTTTCAAAAAAGTAATAGTTGGTTTGTATAAACATTAATGTTCATTTTTTAAAATTTCCCTCTGAAATGGAATTATAAAACATTTTAAGAATCTGTCACTCATTCATTTACCTTTCAGCAAATACTTGTCGAGCTCCTACATTTTTCTGGGCTGTTTTCTGTGCTGGGGATACATCAATGATTAAAATAGACAAAAAGCATGCCCCCATTGAGCTTACATTCCAATTGGAGGAGACAGACAATTAACAAGATAAATAGGTAAAGTATATACAGTTGACCCCTGAACAACTCAGGTGTTAGGGGCTGCCCACCCCACAGTTGAAAATCTGTGTACTGCCATCTCTGCCTCGAAAACAAAGGAATTGATAAATGGCTGACTCAAAGGCAGGAAACTGAAACAGTTTGGATAGAATCAGAGCTCAAACCCTAGTTCTTTTGATTCCACATACTGTGATCTCTAATTGAACACAAACTTTTCCCCACACTTAGTTAATTCAAAGATCTGTAAAGTGAAAATATGTACTATATTTATGGGGAAAAATCTGTGTATAAGTGGACCCACGCAGTTCAAACCAGTGTTGTTCAAAGATCAACTGTAGTATGTTACAATGTGATAAGTGCTGTAGGGAACAATTAGGCAGGTAAAGGAGGACTGGGAAATGTTATTATTCTTCTTCGTTTTTAAGAGAATATATTAAAGATCGTTAAGGAGGGGCCATTTCAATTAAAGTTTATGCAAGAAGTTGCTTGAAACATTCCACTACTGCAGCATTGTTAATTCTAACTTACATTTGTAAATGTTAAGTTGAAAATGATGCATACATTTGTAGATGTTCCCATATTGGAAAAATAAGTTGTTTTTTTATAATTCCTTGGGCACTTCTTGAGTAAGAAAGGAAATGATTAGAAAATACTAACCACAAGAAAACTTCAACACCAAAATTTTTAAATCCTCAGGTTTTAAACATAGCTTTAAACTGGAAAATGATCATTTCTACCCATTAACCCCTACAAGGGATAAAACAAACAAAATACTCACCAACAACTAAATACCGAAGGAGGCTAAATATCTGTTGTACTTAACTCACTCTGGTTGGTTCTGAAAGCCCCAGTTGGTGAAGTTATAAAAGGCCATTCATTTCTTTAGTGTGAAAACTGACAAACAGGGCAGAAGTAACCAGAAGGGAACAAAGAGAGCAGTGGAGACCTTTGAAGACAGCAGCAGTGGACACCAGGGTGAGAAGCAGCAGGCACTGTTTGAAAAGAGACCAAGAGCAGAGGACCATTTGCAGCTCAGTTCCCACGAGGGCATGACCATGCTCTGTTACAAGCACATCAGCTGAGAGACAGAGTCTATTGTCAAACAATTGTAGTGGCTACCCGCAGGAAGTAGGATGAATGTCTGGGTTAGTGTCCTGACACCGGTGACTTCATCCGTCCTATCTGTGCAAGTATCAAGGAAGCGTTCAGAATAGTAAGAGTTAACGCAGAACGTTATTCAAGACTGAGCTGTCTATCATTAGGGCATCATCTGAGACTTTCAATTTTTTATTTATTGAAGTATAGTTGATTTACAATGTTGTGTTAGTTCCTGGTGTACAACAAAGTGATTCAGTTATATATATATTCTTTTTCATATTCTTTTCCATTATGGTTTATCACAGGATATTGAATATATAGTTCTTTGTGCGATACAGTAGGACCTGATTGTTTATTTTATGTATAGTAATGTGTATCTCCTAATCCCAAACTCCTAATTTATCCCTCCTGGGACCCTTTTCCCCCTTTGGTAAACAAAAGTTTGTTTTCTATGTCTGTGAGTCTGCTTCTGTTTCATAGATGAGTTCATTTGTGTCATATTTTATATTCCACATATAAGTGATATCACATGGTATTTGTCTTTTTCTGACTTACTTCACTTAGTATGATAATCTTTGGGTCCATCCATGTTGCTGCAAATGGCATTATTTCGTTCTTTTTTATGGCTGAATAATATTCCATTGTGTATATGTACCACATCTTCTTTATTCATTCATCTGTTGATGGACATTTAGTAAGACTTTAAATTTTTAGTGTTTATGCTGAGTATAAAATTGAGGACAGCAGAATATCTATCTTCTTTTAAGAACAAAAAAACTTTTCACAGCAAGAAAAGAGCCATCTATGAACCAGGAAGAAGTCCTCACCAGACATCTAATTGGCTGGGGCTTTGAACTTGGACTTATCAGCCTTGAGATCAGTGAGAAATCAATGTTTGTTGTTAAAGCTAAAGGAAAAAAAAACTTTTGAAAACATGTAAATCAGTTTAATGGTTTTTCTCATTGTAAAAAGTAACAGATGTTTATTGGGAAAAGAGTCAGAAAATCTTTTTTTTTTTTTTTAAATCACCCATACCAAAGAGAAAGCAACTATTTTTTTTCTTTTTGATGTGAGCCATTTTTAAAGTCTTTTTTGAATTTGTTGCGGTATTGCTTCTGTTTTATGTTTTGGTTTTTTGGCTGTGACACATGTGGGGTCTTAGCTCCCGGATCAGGGATCAAACCCACGCCCCCTGCATTGGAAGGTGAAGTCTTAACCACTGGACCACCAGGGAAGTCCCAGAAAGCAGCTGTTAATACTGTTAAGGATCTGCAGTTCCCAAGCTGTGTGCCAAGGTGCACTGGGACAGCACAGCAAATTCACGAGGGTGCCACAGGATATTTTCCATCATCAAGGGAAACACATCTGTCCAACGCTGTGTTGAAGGTAGTTCACAGATTCAACATTAGATTATACTACATTCCTTCTGATGACATCAGACCTTTGCAAAAGTAGGTTTTCAGAGATTGCTGAGTTTTTAATGACAAAAAGTGAAAACCAGCATGGAATAGGAAATGAGGATAGTCGTATCCAATCTGATTCCAAGATTTTAAGTTTTGCTTGACCAACAGGTGCATACATTCTATTAATAAGTTATTAGGAAGTTATTTAAGAAAGAAAAAATAGTTCTTTTAATTTATGTGTGTTTTTTCCAAAGAGCTACTAAGTCATTAGGGTATAAACAGTAAGTTGTTTGGATCTAGCTACTGAACAAATAGCACTGTTAGATATCTGTTTGGGCCTGGAGGCATTGTTAAAAAATTACTGAGACTCTAAGTGCTTCCAGAATCATTTGGGAACCTCTAATATATGTCCTTGCAGACTTTTTCCTATGTATACCATACATATTTTAGAAACCTTTTTTTTTTTCACTTAATAATATCTAGTGGAAATCTTTGCATTTCAGTTAATATGGGTCTATATCATTATTTTCAAAATTTAATGGCATAATCGTTTTCCGTTGTTTGACTACATTATTTTATTAACCAATCCCCTGAGGTTAGAAGTTAAGCAGAACTTTCGTTTTATAATGAATGGTGTGGTCAACCCCTTTGCACATCCTCTTTGTTTACATATCCAATGATTTCCTTAGACTAGATTCCTAGAAAGGAATTTGCTGGGTCAAAGAATATGTACTTTCTTATGCTTTTGATATCCAGAGAGAGAGAGAGAGAGAGCCAAATTGCCCTTTCAATGAGATTGTGCCAGTTTCTTTCTACCAACAGTTTGTAAGAATACCTCAGTTTAAAGAAGTGAAGCACTGGAGAACTCCTAACCATCGGAACTCAGATTTGTGAATCGTTCAAAGGTGTTCCTCTTCCCCAACTGTTAAATAAACTTAGTGCCAGTGAAAAAGCTGGGTAAGTGCATTCTGGTCCAGAGCTTTTGGGAGCCTCTACAGGCTGAAGTTCCAGCTAAAGTCAGAGGTAGCTGATCACAACATCCAAGCAGATACCCACTTAGAGAACAGAAAAACCATTTGTCCAGAAACTTCTTTAGCTTTAGGTTTACTAACTAGTTTTTCAAAATGACACTGTACTCCCCAGAAAGTCATACTGCACTGCATATCTTTCACCCTACCTCTGGGCGGGGGAGGGAGGCAAATGGCCAAAAGAGAAGTTGACATCAGGAATTTTTTTTTTTTGAGAGGACAGATTTCAGAGTATTTTGAGGGTCAAATGGGATGCTTCCTGTTCCGTGGATCATAGCACATATATTTTTATCTACAGCCACATGTGTATCACATTTTGAACTACATTCAGTTTAGACAAATGAGCTAGTATTTTCAATTGTAAGTTACCAAGGAAAAACATGTATTATGTATGTAGGCTCTGATCATGGAGGTACAAAAATATATGGTACATTTTGGAAGTATTTCTCTTTTAAGTAAACCCTGGAGTCCTTCAGCTCTCTGGGAAACTGTGTTGTATAGAAAGACTCATTCCCCAAGCATCATGAATGGCTAAGATTTTTGTAATTTCACATGATGGTCATGTGTATTACTTTTTTAAAAATAAAGACATTATCCACCTTTGATCTTGATTTATAAAAGTTTTAAATAATTCAATTTGATAATTTTATAAACTCCTATTAAAATAACATTCTAGATTAAAGCTGTTTGAAAGATTAGTGCTTAGATTGCTGATTCTAAAAAAGTGAGTGGATTCTTTTAGGCATTCACACTTTACTCTTTTCAACTTGAAGTAAAAATTAGTGGGACAAGATGTTAAGTAGGATGGTCCTACTTAAAGCAGAAATGTTGATAGAGAAAAATTAAATCTGTATTATAAATACTTATCACCTCATTGCCTTTACCTGATGCCTTCACTACATACCAACAAGAAGCTATTTTCACTCATGTCAGGAGAAGTAAAAAGCCCACTGTGGTATGTTTATCAAACAGTTACAACATGGAGGACCTTTCCCTCTTTGTGTAGATGGCAAATATCTGAACTGTTGGAAGCCTCCATGTGACTCCACTGCTACAAGATATTTCCTTTTAAATCCCCACTGGAGAATTCTCCCAAAGTCTGGTGTGTATGTATGTGTCAGCTTTAGGAAAGTTGATTGTATTAAGAGAGAGGTGAGTTTCTGCATTTGTGACTGGTACGGTTAGGAAAAATAAGCTTTTCAGGAGTTTAGGAGAATTTGAAGGCTATATCAGTTATTTTTTATTTGACCAACATGGTTCTCTTTTGTTATTTTAAAAAAAACTAATTGCTGATCTGCTTCCATAGCACTGGACGTGTGTACAGACTTAAGAGCCACATGTCAAAGAGTGTACTGTAATTATGTAAACCTCATCTGTCATTCCCAGAGCAGGGTTCCTTCAAGATAAAAGAATGGGCAACATCAGTGAGATGTGGATAGTTCCTTAACCCTCCAGGTTTTAAGTACAGAATATCATGATCATTCTTTGCTTTCTTGTCCATAGGAAATGAAAATCCATGTTAAGGGACAGATCTCTGGTCTCTGAATTTTTTGAGATAACCAGGAACATTATTTCTTTCAACCCCGCACCATTTTTATCAGATCTTTACCAGATTAATAAATTATCTGATAGATAAGAGCATTAGTAACTTAAATAAATCCAGTCCTTAACACTCATTCATTCATTCAGCAAACATTTATTGAGCTCCACCAATTTTGGGCTCCAGAGATGAGCAAGATAGATATGGTCACTGCCCTTAAGAAGTTTGTGATTGAATCAGAAGCTTTTGAGAAAGCCAGTGGCTGAATATCAATGAAGAAGTGCTATAGAGATTCAGGAAATCTTTTGGAGTAGAGTCCCTGGCCTCAGAGAAGCTTCCCTAAGGAGCTCTTGGTTGGTCTGAATCTTAAAGGGTGAGTAGAAGTCAGAGTACTACTACTGTGAAATCCAAGTAGAGTACATTCGTCTGGCCAGATGCTCCACTTTTTCCAATGCACATTTTCAGACCTATAACTGACACCCAGATGCTAGTTGGTACCACTGCCTTGTGGTCCACTAACCACTACTGGATATTCATCTGTTACACTTAGCAATAGAAAGGTGAGATTTTAAACATTATGGTTTTTCTTTTCTTTTTTAAGAATAATGCCAACTGATGATACTAGGACCATGTTACCTACATGTAACTTGATCGGTTTTTGAGTCAGCCCTTGAATGACTTTTTAATCAGTTGTGTAACTATGCCTAATCATGATACTTTGTTTATTCACATATGTAAATAAGCACATGTGTACTTTATTGTTTATATTTATTTAAATGAATTCAGAAGTTAGTCATCTGTGATTTGGGGCAAATATGAGTGGTGGTATCAGTTCTCCCATTTGTCAGATTTGGTTAACAGTAGCTGTATTTACCTAACAGATTAAATATTTAATGTTTATGGAATGCTTGTGTTTCATTAGAAATATCATGATTATGGTCGTTCATACGATTTGCAAATCATTAGTACCAATCATAGATGAATACAGCCGCGGAAAAATCACATTTTCAGACAAATCATGACTCAGATGGCTTTAACTTTTTTGAATCCCAAACTTTCATTATAGGGTTTTTTGGGTCACAGCCCCTCAAAAATATCTCTTTTAATTCCTCCCAGTTAAGATCATCCCATCGTCAAAGGGCTGTGTGATAATTTGGCCGCTTCTGGTGAAAGCTTGAGAGGAGTAATCCTTCTCTCAGGACCAGTAAGTGGTTTGATTCAGGACTCCAACTTAGATGTTTGCTCCATGGGGCTCCTTTGTCTCCAGAAACACCAAGTCTGAAGAACTGTACTCTGGCTAAAAGGTGGCTTTTTTGGAATGCTGCACAGAAGTTTCTAGTGAAGAGGTGGTGTTTGTCTTAGGTATACTGACACTATGCTTTTGAAAAGTCTGCAGTACCAAATTCCCATTTGGTTTATTTTTAGTTAGCTTGAGTCTACTCTGCTAGTAAAAATAAAGCTATTTTTGTAAGTGCTGCTTGTAGTACTTACATCCACATTTTAAAAGAATTCACAGAAAACAGTCCAGAACTGTGTGCAATGCGCAGATTGTTGCAGAATTGTGTTTTGAATAAATCTTTTTATGATGGCTGCATTTCAGCTGTACCAAAGGGTTCAGCTCACATGATTCCACCCCCGCTACACACACACACACACACACACACACACACACACACACACAAAGGGCTCATGGCCCCTTACTTAAAGTACTTAACTTATTTCATTTGTGTATTTGTCCAGTGTGTCTATGCTGACTGTCCTTTATGCATTGTCTGCAGCCTCACGCGCACACAGACAATGAACAAATCTCTATGATGACAGGTCCCCTTAAGAGACAACGGATTGCTCTTTTAGGGAGTTGTGTGTTTCTATGGCAACTCCCTCTCTAAAACTTTGAATTTTATCCACATATATTTTGCAGATATCAAAAACAAGCTTATGTTTAATTTAGAGATGCTTTGAGTTTTGAAGAAGAGGAAACTATAGCTCATCAGCAGATGTCAAGGGCACGCACACTTTGTTTGAAAGCTTGTTGAAAAAAATTATGATTCTTTTTGTGCTTGACTCTTAACCAAAGGCCAACGTTCCATTCGGCTAACCTTTTATTGTCAATTTTTCATGCTTCTTAGGGGTAACAGTCACAAAGAGATACGAAATTTGATGAAACTAACAAGGAGCCAAGTAGGCGCTGTGTGTGTTTATTGGGTCTGTCCCCGCCTCTCTCCCCTTTTCCCAGTTTTGTACATTATAATATACATTGAATTAAATTTGCTTTCATCATCCATTTCCTTTTCTCTGTGTTGCTACAGTATCTATGGGTTCTCAGTCACCGGCTACATCTGATCTAGAGAAAATAGGTTATGTCCCTCTTTTGAGAGGAGGACCGTCTCCATGGTTCAATGCTTTGTGTTTGTTAGCAGCTGGAATTCTGGAAGAGACGTGGGCTGTTTTCCTGAGTGATAAAATACCTATATAATGACCATTTCCTAATTTTGTAGGATAATTCAGACAATGTAATTTGTGAAGTCTGTGAGGTCTGTATATATGAGCTTTAGTTTGCTTTTAGTTGTCTTACTTTGCTTTCAGGGTGTTTTGTTTCTTTTTTTATACTCTTGTGTATTTTCACTCTTTTGCCTTTCTTTCTGAAACACAGATTCAGTTTGTTAAAATCAAATCAGCTCTGTGGCTGGTGCTGTTTTGCTTTTCTGCATGTGCTAATTGTTCTGTGGCTTGTTTTGTTTACTGTTTTTGCAGACCTGATTTGCCATTGTCCTTGCCTTTCATTCTGCTAGACCACGTAGTTGATTTCCCAATGGGGAAAAGACTGCCTTTTCACTGGGTAATTAGTTATCTCATTTCAAAAGGACCAAGCTTCTCTGAGATGACTTTGTCACACTTTAAATGTCTGCTTGGGAGGATGAGAGCCCATTTAGCCCCATGCTCATCCATGTGGTAGAAGAAACGCATGGTTAGGCACCGTGGAAATTCTGAAGTATTTGAAGGGCAGAAGATGGTTAATTAGACCATTTGTACTCAGCTATTGAGGAATTATGAGTTAGTTTATAGTGATAAGAAACCAACGTAAGAGATAATATTTTTCAGCCCCATGAGGAAGTGGTAGTGTTGTTTATTCCTAAAGCGTATTTGCATATTTTCATTTGCTGAAAGAGGACTCTCTGGCACTTTACCTTGAATAATTTTCTCATCATGTCTTGCTAAGTAAGCAGGCGCACCCCTCAAAAGCACAGAGGTAAACTGAATTCTGCAGTCTCGCTGTTGTTACCTCCCTAGGATATGGAGAGAGAGTAAACGCTAGACTCTTCGCTGAAGGTGGGGCATGGAGGTAAGATTGCCCCTCAGCGGGGTCCCTCCGTTCACTGTGCTTCTGGGTCTTCCCACATCCCCAGACCAACCACCCATCTCTTGCTACTACACACCATGAACCCCTCTTCAGGCCCCTGATCCTATGCAGCCCTGTCTCAAGGCCACCGTCCTTTTCCTATCTTGGCCTCTTTAATTATTTCCTTCCGTTCTCAATGAGTTACTACCATGTGGCTTCACCTTTCAACCCAGGCTCCAGGTCAGCCCAGGCCTTGCCCCCTTACCTGCTACACCCGGCTCTTTTCCTAGGGGCCACTCTAAGCAAAGCGACCAGAAAATATTCACTTGGAAAGGACAGGGAATGGTTATTTAATATTCTCAGAGCATCTGTGCACCAAGGCATTTTAGAGCCCTGTTTTGTATCAAACTTGATGTGAACAAAAGGTCTAAGATTTTAACAGTTTTAAAAAAATGTACGTGTTCATATTTTCTTCTCTTGCATACAACTCAGATGGTCTGGCTCCTGTGTTACCTCCTCAGCTTCATCTTGCTCCAGGCTCACCCTCGCGGTCTGTTCTCCATCTGGGGACAGTTCTGAATGTGTCATATTCCATCCTTCCACTTTGTCACTCCATATGTTCCCTCTGTCTGAAAGGTTTCTCCATCCTTTATCCCCAAAGCTCAGCGTCCCTTCTTCAGGGAAGCTTCACCTCCCCCTTTTCTAACCTAGGTCCCCTGTTATGGTACCTAAGTACCATGGACCTTTCCAACAGAGCACTTATTACAGTTGCAGCTTTATCTTCATTTACATGGTTATTTCATTAATGTCTGTCTCTGCCATTATCTCTAAGCTCCTCCAGGGAGGCCATTCCTTGTCTCCATGACAGCACAGGAGTGGACACATAGTAGGCACTCAGTGACTACTGCTGAGTGACCATCTACACATATCTCTGGGGACCCACCCAATGGCCAGTGGCCCCTTTCTTGCTAGTATAACCCTGAGTTGGGTGAAGTGTTTACTCTCTTCCAGCTGCTTTAGGGCACCTGGCCCCCACCCCAGCCCCAGTCCCGGATCCGGGGTAGGGGGGCAAATTTGGAGTTAATCTAAGCAAATCAAAATAGACAGAAAGATGGAAAGAACCTAGGTCTTTGATGATGTTGGTGAGCTGCTAAATAAACCAGTCCTGGGACAGCTCCACCCTTTCCAGGCAACTCTGTTGTGCAAGATGATCAATCCTCTTATTTGTTTAGGTCTGTATCTGAAAATATCCTGATACAGAATGTCATGAGTGAATGAACCCATGAATAATGAACAGCTTAATCTCACGTCTTCACAAGCCCCTTTGTAATGCAGTTTTCTCTCTCTTCATTTCTGTGAGGTGTTAGGCTGCTCGAGTGAAGATGTCATCCGGTACTGAGCCCGGTGCTGAACCCCAACTAATCCTCTGTGTTTAGAAAACTGTTTCCTTCCACTAAATGCCCCATACCCTGAACTTGAACTCATGTTCTTCTTCACCTTTCACCCTTTGGCTCCACACTTTGTTCATCACTCTTCAGGGCAAGCTCTTCTCTAAGGAGGTAGAGAGTCAGGTTAAGTCATACCCAGCGATTTCCTGTTTGTGAGCCTTGAAGCCCTTGAAGAGTGCGGGCAGGTTTGACAGAACCTGTAGATGTTTTCAGACGCTGAGCTGATTCATCCCCTTTGGTAGTTAATTCTCCCCAGCTACTGTACCAGCTCTTCTCTCTCGATACTGCACAGTTTTCTCTTTGCGTGGGGATGAGGCTCTCAAGATCTGCCCGTTCTGTACATGCTGTGTCTTTTCTGGGTTTGGCCAAGTTACATTTTAGCTGCCAGCCCCTGCCCTCCCCCCCACCCCCCCCAACACACGCACACACTTCTCCATTGTTATGGAACGTTTCTACACAGGAGAGGAATTCTGTCTGTTTCTTAGCATTTTTGTTGGTGGTGGTAAGGCACAGCTTTAAATGATCCCTGTGAGTCCGCTGCCTTTCTTGTTCACAGACCTCCGCCATAACCTAAGAAATGCCGGGTCTTAAATAAATCCCACCTGTAGTGCCTCCTTGATCTCCTAGCACTGTGGCAACGGAGACGAGACAATCATCCACTTTTGTAAAATGCGTTCCTGGTAATAAACCACGAGTGGTGGACAGCTAGGTAACCGATCTTTCAGAGTATTACTTTTGGCCATGCCATGTGAAAAAAGCACTGAATTTGTACTTGCTTTCTTTTTTTTAATTGAAGTATAGTTGATTTACAGTGTTGTGTTAGTTTCAGGTACACAGCAAAACAATTCAGTTATATACACGCACACACACACACACACATACATATATGGCTATTCTTTTTCAGGTTCTTTTCCATTATAGGTTATTACAAGATATGGAATATAGTTCCCTGTGCCATACAATAGGTCCTTGTTGTTTATCTATTTTGTATATTGTACTTGCTTTCTTAAACCAAGATAGGAACGATCCACTTTGGCCCACCACCCTGGGCAAGTAACAAACTCTCCAAGATTCAGAAAATAAGCCTAACCACTTCAAAAGGCTGTTATGAGAGCAGAGCAAGGTGTACGGTGAGAGCATTTCTTATGCCTGGGGAGGTGCCGTACAAAAGTATTCATATTATAAGGCTATAAAGACAAACCCTTGTGAAATATCTTTTCACACTGCCCAGTACCTACCTCAGTTTCCCTCCCTACCCCCAGAGATGTACAGAAGCAGGTCATCATGGTGGCTTCACGTACAAGGGGGGTTAGTCACCCTGGAACCATTAGCCTTAGTCACCTGCTTTTTCTGATAGCAGAATGCCCCTGCTGACCTCTGAATTTGATTTTTTTAACCTCGGTGATTTATACTGAAAATATAAAAAGGGCAGCTGAATTGGCTCTTATGAATGAGTTAAGTGGTACATAAGGTTCCCAATGCAGGAATATTATATAATATCTTATATTTTATAAGATAATGAAGTGAAAGGAGGATACGGTTATGAAATTCTGGTTTATAATTCCATCTGACTTTATATAATACCAGCTATTCATCTCCTTTTTTCTGGGTATTTTTTGCCACCTCCTACTTCCTACCACTGCACCTTGCTTAGCCATCATAACTCTCTTCCAATAATATCTATTGATCTATCATTGTTACTTTAATGGAATTGTGCATTAAAAAGCGAGACCAAAAGCAACACAAATTTCTCTACACACACAGAAAAAGAAAAAAATATATATATCTTCGTAGTTAGTGATGAGGCAACTTCCTTGTTAAATGAGAAAAAGGCTTTATACAATCTTGACAGCTCATTCACGTCTTGTTCTGATTCGGTCAGCCGGCATTTTTGCACACCTGCTGTGTGCCACTCATGGATCTAGATGTGAATAAAACAGACAAACATTCCTGCCCTTTTGGAGCTTATATTCTACTGGGGGAAAACAGAAAATAATGAGTAAACAAATAAACAAATTCTAGTATGTTTGGAGATGATAATTGCTATGGAAGAAAAAAAAAAAGAAAAAAGTAGAGCAATGTAAGAGGAGTGTCAGTTTGGGGACGGGGTGAGGTTGCAGTTTTAAATTAGGTAGTCAGAGCAGACCTCCTGTGTTTTTGGTCTTTTGCTGTTGTAGTTTTTACAGAATGTTGTAATGCTTTAATATTGCAAATGAATCATCTGCATGAATTATATACTGCCTGAAATGAGAGCCTTTCAGCTGAAGACTAAATCTGGTTGCTAAATGCTTGAGAAAGCATGGGAAGCTGCCCTGGCCCTTGTCTGGAATTCTCAGGTTCTCTGAGTTTAGTGTCCTTTGCCAAAAACAGTATTTATATTTTATATAGTCTTCTAGTGGAGCGTATCTCTGACACCTACTGCCATGTGTTTATAGTTAAACATAACTAGCCATCTTTCCTGCAAGACCAAAAGGCTCATCCACAATGTTTCCCTTTAAAAGTTCTAAGAAGGCTCCCCTGGTTGGCTTTCCAGCCTGTAACAATGATGGATTTTGCAACCCGCTCCTGGATCAGCCATGTAGGAAAAAATAAAACAACCTAATGTTGTGGATAATTCTCGCCTTTAAACATGTGTTTTGTGTTTTGGTGGCGGTGGTTTGGGGCTGCTGTGTCTTAGGCATGGTGCTTATTATATCCATACAAGTTACAGATCACAGACAACCCCTCCTGGAATGGCACTGTATATATGATCTCCTTGCTCAGAGCTGCTTCTCCCCACGTGACCTGCTGTGTGACCTGAAGCGTAGATGAGCCTCCTTCACATTTCGGAGTTTAGTGTATGTGCACCCTCTCCCTTGTCTGGCCTCCCCTTGGCTTCATGCTGCCTTCGTTTTCTCCTGGAAGCAGCTGAGCCTTGGGAGGGGCTGGCAATGTGGCTCCTCCGTCGTCTGAGTCTCTCCAGGGCAGGACCACGTCAGGATAACACTTGTTTTGCCTCCTGCCCAGTACCAACTAGGACAGTGCTCTTCCCAAGGTAAACTGGAGCTCGGGCCATCAGAGTGAATGCATTCTGAGTGTTGGCAGATGTCCTTCCGTCCCTCGCCTGTTGTCCCCGGTCACTCACCAGATTCAGAGGGGGTGGTGACGCGTGGAAGCAAGGCTGGAGCACTAAGAGAGCGGGTCCTCCAGAGGGGCTGACGGCTACCCTGGCTCATGGCAACGTCTGAATCTGCCACTCATACTCGGAATTGTGCAGTGCTCTTCTGTCATCTCCTAGGACAGAGTGACCTTGAGAAGGTCGCATACTCTCTCTAAGCCTCAGTTTCCTCATCTGTGAAAGGGGAAGATTCGTTCCGGAATGACTTCAAGATTGCCTCCACTTCTCATGCTCTCAAGGACACTGTTGACTGCCCTTCTCCTGAAAGTTGGCCTTTTTGACATGCTCCACTTCTTCACTCTTTATCCTTCTCTCATTCTCCCCATGAATGCATTTTACTCATGATTCACCTGAAATACTACGTTTGCGTTGGTATCTCTGAGTAGGGAGTTGGACTATTGAGAAAAACATGTTGTAGCCCAAAGTCTCTATTTCAAAAGAGACAAGAGAATGGAATTACATGTTCTTTTTACAGGCTCCATTGACCACAATCAAAATAGATCCATATCCAAGCAATAGAAAGGTAGTAAGTATGTATTTTCTCATAATGTGAATCCTAACACAAAAGCAGTTACAACACTTAAACATACATTGCATAGTCTACTCCATGAGTTTTTCAAAGTTTGTCATACGAATCTTGATGAGGAAAATGTACTCCAGTGGTTAAGAAAGCATTTTTTTCCTCTAAATCCCATACCGTAGAGGGAGTGTGTTTCATTTTCTCAATGCCTCGCGCCTGGGAATTTTGAAGTGATAGATTCATGGTCTAGTAATAAAGCTCCACAGTAAGAATATCAACATGGAGAGAGATTGGCATAAATACATTAAAGCACCTGATTTTAAGGATGAATCCTATGTCAGATTGCTATTCACATAATTACCACAATCGAAAATTTATCTATTAGTATTTCTTTTCTAATTGTTACCAGTGTGATAAACTTTCTTCTTTATATATATGATATAATTTAGTATATATATTTATAGTATAGTATAATTTACTTTATAATATAATTTACGTACATGTATATGTATACTACATATATATATTCTAATTTACAATAAATGAGGGTGTAGTATTGAAATAACTTTAAATAATAGGAATCAGATATTCCTACTGCTTATTTATTCAGAATATAAGTTACCCAACAAGGTCTTATATAATTTATTTTGAAGAGTATGTACTTAGAAAT
This sequence comes from Balaenoptera borealis, assembly GCF_965194805.1. Classification (NCBI taxonomy): domain Eukaryota; kingdom Metazoa; phylum Chordata; class Mammalia; order Artiodactyla; family Balaenopteridae; genus Balaenoptera; species Balaenoptera borealis. The sequence continues at coordinate 67,458,238 of NC_138873.1, forward strand.
AGGATTATTCCTATTTAATTAGAAAAGAATCTTTATCTTAGAGGTAAAATGGTCCAAAGCCACATAACATATGAGAAACTAGAACTAGAAGTCACTTCTTTGGTATATGATTCATGTCCTTAAATTTATGTCCTTATGATTCATGTTATAAATTGATACCAGTCATCTTATGTGAAATGCTCATACTCCGGAAAATTATATTATTATAGATATACACCTCATATACCTGTCTCTCAAAGAAGAGTGGAACCAATTCCTCTGTCTTTTATATAGGGGCATACTTAATAATATATATATTGATGAGAGTCCATCTTATTTTAAAGATTTTATAACTTCGCTCATTAATCCACTCTACTGTTTAATTAGATCTGATGCCAGAACACTCTTGTCTAACTTAAATCTCTCATGCTGTAGCTTAAGTCTATTTTCTCTCACTCTCCCTAGGATATTAAAAGCAACTAATCACCATTATCCATAATAATATTCATAAAGTCCTCCATATATTTGAAATGTTAGCACTATAACTGACAGTAAGCATAACTCCCAAATATCGGTAAATTTTAAAATCGAGAAGAGAGACCAGCTCGTAATAAATGTAGATGACATAGTATTATTTAATTTTGATGAATGAATAATACCGTTAACTAATGTGACTTAGACTAAATGAAAAGCATTCATCTATTAACTCATTCACTTAAATATTTTACTAGGCATCTACTTTATGATATTGTGCTATGTTCAGAAGTACCCAAGAAAAGATAAATCATAGAGTTGAGATGATTTCAAGGCAAGGGATTTTTTAAAAGTAGAACGTATTAGGTATATTTCTCAGAAATGTGAAGCTAGAATAATCCAATCTTAAGAGGATAACTCTGTCCTATCTAATGAACCTGTGATATTTACAGCCATATCTGGAGGCATGGCTGAAAAAAAAAATAGTCTAATGATTAGAGCATTTCTGTTTATTTTTACAGCCACCCACTTACTAAAATCTGTAGTAGACATCAAACTTCTGCTCTCCATGGTCAGCCCCTTCACTTCAGTGTTAATGTGGAAGAGGTCCCTGTGTCTTCCTGTGCATATTTGGACACATGTGAGCATCAGTCAGTGTAGGACTACAAGAGGTTTATCACTAGAAATAAATTACAGAGTCATGCAGCATGAAAATGATGTGCCCGGGAATGCAGAACACGGGGTTACCTTCTGCCGTCTTCTTTTATCATAGACAGCAGAAGCACAAAGGAGAAAGAGATTTATTCTGAAGCCATTTGACGCTGACCAAGCAATTTATAACAGATGAAATGCTGATTTATTGCTGCAAGGAAAATAATGGGTGTTCTTGCTCAAATGCCATTAACAGCTTTATTGTTTCAAGTGCAAATTATATTCAGCAATTTGTTAGTCCCCTTTGGAGGCGAAGCTGAAGTAATTCAGTGTAGGCTTTCAGCAGAAAAAGGACAAAGTAATTAGCAAATTGTAAAAGAATTCATTCACCAAGGTCGGCTGATATTTGAATTCTATGTCTGAACTGTAAAGACATAGAAAACATTGCATTTATGAGATACAAGGTGATGCAAGTATTTGTTTCAGACAGAAAAGCCATAGGAGGTCTCTGCAGAGTGAAGAGTACAGCCTTCTGTAGGTGTTACTGTTGGTGCCTACTACATGGTGACCTTGTGCTAGTGCTAGTCATCGAAGGGAAGACAAAACTGAAAAAAAAAAAATTGTCCCTGCCCTTGGGGATTTACTGACTGATGGCAGGAAAAAGATAATTCAGAATTAATTAAAATATATTACGGAAGAGGATCAGTATTTCAAGAAAGATACACGTGAAGTGGTTCCAAGAAGGAAAAGATGACATTCAGAAGGTGAAATCTGAGGTCAGTTTTAACAGATGCCTAAGATTTCTGTAGCCACAGTTTGGGTTATAAAGCAGTTCCAGACTGAAGGAATGCCAAAGAGTGGAAAGACCTGATGAACATTGGTAGGCTCTCTGCTACCTAAGTTGTTACAGGGTGACCATAAATTCCAGTTTGCTTAGGGTGGTCCCTGGGTCCGTCTGTTGCCTAGTGTAATGATTAATAGTGCCCTCTTTCGCTCTTAAGAGTATCCCAGTAAAATGGTAAATTATACAGTGACCGGGGTGGCCATGAAAATGTCCACTCTGCTTTCCTGCTTTAAGGGAGCACAACTGACTAACATCCCTAGCTGTGGCCCCTCTGGACCCACCACACTTTGGTCCCTCGACCGTGCTTCCCAGGGACTGCTCCCAGCCAGGATTGTGCAGAGTTGGAGCACTAGGCATGCCCATTCCAGCAAGACCGGGGGGTCCTCCACCGAGCAGCTTTGGCTCAGGACTCCCCACTGGCATGGTTAAACCTTTCTTGGAACCGTGCTGCACTCTAAGCCGTTTTCCATGCAGTTCCCCTCCCTTCTCCTCTCCTGCACAGGGGCCACGCTGACATCTCAGTCTGCAAGCTTTCTGTGCCTGCTCCTGCTCCCCTCTCTTGCATGTCTTATCCCATGTTAGCGTCTGCTCCTCAGCAGACCTGAACTCATGCAGCGGCCCTAGTTATTGATAAGAACTAGCTACTGCATGAGGATAAGATGAGAAAGAAAAATTGGGACCATGTTGTAGGCAACTTTGAAAAGTGCTTTGACCTTATTTCAGTGGACTCTGAGGCTTAATTATTAAGTATTTGGTGCCGTTAATGAAGAGAAAGATCGCTGAAATAAGGAGATCGTTAGGAAGATCCAGCAATTGTCCAGCAAGAGCCTAAATAAGAATAGTGCCTGTGATGACAGACACTGGTGTGGCTACGAGAGACATTGCAGAGGCAAGGGCTGTGGGTTCGGAGACAGTGCAGAGAGAGGAATCAGATTACTTAATCACTCAGTGCCTCAGTTTCCTCCTCTGTGAAATGGGAACAGTACCAAGCCCTACATCACTCATAGAGTCATATTGAGAATGGAATGGGGGAATTCCTGGTGGTCCAGTGGTTAGGACTCTGAGCTTTCACTGCCAAGGGCCCAGGTTCGATCCCGGGTCGGGGAACTAAGATCCCACAAGCCGTGCAGCATGGCCAAAAAAAAAAAAAAAAAAAAATGAAATGATTTAATACATTCAAAAAATTTAGAACAGCGCTGGCACTTAGGAGTTCAGTAAGTGTTCCTGTGTTTGCTCATTGCGCTATAGCAGCACTGTTCAGTAGAATTTTCTGCCGTTGTGGAAATGTTTTCTGTCTGTTCTGACCAGTACAGTAGCCACTAGCCACGTGCGGCTGTTTTGAGCACGTGAAATGTGACTAGTGTGACTGAGGAACTGAATTTTTAACTTCATTCAATTTAAATTTGAATAGTCACGTGTGGCGAGTGGCTACCATTTTGAAGTATCACCTAAATCTCAAAGTACTAAGTAACTAATAGTAATTGCAAAATGAGAGTTGACTCTTTTATTCACAAATGCCTGTTGTACTGCTATGACTTACTTGTACGTAAGCTGGTAGGCTTGGTTGCTGATGGCCGTAGTCAGGGATAACCACAGAGAGGGCTGTTATCCTAATCAGACCCCGGTGAGGTGATCAGAGCAGTGAGAAAGGAAGGAGGAAGAGACAGAATGTTTACACTAACCCTGCAATGAGAAAAGCACTGTAAGCTTGAAGGAGAGCGATCGTGTCTTGGTTTCTGCAAGTAGCTAACAGGTGGTTAAGACCTCCCGTTAAACGGAATCTGGACTGTCGGCTGTCCCTTTCCCAGGCCAAAAGAGAGGAGGTATTGCACTGCCTGCTATTATGCTTGCCTACAAGTAATAGCCAGGATAGCGCTGTTATTATATAAGGTCACAGCTGAGGACTCCTGGTAGTTCGAGGACAGCACTAATTGGAAGTCTGAGGGTCGTATTAGAAGGAAAGGTGCACAGATTTCTTGATATTTGTAAGGGCAGGATGAAAAGACATTGGTGTGCCTCTAGATCCAGAAAAGAGACTTTTGAAATACCACTCTTTCCCTCCTCCGCGTCCCCTTGCCCTGCTTGGGGAGAGCCGGCCTTCCCAGTTCCAGGAATACATCACTGGGTGGATGGGGAGTTTGTGCCGGGCTCGCTGTGGGCTGCCCCAACGTCATTGACTCACCAGTTGAGATCTTTGATGCCATCGAAACTCCAGACGCCTCGGTTGATAAGTAACCTGTATGAATCGAGGTCTTTCTTTCTCTCAGGAGACAAAACGAAGGAGGCAAATGTGTAGCACGGTAGAAAGAGGAAGGACTTGGAGACCATCCAGCGAGCAGATCATAGCTCTGTTCCTTGCTAGATCCGTGACCAGTGCTAGTTATTTTAACCTCAGTGTCCTTATCTGTAAAATGGGAGTGCTGGTATTTTCTGAGTTACTTAGAAGATTACGTGAGTTTACATGAGCCTTTTACGTGAAGGTGCTGGAACAATGTTCATTCCGTGCCCCCTACCATATCTCTAGTCTCCTAATTTTCCTAAGTTCCCATTCGTTATTGTTCCAAAACCCAACATCACGTGGGACTCTCAACTCTGTTGAACCCCGACTCCCAAATCATACATGCTCATCATTCCCACGCACTCAGCCTTGCAGGAGCGACCTTTAGCAGCCTCTCCTCCCTCTTGCTGTGACTGCTGTTAACTCCTTTCCTGAGTGTTTCTGAAGTCAGAGCCTTCCTGTTCTGAACACTTTTGGCTCCTTGTCTATCAAATGAAGAGGGTGACTCGGGGAGCTGAAGGCCCCTCAGCCCCAGCATTTGATAGGTTTCTGTACACAAGACCACCACCTGATTTTATTCCTTTTTAAAAACATTTACTTGTTTTTCTCTTTATCAAGAAAATTACGTTTTTTAAAAGATATTTTCCAAAAGAAGCAAGTAAGGAAGAAATTAAAGCACTCATGATATTACCATCCCTGGAAACTCCTGTGTGCATCCTGACTGTATCTTACAGTCCTGAGTGTGTGTGTGTGTCTGTGTGTGAGTGTGTGTGTGACAAAAACCTAACCATTCCCACTTTTTGGTAACATCCTTCCTAAATATCCTAATTTCTTGAATATTTTTTTCCACGTCACTAAATATTCCTCTACAGCATAACTTCAAATGTCTGTCTAGAATGCCATGCATGAATGTATTCTGATTTATTCCTAGACATTGAGGTTGTTTCTGCTTTTTTCCCCCGCTATTATAAACAAGGCAGAACATTATAGAAAGAGCAGCAAATAGCATCCTCGCGCATATAACTTTTCACATATCCTTGAAATGGAATTACCAGATCAAAAGGCATGCACGTTTTTAAGGGTTTTGGTACCATACTGTCAAGTTATCCTGCTGAAAGGATGGATCTATTCTCTCCTCCCATCAGGGCTCATGAGGCTTGGACCATGTGGTTCCTCATGGAACCAGTAGTCCTACTTGGGGAAAAAAATGAGAGGAAGAGAGAAAGAAAAATAATGCTTTTCCCTGCTCAAGTCGCCTATGTTTTTAAACTCCCCTTGAATAAGGGCGTCTCCCTGGCTCACGTGGGATTCTTATTTATCACCCACTAGCTTCCTCTGCTTCCTCTAAGTTGCCACCTTTAAATCAACGCGCTGTTCCTTTGAAGCACCGACCCTCTGGGAAAAAAAGCCTTTCTTTCTTCTTCACCTCCGTCTCATCAAACTGGAGAATCTCATCGGAGTCTCTTTCTTTCATCTTATCTCATTTTGCAACAATATTTTCCCTTTTCTCTGTTATTGGCCTTTTGTTTTACTGCTTTAATTTGATGTGTAGGTTCTTTGTATTACTGTTCTGGATAATTCATGCCAGTCTAGATTGAATATTCTGTAAAAATGTTTGTGAAATATTGTTTTGTGAAAGATGTCTTACAGACTCAAAGGATGAACCGAAGAGAAAAAGCTGAGCGCTTGTGGTAACTACACAACTTGAGTCTTGTGATTCCAAGGGCTCAGGAGGAAACTGCCTGTTCTCTTCTCCAACAGGATAAGGATGAGCACAGTTTTGATTTTTTTTCTTAAAAAAAAGTCATCTTTTTCTAAAAAACAAAAAATGTCTCTCTGGGACATAGGTTGTGGCTTCAGTAGGTTGATCATACCACGTTTCATAATTTTTTAAAGCTGTGAATACATAGGTTCTTTAGAAGAAGACTGGGGGGGTGAGCCTTGCAGTTAGAGAACCCACCCGCCTCCTGCCCGGGATCCGGGACACTGGGGAGCAGCTAGAGAGAGAAACAGCGGCTCTCTTAGTGTACTGTTTCAGCAGCGTGTGGGAAGGCTTATGGTGGAGTGATGTGACAAGCTGTGAACAGCAGATCAGAGAAAACGTGAGATAATTTAATTGAGGAGCTTGGGGAGAGGACAGCTGAAGAGCAGAGAGCAGGGACGTGGCAGAAAAAGGGCATCCGAGGAAGGGATAAATTATGAAATAGTGTTCTGAACACAGTATGAAAAGAGTGCTTCCTCATTTCTCTGGCAGTTTGGGTCAATTTCCTACCCTCACATAGTTTGCAAAAAATGAAATAATTTATTTTTATTACTGCCCCATTCTTGTTATGGCAATTTTTAATATCACATATAGCAAGCCACCCATTTCTTCTAACTTCCTCATTTTTCTGGGTTTGGTATTTACTATTTCTGCCATATTCTACCCTTTCGGGAAAAATTCTTTTTTGGTCATTTTCTTTTCTTTTTTTTCAAAGTAGTGGTAGAAATGTGAGACTGAGGACAAGCTATGGTGTGTTCTCTTTGACTTATATCTTTTGGTGACTATTGAAGGTCTTTTTATTTCTTCTACTGTCATTGGCTTTGAATTCTGAAATTTGTAAATCTTCATTCCCAAACCACTTTTTTGAGCTAATTTTATACATCATTTCTTACTGTTCACTCTCCGATTCACATTATTTAACATGATCCAGTCTTTTAGTAAATCTCAACACTAATATCCTTCCTGGGTGCTTAAAAAACAACAAACAGAACTCAAAAATGGTCTACCTGGAAATATTAAGGTTATTTGATTATTCAAGTTGAAATAATTCATCTACTAATTTTTTCAGTTTTCCATTTCTTTCTGTGTTGAGACCAGTTGTCTATTTAAATATGTCTGGCCATCTAGTTTAGAACAAGGTTTTGCACGTGTTGCCCATCAGCTTTGGATCATGGAGCAGTTAAAGCCATTTTAGACACTTCTGTCTTTATATTTTATCTAGAAAATTTTACACCCTGTCAATGACAGAATCAGTGCCTCAGTATAAAATCATCAACTTCAGTCCTTGAGGGCAGATACTGCTGGAACACAAGGATTGTCATACACACACACACACAAACACACTCACTCACAGTCATACACACACACACACACACACAGTCATGACGGGGTCAGTACACCATGACTTAGAGTTGAACATGGTGTTATTGCATCACTTCTGTGTTTCTGTGGAATCTTCTTTGGTCACACATGGTAATATGAGAATATTGCTTCCAGCATACCAGAATTTAACCCCAAATTCAGTACCCCTAAATGAATCTTTTTAAAAAATCCTTCATCTTTCAACTTTTTGGAATTCTCCTTCTGTGCACTTAAGTCTATACATAGAATTTTTTTTCAGTTTCTTTTTTTTAATTTTTATTGGAGTATAGTTGATTTAAAATGTGTCAGTTTCTGCTGAACAGCAAAGTGAATCAGTTATGCATATACATATATCCCCTCTTTTTTAGATTCTTATCCTATATAGGTCATTGCAGAGTATTGAGAAGAGTTCCCTGTGCTATACAGTAGCTCCTTATTAGTTACCTATTTTATGTATAGTAGTGTGTATATGTCAATTCCAATCTCCCAATTTATCCCTCCACCCCCCCCTGCCCCTGGTAACCATAAGTTTGTTTTCTACATCTGTGACTCTATTTCTGTTTTGTAAATAAGTTCATTTGTACCATTTTTTTTAGATTCCACGTATAAGCGATATCATATGATATACATAGAATTTAATGTAAAACTTTTAAAGCAAAGTTTTAATGTCAAACTCTTATTTAAGTGTCATTTGTTCCTGATTCCATGATTGAAATTCCACAGTTGAAAATTTGTTGGAAGTCAAAGAGAAAAGGTCACAAAATGGCTCAGCCAGTCACTCAAGAACATTGTCAGTTTCTACCCATTTCTCCCCAGCTGCCTTCTACACACACCCTATCTTCTTGCTTAAGCCTAGGTGTTTTCCCTCCATATGCAAATCCATTCATGTCCTTTTGGAAGATTACATTCTTTTTTCTTGGGGTTATCATTCCTTGCAACTTGGTGGGTCCCAATTAGTCAAAGGGAGACTTAATGATGAATTCATATATTTCAATATGAATTTGATTTCAAGTCCTGGCGCATCAGTCATATTTAGGAGAATGTCACTCCCTGCACTTCTGAGAGGATATACTTGCAGAAGGAGACCCTCTAGGGACCTTCCAGGACCTTCAGGCATTTCCCATCATTCTGAGGGAGCTTGGATTGTATTTTAAGTGTCTTGCACTTAAAAAGTTTTCCGTGTGAACCAGTTTTATAAAAAGCTGACTGCGTGCTGCTTTTGTAAACCCCTTTTCTCCCCATCCCTCACATCTTCCTAAGTTTATCTCTAAATGCTTCATATCACCCAAGCACTTAAACAAGATTGCAGACATTTTCATCTAAGCTAGTAGCAGTTAATTGCCTATCTTTGTCTGCATTTCAGCACTTAATACTATTTTGACAGGGGTTGCATGCGCTCTGTCTTTGTGGAATTTTTTTAAGTGCTCTTATGAGTAATTTGAGAAATTCCAAGTAGAGATTAGGTGAGCTGTTCTTTCCTTTGTTGGTTTTTTTAATTTTTTAAACATTTAAAGAGGACCCACTGTGTGTCAGGCAGCATGGTCTCATCACTTCCACAAACATTATCTAACTTAATTTCTTCTTCCCTTGGATCTGCACCTTGAATCTCCACTGTAAGAGATTTAAGGTACCGATGGGGGGGCCAGTTTGCAGGAGGAAGGAAGAGAGGTCATGATTCCCGGGTGGTACATCCATTTTTATTGGTGATTCGGTCTGCAGGGGGCATTGCTGCTTCCATCTTTATGTGTCTGGTTGGTAGAAATCCTGGTTGGTTACTGACAGAAGCGCTTTGTAATCGAGGATGATAGCGCTCTGGGCAGTTTCAACATGAGTTCGTTTCTGCTTCTTTTACAAAATCTGTGTTTGTTCACCTGCACTGTAGGTGAATGGGAGACTCAACTGGCCAAATGGAGTGTGTCAGGAAGGATTACTGATTTATTTATGGTTGTGTCTCGAATATTCGTAAGAAATTGGTTTTATTGCTCTCCTCAATGGGGCTTACTCACCCAGTTAGCGTTTAAATATCTCAGGCCTGTCATTCCAGAACAACGGTGTTCCCAGAGGTGCTTTCACTAACTCGAGGAGTTAAACCTGCCCAGGTGCAGCAGGCCTAGCTCGATGTCCCTCTCCTGGCCTGACACCACCTTCCTCCTTTGGGGGCAGGCCCTGTTTGCTGTGCCTCACTTAACCTCAGAGGTCATGGTCTTATTTCCACTCTTCTCTTGGCACCAAACTTTCATTTTTCTCTCCTTTCTTCTTCCCTTCCTTTCTCCCTCCCTTCCTTCTTCCTTCCATTCCTCCAGTAAACATTTGTTGAGTGTCTACTGAATACCTAGCACTGTACAAAGTCCCAGGAATCCAGAGCTAAATAAATAGACCTTTCTTTGTATTGTTCACAAGTGACAAACAGGGGCAAACCATAGGTATCAGTTTTCTTAGATGAAGGGGAAAATATTATCTTTAGCTGAATCAGCTCCTTTTTCTAGGTAGGATTGCCCACAAAGTAGTTATTGGGGAGTATGGTCTAGCGTGTAGATTTTTCAGAACAACATTCGTCTATCAAATAATTTATTAAGTACTAAGTGTGCTGAGATCTGTGCCAGACACAAGAAATATAAAGCTAGGTGAGACGTGATCCCTTTCTCCAAAGACTCATGTTGTAACCGAGGAAAGAGCTCTATAGAGTGTATGTTAATGGCATAGCGGACCACCAGGGCACGCTGGGGGTTGAGATTAGGAGCATAGAGCCAGGTGGGGACAGAGGTTTCATTCACGGCCATATTCAGAGTGCCTGAGGCAGTGCCTGAAAACCACTAGGCTCTTTGTGTTTGTTGACCAAACAATGGGTGAGGCCTCAGTCAGGGCCTATTAAAGGGGGTGACATTTCGGCTGTTCCAGAAAAGATGAGGAAAACATTGTGTAGCAGGAGGAGCACATTCAAGAGAGAGGGTGAGCAAAGGTGGAAGATGTGGAGGTGCCTGGGGGGGCTCACAGGAGCCGCAGGGTGCCCCAGAGGGTGGAGTTGGAGGGATGATTCCAGAAAGGGTGAGTCGATTTGAAAGCTTTGGCCATTTTCCTTTTGGTCAGCAAGACAGGGAGACTTTGATGGTTTTTGAGCAGTGAAGTTACATCAGTTCTGGGTTTAGAACCACCCCCCTGGGGCCTCCTGCACTGCCCAGGATGTTCTCTTAAGTAGGAAGAAACTGGGGAGAGGAAGCCTGGGGGAGGGTTGAGGAGGGGTCCAGCCACGCAGTTGGCATAGAAAAAAGGGAAGCAAACTTGGGAGGAACTGTGGGCACATTCCATGTCAAAGAGGGGGCAGGGGTGACTGTGGCTTTTAAAGGACCCCATCCCCCCGCTAACTAGCTGTATAGACTCCCGCAAGTCCCTTTATCCTCCGGTGCCTCAGTGTCTGCATCTGTAAAATGGGCACAGTTGTATGTACCTGGTAGCATTGTTGTGAGAATTAACTGAGAGAATGATGGTCTAAGCACTTAGTATGGTCCCAGCCTGCAGTCATAAACAGCATTTACTGAACTCAGACCAAGGCTTTACACGTACTTACTTAGGCCTCACAATAACCTCATGAAGTAGAAAGGGTTATCATCCTTATCCCGCAGAGGAGGAAACCGAGGCACAGAGAGGGTAAGTAACTTGCCCAAGGTAGCTCACCTTGTAATGGGCAGAGGTAGGATCTGAAGCCAGCAGGCAAGCTCCAGAGGCTTCGCTGCCTCTAGATGTTATCAATCATTAGTAGCCTTTATTTAACCGTCTCAGTCCTATTCCCCAGCTCCCTGGCTGCCGAGATTTTGTGGGGAAGAGAGATGGGGTGTCCTGTGCCTTACCTTTCTAATCATCTCTCTTCGCATACCACTGACCTGTCCCTATCCTGTCCCTGACTGGTTCCCTCAGGACTCTTGTCCAGGCACGGAAACAAATCTGATAAATGAATCTGCTATAAATATGGATAGGGGGAGAGATGAATGAGTTACCTTTCTAGAAGACACATCTACATGTTAACTAACTTGCAACTAGCCGAGTGACCAATTTCAAGCCAATAGGGAATTGTTTTTGAGCTGAGATCACACTCTTTGGCTGACTTAGCCTGCCTCTGCTCATGCCCCAAGTGTTACTTATAAAATATCTCTTCTGGGACTTCCCCGGAGGTCCAGTGGTTAAGACTGCACGCTTCCACTGCAGGGGGCGCCGGTTCCATCCCTGGTCGGGGAACTAAGATCCTGCATGCCTCACAGCGTGGCCAATAAATAAATAAATAAAATGCCTCTTCTTTGCTTCCTTTTTATTCATAACACTATTTTTCTACTTATGACAGTCATCGTAGTTCATTGAAGAAACTTTAGAAGATAAAGAGAAGCAAACAGAAAGAAGCTTAAATCTCTCAGAATAATCTCCCTACCCAGCAGTAACCACTGAAGACTTTATAGAAATTATCATTCTCATCTTTTACTCTCCATATGTACATGAGCTATATCTGAATATAAGGCCAGAAGGGGGTTTTGTTTGGCCAGGTATTATCCTTTATAAAAGTGGGTGTCATCTTATGTTCAAGTTCATACACAATTTCTCAGATAATGGGCATTCTCTCTGTAATTTTATTTTGAACAACAAAGTACTATTTGGGCAAAGACATATCCTGAAATCACCTCAGTCAGTGCAAGTTTTAGGTCTTTGTAGAAGTCACCTGATAAAATTGCTCTAAAAGTAAGTGATGAAATTCAACAGAAATTTAGCCATCCTACCTGAAAGCATGACCTCACAGCCTGGGTTGGATGCCATTAAACACAAGTCTTTTTAAAGAGCACTTTTAAAAGCAATACAATAAGTGGTTATGTAGTGGAGATCACCTACAGATGAAATGATAACACCAGCTTTCTTAATAGGATGCAAATGGATATTTCTCACTCAGGATCAAATTTTCAGAGACAGCATCACCTACTAAGTCAAAGATTCTGTCTCTGACAATGAGAGGTGTTGGATGATTAGAAAGGAATTCTACCAATGATGGAGACATTGAAGATGAATGTAAAACGTTTGGATAACGTTTTTGCATAAAATATGATTCCAAAAACATTTACAAACCAATCTATTATTCTGTTTATAATACGAATATGAATTAAGTATCATAAGAAGATCATTATTTCATCACATTCCTAAAAGTTTATAAACTCAAGTTAGCAAAACTGTTTTGTTTACTGTTTTTGTATTCTCATTGATAAAATGGGAGATCTTTTTTTTTTTTTAATATTTATTTATTTATTTTGGCTGCGCTGGGTTGCGGCACGCAGGGTTGTGGACTTCTTAGTTGTGGCATGCATGTGGGATCTAGTTCCCTGACCAGGGATCGAACCCGGGCCCCCTGCATTGGGAGTGCAGAGTCTTACCCACTGGACCTCCAGGGAAGTCCTGCAGATCTTTTATTTGAGGCTACCTTATATTCAGGTATATACGGTAATGTGTGTACTTCCATTTTTAAACCAAAAATAGGGTCACACTACATGTTTTGTTTCATAATTATTTTTTATGCTTTATATAATTATGACCATTTTCCATGACTTAATTTTCTTAACCAGCTCATTTGTAATGGTTACATTAGAATAGCTGGATCAGCATTTATTCAACCAATCCCCTCTTGTTAGATATGAAACCATTTTTTCCCACTTATTTACTGGTATAAATAATCTTGATGAATATCTGCATAGGTAAGTCACTAAGTATATCCATGGCTATTTTTCTGAAGTTAAATTTCTAGAAATAGAATTGCTGGGTCAGGGCTTGCAAATTTTTAAGGTATTTAATATAAAGTGCTGAGTTGCACCCGCCAGTAATACTTTCGTTATATCTTAGAGAATTATTCAATTATTGTCCCCTTGTGACAGTGCCTTAATTAATTCTTAGTAACTCTTTAGCAAGATCTTTTTTTTTTTTTTTGCTGTCCAAAATGTTTGTTCCGTCTCCCTCCTTCCTTCCTCACCGCTTCATGCCACTGGATTAGTATTAAATACAGGTTAGAGGATTTCATGTCTATTTCATTGTCCAAAGCTATTGATTGAAAATGTTTGCTACCCCTGGGCTCAGTGAGGTGTCTCTGCAGCACCGTGTGATATATTACTTCTTTCCTGTGAATGACATTAAATCATTAGAAAACATCACTGAGTCTTATGAGATAGAGGACCCATATGATTTTTCTTAAATTCTGTAGAATACTATTACAGTACTTTACCATAATGGTGCTCTATTTGTTTCCATTTGCATGTGTTGCTAATCTTTATATTATACAGCCTCAGAAAATAAGGAAGCTTGCAAAGCCTTCATTATATCAGAGAGAGACTGCTAGTTGGCCACCAGGGAGTCTTCTTCTCCTTGCTCACCAATTAACTGATTCCCTTTTGTAGCTGAGCTGCTGGCCAGAAAACCACATTGCTGCTAGCTAAAAGGCATGTTCCCCAGCCTCCCTGACCATGTGGCTAGGTTATGTCCAATGAAACGTAAGAAGTGTGTGTTTGAGTTGTAGGAAGTCTTAAAGGGGATGGACCACATCCTTATTCACCCCTTCCTCCACCTTCTTCCTTGGAACATAAGTGTGATGGCTGGAGCACCAGCACCATTTTGGACTTAGAGGAGGAGGACCACATCAAAGGACTGATGGAAAGGAAAGCTGGAAAGAGCGTGACTCCTGATGAATGAGGAACCTCCGTACGGTCCTTTCTGCCCCTGGCTTCTTTTCTATGAAAGAGAAATAAACTTCTCTGTTATTTAAACCTCTATTTGGGGGGGTCTCTGTTACCTGGAGTCTGGCTTAATCCTGTCCGAAACAATGATCTTATCAATTTAGTGGCCTTCTGTCTTCCTATTCTCTTTCCTATGTTCATTTTCTTTTTCTTGTCTCATTAACTAAAAGGGATTCCTTAGCAAATGTAGAGGCCCTTCACCCATGGGGAAGTACAATGGGTATTGTTCATATGGCAAATAAGGGTGGCATCAGAACACTGCATTACACAATCATGTTTCCTATGTTCATTTACATGTGCAATTTGAGGCTGGCTGGTTTGTTGAATGTCCCCTCCCTTCCTCCCCTTTTCCCCAAGAAAAGAAGGGAGAGAAGTCCATATGCAGAACTCACCAGAACTCTGCTCTATCAGAAAATAGGAGGGGCAGCGGCCACCTGGAGTATGAGGCAGCAGTTTGCTGAAACTGACAGCCCCGAGCTGTGAGCCTGTGTCTTCATGGGACATGTCACCATGGCTGTGAACCAGCTGCGAGAAGCATTTGTCTGCCTCTGCCTTCACCTTTCTTACTAACATTTTCTGTGAGTATTTGTTAGGTTTATGCAGCTGTTTCACCCAACAGCTCAGGGCACACAGTGTTTTACATAGAACATTACTATTATAAAGCTGAATCGTGAGAATCGTGGCAAGGAATAAATAAAAGAAGATAGAAAGACGAGAAAGGGTGGAGAAAAGAGAGAAGATCAGAAAAATTCCAGATTTCAGCCACGGACATACATTAGCACAGTAAACAGACTTTTTTTAATCTGGTGACGTAGCGAGAAAGGCCTTTGATGCCTCTTTTTCAGTGAAGTCACCTTGAAAGCAAACAAGGAAACCAAGTAGGCATATCCTGTTTATGCATCTTCTTAAGTGTGTGTGCAGGGGAAGCTGACGGAGCCGATAGAGTATTCCTTCAAAAATGCAAACCCCCTCCTGTTCTGGTGTGTCCTACTCAAAGTCGGCAGGATTAACTTCACCCCACCAGTCTTCCCACCCTTGCTTTCTTATTACTAGATCATGCAGTGGGTGAATTAATACAGACATTGAAGTGGGTTACGGGCACCATGGTTATGTCCTACTTTGGTGTGTGTTTCATTTCCTGATAGCACTGTTGAGGGTTATTATTTAGTGGCAAGGGGTTGGTGGAGCTGGAAGGGTGAGCCTAGAAAAGAATTCCTTAGATTAAACTCCTAGGAAGTGTCCTCTGGTGCGTTTAATGGATTCACCTCAATTATTCATATTAGCATGTAGTGTCCAAGAGATGGTAGTGATTTTTTAAGGATTCTTCAAGAGAAAGACTTAAGTAGATCCTTTGTCTCTACACATTATTATCCTTGTCTGTATGTCCCTGGTGATTTAAACTGACTTGCACTGCCCAGTTCATGTCTGTGTTTCTCCCACTTGTCTCTCCGATTAAATCTAGAATGAGCCTTTGGTTCTGCAAATGTGTGTCCTGGGCTTCATGGCATCTGCATATGGGCAGTTAGAGCAGAAGTCATAACATCATAGACTGTCAGGCTCATAGAATCTCAGAAGACATCACCACCTCTTACATTTCATAGTCACCTCCCGGAGAGGTGGGATCGTTTGTCCCCATCGCACAGAGTAGATTTAAGCCTCGAGCCCCTTGTCCTTCTCACTGTCCCACCTGGCTCTGCAAGACAGTAGCCAAAGCTTATTAGAAGTCTGGGCATCAGGTTCTTCCTGGTTTAGAATTGTCTTGGCATATATCATTCTGATGGGGAAGAGCACTAGAGAATTATAGAATCCCACAGGCTTCTCCAAGATAATTCACTTTCAACTGTTCTCAGTAAAAGCCGCATAAAAACGTCCCACAAATCATAGAAAAAATGAGCTCAAGGAGTAGTGTTTAACCACAAACTGGACTAAAAATCTATTGGTCCAGAGAGAGAACTATGTAGAAGGTATTTTCAAAAGTGTGACAAGTAGTAAAAATGAGAAGAAAGAGACGAGGTGTCCCGTTTGGTTCCCATTGTCTTTCTGGGAAGGAGCCGAGAAATGGCGTGGATCCTGTTCTCCTGGGCCCACCCTCATTTTCAATTTTCTCAGAATTTGTTCCTTTGAAGTTCAAGCTAGCAGATTTATGACATCTTTAGGCAGTTGAAAGCCATCCCATTTCACTCAGACACACATGCTTTCCCTCAGTCCAGCAGGAACATCTGAATGCTCTGCTTGGGTATTTGCAGAGAGAGAGCTGCTTTACCTCTCTGACAGCACCTAAGTGTGGAGAACACGGCCCCTGTGTGATTTACTTCACTCGCCTGGCAGCCAAGGAGGAGTTGAATAAAATATTAGCGTGCGTATTCCTTAGGTGATAGTGTGTTTTGGGTTTGAAACGGCATGTGGCAGCCAGACCAGCCTGGTCCTCTGTCTGTCTGTGGCACGTTGCTCTCCTCGTGGCTTCATTCAAGCAGGCGCTGTGTGTGTGTCACGGTCCGGGGTCACAGGATGACTTGGCATACAAGAACCTGCCTCATTTTCAGAAGGGGTCCAGTTACTCTGCAAGTTCCTGTTTAAAATGGGAATCTGGTCTAGGTTTCTGCATATGTGTCAGCTCTGTGCATAAGGCCAAGTCTTTCTCACACGCTAGTTTCCTTATATCCTGTTTCTTTGTAGGACACTTAAAATAACATGACTTAGTGCTCATTTTGTTGTAGGGCCTGGTGACCTCTTTCTTCTGCTTTTTGCTGCTTCTGTAGAACTAATTTAGTTACTTTACTTTATAATCTTCTTAATCTTTAGATTTTTATAATAGAACAGTCCTGGTAATACTAAGTGTCGTTTGCAGTTACTCTGTTCATTACTATCAGCTTTGCTTGATTTTGCCAGCCATGTCCCCTTTCCTTCCTATTTACTGTGGCCATCTTCTGTTATCACCTGTGTAGGAGGGAGGAAAAGGGGGTGGGGGGGGGTCAGTGAAGGAACATTTACTTCTAGGGTGCCTTCTATGTATAAGGCATTTTATAGATTGAACCCTTATCAAAACAAACATATGAGGTAAGAATTGCCATCCCCATTTTGCAGATGTGGCAGTAGAGGCCAAGAAGAGCTAAATGATTTGCCAAACAAAGGCTTTTCATCTCCTACTGCAAATGATCAGGATTTGAAACCAGGTCTCTCTGACTCCAAAGCCAGGCGCTTCCCACACGGCCACATTCACATGACAGTTGCCTATTGTAACAGTCCTATTTATCTGTAGTAGAACTGATCCTGAAAGTGTCCAAAAAAAAAAAAAAGAAAAAGAAAAAGAAAAAAAAAAAGCATAAGAAAGTAAGATCCATACCTCTGGAGGTGAAGAAACACAGCCTGAGTAATAGCGACAGCAAAATGTAGTGAGACTTACAGCCTGGGACTGTGTTTGCAGGACTGGCTGATCACAGGAAAGGAGGGCCTTCTTTACAGGTGGTGTCTGCGGAAGAGTAACTAGTCTTAAAGGGATTCAGGAAGCTTGGGCGAAGTGATGAGAGAGGAAAGAGAAGGGGCAGAGGGCTGGAAAGCAAGCAGCAGCCAAGATGAAAAGTAGGGGTGATCAGCTGGCTGTAGCCAAGACAAGAAGCCCCAGAGGAGGGGCCACAGGCCCAGTGGCAGTGGAATAGGTGGGAGCGCATCATGGAGACTCTGCATCATCACCGCCCCATCGGCCAAGAGCCCTGAGTCAGTGCATAAATGTTTGGTGAATGAGGGAATTGACAGGAGGAGGGTTACCGTAAGAGAATACGAGGCTTCTTAGTAATCTTGATCATAGCATTTCACCCTCTATTTTAAAGGTTGTTTGTGACCAGAATTCTCATCAACATCAAACATTCAGTAAAACTTGGAGGAAAATTGTAGCCTGAGGTCATGGGTGCAGAAGCTGCATCATTTTCTGAACTCCTGGTGCAGATTCTCCAGATCTGATGTGAGAGAGAGATGGGTGGGTAGAGGGGATGAGGAGGGAACAGAGGTTCACCGTGTTGATGATGAACAAGCCAGAGATACTGTTTTGGTTGGCTGTGTTGCGTTGAAGGACAATGACAGCAACGCTACAGAAAATTTTTGTACAGTGAGAAAACTTCTTTGAAGGAAGGCAGGGCTGCTTCCGTAGCCTTCATTCCTTAATTTCAGTCTGATTTTTGCAAAAAGGTGGCCACAGCATGCTGCCTGAGAGGTGATGGTATTACAAGGGCATCACTCCACTGGGAGAGGAGGCAAATGATTCAGAAGTAAGGGTGCTGTTAAAATTATTGTACAAGTGTCAATCTCAGGACCTATTTATTCCACATTTCATACTATCTGCTCTGTGTCTGCATCTGTCATATATCCCAACAATTGACTGTTAGAAACCCAAGGCCCCAGATCTCCACATAGCCCTCCTAACTAAGTTGATAGGAAGGAATTGACCCAGCCTTTTCCCTCTCCCTCAAAGGCCTCGACCAAAGCAAATACCAGTACTCTGCACAAGGCTTCCATTCAGCCAGAGCACACAACTTTCAATTTAGACATAAACACATCTAGCAACCCCCCTGCCCTGCCACCTTTCCTTTCAGTTAAGCAGATCTGAGCTCTGTAATATAAAAAGTTTCACTTTGGAGGCCACCGTTCTGGAGATGGTTGCCACTCAGATTATTCTCCTGGGCACTGCCTATCCTGCTGCATAATTATTGCTCTCCCAGCAAAACGTGACCTCGGACCCCCGACCACCTGAACTGTGAGCCCAGCTCCACCATTCACTCCAGGTAAACTCCTGCCTCCTAGAAACCCATCCACCAGGAAGGACTCCTGCCTGTCCCTCCTTTTGTAACAAAAGAACTACCCTTGTCTCTCTCCATGCCCAGATTGATACTGTCCCCAAACAGGGCAGTGATACGCATCATCAGAAAAAAAAAAAAAAAATTGTATAATATGAAATGGTTCTAAGTAAAAACTGGTTAAAAAATGAAGGCACGTGTTTAAAGCGTTTAGGGAAAAATGCATTTCTGTAGAGGAATTCTTTTATTTCCTCCCATCTCTCCACCTTACATACTGAATTGTATCTTAACCCCAGAGTTGTTACTAGACTTAACATCGGCGAGGGTGTTCGGCAGTGTTGCAGATTTGCTGACAGCAGAAGTACTTAATTCTGGGTTCACTGAATTCTGTTGTGTCATCCATCCCGAGCGGGCCAGTTACGTCTCTGCTGAGTTTACTCTTGCACTGCAGTTAGATTCCCTTCCTGATTTCCCCTAAGGACATAAATAAAGACAAGTCCTTATTTATTGCAGTGGCCACACTGGTTGTGAAGGAGGAGGAGGAGAAGGACAGAGGATGGGGTAGGCAGAGATGATACGAAGATGTAGAAAATATAGTCTTCTGGGAGCCATGAGAAATCCAGCTGAAGAGATAAGAAATTAACGGATTTGCATTTGAATAGCAACAAAAGCAAAAAATATTATAAAAGAGGTCATGAGGAGGTATACTGCTTATCATCAAGTGACTGATGAGGGTTGCACATTTTCCTGGAGTGGCCAGAGCTGTCATCCTGGAGGAAACGTGCCTTAACTGGGCCTTGATTGGTAGCCAGGTAGAAGAGGGCATTTGGGTGGGAAAAGGCATGGATGTGAGCAGGGAAGGTTAGTTCAGAGCCAAAGTGAGAAATAAGATTGGAGGGGCAGATTGGTTACCGAGTTGTTGACAGACACGAATACAAGCTGAGTTTTGAGTTGCCCCTGTAAGCCCTGGAAGGCCATTGCAGTGACCTGGTGGTGGTGTCCCTGACAGATGGGTGGGGCAGAAGCAAAGCTCAAGACCAGTCAGGAAGTTCTTATGATGATGTAGCCACGGGTGGAGGGACCAGAGGAGGGGGAAGGACCTTGCACAAAAATGGTGACAGTAGGCGTAGAAAGATGGAGATAAACACTAGGCACATATCAAAGAGTAATCAGTGGGACTTTGGTGAATACTGGCTACAAATATTGATGAAGTCAGGACGGAACAAGAGAGAGAGAAATCAGAGAAGACCCAGGGGCTCTATGTCTGGATTCCTGAAAGAATGGTTGGTGAACATAGGCAGGTGAGATGTGTGGTCTGTATGTAATGCACGCTTGTTCTGATCCTTCCATTAGATTTGTTAAAAAACCGTGTAGGGGCTGTGACCAGCTTTATTGCATACTTCAAGAACAATATTCTGCCTTAGGAAGGAATAGATGGAAGACCAAGTCAGGTTGACCTCCGTAACAGTGCACATACCTGTTCACCCATTGCTTGTAGCTGGAGCTCATAGCCATGTGGAGAGGAGTGTACTTTACCCTCTTTGACTGGGTGAGGTGTCTAGGATGTAGATAACTTCCTCTCTTAACCACTGACCCCTCTATCATATCCATTCTTGCTGCTCAGTCATAGTAGCATGTTTTCATTTACTTTTTAGTAGCCAGCAGCGTGGCTAGTTGTCATCAAGCCTGGATGTGACCGTGTCCGTCATCAGCAAGGATAACATCCCTCTTGACCTCCTGGGGTGACTGTAATCCCCCCAGAAGCAGTCTCTGAAGCTCTGTTTCCATTTAATTTAGGAAAGCAATCCCTTTCGTTGGCTGGCATTACAATAATGAGCTTCATTTTTTAGTCGCTAGTGAAGGCAGCTTGCTCTGTGTGCGTGGACTTCGCATTCTCTTTGGCGTGGCAGCTGGCCCACTGACCTCATCATTTGGATTCCCTGTTCCTGTAGCGGAACCAACACCACAAAAGTGAAATGCTGTATTTTCCACAGAGTAACCTACATGTGATTGTTTGTTTACAGTGACATAATGCCTTACACGTTAGTTCATCCCTCCCAAAATGGCCACAAATGTGGTGGTTTGAAGGGTGAGCTCATGGATGGAAAAAGGTTGGAGACTCTCCATACTAAAGGGTTAGATGAATCACCACAGACTGTCCTTTTGGAGCTCACCTATCTATTCAGAAGTATTTGCTGAGATTTGGGCCATTAGAAGCAGAAGGTTTAGTACCCTGATGGCTGCCCCTGGGTCTCAGCAGGTTCATGTCTTTGAACTACTTTGGGAGAAGCTACTGCATTTTGGAATTGTTACAAAATGAGGAGTCGACTGCACAAAGGTGACCCTTTTTTTTGAACCCAGTCTGCAGTGTTCAAAGGCATGAGTGTAATCACCAATAAGAAAATGACGCCTCAGGGACTTCCCTGGTGGCACAGCAGTTAAGAATCCGCCTGCCAATGCAGGGGACACGGGTTCGAGCCCTGGTCCGGGAAGATCCCACATGCCGCAGAGCAACTAAGCCCGTGCGCCACACCTCCTGAACCCGTATGCCACAACTACTGAAGCCCACGTGCCCTAGAGCCCGAATGCTGCAACTACTGAGCCCACACACCACAACTACTGAAGCCCGCACGCCTAGAGCCCATGCTCCGCAACAAGAGAAGCCACCGCAATGAGAAACCCGCGCACCTCAACAAAGAGTAGCCCCTGCTCGCTGCAACTAGAGAAAGCCTGCTCGCATCAACGAAGACCCAGTGCAGCCAAAAAAAAAAAAAAGGAAAGAAAGAAAATGACGCCTCATACTCATCTAGTTCAGCAGCTGACACGCAGGTCTCCAAGCAGCCTGTGAATGTGAAAAGGATCACCTACTCTGAATTCATCTAACATTCATGTCTGTCATCCACGTATCACAGAATCCATCTTCATGTGTTGGCTTTCAGGGTCAAACTTCATTATTACTGGTAAATGCAAGTATAGTCAGCTGCTTCTACTCCCTTCTCCCCAGTGGTCATCCTGAGAACCTTCTCCTGGGTTTTCTCAGGTTGGGCTAGTTGGTATCTACGTGAAGGTCAGTCTTCTGCTGGAAGGGACAGCTCTTCCCATCAAAAGACTGTATTAACAGTAATAATAACATCTAGCAGTATGTGTGTCTGAAAACATTTTTCATGTGTATTACCGTATTCAACATTCACAAACAGCTCCGTGAACCAGGAAGTATCAGATGAACTCGGCAGGTGAGAAAACAAAAGCTCAGAGATTTACCCCAGGTCATAAAGCTAGCCAACTGCAGGGCCAGGATTCTAACCAGATCTGTCTGCATTCAAATTCCGTGTCCTTACACCTTCGCATTCACATGAGAAAAGCCTTTTGTGTCTGGGGTCGGGCCTCTGGGTGTTCCATTGTGGTGAATCAGGGTGCTGGATGGAGCTGGTTGTTCACAGTAGATGGTTTACACTGGGATGAACCCACTGGAGGCAATCGAAGGGCACTGGTTCCAGACTCAGTTGCTGTCAATTCCAGTTCTGCCATTTTTGTTGGCTGTTGTAGCCTTAAGCAGGTTACCTAACCTCTTTGAGCCTTGGTATCCACCTTGGGAAATGGGAATAACAGAAGCACAGGCTCTCAAGGTTGTAGAGGCAGACCTCAGAGATATTATGGGTTCGGTTCCAGACCACTACAACAAAGGGAATAGCACAATAAAGCAAGTCACACAAATTTTTTGGTTTCCCAGTGCCTATAAGTTATGTTTACACTATAATGTAGCCTATTAAGTGTGCAATAGCATTATGTCTAATAAAACCATGTATGTACTTTAATTAAAAACTACTCTGGGGGCTTCCCTGGTGGCGCAGTGGTTAAGAACCTGCCTGCCAATGCAAGGGACACTGGTTCGAGCCCTGGTCCAGGAAGCTCCCATATGCCGCGGAGCAACTAAGCCCATGCGCTACAACTACTGAGCCTGCGCCCTAGAGCCCGCGAGCCATAACTACTGAAGCCCGCATGCCTAGAGCCAGTGCTCCGAAACAACAGAAGCCACCGCAATGAGAAGCCCACGCACTGCAACAAAGAGTAGCCCCCGCTCGCCTTAACTAGAGAAAGCCCACGCGCAGCAACGAAGACCCAGCACAGCCAAAAATTAAAAAAAAAAAACAAAAAAAAAAACACTACTCTGTTTCTGAAAAAATGCTAACCATCATCTGACAACACAGGGTTGCCACAAACCTTCAATTTGTAAAAAAGGCAATATCTGCCAAGTATAATAAAGTGAAGTGCAGTAAAACAAGGTGTGCCCATATTGAATGAGACCACATACGTAAAAGCACATAGTGCAATGCCGGGCACAGAGGAAATGCTTTGGCAGTGTTAGTGCTGGGTCAGCATCCACTTCATTGGTGGGACCAGTGCTTCTGACACATGGCTTTCATGGTCAGGTTGACCCTCCTGCTGGCTACAGATTTAAACACCTGAATACTGGGCTTGGGCTATTCAGGTAAAGCAGACCTGCTTTATACTAGATTTCCAGGCACCCTGCGATCCCTTCTGTACTCAGTGTTTTAAGACTTCTCACTGCATCTCATCCACCAGCAGGAATTCCACCAACTCAAGGTGCATTCTAAGAAACCTCCCCCCCACCAAGACTCAGGGGGATGACTACCTTATACCACCAGTCATTTGTATACTAATACGGACTCTCTCCTCTGCCTTCCTCCTGACACCAAACGAAAGGGGAGTTTGGTGATGACGAAGAATGAGAGGGAGGGAGAAGGATGGGTCAGGGAGGGGATGAGGAGCGAAATCAGAAGGGCTCTCTGGGCACCTGTGGACTGTGGCTGGAGCAGTAGAGATGGGTGGGCTGCTGTGAAATAAATCCGTGGGGAGTCAGAGAATTTTCCTCATTCACAGTTTTGATTTGGGTCAGCTCCATGCAAACTTTATTTTCAATAGCTACGTAAATGTAGCCTACCTAAAGACAGCTCTTGCACCGCTCAGTTTTGATGTGAATGGCAACTTCTTATCCTGGGAAGCACAGCTACTGTTGTCTCTCGGTATCCGCGGGGGGGTTGGTTCCAGGACTGCCTCAGAGTCCCGTAGAGAAAGTGGCATAGTATTTGCATCTAACCTACGCACATCCTCCTGAGTACTTTAAATCATCTCTAGATTACTTATAATACCTAGTACAATGTTAATTCTATGTAAATGGTTGCCAGCGCATGGCAAATTCAAGTTTTGTGCTTTGTGGAAGTTTCTGGAATTTTTTTTCCAAATATATTCAATCCACGGTTGGTGGACTCTACAGATGGTGAACCCGCGGATCCGAGTGCTGACTGTAGTAGTCTTCATTTTCCAAGGCATGTGACTCCACAGAGAGGACATTCTGCCAGACCAAAAAAATCTTCCAACACAACACCTTGACCACACAGCACAGCACTGAGCAGAGCCAGGGTCTGTAAAACATCAGGGAGAGAAGGCCAGATATTTGCTATCCCACCTGTCTGCTTTTTTTACTCTAATAATCTCAAGTGGCTGGAGCTCATTGAATAACACTGCATTCTTTATGACTTTTGCATGTAAATCATCCATGAACTAACGAATGGTATCTCCCCAGCCTCCCCGAAGCCCTAGTAAGTAACGGAGTGTTGTTTTAATTGTATGGTTACCAAAGGGGAAGGGGGGTGGATAACTTAGGAATTTGGGATTAGCAGATACACACTACTATATATAAAAGAGATAAACAACAAGGACTTACTGTATAGCACAGGGAACTGTATTCAATATCTTGCAATAACCTATAATGGAAAAGACTCTGAGAAAGAAAAGATATATATGTGTGTGTATAACTGAATCACTTTGCTGTATACCTGAATCTAACACAACAGGGTAAGTCAATTATTTGTGTCTTGTGAAACCTGAGTAGTTACAGGAACAGCCCTGCCCCGCTTCCCACCCTGGCACCTGAGGCTGGCCCTGAAGGGACATGCTCTTGAAGGGAAGACGACCACCATGACCAGTTGTAACTGAGGTTGGGTGAGAGGCTCACCACCCCACTTCCCCTCAAAAGCAGGGTCCACCTTCTCACGCCTGAGGCCATCACCCCTAGCACCGGCCGTCCTCACCTGCAGAATGGCATTCGGCGTCTCAGACACAGTTCGTGTTTTCTCTTGGAAGCAGCTTTGGTTGTTGTATGGGCTGGAAAAGAGGGAAAGTGTGTTACTTTTTTTATCTAACAACTTATAGCTGTGTCAACACGTAAGACAGTCTGTCAAAGCTTTCTGCTTGGTGTCGCCTCTGTGAATTAATTTTGAGCGGCACTTGCGAGCAGTAAACACTTTTGCAGCGTGAACAACGCTTTGTGTGGGAGGAGTTGCCAACAGCCCGCTGTCCCCACTGTAAGCGGGGAAGGGGACAGAAGATGCCTCCTCCCTGGCCAGTCAGGGTGGCTGCGGCTTGAGGAGCAGAAATGTGATCCACGCCCATCCTGTGATTTTCGTCTCTTTTGACCAGTAGGCTGTTAGATCTTCAGACTGGAGGACAGCCTTGACGTATGCGTTGAGAATCTGCAGAATGAAGCCTGGTCTGCACGTTCTGCTCAAGGCAGTGCATGACGTCTGACCCCCCTGTTTTTTTTCGTTTGGTTCTTAGCAGGGAACCAGTTTTACCCTCAGTGAGGTGGATGCAACTCTCTTTCCTCACAAGTGAGCAGCCGGAGAGCGGTGTTCCTTTTCAGAGGCAAACTTGCCGTTTCTCCTAAACCAGGCAATCTGGCCACCTCTTACTATTTTAGAATTGGTTCTAGAATGTATGGGCCGCGTCACTTTTGCCCCTAAATTGTTCAAAAAAAGATACCACCGTTTGAGAGCAGGACATAAAGCACACAGCACATGTGCCAAACACTGAGAGATACTTCTCAGCTTCTACATTGTATTACTGTGAACTTAAATATTCTATTGAACCTTATTACACAGGTAGAACAGTCACTCACTTCACTCAGGTCAATATATATACGTACACACACACGTGTGCGTATATGTATATATATTTATATTTATGAAATGTTCATTTTTACTCTTTGTTTAAAGATCTTCATTCTTTCTGCTCTTCGCATCCCCTATCCAAATATTCAAGTCTGCATCGGGCAGCCCCCAGGCCTCCCCTCCTGCCGCCCTGTCTCTCTGACAGGGGTGCTGGGCTCGCTCTGACCCACATTTTTGAGGTGGGTTCCAGAGTTCCCCATCCCTTTAAAACCTGGAAGACTCTGTTGTGCATAACACTCTCATTCTAGCAGCTACTGAAATCTATTTTAGGTTGCACAGTCCCGGAGGTTTGTGTGCTTCATATGTTTATATAGGACCTACTGTAGAAGGTCAGGCTTCGTTTTTTATCCGAAAATTCCTTTCTTCAGGCTTTTAGAGTGGGACCCGCTTGCTCTCACATCCTGAACCGTGTTGACTAAGACCTCGATCAGCCCCCGTTCACATTCCTCAGATTGCAGAGTGGGGTCTGGACACTTTCTCTGCCCTCCGCTTCCCTACGTTCCTGCCTCCCCAGAGCCCGGCCGGCTGCTCTTGGCTGCTCTTGCTATTCGTGGAAAATGCTCAGTAAACGAAGGTGGCTGATTTGTCTCCTTTCATTCCACAAGTGAAGCTGTGGCCAGCAGAGGGTGGTAGGGGCGAATGAGATGGGTTTTCACCCGTTTGGCATCATCAGGTTGAAAGAGATTTCTGGGGGCCCTGTGAGAAGACCCCTGCCGTTTGTTAGGGCAAGAGGGTCTATGTATAAGGCGCAGAGCCCTCGGTGGACACCTCTGTGACAAAGCAGGCCTGAGGTCACCCAGGGAGCGTGAAGGCTGCACGTGTCCTGCAGGTGAAGCCTGGTCTGCACGTCCTGCTCACATCCAGCCGACACCACCTCTGACCCCCATTGTTTTTCACTTGGTGCTGAGCTGGGAACTTGCACCCAGTGATGTGGATACAACTGCTCTCTTTCTTAAAAAGTGACCATTTGGAGAGGAGTGTTCTTTTTCAGAGGCAAGCACCCTGTTTCTCCTGCCTGTCCAGGGGGAGGGGGGAAGGTTTGCTCTCCGTTCCTGACTCGAAGAGAGATACTAGAAGTCTATATCATGCCAGCCTCCAAAGGGTTAACTAATGATGTTTTTAAAATGGGAATCATCATGAAATGTATGTAACATAAAAGGCAAGTGCAAAATACTTAAGTGACAGGTGGCATCATTTGAAAAGGATTTGGGAGCTGATCCCAGAACTGCCATCATACACAGCTGCATTAATTTGCCTAATCACTGGATGCCATAACCAGTGTCTATAAATAAACACACAAACTAATCTTTTGATTATCCTTTTTTATGGCACGTTTTCTGCTCCCTTCCTTCTTTTTTCTCTTCTTCGTGTCTTTTCATTGTGATTAAACCGTATTTCGAAACTCTATAATTCCACAGATTCTTCTATAACTGCTATTTTAAATAACCAAAATTACTCTGGACGGTTCACAAAGGGAGTAATACAGATGGCCAGTAAATGTATGAAAAGATATTCAGCTTTTTGATAGTTTTTAGAAAAATGCAGGAAAAAATATCAATGAACTGTCATGTTTAAGTATCAGATAGGCAGAGGTTAAAATTATTATGAAAACTCCTGTGTTGCTGGTATATACAGCCTGTGGGCTGGTGTGGTATTTGGGGGAAGGCATCTGGCATGACGTATCCAAATGAGAAGTGTGCCCATCATTTGACTTATCAAACACACTTCTAGGGATTTGCCCAAAAATAATATTGGCGAGACAGGAAGATGTATTCTCAAGGATTCTTTTATCAGTGCTGTTTGCAGTTGTACGAAAAAAAATGTGAAAATAGAACTCATCAAAAGGGGACAGATGAAATAAATTCTGGTACATAAAGGAATACCATGTATCCATTAAGAAAGATCATATAGGTCTGTATTTATTGCTGAGGACAGAGGTTAACACCTTGATGTGTGAAAAAAACAAGTTACAGAACAAGAAGTATGACTTGTATGTCATAAAACATAGTATGTTTTCAGTTATCTGAAACCAGTGCTTCTCAAATACTTATATGCAAATGCAGATTCCGATTCAGAAGGACTGGATTCTGAATTCTGGAATCTGAGTTTCTGAGCCTATTGACAATTTCCCCACTGTCGCCAGTGCTGCTGGCCTGTGGACCACACTTGGAGTCACAAGGTTAAACTGTACAGATACATCTGTGTGCCAGTAAATGCTGGGAATAAATGCGTGGAAGATTCCACAAGGTGGTGAATCTGGGTGATTTTTACTTTCATCTTTGTGCTTCCCTGTATTGCTTAATACTTTATAATGCATCTCTATTGGCTTTACATAAACAATAGAATTGATTTTTAAAATAAGAACTAGTCTGTTGCTTCCATGTCCTGGCTGTTGTAAATAGTGCTGCAGTGAACATTGAGGTACATGTGGTACAGGTAAACCTATTTGCAGGGCAGGAATGGAGATGCAGATGTAGAGAATGGACATGTGGACACAGTGGGAGAAGGGGAGGGTGGGATGAATTGGGAGATGAGGTTTGACATAAGAACACTACCATGTGTAAAACAGATAGCTAGTGGGAACTTGCTGTATGGCACAGGGAGCTCAGCTCGGTGCTCTGTGATGACCTAGATGGGCGGGATGGGGGGGAGATGGGAGGGAGGTCCAAGAGGGAGGGGATATATGTATACATATAGCTGATTCACTTCGTTATACAGCAGAAACTAAGCCAACATTGTAAAGCAATTATACTCCAATTATAAAAAAAAAAAACAAAACCAGCCTGTTAAAGACATGTCTATTTAAAAGAAGTTGACTTCAGATTTACCTCTCAAACATTTAAGGGAGGGGCAGACCATCTAGGCCAGTCATTCTTAAGAAGGCTGGATTATCAGAATCATATGGGAAACTTTTCAGAAACACAGTTTCTCAAACCTGACCCCGAGAAATTCTGATTCAACCATCCTTAAGTGGAGAAATCAACATTTTTAAAAGTTCTCCAGGTGATTCTGACACAGACCAGGTTTGGCCACTGATCCAGCCTTCAGATTCTTTTTTTTTTAATGATTTTTTTCCCTTTTAATTAATTAATTTGTTTTTATTTTGGCTGTGTTGGGTCTTCGTTGCTGTGCGCGGGCTTTCTCTAGTTGCGGTGAGTGGGGGCTACTCTTCGTTGTGGTGCGCGGGCTTCTCATTGTGGTGGCTTCTCTTGTTGCGGAGCACAGGCTCTAGGCGCGCGGGCTCAGTAGTTGTGGCTCGTGGACTCTAGAGCGCAGGCTCAGTAGTTGTGGCGCACGGGATTAGTTGCTCTGTGGCATGTGGGATCTTCCCAGACCAGGGCTCGAACCCATGTCCCCTGCACTGGCAGGCAGATTCTTAACCACTGTGCCACCAGGGAAGCCCCAGCCTTCAGATTCTTAAGCATCAGATTTGGGGCTCAGGCATGCATTTAGAGGAGGTTTCCACCCTCTGTCCTGCTTGCTTCTCCCTTCAGAATCGTTGTGCTTTGGGCGTAGGGGGATGATATTGACACATAGACTTCTATTTCAGGAGCTGTTTCTTGAAGTTTTCCCACCAGTCTCCTGATAGGCTATCTTACTAGCCTTCTGTATTACTTTCCTAGGGCTAATGTAACAAACTGTCACAAACTGGGTGGCTTCAAACAACAGAACTGTATTCTCTCACAGTTCTGAATGCCAGAAGTCCAAAATCAAGGTGTCCCACTTTTCTCCCAAGGCCTTGGGGAGAATCCTTCCTTTCCTCATCCAGCTTCTGGGGAACCTCTGGAGACTGCAAGGGAAGTGACTGCATACCTCCAACCTTGGCCTCCATCTTCACATGGCCTTCTCCTCCGTGTCTTCTCTTGTCTCTTATAAGGACACTTGTCTTGGATTTAGGGCTCACCCAGTTAATCTGGAATGATTTCATCTCAAGACCCTCAACTTAATTCTATCTGCAAAGACCCTTTTTCCAAATAAGGTCACATTCATAGTTCCAGGAGTTAGGACATGGATGTGTCTTCTTGTGGGGGACCACAGTTCCACCCACTACGTCTTCTATGCGGATCAACAGCAGTTTTGAAATTAAGCAGAACGTTCAAGATTTACCACGTTATTTTTCTCTGAGGTTGAGTTTTTGGTTTTATTTCCCTTTTTCAGGTATAGCTATAGGAAGTTCTTCCATGAAAACAATTGAACAGTTGCCGTGGGCAGTGTCTACACTAGCGATGCAGCTGCCTATAGAGCCCAGGGTTGTGTCCGGGTGGGTCCCTTTGTTGTCCAGCAGTCCCCCAGCCATCAAAGGGCCTAGGAGAGCCAGGCACATCCACAGTCTCTCTAAGCACATCCACACTGCTTGCCTGCTCTGTGGTGGAGACGTGATCCAGCATTCATCCTGGCATGTGGAAGTTAGAGATCTGTTTACTGAGGAATAACCGTAAGTCCCGTTGGCTGTTGAACTGGACTTTGAACAGGTTCAGGGCCAGTTTTCCCCACCCCCACCCACAGGGAGAAAGATAAAAGTAAAGGCTAAAACGAGTCTTAGCTGGACATCCCATCTTACTGCTTTCAAGTGGTCGTTTCCTATAAATGTTTTTTTGGTTGTTATCGTTCTGGTAAAGGAGGGTGGCCTGTGTTTGATACTGAGACTGAGACAAACCTGTCTTTTTTGGTGTTTCATTAACTTGATTTATTTGTTCAGTACAAGCTACAGCTTTCTCATAGTGGATTTCTCAGTTGAGGAGGAGGTTTCTCAAAAATGCTTTGCCAGTGTCTGGTCATGCACAGCCCCTGGGCATCCCCAGCGAAGTGCTTTGAGTCACAGCCCCTTTAAGGCCCAGACAGAGATGTGCATTTTGCCCATGATGTGCTACTCCTGGACTTGTGTCATTTCCCAAAATATACAGGAGGAGAACCAGATTAGTAAAAGGAAACCTTGTTCACACATGCGAGAGTTCCGCTGCCCCAGAATCAACCTTTACACTGGAAAGGTCCAGCTTCTGTTACTGGGAGGTTCATGTTCA
Source organism: Balaenoptera borealis (assembly GCF_965194805.1). Classification (NCBI taxonomy): domain Eukaryota; kingdom Metazoa; phylum Chordata; class Mammalia; order Artiodactyla; family Balaenopteridae; genus Balaenoptera; species Balaenoptera borealis. The sequence goes on from NC_138873.1 coordinate 67,489,176, forward strand.
TTGAACCCCAATTAAACCAATTTTACAAATAAGTAGGTGTCCTCACACCAGAAATAGAGATGCAAAAGGCAAAATTAAAATTACTAACTAAATAAACAACACGTGAGTGAATATATTTGACCTTCTTTTCTGTTTGCTCCAGGATACCTGAAATTTATATATATAATGTTTCCATTAAAAAATAATATTTTTAATTAAATAAGCAATGAATGACCATTGATAAATGTCAGACAATAAAAAAAAAATGAGAAAGAGCAAAAAGAAGACTCTCCATATTCCTAGAGATTCCTGGGGCTGGTTGTACAGTCATAGCCCTGTTAGCTAACCTGATTGGGACCACAAGTTTTCTAGTTAGTTGAAAAATCAGTTAAAGGGTGAATCATTTAAAAATAAAAAATAAAAAAAGATACTACATAGCCTAAGGAATGTATTTAACTTACAGCTACACATGAACAGTTATTTGCCAATCTGATGTGAGCCCAAGGCCTTTTCTTGGAGAGTTACTCTACTGATTGGAATTCTGTGTCATCTTCCATGCATGTTATTGCAAGATTTTCATGTTCAGTCTCTTTAAAGTGGAAGAATTTTTAAAAACACTCATCATGCAACCTGAGTGCAAAATCATTGTAAATTTTTACTGTTTCTCCAGTCTTCAAGTTTTCTTACTCATATCTAATTGAGTAGCAGATTTCCTTCATCAACTTGCTTCTTTCATTTGATTTCACTAAACTTTCAGAAAAATAACTTTATTTTCACACTCATATTTCATTAGCCAACATGATACTTAAACATATATATTACATATACATAATATATCTATACGTATATATTCCATAATTACAATAACCAGTACAGTGGCATTAACAGTTTAAGCCTGAAGTTCCGAGGAGGGAGCTAAGTGCTCCAGGGTGCCAGAGGGCAGCTTTCAGCCTTCATTTGACCACACAGTGTCAGTCAGTATATTTTATAGAGGAGATGGAGAAGTCCGATTAATCCATCCAGTCAATTAAGGGCCATCCGTTAAGAGACTTTCTACTGGATATATTCTGACTCACTCCAAGAAACTCATAGGTAAAAACCTATTCAAAAAGCAAGTAGTCTTAAAATGGTTTGAAGAGTTCTCTGCCAAATATAGGGACCCACTTAGGGATATTAAGATCTGTACCAAGACTTAAGATATTTGAAGAAGGTTCATAGTTATGCAAATATTTGGCTTCTTCGGAAGGGCCAATAAATGTATCAGTGAAGATATTGTGAAGTAGGCAAGCTTTGTTCTGAGAACCTTGAACTTAAGAGAATTAGTTTGCCTAATGGTTTATTCTGATAAGGTAGTATTTTTTTCGTTTAATTTCAAATGTGTACACCATAACAAGTGCTCACAGAGTTTGATCCTTACTGAGGTAGAGAAAGTAGGTGTTTCTGTTGTGTTCTGTGGACAAAGAAACAGACCCAGAGGCTGTCTGTTCCATGAAAATGGTAATCATCATGGACTTTCTATTGTGATGCCTGGTTTAAATTCCTTGCCATCCTTGTGGTCCTCCCCATTTTTAGGGTGCTAGTAAGCCTTATTGAGTGAGCTCTCCAAGGGGCATATCTGTCTTGTCCATTGATATCAGCGATATCTGGAGTAGGTGAATGAATGACACAGGTCACACAGTTAGCAAAAGGTCGAATTATGCTTACAGCAGCATCTTCTGACTCTTCACCCTGTGTCTTTCTGTTACATCAGGATTTCCTAGTGCTGTGCTGGCTTTTCTGGGTTTTTAATGTTCCCAAGACCTGAGCAAGACCCATTTACCTAGACACAGACAGATTGTAACAAATAATATAAAGCAAGATAAGCAACTCCCAGTTTTGACCGACGTAGTGTTTCAATAACAGGCAAATTATATATGTTTTCACACACATGTCTGGGAGTTTTAAACCGTGGCTTCATGATTATCTAGAAATGTCCAAGTTAATAGTTTTCTTTTCAGAGTGAATGAGCATCATATTTTAAGAGATTGTTTTTGCCAGTAACTAAAACTACTAAACATTTGTTATTTAAAACATTTTAACCCACTAAGAATCTTCAATAAATGTTAATGATATCTTTCTAGCAACTTTTGCAGTTACTGGGTAATATCAAATTCTGAATATTTTCAATAAATAATTGGTTTTCCAGCTGCTGGATAATGTTATATAGTTTCAGAAGGTTGTTTCTGTAGCTGTTTGTCCGTTCTGTATATTCAAATTTCAGGCTTTTTTAGTTTAAATTGATAGCTCAGTAAACTTATATCACAAATCAAGTGATAGGTTGACCTATCATTAAGCATTTCTCTATAATGTGTACAATATTTTAAATAATGAATTTTGGACATTATATTAATGTATTTAAGTTTATTTTTGGTATGTGTGAATTAATCATATGTATGCTCTTCATTGAAGTCATCACATTTTAGTTGTTGATTGAAACTAACCTAATTAAGTAAGGGCAGTAAAAACTGGGCCCACAGGAGACCCTGGAAGGATCATGACTTAATCACCATCACTAGACGTAGCTACATGTACATGACAGGTAAAAATTCCAACAGTTCCTACAGCATGTAGATAAAATTTCCTAAATGTCATATGTACATAGAGGCTTATAAATATCACATAAAGCCTTACATGTAAATAATGTTTTTACATGTCACATGTTTGTACAAAGGGCAATTAATGTAAGATAAAAGAAAATAGTTAATTTAGGTAAAATGTTCTGAACATTTGCTATGTACCTGGGACTGGGCTCGAATTTTGCTTTATATGTATTATCTCCTTTAATCGTCACAGAAACCCTATTTGGTAAGTACTGTTATCCCCAGTTTATAGTATTGGATTTAGAGGAGTTAAGTAACTTTTTCTGGATACCTTATAGGCAATAAATGGCAAAGCTTGGAACCAAACCCAGGCCTCCTTAGGCCCCAGAGCCCACACTCTCAATCACTGTACTATGCTGCTACCTGTTTGGATACCTGCAAAGAAGAACAAATGATCCGTTGTTTGTTCCACTTTTATTTTAGATACTTACAGTGACCCTCTTGGCTTAACATTGTCAGCTTTTCTTAAGAGTACATATTGGTCTTTCCATGACGAATCAATGAAATGCATATCTTTTGAATTAATGAGAATGTATTAACATTAATGGGTTCATTATAGCTCTTGTGTACTGATCATTGATAATGCCTGTATTAACAGAAGTCAAATACAGATACAATGAAATTATTTATCAAAACTCTTATCAGCTGTGTGGCTCAATCCTTGAAAGGAATAAACTCCCGCACTAGGATTAGGGATGTACTTGGATGCAATAACACGGGCTCCTAGAAAGCTGTTTTAATCACTGGAGAGTAATTTTTTTCTAACTTGCAATTCAAGTACTTAAAAGAGTTATTTATTCATGGAATATCATGGCCCTTTCATCTCGTCTGTATTCTTCACGGAGCAGAAAAAACCAGTCAGTAACAAAGAAAAGTCAACTGTGTGAAGGCACTGCCCCTCTTCCCTTTAAACAATAGATGCTTCTCCTTCAGGTTTCTTGGTTAGCATTACACTCCTGGAAAATGTCCATAGAATGTCTTTGAAAATACTTGAAAAGCTATTAGCCTGAATTTTAATTGCTCTAAGGAACTTTGTCTGTTAGACTTAACTATCCTTAAACATAGCCATATAATAAATGAAACTGTAAGAATCATAAAAGAAAACTATTATAGTCAATAATAAACACTGCAGAGTACTTTAAGGTATAAATGTAGATGCTTGTAAACATGGGATGGACTAGGAGAAAGTGAAGGTGAAAAAGACTTTAGAAGAAAGGGCCTAAACTTAGGTAAGATAAAGAACAATTGTTTGGCAGACCAATCACAAATAATGAAATTGAAACTGTGATTAAAAATCTTCCAACAAGCAGCCGCATAGCACAGGGAGATCAGCTCAGTGCTTTGTGACCACCTAGAGGGGTGGGATAGGGAGGGTGGGAGAGAGACACAAGAGGGAGGAGATATGGAGATATATGTATACGTATACTGATTCACTTTGTTATATAGCAGAAACTAACAATACTGTAAAGCAATTATACTCCAATAAAAATGTTAAAAAAAAAATCTTCCAACAAACAGAAGTCCAGGTCCAGATGGCTTCACAGGTGAATTCTATCAAACATTTAGAGAAGAGCTAACAACCCATCCTTCTCAAACTCTTCCAAAAAATTGTGGAGGAAGGAACACTCCCAAACTCATTCTACGAGGCCACCATCACGCTGATACCAAAACCAGACAAAGATACTACAAAAAAAGAAAATTACAGACCAATATCACTAATGGGTATAGATGCAAGAATCCTCAACAAAATACTAGCAAACGTAATTCAACAACACATTAAAAGGATCATACACCATAATGAAGTGGGATTTATCCCAGGGATGCAAGGATTCTTCAATATATGCAAATCAATCAGTGTGATACACCATATTAACAAACTGAAGAAGAAAAACCATATGATCATCTCAATAGATGCAGAAAAAGCTTTTGACAAAATTCAACACCCATTTATGATAAAAACCCGCCAGAAGTAGGCATAGAGGGAACCTACCTCAACATAATAAAGGCCATATATGACAAACCCACAGCCAACATTGTTCTCAATGGTGAAAAACTGAAAGCATTTCCTCTAAGATCAGGAATAAGACAAGGATGTGCACTCTTGCCACTATTATTCAACATAGTTTTGGAAGTCCTAGCCATGGCAGTCAGAGAAGAAAAAGAAATAAAAGGAATATAAATTAGAAAAGAAGAAGTAAAGCTGTCACTGTTTGCAGATGACATGATACTATATACAGATAATCCTAAAGATGCCACCAGAAAACTAGCAAGGCTAATCAATGAATTTGGTAAAGTTGCAGGATACAAAATAAATGCACAGAAATCTCTTGCATTCCTAGACACTAACAACGAAAGGTCAGAAAGAGAAATTAAGGAAACAATCCCATTCACCATTGCAACCAAAAGAATAAAATACATAGGAATAAACCTACCTAAGGAGGTAAAAGACCTGTACTCAGAGAAGTATAAGACACTGATGAAAGAAATCAAAGATAACACAAACAGATGGAGAGATATACCATGTTCTTGGATTGGAAGAATCAATATTGTGAAAATGACTATACTACCCAAAGCAATCTACAGAGTCATTGCAATCCCTATCAAACTACCAGTGGCATTTTTTACAGAACTAGAACAAAAAATCTTAATATTTGTATGGAGACACAAAAGACCCCGAATAGCCAAAGCAATCCTGAGGGGAAAAAATGGAGCTGGAGGAATCAGACTCCTTGACTTCAGACTATACTACAAAGCTACAGTAATCAAGACAATATGGTACTGGCACAAAAACAAATATAGATCAATGGAACAGGATAGAAAGCCCAGAGATAGACCTATGCACCTGTGGTCAACTAATCTATGACAAAGGAGGCAAGGATATACAATGGAGAAAAGACAATCTCTTCAATAAGTGGTGCTGGGAAAACTGGACAGCTACATGTAAAAGAATGAAATTAGAACACTCCCTAAGACCATACACAAAAATAAACTCTAAATATAAGAGCAGACGCTATAAAACTCTTAGAGGAAGACATAGGAAGAACACTCTTTGACATAAATCACATAAATCACAGCAAGATCTTTTTTGACCCACCTCCTAGAGTAACGGAAATAAAACCAAAAATAAACAAATGGGACCTAATGAAACTTAAAAGCTTTTGCACAGCAAAGGAAACTATAAACAAGATGAAAAGACAACCCTCAGAATGGGAGAAAATATTTGCAAACAAATCAATGGACAAAGGATTAACCTCCAAAATATATAAACAGCTCATGCAGCTCAATACTAAAAAAACAAACAACCCAATCCAAAAATGGGCAGAAGACCTAAATAGACATTTCTCCAAAGAAGACATACAGATGGCCAAGAGGCACATGAAAAGCTGCTCAAAATCTAATTATTAGAGAAATGCAAATCAAAACTACAATGAGGTATCACCTCACACCGGTTAGAATGGGCATCATCAGAAAATCTACAAACAACAAATGCTGGAGAGGGTGTGGAGAAAAGGGAACCCTCTTGCACTGTTGGTGGGAATGTAAATTGATACAGCCACTATGGAGAACAGTATGGAGGTTCCTTAAAAAACTAAAAATAGAATTACCATATGACCCAGCAATCCCACTACTGGGCATATACCCAGAGAAAACCACAATTCAAAAAGACACATGCACCCCAATGTTCATTGCAGCACTATTTACAACAGCCAGGTCACAGAAGCAACCTAAATACCCGTCGACAGACGAATGGATAAAGAAGATGTAGTACATATATACAATGGAATATTACTCAGCCATAAAAAGGAACGAAACTGGGTCATTTGTAGAGACGTGGATGGACCTAGAGACTGTCATACAGAGTGAAGTAAGTCAGAAAGAGAAAAACAAATATATGTTAACGCATATATGTGGAATCTAGAAAAATGGTACAGATGAACCGGTTTGCAAGGCAGAAATAGAGACACAGATGTAGAGAACAAACGTATGGACACCAAGGGGGGAAAGCAGGGTGGCGGGGGGTGGTGGTGCTGGGATGAATTGGGAGATTGGGATTGACATGTACACACCAACATGTATAAAATAGATGACCAATAAGAACTTGCTGTATAAAAAGATAAATAAAATACAAAAAAAAAAAGAACAATTGTTTGGGACTTCCCTGGCGGTCCAGTGGTTGAGACTTTGCCTTCCAGTGCGGGGGGTGCGGGTTCAATCCCTGGTCGCGGAGGTAGGATCCCACATGCCTTGCGGCCAAAAAACCGAAACATAAAACAGAAGCAATATTGTACCAAATTCAATAAAGACTTTTTTAAAAAAGGTCCACATCAAAAAAAAAATCTGTAAAAAAAAAAAGAACAATTGTTTATTTCTGCTTGGTATGAAAAACACAAAATAAGGGAGAAGTGTAGGTTGATTCAAAATACAAGTAAAGACTAGAACTCTAAAAGCAAGAATGTTGAAAATGAAGTGCAAGAATTAGGAAGAATCAAAGAGATTAAAGAGAATAGAAAAATCAAAGCTAACCACATACACACCCTCTAGAATTATCTCTTTTGTCTTTGGTGGGATTCACACATTAGTCCATTTGTTCATTAATTCCGTAATTATTCTTGAGCACCTCTTGCTAGGGCTCAGAGATGGACAGGAGAGCATAGTCCTTGCCCTCAAGGAACTTACAGAGGAGTGGGGGAGACATTTAAATGAGTGATCATCACGGGAATGCAAAGGCTGTTACTGCAGAAGTGCGGGATGCTGTCAATTACAAAAGAAGCAAACCTAACCCGGACAGGGAGGGTCCAAAAAAGCTCCCAGAGGAAATGCTGTCGAATCTGACACCTGAAGGATGAGTTAGCCAGGTCAGGGGGAGGGGAATGAATGACTATGTGAATCCTGAGGTGACAACACCTGGTGCTTTCAAAGAACTGAATTTCAGACAGCTGGGACATAGAGCAGGGTAGGAGCAGTGGCTAAAGATGAGGCTTAAGAAAGAGCAGCATCCTGAACAACCTTGGAAGCCATATTCGAGCTTCATTCTAAAATCAGTGGGATGCAGGGAAGTGGTGTGACGAGGTTTCCATGTTGAAAGATGACTCCCTACATTGTAGAAGATGACCTGGAGAAGAAAAAGATGGGCAGCAAGGAGACCAGTTTGGGGACTGGCGAGAGGCAGTGAGAGCTTGGACTCTTTGTCTTGTTTAACCTGCTGAAATGGAATCAAGATGGCAGACGTTCATAGAGTGATGATGTCTGAGAAGACAGAGTCTGGACTAGTTGTAACAAGTTACTTCTCTTACCTTACTTGTACGTGATTATTTTGCAATATGCAGAGGTCTTTCCTGAGGGGTATCATACCACCCATTGTTACTCACACATACTTGCATCCAGTTGGCAAATATTAATCACCTGCTGTATTCCAAGTACTGTTCTAGATGGTAGGAATACAGCATAGCACAAGAAACAAGATTCCTTTTTGTTTTTTTAACATCTTTATTAGAGTATAATTGCTTTACAGTGGTGTGTTAGTTTCTGCTTTATAACAAAGTGAATCAGTTATACATATACATATGTCCCCATATCTCTTCCCTCTTGTGTTGCCCTCCCTCCCACCCTCCCTATCCCACCCCTCTAGGTGGTCACAAAGCACCGTGCTGATCTCCCTGTGCTCTGCGGCTGCTTCCCACTAGCTATCTCTTTTACATTTGGTAGTGTATATATGTCCATGCCACTCTCTCACTTTGTCCCAGCTTACCCTTCCCCCTCCCCGTATCCTCAAGTCCATTCTCTAGTAGGTCTGCGTCTTTATTCCCGTCTTGCCCCTAGGTTCTTCATGACAATTTTTTTTTTTTTTTTTAGATTCCATATATATGTGATAGCACACGGTATTTGTTTTTCTTTTTCTGACTTACTTCACTCTGTATGACAGACTCTAGGTCCATCCACCTCACTACAAATAATCCAATTTCGTAAGAAACAAGATTCCTGCTCTAGTGGAGATTCACATTCTGTCAGGAATACAAACTATAAACCAGCAATCCTGTTCGTCAACAAGGTAATTTCAGAGAGTGATGAGTGCTAGAAAGGTAATAAAATGGAGCAATGTGATCAGGAGGAGGGCAATTATAGGGATGTGTGTATAGGAAGGTCAGGTAATGCCTGACATGGGAGAGAAGGCCCTTACCATGCTAAGGGAAGGGCCTTCCAGGCCAAGGCAGAAGAAGATGCAAAAAGCGCTGGAGCAGACAGGACATGGGTGGTGGAATGGCCCTCAGGCGGAAGTAACTGGAGAAGGGAGAAGAAGAGGAGGATGGGTATGAGTGAGAAGAGAGGGCCAAGCAGGGCTTTGCAGCCCTTGGATTCTATTCTAAGAGCAGCGCAAAGTCTAAAGGAAAAGTGTCAAGCAGGAGAGTGATAGTAGGGAGAGTGGTAACAAGAATTCCATTTCAGCCATGTAATATTTGAGATGCATGTTGGATATACAGTTCAGATGCTGAGTGGGTAATTGGATATGGAAATCAAGGAGGAGGTCAGGGCAACATATAACAGATTTGGGAGCCCTCAGCCTATGGGTAATAGAAGCCATAGACCTGGGAGTGAGTGTAGTTAGAGAAGAGAAAAATTTCAAGGTTGGAGCTCTGGAACACACTAACATTTAGAAGGGGAGCCAGCCAAGGAGCTGTGAGGGAAGGGGGTCACAGGTGAGGTGAGAAGGCCAGGTGAGAAGCCAGGACAATGTGATGCCATTAAAGCCATGGGAAGAAGTCGTTTCATGGAGGAAGTGGGCCACTGAGTCAAGTGATGCTAAAACATCATGGAAGAGGAAAATAGAAAGTGAAGCATGGAATGGGGAAGGTAGAATCCTTGGGGACCTTGATAAAAGCAGTTGCTCTGAAATAACACAAAACCTACTTACAACAGGCTAAGGAGAGAATGAGAAATCTGAAAACAAGCAAGTCTAGACAGCTCTTTTGAGGGTCTGCCTTCGAAACCAGGGCAGAGGAAGGGAGTGGTACCTAGAGAAGTTATGGAATCAAGAAGGGATTTTAAGATGGGAGATAGTAAACGTGCTTGGATGCCAGTGGTCCAGGAGAGAGAGGCATTGATGTCACAGGAAGAGTAAGGATAAATGCAGGGACAAATTCCTTAAGTGAGAGCACGGGCATAGGATCCAGCACTCAAGAATGGTCATTGATTCCTGGTAGGAGGAGGAAGAGCCTACAGGAAGCCCAAGGATGGGACACATCACCTCTGTGTCCTCAATAAAAAGGTTGACAGTAGAAAAGAGCCAAGACTGAAGACATTTCTTGGGGGACCCTGAGACAAGAAGGGTCTAGGTTCTACATTTGTTTTGGGTTTTTTTCCACTTGTCTGTATAGATGGCAGACATTCTCCACTGCCCCAGCCTTTGGTTCTCTCCCTCCAGGCTACGGGAAGGGAAGAGCCCACCTGATGACCAGGTTGTGTGTTGCACTGGCCTCCTCTCTCTGATCTCCGGTAGTCAGACTGTCTCCCGAAAGCCAGGGGCAGAGGAGGGATTGGACAAAGTGTGTTTGTGATTTCTTGGTAGTTCATGTTCAGTAAATAAACCATGGAGGTGTAGCCCCCTGTCCACTCATCTGATTGGGCACTTCTTGACCTCTCCTTTTTATGCCAGTGATAAGAGAAAACAGCTCTGGAGTTGAAATGTCTCCTCTCTCCTTTCGGGATTGTAGGCATCTGCAGCTGGAGCAGGTCAGCTTAGTCAGGGCTGTATTCTATCCCAAGCAAATGCTGTCTGTCTTCCCAGGAGGATATTTTAAATATTATTATTGTCACTGATAATGAGTACCAATCATTCCCTTCATTATCTCAGGTTAGTGACACTTGACTAACTCTGTGTCATCTCAAGACATCCCCCAGGTGAGGGGGTGGTTTCAGAAAAAAAGGAAGTGAACTGTGTCTGGTTTCATTATGAAGCTGGGACCTGTATCTGTCCTCACGCCCCATGGGCAGGACACAGCGCAGAGCAGAAATCTTGAAATCTCTTTCATCATTAAACACCCTCTTGTCTTAGATAGTTCTCAGTAGGAGAAATAAATAAATATGGTAAATATTTATTCTGAGCTTCCTCTCGGAATTGACCAAGCAGAATTCAACGCGGCATACACACGGAGCCAGTTCCTAAAGGGTATTGTGTATTGAGTTAGTTTTCACCCTGACTGCCCACTGCTTTGTAAGCCTACTGCAATTTCAGGATTAAAAAAAAAAAAAAATCTCTTGAGCGCGGAGTTCTCTTTCATGTGTTCCTTTGCCGCTGAGCAGATAAACAGAAGAAAGAAGAAAACAAGGAACTCAACCTGAGAGAGCTGACATTTAATAATAGAAATCAGTGTCAAGACCTACAGTTGTATCCAAAAACAGAACTCACGAATAGAGAATGTGGGAAATAAAATGCAATAGCAATATATGAAAACTCCTCATAGGAATTAATTTCCACAAGCTCAGTCCCAGTCAGTGAGGTGAAGGAGTTGCCCAAAACATTAACGAAATTGTGATTGCACCGCAGGGCTAGGAAGGGGATAGATAGTTCTGTCTGCTCCTCACTGTTAAAATGATGCTGAATTTGAGATTTCATTTTGATGGACATATTGGCAAATGTATCGTTGGCTATTGCATGGTATTAAATTTAAATGGTTATTTTTTTTAACTTGGAGCTTTTTTTATTTCAAAAGACAATGGCCCAAGACAATGGTAGTGAGAAAATTTGAAACCATGTCCTAAGTGACATTTGAAGGAACTGGAAACAGTTACCTGGAGAAAAAAAATGGGGTAAAAAAAGATGGAGCCGTGACTGTTCCCTAACACGTGTGTAGGTGTTATCCTTGCTCTGGTGACCCTGGAGGGCAGACCAGTGGTTTTAGGTTACAGGGAGGCAGATTCGTCTGAGAGAGAACTCTCTAAATATATATGCAGTGATAGTGTGCATGTAATTGCCCAAAATGGACTTGGCTTTTTAGGAGATAGTACCTTTTTTCTCATTGGAGGTGTTTAATCAGAATCAACCACTTGGTGGTCAAGCCTTTGCAGGTGAGTTGTGCCACCCAACTGTGAAAATGCCTCTCACCCTGCTATAGCGTTGATGGGTGGTTATTTCATGGTGCGTGTAGGTTTGCTTTTCATTAACCATCTACTGGATTAAAATAATGAGCTCTTCAGGCCATGTAATAAGAAGAGGTGACCACTTCTCCAGAGAGGTACCTGAGGATAATTTGATGGAATAAATATCTATGAAATATTCTCATGTTTCTGAAACTGGCTTCAAAATATGAAAAAGGTCTTTTTCTGGTCAGTCCTTACCTCAAGGAAGAAGGGAGAAATGTATTGACTATAGACGGAGGCCAATGAGCTGCCACCCTGTTTTCTTCTCCCTCTTCTGAAGATTGGGTGCTTTAGTAGGAAGCTTTGGAGAGAGCAGGAAGCCCAAAGTTGATGTAAGTTCATGAAGCGAAAATGTTGGTGCAATCTAGGGTTATAATACAGGATAAATCTTAGACTTTGAAGCTTACAGCCCCAAATTTGGAAATTTAAAATCTAAAACTGAGGTCTTTTAAAGCAGATTTTGATGACTAAAACTAGGAAACTTGCCCCATCCTTCACTTTTCTTCTCGTTCAGTTGGTAACAGTAGAATTGCCACCCCCATCAACAGATAAAAGGACTGAAAAACAGGAAGCAACATCAAATAGTTTTAAATTACTTTGGGAAACTCCTGAAAGTGGGTGTAACATGTATGGGCCTTTAAAAATGAATCATATTTATGCATTTGATGTACAGCTACTGAATTATTTCTCACAGTTCAGCCTAACATTCATTGGTATTTTTCTTTGCCTGGCTACACTTGGTCCTTCCTTGGTGTGTCTAACTGCTGTTGGGTTGGTTCCCACTGGTACCATCAAGTTGTTAAACTAGCTGCTGGTAAATGTATTATTGCAAAGTATGGAAGAAAGAAACCACAAGAGATGAAAGAATTGGGTGAATTTTTTTTTTTTTAAAAATGAAATTTTTCTCAGTTAACCCATAGCAAGACCCTGATGTGTTTGGCCGCAGACCAGCTAGATGGGCAAAGATTTAGCTACCCACTTTGCACATGGTCTCCCCAAAACAACAGTGAAGGAAACCTTTGTCATGTAAGCACCTTGATATTCTGAAAGCCCCTTACAGCCACCTCAGCTTCCTCACCCAGAGGGTCAGGGTCTGCAGCATCAGAGTGCATAATCCCCAAGTGCCCGTCTACAGGCTGCACAGTCCTGATCTTGATGACCCCCCGGGAGGCCTGGCCCTAACCTTTGTACGGCGTGGGACAAGGGCACAATTGAAGCTCACGTGCCATATGTTTCAATATTAAAATGTTGTAAATCAAGCTAACAGACTGGTTGTGTGAAATACGTTCTATCCTCTACCATGACTCAGTGACCTTTCAGAAGGCTGCCTTTGAGTTTAGAATTCACAGGCTCCTTGGAGCTCCCAGCTGGAGCATGCTGGTTCAGGGAAAGCCGGTGGACACCCTGCCCTTCTTTGCTGCCCCTTGTCCTCCCATCCCCCAACTCCTCCCGCTCTACAGGGGCCTGGATGCATGCACAGGGCCCCTCCCCCCACCCAGGCCATGCAGCCATGGTACAGCCGCATCTCCTTAAACAGCTGCCACTTGGCTGTTCAGTCACCATACAGGTGGAGTAGCCCACTCTAAAGAGGACAGACTGAGGTAAAAGTCCTGCAGTGACGCTGGGAGCTCACTTGGGTGGGGACCTCTGAGGCACTGACGGGGCGGGAGGGGGTCATGAGTTCAAGGCAGGGTCAAGGGCAGGGGTACCTTGGCCTGGCTTTTGGGGTTGTGCTGCCCGTGGGGCAGCGCTGTGGAACCTGCTGCGTCTCTGTTCCCTCCTGATGGCAGTAATTTCCCTCCACATGGAGGCAGCTCCTGCCTAGGGCCAGAGCAGGTTGGTGCACCTCTGAGAGGGACAGCGTGCTTCCGGGAGTGGCAGGTACAGGCTCAGTACTGAGGTTTCAGTAAAGCCTTTTGCCTGAAGTCTTGTGTGTCCAGCTTCTCCTCTGAGCTTTGTTCCTGTTCCCCTCTGCATGCCCCTCCTCTCCACACACACCTAGATCTCTAACTCGGGACCCGGATTTGAAAACTGCTCTTGTTAACAGACTCACAGACATAGAGAACAGACTTGTGGTTGCCAGGGGGAGGGGGGAGGGGGAGGGACGGATTGGGAGTTTGGGATTAGCGTATGCAAACTATTATATATAGGACGGATAAATAGCAAGGTCCTACTGTAGAGCACAGCAAACTATATTCAATATCCTGTGATAAACCAGAAGGGAAAAGAATATGAAAAAGAATGGATATATATGTATAACTGAATCACCTTGCTGTACGGCAGAAATTAACACAACCTTGTAAATCAACTATACTTCAATAAAATAAATTTTTTAAAAAACTGCCCTTGTTTGGAGTCCATCACTCAGCCCCTCCTCTTGCCCTCTCCAGAATAAGTGACTTTAATAAAATTGCAAGGAATCGGAACACTTTGTGGAAGTAAAATCACAGGCCCCTTGATACCTGAAGATTGTCAATCAAAAGCCCTGCGGGGTGTGTGGTTCCCACTTTGGCCAGTTTCTCAGTCACTGACCAAGCCACTTAACGTCTCCATACCTCCTTGTCCCCATCTACAACCACAGAATAATAATTAATACCTGTTTCGAACTATTTCAAATGGTTGTTTTCAGGACAAGTTTCTAAGTACATATACGAAGAGCAATCAAAATATTCCATAACACCCCCTTCCCGTAGAACTTCATTTAACTCTCCAAGAGCTTTTTTATATTACCAAGAAACATGATTCGGATTTCCCTGAGTTGACAGAAAAGCGTGAAATCTGTTTCTAACAGATGTTCTCCATGATCCCCCAAATGTAAACATGTTTGCAAGATGATTGTAAGACAACCTGTTTACACAAGGAAGTACTTAAAAAAGCAAACACAAAAACATCACCCAGAGCAGTCATTGTGATCAAAGTGCCGTCAATTATTAGGGTGTAAAGGGAACTGATGACTCAACTTAGCACCACCGCGGTCTCCAGATTTCAGTTTCGTAACAGAGTTTCTTTTCAGGAATATTCTTCATTTACACACAAATCCGATTTTCTTTCTAAAATGTTTCTCGATTTTTGTCAAACCGAAATAACCAGGATCCCTTCAAAAGATGATACCCGTATCGTGCTCAGATGAGCATCATGCGGATACACTTTGCCACGGAGAACCGGTTCACTCCCTGGGATCTTGGTGCCCAGAAAAGAAACAAGGTCTTCTGCACAGTGACTCCTGGCTCTCAGCTCCTAAACCTCCCCAATTAGTCAGACACAGCATAGAAACTCTCAGACTGCGTGATGGTAGGAAATAACTTTCTGAATCAATCAAAGTGTGATATTTTGATCCTTTCACATGCCTGGGTATTCTGGGCAAATGCATGCTTAAATCAGTGACTCATGGATCAAGATGCAAAGTAGTTCTGTGACTGCTGGCTGGCTGGAAATCAGTTTTTAAACCTGAAGCAAAATATAGTCTACTAAAGAATAAAATTATAATTTGTGTCAAGTTTAGCAGTTTTTTGTGGAAATAACCACCGCTGTCCCTCAAAGTAATGTACGTTGGGAATCTGTCCTGAAGTGGAAAGGTGTATAGATAGATGTGTCTGTGTGAAAACCCATAAGAATTCTCTGCTGATAGGAAGGTTCTTTTGTAAAGGTTCATTCAAAACTCCTTTAGGATGTGGCTTCCTATAGAAACGAAACTTTAAATTCTGTTACTCTGGGAATGGTGAAGCCAGACCTGGTGGCATCCTTACCTAGTGATGCCCACTTAAATAGACCCCAGAGGATAGGCTGAGGACTTGACTTGTCTTTATAACACCACTTCTGTGGGAAATAGGTTTATGTTTCACCGTGCATCCTGGAGTCCCAGAAACATGTCTCTCCAAATCATTGTATGGCTGTCAGCAAGAGTAGGAATGCCACTAAGACTATGGCCCCAAAGCAGGAGCGTCACCCAGTGCCTAGGGAGGAGGGACGAGTAGTGTGGGCTCTTGGTATCTGCAGTGCAATTTCAGTGCTGGGTTTGTGTGCTGCGGTCTACCTGTGCTTTAGAATGCTTTAAAATACTTAAGACTGGCATCCACAAACACACCAAAACGTACAAACAATTATTAGAACTAACAAACAAGTTTAGGATTGTAGGATAAAAGGTTGTAGGATAAAAGATCCATGTACAAAAATCAATTTTATTTCTACACACTAGCCATGAAACACTCTGAAAATAAAATTAAGAAAACAGCTCTATTTACAACAGCATCAAAGAGAATGAAATACTCAAATTTAACAAAAGAAGTGCAAGGCTTATGCACTGAAAACTACAGAACACTATAGAAAGAAATTAAGAAGACCTTAAATGAAATGGAAAGACAGCCAATGTTCATAGATCAGAAGGCTTGCTATTGTTAAGATGGGAATACCACCAAACTGATATACATACATATTCAACACAAGCCCTGTCAAAATCCCAGCTAGTTTTTTGTAAAAATTGACAGGCTAATTTTTTAAAATTTTTATTGGAGTATAATTGATTTACAATGTTGTATTAGTTTCAGGTGTACAGCAAAGTGAATCAGTTATACATATACATATATCCACTCTTCCTTTTTTTTAGATTCTTTTCCCATATAGGCCATTACCGAGTATTGAGTAGAGTTTCCTGTGCTATACAACAGGTTCTTACTAGTTATCTATTTTATATATAGTAGTGTGTATATGTCAGTCCCAGTCTCCCAATTTATCCCTCCCCCCCCTCCTTATCCCCTGGTAACCATAAGTTTGTTTTCTACATCTGTGACTATACTTCTGTTTTGTTATTAAGTTCATTTGTGCCCCTTTTTTTTTTAGATTCCACATATAAGTGATATCATATGATATTTGTCTTTCTCTGTCTGACTTACTTCACTCAGTATAACAGTCTCTAGGTCCATCCATGTTGCTACCATTGGCATTATTTTGTTCTTTTTTATGGCTGAGTAATATTGCATTGTATATATGTACCACATCTTCTTTATCCATTCCTCTGTTGATGGACATTTAGGTTGCTTCCATGCTAGCAATCCACTCCTGGGCATATACCCGGAGAAAACCGTAATTCAAAAAGATAACATGCACCCCAATGTTCATTGCAGCACTATTTACAATAGACAGGCTAATTTTTTAAAGTGAAGTATAGTTGATTTACAGTGTTGGGCAGATTAATCCCAAGGGGCAAAGGGATGAACGGTAGAAGGGTGCTTTTGGAGGGAAAGCAAAGAAATTAAATACAAAATAGAGGTTGTTACTTTTACGGTAAAGAAAGAAAATCAAGTTTAATTTTTTAAATTACAAGAGTGCACAAAGGGCCAAGAAGGAAAGTGATGGGGATAGAGAGGGGGCAGCAGGATCCATGACAGCAAATCAAAGAACAGAACCCAAGACCGTCTGGGTAAGGCAAGTTCGAAAGAGACTGGGGAGAGTTCGAGTATTCCCAGAGCGGCCGGCTGGCTTGGGAGAAGCGCAGCCATGTTCACAGTAACTCTGACCAGAAGTCAGGTGGGGATGTTCCTGAAGCTAAAACAAGAAAGGTCATTCCTCATCCAGAGACTAAAGGGTCACCAGAGGAAGTCACCCTGGGATGCTCCAGGGACCAGGATCCAGTACAGAAATGCATGTGCAGAGGGAACTCTTGTTGGAGTTCATTTACAGCAGAGGATTTTAACCTGGGTTCCCCCCGTGGAGTCTTAGGCTTCAAAGGGCCCTTGAACCCTTCCCATTATGTGGAAAGGCTTTGTGTTTATTTGTGCATCTTTTTCTGAGGAGAGAGTTATTAGGTTGTTAAAGAGCCTACGATGGGAGAAAGGTTTAAAAAAATTAATTTAGATGTTTCTCTTAAAGTGCCAGGCTCATTTTCTGGCTGTGTGATAGATTGTGTTGGATGGTCTGGCGCTCCTAGTTTTTGGAATAAAAATGAATTCTTAGCGAATGATCTTAGTGCCTGCAGTGCTGTGTGATTCTGTCCTGGCATTTGATGGAACTTGTTAGGGGATTAGGTAAGACAGGATGTTGGTATATTTGAGGTCATTAAACCAAGAAGGGACGGCGGAAAAAAAAAAAAAGAAATCTTGGTAAATACATAGTGGAGTTGAACTAAATGCTGAATAGCTAAGGGACATTCTTTGTGCTTTGTGCCAACACTTTTGAACCCTTAGAAGCAGACCCCAGTGGCAGAGACAGCTCCATCTAGATACAGTGCATTGCTAAATGCCTATCTTTCCAAGAAATACTGTTTTATTTGTCTTTTTAGGGAGGAGGCGTGGAAGGCCTTGATGTCGTGGGTTGCGTAACATTTTTGTAACCGCATACAACTAGTGTAGATCCTAGAGAAGCGACAAAAGCTGCCTTTTCACCTGGTGACCAGCATTCTCACAGTTCTGATTTCAAGACTAGGAGAATAATGAAAAATATGTCGCAGGAGACCTCGTGTATGAAAGGTTTTGTTGGATGAAATGTAACCCCCCAAAAGTTTATTTTCCACTTGTCTTTTCCTTCAAACTTCTTTTTTTTTGGTGTCCTTCAATGTTACTTTGAACATACTATTCAGAAAATACTCACTTAAGAATGTATTGGAAAAGCCACTATACTACAATAAAAAAAATTTTTTTAAAGAATATATAAAAAAATAAAAAATAAAATTTTATTATCAAAAAAATGTATTGGATGGGTAGTGATGATGGTTGCACAAGATGAGTGTTCTTAATTCCACTGAACTGTACACTTAAAGATGTTTAAAATGGTCCATTTTATGTTTTGCATATTTTACCACAATAAAAAACTGTATTGGATAATACAGAGGGAAAAACCATTTGCCTTTTGAGATGGGAATTCCAAGTATCTTTATATGTTAAATGTCAAGCCCTTTCCTGCATATGATATGAATATGTAAGTAACAGGCAAAACTTGTGTGGGATGAAAATGCTCATTCAAGTGCTATGTGGTCCCAACTCTGCCGCTCGCTGGCTGTGCGACCTGCGACCTTGTATCCAGAGCCGATGATGAGATCTCAGTAAATGCTGCCTTCTCCTTCTTTCCTTCCTCTCCTCACACCTCGGTTTCCTAATTAGTAAAATGAAGAGGTTGGACTCGGCGATCTCCAAGGTCCCTTGCAGTGCTGCTGATCTGTGGTTTCTGAAAAAAAAATTTTTTTTAAGGTCTGCAGAAGAGTATAAAATCCCTATGGACAAATGTAGTGCCCTTGTGTATACACAGCAGCTTCTGCCGCTTCTGACTTTCACTCTCCTCCGCTCCCCATTCTTTCTCTTCCTTATCCTGCCAAGAATCTGCCCTGAGCTGGGAAGTGGGCAGAGAAGGGGGAAGGACTGAGGTGGCCCGAGTCAGAGGGCTGGGACGGGGAGCTGGGCGGTGGATGTCAGGCTGGGCTGGGGACTGAGCAAGGCTGGAGTCGGCACAGTGGGATTCAGGGCCACGGCCCAAGAGCCTCTGAAGGGTATGTGACCACAGCAGGATTAAGCCCAGTTGATTTTTATACAAGGCAGATGGTGGCAGGAATAGGAGCCTGTAAATCCAGAGAGAGAAGCTGAGTTTGTCATGTAAGGAAGCAAGGGCAGGAAGCAGAGCCTGGGGAAGGAGAGTCTTGGGAGGGAGAGGGCGGCTGTGTGGCCAGAGCCCAGTCAGGGTTCGAGCTGGGAGCAGATGGCTGTCATAAACCGTTGCCATGGGAACGACTCTATGCTGAGTCCTGTGAGTCTCCTAGTGAATCACCCGACCTGGGATTGTCTTGGGGACCCTCGATGCCTGGGAGCGGGGTGGGGGGGGTGTGTGGATTGAGCACAGAGAGGCCAGTTACCATGGCAGTAGCAGTGGGCCAGGTGAGAAGTGATGCTGATGGCAGCAGAGATGGAGAGGAGTTGACAGATTTGAGATATAGTTTGAAGTTAGAGTCAAAGCGCTTGCCGATGGAATAGTTGCTAGAAATGAGGGGAGAGAAGAAAATCAAAGGTTTTTGGCTGGAACAGCTGGGTCAAGGGTAGTGGCTTTTCCTGAAAGGGTGCATCACTCTTCTTAGACACCACGTGCATGTCCTGTCTTAAGGGTCCTCGGCCAGACTTGCAGCCCTCTCCCCTGAGGCAGCAGTCAGCTCTGTGTGGACCCCGCCCGCCTCACGTGGGGATGACCCAGCGGCACCTTGCCTTGCATGAGACCCACTTGGCACCCATACCTGTGCGACCTGTAAGTCAAGGGGCACCTGCTCCTGCAGATGAGGCTGGCAGCTCCCCACACGGGGAGGAATTTACAGGTTTTGCTAGCTGATAGGTGAAGCACAGGCAGAAGCAAAGCTCTCAGATGGGATGAAAGAGGCAGAGATCCCTCAAAAGCCCAGACCAAGTGTTGAACCTGGGAAGAGTCAAGGCATTATTTATTTTTACTTTTTTAAAAAATTTTTATTTTATATTGGAGTATAGTGGATTAACAATGTTGTGTTAGTTTCAGCTGTACAGCAAAATGCTTCAGTTATACGTATACATGTATCTATTCTTTTTCAAATTCTTCTCCCATTTAGGTTATTACTGAATATTGAGCAGAGTTTCCTGTGCTCTACAGTAGGTCCTTGTTGGTTATCTGCTTTAAATATAGTAGTGTGTACATGTCAATCCCAGACTCCCAATTTATCCCTCCCCGCCACCCTTTGGTAACCGTAAGTTTGTTTTCAATATCTGTAAGTCTGCTTCTGTCCTGTAAAAAGTTCATTTGTATCATTTTTTTAGATTCCGCATATAAGTGATAGCATATGACATTTGTCTTTGACTTACTTCACTTAGGAGATTATCATAATCTCCAGGTCCATCCATGTTGCTGGAAATGGCATTATTTCATTCTTTTTAATGGCTGAGTAATATTCCATTGTATATATGTACCACACCTTCTTTATCCATTTCTTTGTCGATGGACATTTAGGTTGCTTCCATGTCTTGGCTGTTGTAAACAGCTCTGCAGTGAACATTGGGGTGCATGTATCCTTTCGAACCATGGTTTTCTCTGGATACATGCCCAGGAGTGGGATTGATGGATCATATGGTAGCTCTATTTTTAGTTTTTTAAGGAACCTCCATACTGTTCTCCATAGTGGCTGCACCAATTTACATTCCCACCAACAGCGTATGAGGGTTCCCTTTTCTCCACACCCTCTCCAGCATTTATTGTTTGTAGACTTTTTGTTGATGGCCATTCTGACTGGTGTGAGATGGTATCTCATTGTAGCTTTGATTTGCATTTCTCTAATAATTAACAATGTTGGGCATCTTTTCGTGTGCCTCTTGGCCATCTGTATATCTTCCTTGGAAAAATGTCTGTTTAGGTCTTCTGCCCATTTTTTGATTGGGTTGTTAGTTTTTTTGATGTTGAGCTGCATGAGCTGTTTGTAAATTTTGGATATTAACCCCTTGTCAGTCACATCATTTGCAAATATTTTCTCCCATTCTGTGAGTTGTCTTTTCGTTTTGTTTGTGGTTTCCTTGATGCCCATCCGAGTTCTCAAGAAACTGCCCTTTACTAATTGACGGGCAGCCCCTACACACACGCCCATCTCCACTCCTGCAGATGAACTTAGTCACTGACTGCCTGATTTCATAGATGGTCTTTGACCTAAGGACGGAAAATATGGTACATGAGCCCTAAATGCCACATCAGAATCTGCTTTGGGTGTTTTCTGTTTGGGCATTGCCAGGGTGGTGCTGCCCTTCAAAGACTGGGACCCAGAGCGAGATACCAGATACAGTGTTTTCACTGCTGTGTCTCATGACAGAGGACAGGTATCCTATGCTTATAATTCACCTGGAGAGAATGATCTGGGTCATTTTTAAATAAGATACCTGATAGTAGTTTTAAGAAACTGCAATAGAAAAAATTTTTAATTCTAATATGCTTCATGAAATATAACCATTTTAGTGCTAACAAGCTAGTCAACTTTATGCACAAATAATTAAATTGCTAAAGGACCTGCAGCTTTGTCACTTTACTTTGACATTTTACTGGTAGCACATGGAAAAGCAGTCATGTTTCCTTTGGGGAGAGGGATGTAGTCTCCCCAAAGTGTAGTGGACGGCAGTGTTGCATAGGATAGGGGTGGCCTTTAGGGTCAGATGGGCATGGATAAAGATTACATATCATCCCCTCTCATCTCCTCCAATGTGACCTTGGGCAAGGCACGTTGCCTCTCTGAGCCATGGTTCTCTCATCCACCGGGTGTGCTAATAATACCCGAAAACTCCTAGCACAGTTCCTGGCACGTGGAAGTTTTGAGTCAATGGAAAGTATTAGTATTACTATGCATAAATACAGGCCAGTATTCCATTTTTTACCTTATAAAACCTACAGAAACCCCCAAATTATTTGAGGTTGTGTATTTTCTTTTTTATTGAAGTATAGTTGATTTATAATGTTGTGTTAGTTTCAAGTGTACAACAAAGTGATTCAGCGCTATTCTTTTCAGATTCTTTTCCCTTACAGGTTATTACAGAATATGGAGTATAGTTCCCTGTGCTATAGTAGGTCCTGGTTGGTTATCTATTTTATAAATAGTAGTGTGCATATGTTAATCCCAAACTCCTAATTTATCCCTCCCTCCGTTTCCCCTTTGGTATCAGGTTGTGTATTTTCAACACTTGTTTCTTTTTAGCTTCGTTTCAGAATTGTCAATGGCAAGTTGTTCTGATTGCACCATCCTCTTAGGGAGGGGTAGGAATCTGAACGAGCTCTCCACTCTATTTTGGGAACGTAAATACCTTGAGTATCAAAGAAGTGAATTTTCTAGCTGGGGTTCTCCAACTAGAGTAACTTGGTCCCAGCATCTGAAATGTGTAAGTGGAAACTTTCAGAAATGTTTTATCTTAATTAATTTCCTCCATCCTTTCTGAAATGGCTGCTCCCCAGTTCTTTCTCTGTTGCAGCAAAAAAAAAAGCACATTTCCTCACATCACCTTCCCATGCTAGTAGAACAAAACACAAAAGCCACAAGATCTATGATTCAAAGGTCTTCTGCCTCATACAACTGACTGTTGAAATTCTGTGTGAAATGTAGATTTTAAAAAAAACCCTCATCTCTGTAGTTTCCAAAAAATTAACGTCAATGGACCCTTTTCTTTTTAAAGCCCTTCTGGTCATAAAATGGTGTGTGCCTACTCAATTTAGTGCTTCTGAATATGAATAAGGACTCCAAGGCCACTCACAAGTTAGCATGTTTATTGCTAAAGCTGTCACCAAGTTTTTAGTAATATTTTTATACAGCATGAGACCAGCAGAACATTTGAGATTTGACCTTTTCCAGCAGATGGTAGTCTCGAAATGCAATTTGTAATTTTAGAACTAAGTTTTGAACTCTTGTTTTCTGACCACTGTAATTTCTCTTTCTACTCAATCCAGAGGGAAGAAGTGATGGAATGTGTGTATGTCTGTGTATATGTACAATAGTTATTTGTTAGCCCTAAAAACCAATAGTGTGACTTTGCACAGAGGACCAGAGTGGCATTTTAAAGCTCAAAAGTCAGATTGGCCCAATGGTGTCATCCAAGTACAACCCCATTGGGATGCTGAGAAAATCAGGTTATTTTGCTTGGTGATTCTTTCACCTTAAGTGAAATAATATAAACACAATGGAGACAATTAGCTTAAAAACACTGTTTCCCGGCGTGTGATATCCCTGTCCTCGTAAATTTTGGCAAACCTGGATTCAGGTTCAAACAAAAGCATAAAACAATTCTGAATATTTTGTCTTGCTTTCTTATTATCAGTCTAAATCCGAGTAAGGTAGGAAAAGGTGATCAGGACAGGAGAGAATTGACAACAGGATACAGGAAGCAATACTGGAAATCGGAAAACCAATAAACCAAACCACTTTTCTGTTTCTTAGAAATAATGTTGCTGGTGTTCGATTTGTGATGTAGATAAAAATACCTCCACCTGTAGTTTCCTGGGGAAAAGCAAAGGGGGCTTTGCTCATCAAATCCCATTCAAGCCACTGTGAAAATCTTAGCTAAGAGTTGAGTTGTAGGGCTAAAGAATGCAATCAGCCTTACTTATACAAGAAGTGTAAGTAAGGCTGATGATGATCTGGAAAACCTGATCATTTCACAGCTAATTGGTATAAACGTTCCCTTGCCCACTGCTTGCAGATGGAGACCCACCTGTATTTTTTATGACTGTTGCTGTAATTAAATACCATTTGCTTTTTCTTAGCTTAAGAATGCAGGTCCCACTGACTTTTTCTTTTAAGTAAATTTAAGTTTGTGCAAGAGGGAATTACTTACAGATGATTTCCCTTATCTGGGATATGTTACTTTACTTGTAAGTGAATGAATAGTAACCATTCAGATATCTCTTTTTTAAACTTTCCCCCAGTTTTCCTAACAGTAAATATGAAGAAATGAAAAAGCAGTGCTTTCATGCTTAGTGTAGCATTACCATATCTCCTCACCCACCTTTTCCTAAGCACAGTCTGGTGAACCACTTCAAGATTTTGTGAGGTCTTCGGAAATCAGTGTAGCTGAGAAAAACCATGAGAGCAGGAAGTGTCCATGGTGGTCTTATTCACCATTGTTCTGAGATACCTGAATGGTGCCCAGCACCCAGGAGGTCAGTAAATGCTTGTTGAAGAGATGATTATGTATTGTCCTCTGAGCTTCTGGGGTCCAAAATACAGCCAAGAAAACTAGTATGTGAAGCAGCCTACAGCTGCACCATTCAATAAGGTACCCACTAACCACGTGTGCCTATTTAAATGTACACTAATTTAAATTGATTAAAATTAAAAATTCAGTTCTTCAGTCTCACTAGGAACATTTTAAGTTCTCCATAGCCACATGTGGCTGATGGCTACCATTTTGGACAGCACAGATATTGAACATTTTCTGCGTTACAGGAAGTTGTATTAGACAGCCTGGTAGAGTATCATTAGTAGAAGCAGAAGTTAGTGGCCCCAGTCCTTTTGAAGTGAGATTCTCACGCGACCGTGATGTGCACTTATACGGCAAAAAGTAACCCTTTTAGATCTCTCCTCCAACACTGTAGGAGCTCAGTCAGGAAAGGTGGGTGGCCCGCAGAGGTGGCCATCTCTTTGAAACTGGTAGCCCGACAACAGTGGGACTGTTAGCCAGACTGACATTCCAGTGGTCTACACTTATTTGGCTACACTAGTTGTTAGAATTGTGAAATATTTGTACCAGTAACTAAAGAGCTGCTGTGTCAAGCTCTTCCGGAACCTCCTTCCTATGCCCCAGAGGCCCTGGCTATTGGCCTAGGATGCCCCCAACCTCCCCTTAATCCAGCAAAATGAGTTAGTTAATGCATGGCCCATCCGCAGGCATGGGAGGCTGCTCAAGGACCCTGCCCCAGCACTGCAGATTGGTTAAGTGCTGACCTTGACCTCCAGGAGAGACTGCTTCCTAAGAGTCGTTGTTAAAGCTGCCCCATCACTACCATGGCCAAGTCGCAGATCACAGAACCATTAGTCTCAAGAAGCCTTTTAAAAGCATCTCACCCAACTCCCTCATTTTACTGAAGAAATCAAGTCCAGAGAGTCACTCAGCTAGTTTGTGGCCATTTCAGATATAAAACTCTCCTAACTCAGTTTTTTGTTTTTTTGTTTTTTTGTTTTTTGCTCTGTCTTCCTGTTGTCAGTTTCCTTAACTGTGAAATGGGGATTTGTATCTTTATGCCTCACAAAGCTGTTAGTAAAAAGAATAATGATACCCAACGTGTTATATATGTCTTAAGAGTTTGCAAGAACTCTCTTGATTGCATTCTCATTTGATCCTCACAGGAACCTGTGAAAGGTGTCGAGCTCAGAGGCAGTGAATGACCTGACCTTGATAGCAAAGCTCCTGTGGGTGGCCGCGGTCTGAGTCTCTTAGGGCTTAGGAAACTATAAACTCTCTTGTAAATGTAAGATAACATAACCACATGGCATTACTAGTTTTTAGCTTGTGGTATTTTGCAGTTCAAGATTTAGTGACATTGAAAGTGTAATTTTGTTCAAGCAACGCTTTTTTTTTTTTTACTTTGATAATGTGCCAATTGCACAGACTTTGGTTCAGCACTAAAACAGAAGTGGGCTGCTTCAAAGTATATTTTTTAAATGAGAGAATCCAAATTTGTAATTAGCTTTAAAAATGCTAGTTTTGCAGTTTGAGTAGCTAAAGAGCTTCTGGTAATCATTTCTGTCATTAGTGGTGGTTTATTTTTTTTTTTATTCCCCCCCCTCCCCAAGTAATTAGGCCCTTTGGAAAATACAAAGTATGTTCTTTCTTTGAGGGTGAGTGGTCATTTCCTCTATCACCACCTTATTTTTCACACCCTATAGGCCTGGTGTACTGAGAAAATTAACCATATATCCAATTGTGGCAAAGAAAATCACTTAGAAGCCATTCCACCCACTTGACACCTAATTATCAGGAGAATGCTATTTTAAGTATAAAGAGAAGCCACAGTGGAGGAAATGGTCCACTTCTTGATACATCCTTGGTCTTTTGATAGATTTGATAGAAACACCCCTTAGTTCTAGAGAAGATTGTTGAGAAGATAAATTTAACTCACTCCCAAAATAAAATTAATTTTCCCCCTCTCTTTTTCTCTCTGTGAACTGCTGCCATTTTATTGTATATACCAAACTATGCAAAACTGAGTTTCTAGATAAGGGAAAGAGTGGGGTTATTTCATTCCATATAACAAAAAAATCTCTCTTCGATTTTCTTTTATTAGTATATGAAAATTGTGGCCTTCTCTACATCAATTATCCTGTAAGGTTAAATATGTAAAGGGAAGAGAGCAAGAAAATTTATTAGAAAAAGCTATAAATGGAAAGGAACTTGGGCTTGTGAACCCTGATTTAGCATTACTAATTTGTAGTCACATTTGGGAACAATGTGTTTGTATGTTTGGTTGTTTTTATAAATTTATTTATTTATTTATTTTATTTTTGGCTGTGTTGGGTCTTCATTTCTGTGCGAGGTCTTTCTCCAGTTGCGGCGAGCGGGGGCCACCCTTCATCGCGGTGCGCGGGCCTCTCGCTGTTGCGGCCTCTCGTTGCGGAGCACAGGCTCCAGACGCGCAGGCTCAGTAGTTGTTGCGCACAGGCTTAGTTACTCCGCGGCATGTGGGATCCTCCCAGCCCAGGGCTCGAACCCGTGTCCCCTGCATCGGCAGGCAGACTCTCAATCACTGCGCCGCCAGGGAAGCTCCTTCGGTTGTTTTTAAAGTATATATTATGTATGTGTCCTCATTCTTCTCCGTGTTACATATAACAGACTCTCAACTCTCCATTGTACTCTGAGATACAGCCTCTCTCGTGTCCATATAGGACCTTCGAAGTGTTTACGATTATCTAGAATTTTCTTGGATTTTATTTATGCCATTTTCCCTGCTTCGTGAAGATACTGTTGGAGCTGCTGACAAAAAAAAAAAAAAAAAAAGCGTAAGGGTAACATTTGTGATTTATAGCCAAACTTAGAGTCACTGAGTCTTAGGATTATCTTGGAGTCGTTCAAGACACTAGGCTTGAAGAGATCTTTGAGATTGCAAACGTTTAATTCCTCCAGACTTACTAGGGTAGAAAGAGGATTGATGAGCAAGGACGTACTTTTGAACTTCACCGCCACCAGTGTCTGTACCCATGCACTCAGCATTACATGAGATAATGCACGCAAGGCACCCGGCACCAGAGCTGACACATCGTAATAAGCACTCGGGAGGGTTAGCCATTATTATGGGCTTGTCTGATTTGGTCTTCACATCTCTTTCTGCTCTCTGATGGCCATGCTGAGGAGCAGCCAAATGTCCAAAAAATAGAAAAACACCAAATGGAAGGGAAACACAAGGCCTCAGTCTTCCAGAAACAGAATTTATCAGCGCACAAATAAAAATGATTGTTTCTCCTCTCATGATGATGTGCGGATTACTTCCATACTCCCCCTCACCCTTTTCCAAGTGAAGACCCTACGGACAAGGGGCAACTCCTCCCTTGCCCAGATCTGACTCAGTCTGGTCTAATGAGGGCAACTTGCTGGTAAACTTAACCTTATTCCCATTTCTCTCTTATGTGGAAACAGTGATCTCTTCACTGTCTTCTGCGTAAGAAGAACAAAAATACAACCAAAGTTTGGTTGTCCCTGATTAGAACTTTGTTAAGGTGTGTGATGGGCAAGTGTATTTTTTCTGTGTCTGCGATAAAGTGGGTAGTTAAATAAATTAAACAAACACTCATGCTGTGGCAGGAGTGTAAATTGGTACAGCTTTTCTGAAAAGTCATCAAGACCCTTAAAGCTCATTTGACCCTGTAATTCTTTTTCTAGGACTCTACCTAGGAAAATACTCAGAAATTCAAACAATCTGATATTCAGATATGTCTTTCAAAGTGTTATTTGCAATAACAAAAAAAAAGAAAACAATATGTAATTCCAAAAATGAGAGAAATGATGAAATAAACAAAACCCTTTTCTACGGGGTGTAATATTACATAGACATTGAAAAGCATGTTTCTGAAGAATTTTTAATAACTTGGGGAATTGCTCACATTCATAAAATATTGAATTAAAAAGTAGAAACAAAACTCTGACTGTTTTTGTGTATCTGAAAAGAATACTGATCCACAATCCCTTATCCCCAATTCTGAATCCTTTTGGTTCAAAAATCACAAAGGTCTCTTGGTGACTTCTTTGGTAGAAAAATCTGATCTAAACTAATGTGAGGCTCTATTTTATCTGACTAAATAAGAATATGCATCTATTTTGCTGCAGAGATTTTTAATGGGTTTGATTATGGGGTGCTGCTCCAGATTCCAATGGGGCATCATGTAATAAATGGTAGTTTAGCATTGTAATACTCTTTAATATCCAAGCAGTTCTGAACTCTGAAGTGTATCTGGCCCAGGAGTTTCATTTAAGGGGTCGTGGACCTATACAACAAAATATCATGAATGATTTATCAGTGTCAAGGTTACAGTTGATGTTTATTTTTTCTTCTTTTCCGTAAATTTTTCAGATGTTCTATAATAAGCATGGATTAATTTATCCTCAGGAAAAAATAAGTACTATTAATTTTTTTAAAAACATATTCAAGGCATCAGAGAATCATCTCATTCCAATCAGAATTCTCGAATTTATCATTTGCTTCCTGTATCTTCTTGTTAATACAACCACGTGTTTTTTTTTTAATATATAAATTTATTTATTTATTTATTTATTTTTGGCAGCGTTGGGTCTTCGTTGATGCACAGGGGCTTTCTCTAGTTGTGGCGAGAGGGGGCTACTCTTCGTTGTGGTGCGCGGACTTCTCATTGTGGTGGCTTCTATTGTTGCGGAGCATGGGTTCTAGGTGCGCGGGCTTCAGTAGTTGCAGTGCGTGGGCTCAGTAGTTGCAGCACTCAGGCTCTAGGGCACGTGGGCTTCAGTAGTTGTGGCACACGGGCTCAGTAGTTGTGGCGCACGGGCTTAGTTGCTCCACGGCATGTGGGATCTTCCTGGACCAGGGCTCGAACCCGTGTCCCCCGCATTGGCAGGCAGATTCTTAACCACTGTGCCACCAGGGAAGTCCCACAGTGTGTCTTTTGAATCAAAGTGTTGTGATTTGTTGAAAGAAAACATTCATGAGCTTAAATAGAGAACTGATTGGACACTGACCTATGTCCAAGCTGCCTTGGAGTTCAGGAGAGCACCCGGTGAGGGCTATGCTTCCCCCTGGGGTGAGCCCCAGCATTGATACCTGGATTATTTTATCGTATTCTGTTTAGATGGACCGGTCCAGAGGCACACCGTAAGTTAGAGGTCATGAAAGCAGGGGAAGGGGTGGAGTATAGTGTGATAGCAGGGGAAAGGGGACGATGTTAACATGCAAGGTTTCCTCTGCTAATGGACAGTCTTCTTCCCCGATCAGGTGGACACTCGCTGACCTGTCACAAGGTTGCCCCACAGAGCTTTGGGGTCCATGTCTGAATGGATTGCCGTAGCCTTCTCTTCTCTCCCTTCGCCCAGTTCCCTGCATCCTAAGACTTGAAGCCAGCACGGGACCTGGAAAAATTACATGTAAGTTTTGACTAAGGTTTCTTTCCTCCAACCAAACAAGGCTAAGAATTTTCTGAGATGATAATAACAAGGTGTCTTGAGAATTATAATTGAGGAAGGGAACGGGGTTAGAATCTGCATATTGGTGGTTCCCTAACTCAGTGGATCTTACACATAAGCTTGCTTCAGAATCACCTGGAGGGCTTGTTGAAGTCCAGCTTGCTGGGCCTCGTGCCCAGACTACCGGATTCAGGAGACGTGGGGTTGGGGGGGTAGGTCTGGAAATTGGCTTTTCTAACAAGTTTCCAGGCAATGCTGATGCAGCTGGTCCAGGGACCCCACTTTGAGAATCACTGCTTTAACTCAAGTGTGACTGAAAGGAGGCATGATAAAGGTAGAAAAGTGTATGAAACATCACTAAATTAAGATAGTGGTGCTTTACTTAATACATGGACTCATCTCTCAGAAGAGAGAATGTTAAGGTCTTCTCAGCACTGTCACCTTTGAAAGTCCAGCCAAGTAGATGTCATTATTCTGTGCCAGCTCGACTCCAGAGGCGTGAGTACCAGCCACTCTTTGCCCTTGGCTTTCAACAGGGTTAACTAACAGTGCTGTTAACAGGCTAAAATGACAGCTACGGTCCTTTTGCAGGTGTCCTCATCATGCTTTTAGACACACTCAAAAGAGAAAATCTTTTTCCCCCTGGACTGGGAAATATATTGTTCCCTTTCAGAGTGAATCATCCCAGTATGATCCTTCCTCTCATACACTTAAATGTGACTTGATTTACAAATCACATATGGGAAGGAAGGTGCACCTCTAATAAACAGTCCAAGCCAGCAAGTCCAGGGTTTTGTGGGGTTTTAAGTCCTTAGGACTGACATATTTGGAAGATCAGCATGTTACTCTGTTAGCTTTGGAACAAGCCGGTCACCTCTCTGCTGAGGACAAGAACAATTTATTCCATGTTAATAGAATAAAGTAGAAGAGTTTGGCTCAACAAATGCACACTAGGGTATACGGGAGCATACATGCAAATGTACAGATGTGCCTGTGAACCTATATGCATTTTGTATATTTCTAAGCTTTCAATGTAGGAGTTTTACACAACATGTTTTCTTTTGTTTCATTGAGTCAATGTGAGTGTGAAAATAGTCTGAGCGATGCTGTCCAGGAAATGTTTGAGAAATTTCTGGGCATTTTGAATCTGTGGATAAGTATTGTGATTTATAACATTTTACTTCAATGTGGTAAATGTTATCATTCAAAGTAGCACTTAGGGCTTACAGTTCTTTTACTATAACTCTCTGAAATTGAGAATAATCACTTTTAATAAAGCAACTCCCAAGCAAATATGTAATGAAGGAGCATTATCTATTGCCTAAACGTTAACGGAGCCCAAAATCTCAGAGATAGATTTAAGTGCATGTGTTTAAAATAAAAATCACAAAATCAGACAAATAAGACCAGAAAAGCAAGAGGTGATGAAAGAGTTCTAAAAGGAATTAATCTGGAGCTGTCTTCTGGGAGCTGCCCAAAGGGCTGGTAACAGGGTTGGTATTAGGGCTGACAGAGTTGTGAGCGATGTAATTACCTATTATCGCTCTACCCTTACCAACGGTAACATCTCCTTCAAGCCCTAATTGGCTATTCTGTACAGCATTCTGGGAAGTTTCAGTTTATGAAGCATCTTCACCAAGAAGTAAAAGAAATGGGTTGGATCGAAGGCTCCTTAATCTCCCTCCTCCTTTCCTGCTTTGGCGTCTGTGAGTGTCCACGTTTACACTGCAGGTTTTCCTGATGGATGACCTCTGATGTCAGTCAGTTTAATAACTACGAGCCAGCACGGGCAGAAGGCTGCTGTGACACCTCAGGCAACTTGGAGCTGCAGACTCCTGCCGGCCCTGGCGCCACCTGCCTGAAGCTCTCACTGCAGCCTTGGGCGAAACACTCAGGGTACCAAGTGCCTAGCGCATCTCTATAAAAATATCATGCGTGTGGAGGTGAGGGGTATGTGGGACCCCATGGTGCTTTCCCTGCAGTTTTGCTGTCAACCTAAAACTGCACTAAAACATTAAGTTTATTAATTTAAAAAAACCGAATACCAAACGGTATGATGATTCCTCAAAAATTTAAACACAGAACGACCATATGATCCAGCAGTTCCACTTCTGGGTATAAAAGAAGTGAAAGCAGGGTCTTGAACAGGTGTTTGTACACTCATGTTCATACAGCATTATTCACAATAGCCCAAAGGTGGAAGCAACTCAAGTTTCTATCAGCAATGAATGAATAAAGAAAATGTGGTATATACATACAATGGAATATTATTCAGTCTTAAAAATATGAAATTCTGACACATGCTCCAACGTGGATGAAACATGAAGATACCAAGTGAAATAAGCCAGACACAAAATGACAAATATTATATGATCCCACTTATATGAGGTACCTAGACTAGTCAAAGTCATAGTCAGAAAGTATTTAGAAGAGTGGTTGCCAGGCGCTGGGAATAAAGGAGAAAGGGAAGTTAGTGTTTAATGGGTACAGAGTTTCACTTCGGGAAGATGGAAAAGCTCTGGAGATGGATGGTGGTGATAGTTACACAATAATGTGAATGTACTTAATGCAACTGACCTGTACTCTTAAAAATGATTTACGTTGTAAATGTTATGGTATGTGTATTTTACCACACACACAAAAACCCCTGAATACCAGAGCTTACTTTCCTTCTAAGAATACTGGGCAGAATACTAAATAGTGCTTGACAGGGCTGCTATAGTTTGGGAGGGCGGAAGAGGCACAGATGGCTGTGTCCCTCACACCTCCATCAGCCCTGACACTACCCTGGCCCCCTTTGGGCAAATGTAAGGGACCTGCAGAATGTTAGACTTCAGTCTTAGGAATAGGTTTCCTATGGGGACAAGGACATATTTGTCAGAAACCACTAGGGAAATTTGCCATCAACGACCATCATCTCTTTCAAAAAGCCATTTACACACGCAGGAAAGCTGCGTCACTGTCATGGAGGGGACGTGTACCCTCCTGTGTTCCTGTCATGGGGCTGCTGCAGTTCATGTGAATTGTGTCATCATAAATGAGTCCGTGTACCGCGCCCCAGGATGTGTGTCTAGTGGCGGCAGGTGACAGGTCTTAGCAGTGGAGGCGGATGTGGAAGCAGGAACCAGGGGATATAGACTTGCCACAGACTGAAGCCTAGTAGAAAATGGAAACTTGGAAAGAAAATTAGTAGCAAATCGTTTTCCTGCAACAGGGCTTCTAATTATAATGCCTGTTTGACATTCTCCCGATGAAGTACAGTTCATCCCCCATCACCAAATCTCTGTAATATTGGGCATTATGGTACCCATAAATCACAAAACAATTGTAGGAGTGACCTGCAGGCTTGTGAGAAATATGCAGGATTGAACCCACTAAGTCCATTTGGGCCCTACTTTGGGGGGGATTTTGCTTTTTATTCTAGGTTTCTAGAAAGCTGGCCTTGCAGAATGATCAGTGAATTCTCACGGGGCTAGTAGCCATGTTTCCCTCAGGTCTCCTTTACTTTACTACTTTACTATTTTACTTTACTCCTTTCAGGCCCTGCCCTTAGGTCTGACCAGGGATTGTAATTCCTGAAGAGCGGTGCATAAGGATCCATAGTTTCAAAGAGCTTAAAAACCTCTGTCCTAAATTATCCCGCTTCCTCCTTAAGACATCAGAATCACTTAGATATGTGAGCGTGCATGTGTGTGCATTATCTACGTCTACATACATACATATTGTATACATATATGTACATACATACATGCGTACGTATGCATTTGGCTCAAGGAAAAGGTATAACCAAAAAAGAGGTGAAATAAAGTCATCAAAGTTGAAGTACAGTACATCTAAATCAGTCGCTTGTTCCCACCCCCGACTTCCCAGACCTGCTTAGAAATAAACTCTCCATGCTTTTCACTTAGGCGATGGCCAACAGGGCGTAGCAACAAAGGTTTTGGAGTCAGTTGCCATAGGGAGCTGCTAAAATATCAAAAAACTGGAATTAAAGGTTTTTATAGAAAAGAAAATCCAGGTGAGCAAGGTCTAAGAGAGAGGAGAAGTAGGTGCTTATTCATCTTTGACATCACACGTAGCTACCGGCACCCTAAGCGTGAGTTGAAACGACATAGATACAGACTCTAATCAAAACAAATTCGACCCCAGGAGTTTGGAGACCATGATTTCTGGATGGAGACCCTGACACAGATTCCCCTCAACAGTCACCCAGAGGAAAAGCCATGAGGTAGAGAAAACCAACAAAGACCGACCCTCGGGGGCTCTCCTGGTCAGTTCTCATGGCCCCAAGAATCAGATGTGCCTGGTTACAGGCACTGAATTCGTATTTAGCGATGGCTCAGCTACCTGGGACCCAAGTAACCAGAACCCTGAATTAACTAGCCTTCATACTTCCTACCCACCCCTCCCATACCCCACCCTACCGCTCACATCCCACTTCCCTTTTTCAGTGATAAAGATTCAGAAAACAAGATAGCTTTGGTTTAGTAAAGGTAGAGAATATACCCTGGAGGATATTTGTAGTTGGTGACACTGACCTGCTGAATCACTGAGAATAGTTAAATCCTTTATAATTAGGAAAAGAAACTGCTTTGGAAACGTTTTCAACAAAAAGCATTTTCTAACTGTCTGTCAATTCACCGGAAAACTGAAACAAACCAAAAACTCATCTTGTCTTCAAATAGTCTAATCAACTGAGGTTTTATTGTACCTATTTTCGTGTCTTAATAATAATCTAAAGATGTTGACTTAGAATAGAAAAATATACAATTCATTTTTATTCTTGAGAAACCGTGCAAGTTTTGGCTTTTACCACCTTTCCAGTGCCAGAGTTTAAATCTCAGATATTCTGTTTACATTTATTCTGTTTATTATGTTTGGAAGCGCTCTAAAAGTTGTGATGTTAACGATAAGATTGGTGATAAAACAATTTCATGAACATATATATTTAGTTCTTATTGTCATTGGGGAACCATTGGCATACTTTTGAAGCCATTCTGTTTCTTTTTTAAAGAATGTACGTGATTATTTATAACATATTGTTTCACAATTATGTTCTGCTCAAGGCATCATCAAAATTAATTTTCATTCTCTGCGTATACGCTCATGGTACAGATAGGGGTGATGTGACCAGCATGGTAATATACAGGTCCAAATTTCAAAAGGTGTTATTCTCTGCGAATCTCCAAATAAACTCAGCCATGCATGTGACAGAGCTGGTCACCAAGTGATGTCAGTTGTAGTACGAATAGTTTGTCACCTTATTCTAATTAATTTCCAATCTGTTGCTTTTTCGAAATTATTTGTGTGCTCTTTTTTGGATGTGCCTCTACTAAGGAAGTGACAAGTCTCTTTCTGAGCCGTAATTTAACCCAAGGGATAGCTACCCTCTTCCAAGGACACCCCCGTTAAACTGATCACTGTGAGGCCCCTGGCGGGTGGAGCTCTGGTACAGCTGGAGAGTGCCCAGACCATGGTCATGGTGAGGAAGAAAAGTATTTGCAAAGCTCTGTAGTGTAGCAGGATTCTTAAGCGTCCTTGTCATGCTTAACTAGAAGCTATAATCTATTGTTTCTAGCAGATTTTCCCTGTATTTCATGTCTGCTTTGTCACCAGCCCAGATGACTATACTAGATCCAATGTATGAAGTGTTCTTAGTGACTAGAAAGAGCAGAATCAGAGAATTGTTTCCTTTTATCAAAACAGAAGTAGCTTTATTTTCCCGATTATAAAAGTAATACATGTTTATTGTACAAAACTTATAAAATAACAGAAGAGAATAAAGAAAATAAGTTACCTTTCATCCAGCTACCCAGATACAGCCTACCTGTTAACTCCTACTTCTGTGTATTTTTCCAGACTTTTTTTCATTTTA
The DNA here is from genome assembly GCF_965194805.1 of Balaenoptera borealis. Lineage (NCBI taxonomy): Eukaryota > Metazoa > Chordata > Mammalia > Artiodactyla > Balaenopteridae > Balaenoptera > Balaenoptera borealis. The sequence continues at coordinate 67,524,899 of NC_138873.1, forward strand.
TCAACTAATTCCCAATTTACAAGCAGTACTCTGGCCTGCTGACATCCCACAAATTGGTGGAGTTCAGGAATGATGCCTTTGATATCATTTTCTAGGACAGTGATCGCCTAGTCGCTTATTTTTCTCCCTTCAAATTACAGTCATCAACTCTTGCAAGGACAGATACCTCTGTAGACTCACCAGTGTCTTTATGGAGTGAAAATCACTATTAACTGTTTTTTTTTTTTTTCCATTTCTGTATTCTGTCAATAAAAATAATTTTTGAGTGGCCCTGCAAGATCCTAGTGGGCCTCTGGAATCATAAAAGAAAGATTTAATGAGGACCAAGATGGTTTTAGTGTTAGATCAGCTGACTGTGTTCTAGGTATTTAAAAATTCACAGTTGATACACTCTAAGACAATTTGGCAGAGGTGGGAAAGGTTGATTACCCAAATTCCCCCCATCCCCTAGCCATACTCCAAACAATGTGGACTCCAATAAAATTCCAGTTTTACGTTCAGATATAGCCCTTCTTGTGCTATGAACCAGAGAGAGTTTTCCTTCAACTCTTCATGCTTTATCCCTCTTCAAAGAAACTTCTCTTCAGATTCCTCTGGTATGGTGTTCGGGCTGTGGCGTGAGTTGTGCTGCATATCTCTGTGCTTCCCTTTGGAGAGCTCAACTTTGGATCAGGATGTATCCTGACTCTTAGCCAAAGTTAGGAAGGGCTTTGAACACTGAAAGAAAACCCAGATTAAAATTAAGAGGATTGTTAAAGGAGTCATCTGAGAAAGGTTGAAGGGATGCCACCCACAAACCTTACGTCAGTAGAATAGAAAGTGTTTAGTAAACAGCTGCTGGAAGAGATTTTGTGTTTTAAGAATGATCCATATTAGGCATTGGGTGTGGCGAGGTCTTAGCATCCTCTGTACAAGACTTAGGTTCTTTAAAAGCAGGTCCTTCTAAGTTCTTCCCTCTGCATCCCTTCTCATCCTTTGTGTCCTTGTATATAATAGGGACACAGTGGGTACTGATTTGAATTAAAATTTCTGTAGCTCTTGAGTGACAGATGAACGAATGCGCTCAGTCCAGGTATATATATCCTGCCTTCTTCGGACAGTAATCGAAAGATGCTTTGGTAAATGCCCGCAATTGTATCGAATGCCTGGATTGGGTACTGGTGTGGGAGGTGGTCTGCAGTGCTTTGATCCTCCCTTGGAGAAGGAGATGCTCGTGTGGATAGTGAGAACTCGGTTCCTTGCCTTCAGTTTTGGTTTGACCTCCTTGCTTCCCTGAGTCACGGCGTTTGCTCGTCGCGGCGGGCATGTCACAGAAACCTAAGACTGTCCCTTGGACTGTTTGTGACACTGACTCTGAATTTCCCGTGACACGAACAGCCAGCATTTGTTGTAAAACTTCAAAAACTCACTAAGAAGTTTTAGTTGGTTTGCAGTTGACATTGAGATTAACTTTCTCTAACCTAAACCAGTGAAAACTAAAACGCTCCTCACCACATAAAAGTTTTGCTTTCGCTGTGTTCAGACCCCTCCCACCCTGTCACAGCACAGTCATTTGGAGTCTAGCGTGGGGAGGTGTGGCTCTCCCTCAGTCGTGGATGACCCACTTTTTTGTAACACTTAATTACCCGTGTTTTTACAACACTAGTCAGAGATTCTGACGCTAGTGGACTCTAAGCCCCGAAAGATTTTCTCATCCATCTCATCAGCGCTACTCTTCAGAAGGAGGTGTGAGCTCTGCAGGGCGTCGTGTAGCTACTGGCGATGACAGCATTTCCTCTAGTTTCTGGATAATGAGCAAGCACACAGGTAAAGATGCCTTTCTCAGCGTTGACTCTTTTCGTGTCTTCATTATTTGGTGGAACTGACTTTTAAATATTAATCCTTACCTGCGTGTGTTTGCTGCTGTGCTTTGCAGAGGGCTCAGAGGATCATGCATTCGGATTGGTACCCAGGGACCTTAATGACTTAACTTTTCATGAAAAGTCTAAAGAGATGATGATAAAAAAATAGACTCTCATCTCTATCCTCTCTATGCCCCCAGAAAACATCCTCTTCCTCAATTTTTTTTTTTCTTATTTGCTCTCAAGGTGGGTGTTTCTCAACATCAGCAGCTCCGCTTGGCAGGGAGAGCGTGTATGCATTCGTGCTTGGGGAGCTGCAGGCTTGGGGAGTAACTGGATGGAACAGACAGAGACGAAAATGCAGAGAAGGGAAGGGAGACAGCAAGGGGATGCTGTGCCTTGGTGAGCGTTGGCCCACGGCACCCTGAGAGCAGATTTAGGACGAGCGCTATTGCCCTAACCTTGGCAAAATCATTCTTGACAGCCTGCTCTGTTCTAGAGACGTTGACGTTTCTGATGTCACTTTTGTTCATTAGAGGAACTTTTAAAACACCGAGCTTGTTGCAAAACAAAACGTTGTAGGTATCATCTGCCCAAATTTACAGAAATGTGTTTGGGGTGCGTTTCTTTGCTAGAAGCCGGTTGACAGGCAGCTCACAACAGGGCGGTGGCGGTGCCTGGCGGATCGCGCGTGCCACTGCGCTGCTAGCTCACCACCGTGGAGTCTCTGAAAATGCCCAGAGATAAGTCATTTTCCCTGAAAGTCCTGATACGGAAAAAGGATGAAAGTACAAACACTAACTGGAAAAAATGTCACACATTTTAGCCACTTTGCATCCCTTGTTAGAACGAACCCTGGCTTGGGTTTTTTTTTGTTTGTGTGTGTGTGTGTGTGTGTGTGTGTGTTTTTCACATTTGTGGACTTGTACGGTAGGTGGAGCAGTGTGGGTGGCCCAGAAAAAGGTAGCGGTTAGAATAAGATTTTCCATTTATTGCCCTTTATGCGTGGCTAAAAATAAGACTCATACAAATCAGAATGTGTAGGGCAAGCACAATCACTCTGTTAATTCTGATGACTGGCTTGCCCACATCTTTGCATCTGTCTGGTAAGTGGTGCATTGGGGAAATCAATGTGTCTCTGTTTCAGCAGTAGCAGCAAGGCGGCCAGGTTTGGGCGCTGTGTGTCTGCTTGCGATAGTTTATCAGCATTTTCCCCTTCTGAAGGAAGAAAGGCACAACTCATACACAAACAAGTTGTGTCGCAAGAAATAGTGACGGGATCCTTGAATCTTTTGTTGAAGAGTAATTGCCTTGTTTGAAATGCTGTTTTACAGCATCCATCTTCTCGGCTCATTGTTAGAAAGTTGTGTCTTGTCAACTCATAGGACAGCAAGGGAGGGATTTCTTAGCAGTGTTGCGGAGAGATTGGAACCCTTTTGTCGGCGTAGGGACGGGGTGGCGGGGACAGCGGCGGGCACAGGCCTGCTCTGGACACGGACGCCGGAGGGGCAGTTAACCAAGTAAAAACTCCCTTCATCTGACGGCCGAGTCTCCTGCAACCACAGTAAGTGGTAATGTGTCGGTTTGTGGCTACAAGAAACAGCAAAGAGAGGTGATGGTGGTGTTCACAGGGAAATTTGCGCCTCCGTGATCCCAGTGATGGTGCTGTCCCTTTTCTACTGGCTGAGTGGCTGTGACATTTCCAAAGAACGAGAATGTCTACAAGTGTGCTAAAGCCTTGCAGTTTGATGTCATTTGGGAAATAAGATGAGTCAAGAGAGCAGTCATTCCAGAAGCTTCTGGAAACTGATGACTGCAGATCACATTCCCCACTGGTGTCTCCAACCTCAGCAGATGGTGAGGCAGGAGTAGTTAAAGTGAGGCAAGAGCTTTGGGAGAAAGAGGACCCAGCCTCAGATCTTGGCTTAGCTACCTGTTGACCTTGACCTCGTTATTGAACCTCTCCCAGGCCTGGATGTCTTTCATTAAAAACTGGAACAGGGGTAGCGCCTACCTCATAGGCTGCTGGTGGGGAGTCAGTAAGATCACGTACGTGAAGCCCAAAGCCAGCCTTCAGTAAAAGGTTGATGGTGATGCTTATTCGTGCTGTTGCATCCTACGAATGTGGTGGACAATTTCAGGGCATTTGTGGGGTTCCCCGCTCTGCTCGGAGTACAAATTTTGGAATTAAATGGACACAAGATCAGCCTCTTGTTCATCGTTTCTCAATCAGAAGGCTACAGGTCATTTCCCAAGTAGTTTGGCTCTTCATGGGCTGCTGATACTCTCCAGGGGCTCAGTTTTTTATTTTGCCATTAAATTAGCACCCTGGAAGCCTCTCTTTCCTCTTAAGGTGAGCCCTGTGTTGAACATAATCAGTTATTTTTACCTTCTCACTGTTTTTTATTTAAACGTGGATATTTCAGTTCTGACATCTGTGCATGTTAACTGTAATACCTGCTGATGTACATCATGAAAGAGAGAGCGCTAATGTTATAATCAAGGAAGGTTTTAAATACTTCAGGGGGGAATGGGCAAAACTTGAGGAGCAATTAGCTTCCATGGTGGTCTAATTCCCTGTAGACAATATCACATCTGTTATCACATCTGATCAATCCTATAGATAACCAGATGCTGACAAGAAGAAAACAATTACTGTTTCTTCTCCTTTTTATTATTTTGTGCAAATTATTTTGTTTAATGTAATGTATACCTGCCCTTCTGGGAGTCCTTTTCTGCCCACCAAAGTTTTCCATTAAATAAATACATTGTATATTTCGTAATAAGGTCACCACTGTAGGTATCACTTAACTTTTTTTGGTTAACCTTTAGTATTAGATGCTAAGGAGTTTACGTCAGACTCTTCAGCCTCCTCCGTGACCTTCCTGGGATGCAGTTCCTTCATTTATCAAATTAATAAAGAAATTATGACTGTACCCTGACTTGGCCTCACTTGGGACCTGGCCAGAAGTGATAAATGAGACCAATAAGCTAAGGAATTAAAACATGGTGCAGGTATAAAGCAGTGATGGCTTGCTTTTATCAATTGATGTCTTTTGGTAGTTTTAAATTTTTTCTCTCCAAATTTTTCTTTTCATGGTCTGTCCTGCCACCCCAATCACAGATGCAATCTCTGATTTGTAATGTAATGTATATGTTAACATCATCATTGGATTTTCTGGATCTTTCATGTTAGGACCCATCAGTCTGGTGGGGTGCAGATATTTCTCAGGTTAACTACACCAGTAAAACCTTTCTTTCATTGGAATGGGACCCAGCTTCTTTCAGTGCATCCAGACACTGCTGGTTTTTCCTTTTTCCTGTTGAAAGAAATGGAAGAATGCTTTTCAGGCAAAGCAAATCATTCTAGGTGACTAACAAGTTCCTAGCATTGCAGATACAGCCTCAATCCCCTCCATGAACACACCTACTCCCTATTATCTTTGCCTGTCTTATTGCACTTTGCCACAGACAGAAGTTTCTGTAAAAATCATAGACAAAAGAAGGTGATAAATTTGGCTCTGGCTGTGATTTCCTACCACACCTTCCTAAGGAATGACACAGATTCTGAAATTCATCTCGTTGATATACCGCCTGCTTCGTCCTGCATAACAGCAAGTTTTAACCTATCCTTCATGTGCAGTTTGAGGGTACTGGCCGGGCTAGGCTCATTATTCCTTTGGTTGAATAACGTAAAGCATTTGCAATGGAGATTTACTCTAATGATGTATTTTAAGTGCATGTCCTCATTGCCGGTTTAATGCATTCAGTCATGGAATGCTTTAGAGTTTATTGCTAATGGATGAATCCTCGGGAAAATTGGCATTTTCAATAAGATTGACATCTGGAGTGAGAAATAGAAATCTAATGAGAGCATTTCAGCCGAGGTTTGTAATTAGGGCTGAATGGAGTAAATTTGTCCACGCACACCCCAGAAGGGTACCGTGGAAGGTGGAATTACACACTCTGCTATGAATGAGGCGTGAAGGCCAATGGATCAGTGTCAGGCCACGACACTGTGCAGTATAAATGATACTGTCACCAAGTGCTGCACCAGGGTATCAAGGGAATTCCACTCCAGTAAATTACATTACTTAGACAGACCTGAAGGCATTGTGTCGGAATGAGAGGAGGGAAGAGAAGGCTGTCAGCACCAAGCGGAAGGTATTACATCACAGCTGGCTGCAGGGGTGGACGTCACCTGTTTCCATTATACCTGGCGGTTTTATATTCTCCTTTGTTAATTAGTTTTCAGAGGTTACAAATGTGTACATGTGAAAGCACCTCATGTCTCCTGGGGTATAGGTTTCAACTGACCACAAGGGAATAAATATAAGTTGATTTGTATAAACTGGTTAGTGCTGGATTCCCTTTCTTGTCATTTGTAGCTGGTGATACTAGATGTTCATTTCTAACCTAGCCCTTGTCTTATTTTCTTTTGGTGGCGATCCTACATACATTATGAGGATGTAATCATCCTTCTCTCTGTAACATCGTTTCTTTTCCAACACCCTGCCTTCATAAGAACATACGTTTCTTTAATCCTGTCCTATCATTTTTTCCCTCTCATCACCTTCCATCCCGAAGGGCAACAAATTGACCAGCGCTTAACATTTCATTTCGTGAAAGAATTCCAAGTTAAGAACAGTTGATTCCTAGAGTGCCGTTTGTGGAGAAAAACTGTTTTTTCGCTTCTTCTATTTTCTTTTATCCCCCCGCAGTGAAGTGAGGCCACCTTTTGGGGGGAAATATTAGGAGAAGAAAATAAGAGCATCAGTTGGACCCCTGCCTTCTTGGCCACTGGAGGTGTTCTGGGCACTTTGTCCACTTTGACCTCCAATGCCAGTTCTTGAAAAAGCCATACCAACTGCTCCGGGATTAGTCACAGCCACTTCTTAACCAGAAAGCCGATGTCCTCTCTGAATGGATAGAGAGTTGAAACTGCATCATTTGGACTTTCTTAAATACGTGTTACATTTTGTCCTTAGTGAAACAAACCTGATAAGCATCTCTGATGCTTCTGTTAACAAGGAGAATACATGGTATTCTGCAGAGTGTCTCTGTAAGGCTTCCAAACTGCAGATTTTGAGCAACCTTTCTGAAACAGGGGACACAGATAGCAGTGACAATAATACCTTGGATTTGACTTTTATTCTTTCCAAAATAATACTTGATCCATATCAGGGTATTGTAATTTAGTCTTTATTTTGTAGCCATAGTTACAATCTTATTTTATTCATCCAAACATAAAACTTAGTAAAACCAAGATACTTGGAAAACTGATGTTGAGGGTGGATAGGAGAAACCTTGGTTCACAATGGTTGATATTGTGAAGATGGTTGATATTTCTGTATTATGTTAGGTACCATCACCTTAATGACATTTTAAAAAATGCTGTTAGTTGATGATTCTAAAGTGATAACTAAGTGTAAGAGGCAGATGCAAAATGTCTTAGTATCACGTGCCATCCTCAGCATACAAGGACTGTGCTTATAGTCATTGCCTTATTTACTAAAGCGACACAAAAAGTCTGGGACCCTTAGGTTGTATGTGAAATGAGAGTCTCTCCCTAAATAAACTTACTAGAATTTTTTGCCTTTGTATTATGTTATTTTGATGGTAGTATGTACCTTATATCTTATATTTTCATTTCATCCATGACATCGATTGGGAGATCCCATGTGTTTTGCCATTGGCCCTAATAATACACATGAGACATATTTCTTTGTCCCGGCTTCTTGACGCAGCATGCTATCAAACTACATCTTTTGAGTTTTTCTGAGTTGAATCCTGATGGAAGGTGTTTAACAGCATCTAAAATGGAGCTGGGTTAGATGCTCCTCCAGTCTGTAGAGGTTCCTTTGTTCCTGCCTACCTACCCATGTTTGACTACATTCTCTCTCTTTTTTTCTTTTTTTTAACATTAAAATTGGAAAGGGAGAAAGGGGGAGCTCCTTAGGAGGAATAGGTCTATGGAGAATTGTGAGTACTCATTCAGAAGCTATTCTTAGTTCTGAGAAATATAATGAACTTGAGCTTTGAGTCCTGCTGAATCTCCCATTAATGATCCCGCCATCACCACCACCTCTCCTCTTGATTATGCTTTCCCCAAAGACTACTGGTATTTTTCCTCTAATATTCTGAATGGAGTATCTTCCAAGGAAAACACATCTTGGAAGGAATTGAGTCCTGTTGCCCAGCAGGGCAAGCCTCTAAATTTACTGGATGATTCCTAATTGTCCTATGAAATGCTTCTATGTTGCATTACCTTGAAGTCTGCGGTGTAGAAGAAACTTTTCCATAGGTCTTGATTTACTTGTCAGAAGTCAGCCCATTAATGTTAACACTTCACTTACATGATCATTATGGTGTTTCCAACTGAAAACAGCTGCCACACGCTCTGTGTTCCCGAGTTCCCAGTGCTGCAGAAAAAGGGACTTTTGTTCTGACTTGATGAGGGAAAAAATGCAAACAACAACATCAGCCCTACCACCAGAGATCCTATAAAGACACGTTCAAATGAACAATAAAGCCGTTTGTTCACAGATGACATAAGGATATAAGAATTTAAACAATAAGACCTCTTGTGAAATGTGGCAAAATATGCACCACAAACGTTGTGAAGTTCTCTGTCTCAGGGAAGCCAGTTTTTACACGGGCTTCAAAAAACCCATTAACGTATAAAGCACCTTTTAAAAAAGAAAAGAAAATCACTTGTCTCACTATAACATTAAAGCAATTTCTGTTCTAAAGAAAGCTAAAATGCATTCATTTAGATAAAGTACATGCACTATAATTTATAAAAAATACAGTCCTCTATTAGGGAATACAGTGCCTCTTCCCTCCTCTGCCTGAAATGGGAAATCCATCATTTGGTCAAGACCCTTCTTCCTTTGAATGATATTTATTTCTTCAAATGAAAAAAAAATTCTTTAAATCACTTAGATTCAAGATGAAATTTTAAGGCTTGACAGTACTTCTCTAAATCCTCTGACATTGGTGGAACACTGATAATCCTGCTTTAAAGGAAATTTTTAATTAAATTTACTTTTATTTAAAGCCTATCCCTTTTTTGCCTTGCACCTGTAAGGAAGGCTTGGTATATTTGTAAACCCCAACAAGGCAATGGCAGGAAAATGCAGAGATTTCCTTGTCAGCTTGGATCAGGTCTCTGATGATGCCCCCAGATTATTTGTTTTGAAGATTCTGATGCTTAAAATGTGACCCTCCTACTTCGATAAAGCAAAAAAAAAAAAAAATGTTACCTTCCAGGAAAAGTAGGGGGGAGAAAAAAACACAATTTAACTGGCCAGAGGTGCTTGTTGAGCTGACTTAGTATTAAACTCTAAAGATTTTCAAGTATTTGCAGATGGATATATATACAGCATCCTTTCAGAATCCTCTTAATTGAAGAAATGTTTCATCTCTATCTCTGTTGACAGAAAAGATTGCCTACTGATAATTGCTTTGCTTAAGTGTCTGATAATATGCCAGGAATGAGAGCATTCTGTGTTAGGTCATCTTTAATTATGCATGTGCCACCTGTCAGCTCTAAATCAGTACCAGATTAAATCCTCGTGGAGTCAGTTTGGGGAGGGTTGGAGGCAGGCTGGGATGATCTCTTTTAGAAACAACAAAAATACAGAGTAGTAAACATGGCTTGTAACCTGCAGCTTTTTTAAGGAGCCTCGTCTTCATTGTTCTTGGGCAGGAATAAACTCTTGGTACAACTGAAAGACGTTTGAAATCTCGCCCAAGCTACCTCAAGTGGCGATAAATTGCTGCGAGAGAGGATGGTAGTCCCATCTGTTGCATTTCCTTTTCGCTCCCTCTCGTCATTGTAAATGAGCCAGGGAAAAGCTCAGAAACATTTTTTATAAGCTGTGTGAGGACAGGAAATATGTTAATGATGTTAGATTTCCTACATTCCAGGGTTGTTTTTTTTTTTTTTTGTAGTTTGGTTGGCTTTTTTAGAAGGACGAATGTGGGTTGGAAATAATGCTTGTTACCCTCTGTCAGCTTTTGGTAGTTTTATTCTCACTTTTCAGGGTTGTTTGGGACTTTCTGGTGGGATGTTTAGTGTTCTTTACTGAAGGTTCTGTTCTCTCTTCTATCCTTTGATAGCATGGATTTGTGAAAGGTGTTTCTCTTTGTTCCCCTGTCAGAGGTTACAGGGAAGCCTTGAGATATTGTGCGCTTTTTACAGGGGAGGAGGTTGGATTGACCAAGGGGCTGAAGGCAGAGAAGCGATATGCAGAAGGAAATAGCAGGTGTGTGAGTGATCACGTGGTGAGTTTCTCAGTCTCCCCAGCAAAGGTGAGGCTCCTAGCCTGACTGCTCTCCAAACTGAGAAAATTGCCTCTGTAAGAGCTTGTGAATAATAACCTTAGAAACAAGAATTTGGAGATCCTGAAATGCCTTATTCCAAACACTACTGGCTAGAGACACTGAAGAGAAAACCAGGTCAGCTGAAAAAGGGGTGAAGACCTCCACCTCTGTGGATGTCCTATCTAGCACCATGGTCCAGCTCATGGCTCTGAAGGACGCTTGGCTGCCTCCTGATACTGGAGGAACCAAATTTTTGACAGTACATTTGATGAGGTACATAGACTCCATGAACAGGGATCGGGATTGAAGAGGCCATCAGAGAGTATGTCTTAAAAGCAGTGGTTGAAGGAACTAAGGAAGGTGAGCCTGGAGAAGGTAAAAAGAAGGAGACACGCAATAGCTGTATTTCGATGCATGAAAGACTTGGTTATTCCAGAAAAAGCAGAACCAAAAGGTACAAGAGAAAGCAATTTGGACTCAGAACAAGAATTTTCTTGCAGCTAGCGCTAGCCCACAGTAGAACCAGTGGTCCCATTTGGAACAATGAACCCCCTTCCACCCCCCATCACTAGAATGAGAATCGTTATCTTTTCGGGCCATGTTTGGGAGCTGTTATAGACAAGACTGCAGCAGTGCGTGGCAGCACAAGCCAGATAACCCTAATGTTACTTTGAAGGATCAGAGTCCCCATTCCATGCAGTCACAGGATGACCGTGGGACATTAGCCCCAATCTCTCTGCCGTTCCTGGTTGGTCTGATCCTCAGCCTTCATCTGCCCACAAGTTACAGGTTGAAAGTGGGGATGGGGTCGGGGGAAGGGAGCTGGCTACTTCCCCCAGGAGTCCATGCAGTGAAACAGAAGGAGCCCTGGATCGCATCCCAGTTCCCACGCCTCCTGGCCTCTTGCTAGCTGTGTGACTGTGTGAGTGGCTTCCTCAAAGCTTGGAAGCCTCCATCTCTTGCCGTGCAAAATGGAAATAATAGTGTTCACTTCACGGAGTTGCCGTGAGGCTTAAGCAATGTGCTGTCCATAGGTGGGTGCTTGCCCAGAACCCCTGCTCCACCACTGATGACCTCTGAGCTCAGGGTTGTCACCGGTACAGGGGACGGGAACTGCCTTCCTTGCAGGGTAGCTGTGAGCTGGACGACTGAATAAAATGTCACGTACAAAAATAAAATGCTGCTTATAAAAGTCCCCGGCACAGTGCCTGCTACAGAGCAGGTGCTGGTATTGTCAGCTTAATTTCACCCTCTGGACCTGGGGAGACTGGGAGAAGGTATCCTTTCTCACGCACCTCTGCTGATCAGGTCCTTGGCAGGTGCTCTCTGACCTTCCCCAGAGACCTGGCCTGATACTCACCGGTCTCCTGTCACCTTGCCATCTCACCATCGAGCCACCTTCTCTGCTGCTTCTTTTTTCTTCCTCCTCTATTTCCTTCTCTCCTAATCCTCTTATCTTCTTTTTCTCCAGCTAACTTCGCTCTGTGCATTCTGGGTAGGATTATTTTGATGAGCACAAACTCTAAAGTACTATTTTCAGTAATTTTTTGTTACTGAAAACAAGAGGTGTTAGGTAGCTTTGCAGGGGACGGGGGGAGGCCTTTCTCATTTTCTTTTGAATTTGCTTAAATTTATTTTTTTTAATGTTATCATTTTCCCGTTCTCCCCTCCCTTGGGCTTATAGTCGTTAACTTGCCAGACACACAGCAGCTGAGTGTCTCTGTGACATGGCTGGAGTCGGGAAAGTGTCCTTCACGGGGAACCTCACCCATATATTAACTCAGACAGAGCAAACTGCTGAATAAAGAGCCCCGGCGTGCCACCTTGATCTTCTTGGTCCCATCCTTTCCCATGGAAAGGGGGTTGCTGAAACAGAAAAAGCGACAGGCAGGGGTCGGGGGTGAGGGGGTAGTTTCAGCCATTTTACTGAGTCAGAAATTGGAACCCTGCCATCCAGATTCAGGCATCTCATCCATCCCTCCATCCATCCATCCATCCCTCCACCCACTAAATGTTCAGGAAACAGGTCCTTATCTAAGACCCAGCATAAGGTCCTGGGCAAACATGAGGCGAGTGCTAGGCTGCCTGCCCTCAGCCTTCCTCCCGTCTCCTCTGCTATTTGAGCAGTTGGAACAGCGGCTCGTTTCATCTGTATTTCTGTACTCCTGCAGTCCTCACAGGTCTAGTTCAGTAAAGGCAGGAGTGACGGTAAAGGCTGTGCGATGGAGGGAGGGAAAGAATGAAGGAAGGGAAATCATCAAAGGAAGAAAGGAAGTTGCTTTGTATTATGTGTAGCGCCAGGCATGTCAATTGGTGCACACTCTAAGCGCAGTTTAAGGATTGCCACGAGGATCCAGGGAAGCATCGCTGCATATGGAAATTTGAATAGAATTTCCAGGGAAGTGGTGCTAATTATCCTCAGCTACATAGAAGTCAAAATGGAAGCCATGCATTCTCCGAGTACATCCCCTAGAACACGCACTTCTCCTGATTTTTCTCCCACTAAGCAATGTAGCTTTTTATTTAGCAGAAGACTGCAACTTTACCCCTCCAGTCGTTTCTGGTTTTTCGATCAGAAAACTGAATTCTTTCCCTTCCAAGGAAAGTAAAGAACAATCTGTTTCTCCCCCACCGCACCCAGCCACCTTTTACCTGTCGTGTTTCTTTGGGGCCATTGACCTGGTGGGAAGAGCGTGGCTTTTAGTTCTGGGATCAGCCTATGACTCAGCAGCTGCCAAAGGACGTGCCGATTTCCCCGCATCTCAGCGCCGCCGTGGGAGGGGCGGAAGGAGCCTGCCCGTGTGCACCCCTGGCTTGTCCCGCGACAGTCCCGCGAAAAGAGATTTGTACAAAAGCACCTTGAAAATGCAGGTGTTAAATATGTAAAGAATTTTATTGCGAAACAGATGTCAGCTTGATTTTTCACAGGACATTTATGTCTTTCTAAAATCTTAGCATAGCACCTGAGGTCATTTGCTGTCTGCGATTTTGTCAACTGCCAAATTCCATTTCAGAGAAACTTGCAGTGCCCTAAAAGAGAAGTCATTTTTTTCCTTTTTTCCAGAAAATTCTCTGGACCTTTGTGTTATTCGCAAATATGCACATGATATTTTTTTCATAAGCCAATGCAAAGATATTGGAGCTTTAACCTTCCACTCCCCTGGTTTTCCACACGGCTTGGTTTCTGTTTTCAGTGCCCACCATGCTGTGTAGCGTTGTGTAAAAGCTCAGTCTCCACCCTCAGAGTTCACTGTCAGGCAGAGGATGCATGACATACACGAATAGCTGTGACATAGGTAGCAGGTAACAGGTGCCAATCTATCTGATAGGTAGAGTCGGGAGTAAGGGCATCTCTGGGAGAGGTAAACTAGCCTTCTAAGCAGAATAAAGAGAAAAAGAAAAAGCAAGACACATTCGAATGTCCTTAGTCTTGTCTTACCATATAATATCTTAAGTTTGTCTTATCCCTCTTATTACATATCACGGGATCCTGAGGACAGGATCTACTATATTTGGTGATGCCTGCTGTGAGCTTACAAAGAGTAGGTCTTAGGGAATGGTCACTTGAGCAAATATTTTCTGTATCATCTCATACAAAATTTCAAGCTCAAAATCAAAACCCCCATTTAAAAAAAACCTCAGTAACTGAATTCCTTACATATATATGGCATTTTGGGCCTTTCCAGAATAAGTATTTTTTAACTACTGGGGAAAAAAACAAACAAATGCTGACTTCAGGAGGAATTCTAGAACATAGTCAGAATAAGGAAAGTGGTTTTGTTTACACGTGAAGTATAAACCAAGTGCAGAGAGATTTCCAGAAACTCCCTGCAACAGGAAAAGTGGCTGCTAGAGGACCTGTTTCCAGGTATAATCGGGTTTCCCTTTTGTCAGGTTTAATTAGATAACAGAAACTCCTTTTACCCAGCAATCTATACAGTATGGTGATTTAGCCACTAACATTATACTTATTGCTAGATGTCCCCACTCTTTACTAAAATTCATAAGCTCTGTTAGTGCAGAAATATTTGTCACATCCTTTGATGTATCTCCAGGGCCTATAACTATCCTTGGCATATAGTAGGTGCTTAATAAGTATTGGCCAAATGAATGAATGAATGTGTCAAGTCCTATGGTAGACTCTGGGGCTAGAATGATGAGTAAGGTATAGTCTTTGCCCCAGGAACCCCATCATCTAACAAGGAAGACAAACATATGAAGACGATTATTGTAGAGTGTGGAAAAGTAATGACAAAGCCAGGCAAAAAATTATCCTCTGTGATTTGTGTTATTGTTGTTGTTATTACCTTGAAACAAGAAGTATCAAAGAACAGTCAGTCTTTATCACTTGTTCTGTCCGTTTGTTTTACTAACCTTCGTCCTAAATTGTCAAGTTTCCTGGGTGATAGATTGTCATGATAAGCTCCAAATGCAATCCGTGGTAAAGATTGCATACAGAATCAAAGTGAACATCAAACTACCAAGGTCAAATCCAGTGGCCTCGTAAGAACAGACATTGCTGGTTTGCAATTGTTTTTTCCAGAATCCTTGCCAGTCCAGTTTCCTTTGCAATCCCTCTTCCTCTCTCTTCCTTCTTACAGGTTGGTGTTCCCTAGCTACCTGAAGAATTTCACCTACCACCTAAGTACTGAGAACTTGACTATAGCTTATCTGCAGGCCCAACTTCTCTCCAGTGCTTTATAGCAAACTGCCTACTGGATTTCATATGCCCTCTGTCCAGACTGGAACTCCTTATTTCACCCTCCCATTCCCTCTGACAAGAATAATCCCTTCACTTCCACCCATCAGACAAGCCCATGAGTCATGCTTCCCCTGTGTGCTCTCCATCCAGGGAGTCTCCAGATCCACTGACACAACTTGCAACCTCTCTGATCCAGGCATCTCTTCAGTCCTCACCCACTGACCATCCTCTCTGCAGCCCTTCCCCCCTCCTCTCCTCTGTTGTACACAAGGAAGTGATCTTTCTAAAACACAACTGTGAACCCATGCATTCAAAACCCTTCGACGCAGCCTGTAACCTCTTATAACCTCCTGCGTGTCTGGCCCCTGGAAATTTCTCTAGTTTCATCTCCTGCCACTCCATCTTTATTTCTAAATTCCCAGGCTTTTACCACATTGCCTGGGTTCAATGTGTGTTTACTGAATGAACCAATAAACCCAGAGCTGAGCACTCACATAGGAAACCTAACAAGTAAAAGCAGAGGCAGGAATCTGTGTGATGTGTCCAAGAGAGGAGACCAGTAGCTCAGAGCTGGGGAGTAGGAGATATAGCTGGACACACACACACACAAGCCACTCTTGGCCTTTGGCCACGCTAAACCATTTGTGGTTTCTCTATTACCCTGTGGTTTCACAGCTCCACAGCCTTGCCGTTCTCTTGGACCCTCTCCCCGTCACCCACCTGGCACACCTGGCAGGCCACCTTCTCTGTGAAGTGGCCTCTAACCTAACCTCCCTCCAGATAGTCTTTCAAGCCTGAAAGTGCAGTGGTTCAACTACCACCCTTATACTTACTCTGGTTTTGGTAGGTCCCTTCATTCCTTAGGCTCACTCTTCTCACTGACTCCTGGGCTAGTCTGTTTTCTCACTCCTGGGTTACTAAGTTGTCCTAACTCTGCCTGGAATCCACCCTACCCTCTGCCACCAAACTAATCTTCATAAATGTAGCCCTTTGCTCCAATAACATTTGATTTAAACACTCAGGCCTGACTTTCCGGGTCCTTCACGCTGCCTTCTCCCCCGTCCTCCCAGATCCAGAATCATGTGCCCAGCTGTGTCTCTACCTCCCCTGAGGTCTAAATCCCTTTAGTTGTGAGGTTTGGTTTTTTCCACAGACATGCCCTTCCTTCTCTCCACTCCGGGTTGATTGCTTTGTTCAGTAAGTGTGCATCGAGCCTGGCTGTGAGCTGAGCATTGGGCTAGGCTCTGGGAACACAGAAAATAGAAAATAAAGCATCCTCTGCCCTCCGGGGGCTCTCAGTCTATGGAAGTATATAGTCACAAAAGCCAACAGCATAAAAATTCAAGGAAGGAGAGACAGAATTGTTTGGGTAGCTGTCACATTCTACCCATCCATTAAGATCTATCCGAGTCGATTTTTTGTCCAAATTAATATTTCTCTTTTATACACCTTTATTTTGACATTTAATCACATATGGACTCATATTGTTGTATAAGCATCTCCTGCACATGTGTCCTACTTCCACAGGTGGATTTTAAGTGTCTTGAAACAAGGCCTATGTTGTCTATGTTTTATACCAGCTTTATCAGTTTGAACTTGCTGTGTAACAAAATACCCCAAACATAGTGGCTTAACAAATATTATTTCTCACAATTTTTCAGTTGGCTGGGCAGTTCTTCTGGTTTAGACTGGCTTGATAGGGGCTAAATGACCCAGGATAGCAGTAGGCAAACTGCAGCCCACAGGCCTGCCACCTGTTTTTTAAAATAAGGTTTTATAGGAACACAGCCCTGCTCATGTTGTCTGTAGCTGCTTTCATGCTACAACAGAAGAGTTGAGTAGTTGTGACGGAGATCATGTGACCCACAGCTTTCAATATTTACTCTTTGGTCCTTTGAGAAAAAGTTTGCTGAGCCCTGCTCTAAGATAGCCTCACTTTATTTGTATGTCCAGCAGTTGGCGGGCTGGTTGGTCCAGGGAGGCCTCACCTGGGTTGACTCAGCTCTATTCTCTGTGGTCTCTCGTTTTCCAGGAGGCTATCCTGGAATCCTTTATATGGTGGTGTCAGGATTCCAAAAAGTGGCAAGAGAGGGCAAGCCCCAATATGCAAGCGTTTTTCAAGTCTCTGGTAGCATCACATTTTTCGGTTGTCCCTTTGGTAAAAGTAAGTCCCAAGGCCACACCCAGAGTCTACTGGGGGGACTACCCAGGAGCCTGTATTCAAGAAGGGAAAGACTTGATTGATTGCCAGTTTGGAAAGCAATCCACCCAACAGCCCATCCTCTCCCAACCACCATTCCCCTCGCCTCCACCCCCAGTGCTCAGCACTGAGCATATGGTGGGTCCTCAATACGTGCTTGCAGAATTGAATTAAAAGCACAAATTGACTTTTTGGTGGAAGAGAGTAGGACAAATAGTTATTGTGTAACCCTCCCAATGGCCCTGGGATTTAGTGATGAACAAAACATACAGTTCCTGTCCTCAGGGAGCAGGTAGCCAAATTCAGTTCTGTGTGTCCTTCCTGTCTAGCTGTGAAGTGGACTTCACTCTTAAGATTCCTGCTAAGGATCTTTGGTATTTAACTATGACTCTTCCATGCATTTGTTATCTCCTTTCTGCCCCCTCTACCTCCCCATTATCTGGACTTCTCCAGCCTACACACGGCTTGCTTTAGGATGCCCTGTTTCTAGCCTCTTCCTCCCCCTTCTCTCTGAGCATCAGATCCTCCTAAGGCCTCATTTTCATGAGTCTACTCCTTGCTCAAAAGCCTTATCTATCCACCAACTAGAGCTCAGACTCTTTAATATCCTTAGCAAGCACCTCAACACAGTCCCAAACTCCTCCTTGTCCAGATTCCTTGCCCTTCTGTGAATACACACTGCGTATCTGTATGTCCATTCCCAAATGTGCCTTTGGAGATGCTACCCATCTGCCAAGGCCAGGCCTAGGTGTCATCTCCTCCATGCTGTCTTCCTGATTGCTCCTATTGAAAGTTATTTCCTCTTCTGCACTCACAGGGTGCCAAGTTTGGAATGTAACTCAAATGGCATATGTCACATAATGTTTGGCATTTGATCCTGCCTCATCCATCTCATGCATTGCATCCTCCTTGAGATTAGGGATCAGGTCTTATGGATTTTCATTTCTTTCTGAATGCCTTGCACAAGGGAGACTTTTAGTGAAAGCTTGTTTTATGAATAAATGAGTAACTGACATTTTACCATTTCCAAACACTTTATCTGCCATATTTCTAAGAGGCCATTGATTTAAATATAATATTTTGTGTACCACCAAGAAAGAAAAAACATACTAGGGAAACGTAAATCAAAACCACAATGAGATATCACCTTACACCTGTCAGAATGGCTATCATCAAAAAGACAAATAACAAGTGTTGGCAAAGATATGGAGAAAAGGGAACCCTGTGCACTGCTGGTGGGAATGTAAATTGATGCAGTCATTGTGGAAAACACTATGGAGATTCCTCAAAGAATTAAAAATAAAACTACCATACAATCCAGCAATTCTACTTCTGGGTATTTACCTGAAGGAAACAAAACACTAATTCAAAAAAATATATGCATCCCTACCTTCACTGCAGCATTAGTCACAATAGTCAAGGTGTGGAAGCAACAATGTTCATCAATAGATGAATGGATAAAGAAGATACACACACACACACACACACACACACACACATACACACACACACTCTGAATATTACTCAACCATAAAAAAGAATCAAATAGTGCCATTTGTGACAACATGGATGGACCTAGGGAGTATTATACTAAAGGAAATAAGTCAGAGAGAGACAAGTCCATATGATCTCACTTATATGTGGAATGTAAAACACCAAAGAAGCAAAGCAAAACAGAGACGGACTTACAGATACAAAGAGCAAATAGGTGGTTTGCGGGGGTGGGGGGCGGTGGTGTAGGCAAAAGAGGCGAAGGGGATTAAGAGATAGAAACTTCCAACTATAAAATAAATAAGTCATGAGGATGTAATATATAGCATAAGGAATATAGTCAGTAATACTGTAATAATGCTGTATAGTGACAGACTTGTGGTGATCATTTAATAATGTCTTTGATTGTTGGATCACTATGTTGTACACCTGAAACTAACATAATATTGTGTGTCAACTATACTTCAATTTTTAAAAAAGGAAGAAAGAAAGACCAAAGTATAATAAGCTATCAATTTTAAGGTATATCCTAATTTTTGAAATATCAATATTATTATGTGGGAAAATGTACATCTTAGAATCAGTAAAATACATAATAGTAAATCCAATTCAGATAGATACAAGTATCCAATTAGATATTTATAAAACACCTAAATGTGTTGGGCATTAGAATCTCACACAGCCATGTAAGAAAGGTAGGGTGGGTAGTATTATTCCCATTTTACAGAGGAAAAAGTTAAAGTTCAAAGAGACTGCAATACAGAGTAAAACAAATACTGTAAATAAGGGAGCCAAGTCTTATGGCTGAGATATAGCTACCTTCCTAAAATCACCTGCAGATTAAAAAACCCTTAAGTCAGCTCTAGGTCTCATTATCAACATGTGCCATTTTCTTTCTTTTCAAATTATATGCACGTCAGTTGGCCTTTCAGTTTGTTTTTCCCAGCTATATTGTTTTGTCATGTTACCCCAGGAACATCCTGTTACTTGACATAACATAATGTAATGGTATGTGATATTTCATGCTGCTTAGCAAAAATTAGAATGATTGTTGGATGCTTAGATTTTCTTCAGTAGTAATTAGCAGGCAGAATCTCTCTCGCACCCACCCATGGGAGTTTCTCAACCATCCATTAGCCTCAAAGTAGTAGAAGGCTTTCCAAACCCAACACTTCACTTAATTAATTACTTCATCTGACTACCTCCTTTTGGATTTTAGAAGCACTCTCCCGAATTTACATCTAAGAGACAAAACATTTTTTATTAGTAAGTTTAAATATTTGCGGCACTTTAGAAGGAGTTGGTATGTGCAGATTTTGACTTATGTAGACGTCAAACTGATTTACTGAATAGGGACGTTAAAAACTCTTTCCTATGTATGTCTGGTTGTATTTTCATTTTATTCAGATTGCTAAGCGAAATAAGGAAAACGCAAGAGGAAGCGTCTCCCCACATCAGCAGGAACTGGAGAGTGTTCAGGTCTTGGCAGAGTCAATTCAGCCTTTCATCCGTCCAAGGGAGATGTGTTGAAATCCCCGCACTGTTCTCAGGATTACTCAGACTTTGAGTAGCTTGTCGATTTCTTGTCACTGCATTTTTTTAAAAAAGCAGTTGGAGAGAGGGAAAGAAGTCCAGAAGACTAGCCAAATGATAAAAAATAAGATCTGTGCAAGAAAATTAAGAGAAAGAGGTTGTTTAGCTTGGAGAAGAAATAGTGAAGTTAATTTCTACCTTCAAATACATAAGGTGTTTTGTTTTGTTTTGTTTTGTTTTGGTGAAGAAAATAACAGTTTAGCTGTACCTTATGACCACTAAGCACAAAATAAGAGGAAATGGACTTCAATTTGTGTTGGACACATTACATGGTGACCAAGTTCTAAAAGTGGTTCCCAAGGAATACCACAGTGAAGGAGGTGTCTATTCTAAGACCTTTAGGATTCACTTGCCTAAGTGGATAGGAGACCAAATTAGAAAATCTCTTAAAGCCCCTTCAGCACTGTGATTGAGTTAATCTCCTATTTTCATAACTGCTCCAAACAACTTTTGGGTGATGACTATCAGATATGTCCTATAGCTTCTATCACTGGCGCATGGGTAAATTTGAACATAGGATGCAGCACACCCTCATGAGAAGTTCAGATTACACAGTTCCCAAGTCCTTATATAATATATATGAGGACTAGACTTTCTGTCCTGTAGGTCATGTGTGTGACTCATGTTCCATGTCACACACATGTTCCATGTCACATCTTAAAAGACGTTTGGGCACTTGGCCTTTTCAAGAATGTTGCTCCTGAGAATATCCCCTTTCTTTTATGTATGATTAGTTTCTCCCTTTGTGCTCAGTCTTTCCCCTGGACGTATACAATCTTTAATATTGCCCAATGGGAGGAAAAAACATTTCTTATGCCACACCCTCTTCTAGCTTCTACCTGACTGTACTGCTCTCTTTCACACAAAATGATTTGAACTTTTTGTCTATAGGTGTGATTTCTACTCCCTCATCTGACTCTACTACTCCAGCAAAACTGTTCCTATCAATGACCTCCTAGTTGCCTCATCTTCTTCAACCTCTCAGCAGCATCCAACACAGTCAACCATTCCCTTTTTTCTAAAATCCACTATTCTCTGGGCCTGCATGACAGCACCTTTTCCTGGATTTTACTCCTTCCCAGTCACTACTGCTGTCTTCTCCTCTGCTCCGTACCTGAATTGGTGTGTCCTGGGGCACAGTCCTAAGCCTCATCTTTTCTCTCTGCACTTTCACTGATATCTCATCTGATCCCCAAACTTCATGGTACTAAATCCCCAATTTATATCTCCAGCCCTGATCTCTCCCCTGAATATCAGGCTCATATATCCAATGATGTACTTGACATATCCACTTGGATGTTTGATAATCATTTCAAACTTATATATCCAAAACAGAACTTAGGCTTCCAGTTTTTTCACGTATTAAGATCTTATGCATTCTCAAACAAAGATTGTCAAAGAAGGAAACAAACCACCACAAGTGAAAATCACAAACAACAAATAATACTTTGATTACCCCTTCCCCACCAAGGACTTTGGATGTTTAAATTATCAGATTAAAGAAACAAAAGGACCACCTCTATATATTTTAATTATTTATTTATTTATTTACTTGGCTGCGTCAGGTCTTAGTTGCGGCACGCGGGATCTTCATTGCAGCGTGTGGGATCTTTTGTTGCAGCACATGGGCTTCTCTCTAGTTGTGGCACACAGGCTCCAGAGCACATGGGCTCAGTAGTTGCATCACGCAGGCTTAATTGCCCTGCGGCATGTGTGATCCTAGTTCCCCGACTGGGGATCGAACCTGCATCCCTTGCATTGGAAGGCAGATTCTTAATCACAGGACCACCAGTGAAGTTCCTATTCAAAAATTTTTAAGTTAAAGATAGACTACAAAAATTAGCAAGCAGCAATGGGCTATCGAAATCACCAAGCAGTTCTTAAAAAGAAACAAAGAGAACTTTTACAAATGAAAACAGTAATTCACTAACAAAAACATAAGTGGACATGCTCATTTGTAATCGATGAATTCATGAACTGGAAAATAGAACTAAAGTAGTTTCATACAATAGAGCACAAATAGATGAGGAGATGGAAATATAAGGCTAATAGTATGGAGGGCAGAATAAGAAAGACTAACATAAGACAATTCAGAGTCACAAAAGGAAAGAATATGCAGGATGGAGATGAGACAGTGGAGAATTTATGGCTGAGAATTTTCCAATTAAGGTGAGAAATATGGATCCACAGATATAGGAAGCAGTGTATACTAGGCAGACAAGTAAAAAGGCATATATAACTTTTACAATGTAGTAAGACTGAGGATCAGTGAAGACAAAGTTTTACTCTTAAAAGGAGAAAACACAGATCACACCCACCAAAGAACAATACTTATACTGACAGCAGACTTCTCAACAGCAATAATTGAAGCTCAGAGACAGTGAAATAATATTTTCAAGGTTCTGAGAGAAAATAACTTTCAACCTAAAATTGTGTACTCAGCAAAAGTAACTTTCAGAAACGAGAGTTGAAATACTGTTTTCATTAGAGGAAAACCTACAAGAGTTTAACAGTAGCAGACGTATATTGAAGGAATTTCAAAGATACACCTCAGAAAGAAGGACAGGGATAGCAAAAGAAAAGCCTGAGATACAAGAAGAAATGATAAGCAAAGAAATTGGTTAACATGTAGGTAAACCTAAACAATCATTGTTGGTTTGAAATAATAATGTCTAATATAGGGGAAAAGATAAACTAAAATACTGGGTAAAACTCCACATATACAAGAAAGAGCTATCAGAGTTAGCATTATATGGTCCTTTTATTGTTCTGAAGGAGATTATGACATTAATTTTAGACTTCAAGGGTAACTATTACAAGAATAGAAATGGTATATAGCTTCCAAGGCAGTTTTTTTAAAAGTCAAGCAAGGAGAAAGACAAAAATGAAGCATAGAAAAAGTAGGACAAATAGAAAGCAAAAGTATATCAGTTATCACAGTGTATGTAAACTTTCTGGCTAAAAGACAGATATAGTAAAATTAAGATTCTTTAAAATAATAATAATTCAGCCCTACAGTGTTAGAAAATACACACCTAATATGGAAGGACAAAATAAATGGATGAAAAAATATATTCCAGCAAATACTACTCAAAAGGAAGCTAGGGTAGCTTTATTGATACCAGTCAAAATAGACTTTAAAAAGAAATAGACTTTAAGACAACATTATTTGCACGGGGAACTATATTCAGTATCTTGTAATGACATATAACGAAAAAGAATATATATGTGTAACTGAATCACTTTGCTCTATACCAGAAACTAACACAGCATGGTAAATCAACTACACTTCAATTTTTCAAAAGTGAAAGAAAGAAAGAAAAGACAACATTATTAAGGATAGAGAGTTTTAATTCATTGGAAAAGGTATAACATTTCTAAAATAGCCTCAGAATATAAAAAACAAAAACTGATAAAACTGTAGAGAAATTTCTCATGTTTCTCTAAGTTATTGTTCCGTGAAGCAGACAACAAATAATGAGTAAAGGTATAAAATTTAGGCAGCACAATTAAATAGCTTGACTCATGGACATAAGGACTTTGTACCAAACAATTAGAATACACGTATTCTTCACAAGGAAGAGTTATAAAAATTGACCTCATACTAAGCCACAAAACAAGTCTCACCAAATTTCCAAGAATCACTATAATAATGACCATATTCTCTGATCATAATACAATTAAATTAGAAGTCAGTAACTAAAAGACACCCCCTCACAAAATCCCCCCCTATATTTGGAAATTTAAAAACATTTCTAAATAACTCATTGCTCAAAGATATCATAATGGAAATTTTTGAATACTTAGAATTGAATGATAATGAAAATATTACATATCAGAACTTGTGGGATGCAGTGAGACTTGTACTTAGAGGAAAATTTATAGCCTCAAGTGCTTTTAGCAGAAAAGAAAAAGTAAAAATTAATAAGCTAACTTTGAGAAGGTAGAAAAAAGATAGAGAAAACAAGGGAGGATGAATAAAGACGGGAACAAAAGTTAATTAAATTGAAAATAAAAATACCACATAAGGGATCAACAGAGCTGAAGTTGCTTCTTTGAATGAGGTTCATAATACAGAGTTTTATAAAAACGCAGATAGTATTTTTGACTCTGTTGGCAATACAGTCTCTGTCACTCAACTCTGCCATTGTAGTGTGAAAGCAGTTACAGATATGTAAATGAGTACTGTGGTTCTGTTTCAATGAAATTTTATTTGCAAAAACTGGTGGCACAGTTTTGGCCTGCGGATCATAATTTACCAACCACTGGACTAATGTAATGGTATGACAAAGTTTACTGTTAAAAATAATGACAAAGTTTGTCAAAGTGGCTGGATATAAGATCAATATACAAAAATTAGTTGCATTTTTATACACTAGTAACACAGAAAAGTAACTTTTAAAAAGTTACAGTTTACAATAACAACAAAATTTTTAAGTACCTAAGAATAAATCTAACCAAATTTGTGCAATACTTAAATAAATTTAAACTTTATTGTCTAATCTGCCTTATTCTAAGACCAATGGTTTTCAAATTTTTGGTCTCAGGACCCCTTTACATTTCTTTTTTTAAAATTTTTATTGGAGCATAGTTGATTTACAACGTTGTGTTACTTTCTGCTGTATGGCAAAGTAAATCAGTTATACATATACATATATCAGCTCTTTTTTTAGATTATTTTCCCATATAGGTCATTACAGAGTATTGAGTAGAGTTTCCTGTGCTATACAGTCCCCTTTATACTCTTAAAAATTGCTAAGAACCCCAAAGAGCTTTTGTTTATTTGGGTTTTATCCATATATACTTACCTTATTAAAAATTAAGACTGAACATTTAAAGTATTTATTAGCTAATTTAAAAATAAAAATAATAAGCCCACTTACACGTTAACATAAATAACATATCTTTACGAAAAAACTAAATCTTTCAAGACAAAAGCAATTGTGAGAAGAATGGCATTGCTTTATATTTTTCCAAATCTCTTAAATGTCTGGCATAATAGAAGACACTTCTATAAGATAGTTTGATTCTAATATATGTTTCAGTATTCAATCTGTTGTTATATGATGTTTTGGTTAAATTAGATGAAGAAAATTACACCTCACACAGATGCATAGTTGGGAAAGGATGGAATATTTTAATAGTCTTTTCAAACAATTGTGGATACTTTTCTTTGATACTGCATCAAAAGTTGACAAATGGTAACTTCCTAAAGGTTAGTTGCCATGCAGAATCTAAAACCATATCAATGAACTTTCATACTCCGTTACATTAAAATGCATTGGTCTGCTTTGCGTATTGAATGGATCTATTACCAAAGCATGATTTTTTAAGACCATGATTGGTTATTTGGAAAATATTGATTTACTGAGTTATACAGATCTTCAGAATGGTGACACGTTTCATTTTACAATGTCCAAAAAGTTCACATGTTAAAAGTACCACCAATCGCATCAGAAAAGTTTTTAAGTTTGGGGAAGCTGTCAAGGTCATAGTAGTAGATACACATTTTCAAAAAATCTGCTTTGTAGAAGCTTGAATTTTATCATTGGCAACAAATTCTGCCAGTTGTTTTCCTTGAAGTAACAGCTTACCTTTTTCATTTTCAAGAAAATATCAGCCAGATACCTAAATCTGAATAACCATAGTTTATCAGGCATTCTTTCGAGAAAAAATGTTGTTCCACGAAAGTTGTCATTCAACTTGTAACTCAGACAATCCCGCAGATATTTTTCCTTGAGACAACAATTGTACCTCAGTGTGCAACAAAAGTTCTTTATGCATATTTGTCACACAGAATGTTACAATGACGTGTACTCAAATGTTGAGATTTAATGTAAATTTAATGCAAATAATAATTCTTACTGCTTGATCAAGTACATTCTTAAGTGAAACTAGCATTTTGTTTTACTGTGCATGCCTGGTGGTGAAGAACTAATACAGTCAGGGCCACTGGCTGTGTCATGCTGAGGCACCAGCAGTTTTACCCACTGTTACATTTGCACCATCAATGCAAATGTCAACGTGTGAAAAAAACAAATAGCATCTTAGTATTATGAAAACAGTAGTGACTTCATTGACTTTCTGAAACGGTCTCAGGATCCCCAGGGGTTCCCGCAGACCACCGTGGAATCAGTTGCCATAGACCTTCATGTGGCTCTCTCCTTCATATCACTCAGACCTCAGTTTAAATGTCATGACCTCAGAGAGCCCTGTTCTACATAGCCCCCAGTGGCTCCCTAACATATCACCCTATTTTGCTTTTATCATAGCACTTATCACTATTTGATAGTGTACTGTTTATTTATTTATGTCTCCCCTGACTGGAATATAAGACCTGAGAATGTAGGGACCTTGTCTGTCATGTTCAATATAATAACGGTGTCTCCAAAACCTAAAATAGTATTTGGCACGGACAGAGTCAATAGATGTTTGAGGAGTGATTGAATCCCATTGAGATGGGACACAGGGAGTTGGGATTCTCATCATTTCTCACTCAGATGGCCTCATAGCTGTAAATAGCTCTTTTGCACTCACTCTGGATTCTGTGGATAATAACAGAAGGAACTTCTGAGTTCTGCAGTTTTACATGTATTAACTCAGTCCTCACGAGAACCCTGAAAGCTAGGTAATTATTTACCACTTTTTACAGAAAAAGCATTTGAAGGTCAACAAGAACTGTTTTAAATATAAAGATCTGATAAGTATTAGAGCCAAAAATTGAACTCGTATCCTTCAGCTTCCTCCCAGGTGAAACAGTAGCTCAATGGATGCCCATTAAGACATACTCATAAGAATCGCTCAGAGGGCCAAGGTTTCAAGAACTGGCTGCCAATGATGAGGCAGTAGTCATTCAGAAAGTGTGTTTGTTAGAGGGAATTTTTTAAATAATTAAAATTGAAACTCTGAAGTTATAACAAGTGAGCAGCAAATTTTCAAAATTAACTTCTTTGCACATTTTAGAAATGTTTACCTCAACCTTTAATTCCCAAGAAACCATTGTTTCTTCAGTCTTTGACCCCCAAGTTCATGATCTTTCATAGGAACTGTAGCAATGGCAGATGAGCATGGAGTTCTCGTGTTACGTTCGTACCAGAGATCTTTCCTTTGCCCTGCTTCCTGGCTGGAGCAAATGTACAATAACATGTGATAACATGCATGTCAGCATGAGGACTTAAGCCTGAACCTAATCTCAGCTATTATGTCTTTACTTCCTAGATTATGCCACAGAGAAGCTATGACTGAATATTTAGGGGCCACACAGAAGTCAGCAATGAACATGGAATATGAGTCAAGCCTCCTATTGTCTAGAGAGATGCTCTGTTTGCTTCAGGTTTTATGTGTAATCTTTAATACCAAGGAGAGACTTACCAAGAATCTTTCAAGGGAGCTCCTAGACTAGCCCATTAGACACCAAGAGGTATGGAACCTTTGACAATCAATTCCCTAAGATTGTGTTTGCTAGCCCAGAGAGCTATAACTTTTAAAAAATAAAGTGGAGTGCCAACATTCTCTCCAAGTTCTGCTTTTTAAAGGCTGCTTGTGAGAACTCAGGGCCGCTCACCTGCAGGGGTTAGTGGTGTGAATATAGTAGGCACTGGCAGGGACTTTCTTTTCCACCCATGTGAAAGTCCACAATTATCTATTAACTTAATTCACCCTCAATTAGAATATAAATACTCCTAGGAACGTCAGGAGAGGTTATAAGTCAGGTACAACTTTCTGAAAACTAATATGAGCTCTAAACACACAAAGGTGCTCAGCTTTACCAAGGAAACTGGAGGTGAGAAGAATAGAAGGGAAGGGAGAAATGATTTGTGAAAGTGGGGTGCAAAGTAAGAGATTCTGTCCAGCAGAAGAGCACTGATATCCAGAAGACAGCAGGAGGGAAGGGGGACTTCTCTGGAAGAGACTTTGCTCGCTTCAGGCATTCCTAGGGTAGACCATAGATGTGCCAGTATAGTTCTAGCTGACGCTAGATTCTCACCAGCAGTGGGAGAGGAACCTGTCTGTCTATACTGCAGGCCCTTCCCACTACCCCAGCCCCAGTAACTTCCTCAAAGCACCCAAAGAATAAAGATTTGTAAAAACAACAAGACCAGTTTGTCAAGGCCTGGGCTTGGCCTCACGCTAATGACTTGCTTGGTCTTGAGGTCACCTTTCCCTGAATTCTTGTAATTATCGTGTAAAAACCAATCACCTTGTCACGTGTAAAGCACAATAGGTGAAATATTTGCAAAGTGTACCAAGGGATGTTCTAATATGTTGTTTTCTTGAGTTTTTTAATCCAAATCCCTAGAGGGATGACTCACTCTTCTTGTGTACGTCCCCAGCAGCAACACAATGTCTGTAGTTTGTGATATAAGATTAACGTAGGTCAGGAAGCCTCTTTCAGACATGTGTCTCCCACTCCCAGTGCACGCCTGCCACGGCGAGTCACTCCTCTAGTGTGTTTAACATAAATTTCTCCTTTCCATGCTGTCTACTTATCTTGGGACTGTTTTTGATCCATTATAGGGTTCTTATTAACCTTTTTTTTTTTTTTTTGGTCTTCAGTATCTGTTGAGTTCCTGGCAGGGTTGAAGGAGTCTCTAGCTTCTGAAGTAGAAGCACCAAGCCATAAAAATGTAGGGCTGCTGGATGGACCTAGGGATTATCATACTAAATGAAGTAAGTCAGACAGAGAAAGACAGATATTACATGATATCACTTATATGTGGGATCTAAAAAATAATACAGATGAATCTATTTACAAAACAGAAACAGACTCACAGACATAGAAAACAAACTTATGCTTACCAAAAGGGAAAGAGAGGGGGGAGAGGGATAAATTAGGAGTATGGGATTAACAGATACACAGCACTATATATAAAATAGATAAACAACAAGAATCTACTGTATAGCACGGGGAACAATGTTCAGTATCTTGTAATAACCTATACTGGAAAATAATGTTTTATATATATATAAAAAAATTTCCTGGATTCATGAATGACTGAATCTTCCCATCTTTCCAAAGTTCCACATAACTTGGCTCTTCTTTGAGTCTGTTTCAAGGCACCCAGAAATCAATACAGTGATTTATGTAGTTTGAGCAGCTAAGAGTAGAGCATATATATATAACTGGATCACTTTGCTGTGATTCACCTGAAACTAACATAATATTGTATCAATAAATCAACTATACTCCAATTGTTTAAATGTAAAAAATAATTCTAAAAATTAAAAAAAAACTTTAATGTAGGACTGCCCCCAGACTGGCAGAACATAGGTGATGGCACAGACCATCTTTGCTTGGAGATGCTAATGGTCAGGGTCATATTTTCATGTTAATATTAAAAGGCTGTTACCTGATACCCACATTCTCTTGACTGCCATTAAAAATCATGCCTAAGCTCACTTGTAGTCCTAATTGGGAAGATTCTAGTATTTCTGATCAGTCCATTTCTGAATGTCCATAAAGTAGATCTTTTTCACAAGGGCATCTCTCTAGGTCAGTGGAGAAAATATTTGAAAGAGTCTATTGAATCTACTCTCCAGCAGCCTCCTCTACAGTACCTTCTCTGTTGATATCATTCATAGGGCCACCCAGAAAAGTCTGGTGTTTTTCTACTTTGCTGCTTAGAAATTTGAAAATAGCTACTATGTCTTCTTATTGGAAGGAGGTACACCAGATTTCATCTTTGTATACCTAGCATCAGGCTTAAGAAAGAAAACATAGTTAGGGATCTACAAATATTAGTTGACTCTTCCTTGCAAATTTTAGTTGATCTTCCTCACCCCATTCTCTTAAATAACTCCTACTTTATCATTTAGAATTCAGTTCTGGCATTGTCATTGCTGGGAAGGGTCCCATCTGTGCTTGATGGCATGCTGAAGTACCCCTGCAACAGCCTTTTGGCATGGTATCTATCTGCCTGGTCATCCACTGTATTATACGTTCAAAGGATTATTTGTGCTGTGACCCAGCACCTAGCTGAGTGGCTGGCATTGGTTAAACTCACTAAACATTTCCTGGATGCATGAATGACTGAATCTTCCCATCTTTCCAAAGTTCAAAGTAACTTGGCTCTTCTTTGAGTCTATTTCAAGGCACCCAGAAATCAACACAGTGATTTATGTAGTTTGATCAGCTAAGAGTAGAGGAGACTAGCTCTCACCAGCAGTTAACAATAATTCTAGAACAAAGCTTTATCTCTTTGGGACCTAGATAGGACACTTGAGAAAGCACAAGATAATGAGATTTTATTTTGGGTCTTTATTTCCTATTTTGAGGATTACACAGAGATAGGAAGAATATTTGTGATCACAGCGGGGCAGGGGAGCAGATATAAACAAGGTGTTGATGATTTTTAAGTGCAGAAAGCCTGGAACAGGATGGGATGAATGGAGATCAGGAAAGTCAAAAGAAGCTGCAGACTTTAAATGCCAGTTTTTAATGCCTCATGATTAAAAAGCAAAATAGCAAGAGATAGACAAAACTCTGCCTACTTAAAAAGAAATATTAGAAAGTATGCAAAAGAAATTTTCTTTTGAGTATAAGATACTCTTATAGAGTATAAGATATCTCTTATATCCCCACCCTTTTTCGTAGTTTTAAATATGATTATACTCCTCTGAGCCTGAGAAGCTATTGGTTTGGGGTAGTATATTTGAAGTAACCGAAAGAGTTTGGTGGACCCACTGACCTGCTTTTGACTTCTGAGAAATACAGCTTCACTATCTCAAATTCTACAAAACTTAGCCTGGGTTTATGGCAAAGATTACTGTATCTTAGTCGTGGAAGGTTGCCTGCCTGTTTCTTCAGTAGACATGTTGCGCATAAAGGGTGTCTACAGATGTTGGATTTGTGATCTTTTCTCCCCTTTCTAATTTGAAATACATTTTGTACATCTGTTAATCTCTTTTCTTTCCGGAAGGACTCACTCTTATTGATTCCAGCCTGTACCTCATGCTATGACAGGGCGCTCACCCACAGAGGTGCTTAGTTCCCAAGCAGCCTGTAGAAGGTTGACACACCTTACCCACCTGCTGAGCAATGGAAACTTGTTCCAGAGGGTTCTATGATCCACTTTGTCCCCAAGTAATTTGAGATACAGGCTGTATTTCCTTGAGAGTGCAAGGAAAAAAATCAGAATTGGCCACCTAGACAGGGAGGAAATTTCACCTGTGCACTCTCATCCCTCTGTGTATTATTTCTTTGTCCAATTTCTGTAGAGTCAGATTAGATGACCCTATTAACAGGTGCCTTCCTGCACACAAACTTACTTATTCATTCATTCAACCCATATGAGCTTACTCCCTGGGTGATCTCACCCAGTACTGTGGCTTTTAAATACCATCTCCACCCTAACACCTCTCAAATTTATATCTCTAAAATCAACCCTGCCCTGAATCTCAACCTCTGTGTTCAGCTGCTTATAGAATATCTCCATAGGGCTGTCTAATAGTGCTGTCCGCATACTTAGCACATCCAAAAGCAAACCTTGTTCTCCACTCACCCGCCACACCTGATCCTGCCCTGAGGTTTCCCATTTCAGTAAATGACACCCCCCATTCATCTGGTCACTTAAGCTGAAATCCTTGAAAGCATCCTTAACTCATTCTCTCACATCCCACATCAATCCACTAGCAAGTCCCATCATCTCTACCTTCCAAATATATGCCAGGTCCAGCCACTTGTCACCGCTTCTCCTGCTCCCTCTCTAGACTAATCCGTCATCCTTGCTCACCTCGGCTGCTGCAAGAGCCCCCCAGCATGCTTCCAGTCTGACGGCACAACAACCCACTTCCCACAGAGAAGCCCAAGGCATCTTTTAAAAATAAAAATCAGATTCTCTCACTTGCCTACTTTGGCTTCCCATAGCACTTAGAATAAAACCCAGACTCCCGCCCTGAATGCACACCTTTCACTGCCCTGACTACCTCGACAGCCTTCTGGCCACATCTTCCAGGCTCTGGGTAGCTGTTTACTCTGTCAGGCAGGCTCTTCTCCCAGATACCTGCATAGTTTCTCACTTCATTTAGAGTCTGCATCAGTGAGACCTTCCGTGACCACACTGTCTAAAGCAGGACCTCTGTTCTCAACCTTCCATTCTCTTGCCTTGCCTTATTTATTTCTCTTTAGCACATTTGATCAGGAATCTATTTATCTGTCTGTATATTGCCATCTCCCCCAATAGAACATAAGCTCCTTGACAGTACGACTTTGCTGGGTTCCTGGCTGTCTCCTCAGGCACCTAGAACAACACATGACATCATGTACTGTATGTGGGGGGCGGATATACGGTCAGTATTGATTGAGCGAGTGAAAACATGTACTGAGTAGCCAACTCTGTTTCAGGCATTATGCTACGGGAAAGAAAAAAGAAAAAAAGTATGGTTTCTGCCCTTGAGGGACTTTCTCTGCGTGGCAGACAGACACATGAGCGATTCTGTGTTAGTGATACGACTGGGGAGCTGGGGAAGCTTGAGCAAGAATCTCTCAACTGTGCCTGCAGGAGTCGGGAAGTAACCAGAGGAACTGACATTTGAGATTATTCTTGAAGGATGAGCAGGTGTTTGCCAGAGAAGAGTGGGAAGGGCACGTGATGTGTGGATACTGCACATACAACAGCGTAGAGCTACGATAGGACAAAGATCTTGAATATGACCAACTGATGGGAGAGTTGTATGAGATGAGTTTGGATCATGAGCTTCCAGGGAGCAATAATGTATTTCAATCCCAGCCCCCAATTTATCATATTAATAGAATTTATAAAAGCTCATTTGATCATCTTCATAGATGCTGCAAAGATATTGATGTAATTCAACATCCATTTTTCATTTAAAAAACACTTTATAGGGACTTCTCTGGTGGCGCAGTGGTTAAGAATCCACCTGCCAATGCAGGGGGCACGGGTTCGAGCCCTGGTCTGGGAAGATCCCACATGCCGCGGAGCAACTAAGCCCGTGCGCCACAACTACTGAGCCCACGCTCCACAACTACTGGAGCACGCGCACCTAGAGCCTGTGCTCCGCAACAAGAGAAACCACCTCAATGAGAAGCACACGCGCCACAATGAAGAGTAGCCCCCCTTGCCGCTGCTAGGGAAAGCCCACACGCAGCAACAAAGACCCAACGCAGCCAAAAATAAATAAAATTAAAAAAAGAAACACTTTATAAAATAAGAAATGGTGGTATCTCCTTAACGTGATGAAATATACGTATCACCAAAAATTGAGCATCGTGCTTGAGAAGGAAACACTAGAAGCCATGTCATGTCAGAAAGAATGAAGACAAGGGTGCTTAACATTATACATTGTCCTGAATGTACTAGCCAATGCAGTACTAGAGAAAGAAGTTAAAAACATAGAAAGTCAAAAGGAAGAGGTCGAACTATATTTGTAATTTGCAGGTGATGTGCCTGTATACTTGGATTGTATGCTTGTTTCTATGAATCAACTGGAAAATTGTTACAAACAACAGAACTCAGTAAAGGTGGCTGAGTACCAATTTATTATGTAAAAATGACATTCTTCATATACAAGATCAACAGCTAGTTAGAAGATATAATGGTAGAAAAAAAGAAAAATCCAAATATAAATGTAAATATACACATAAATACATTATGCACATAAACACAGGTATTGAGCTTCACAAAGAATCTGTAAGATATAAATCTTTATTCATATAAATAAGTGAAACTTTTTTAATTCCCCCAAGATGCAGAGGAGTAAAAGAAAAGATGTAAATAAGTGGAAAGGCAATCCGTGTTCTTGTATAGAAAATCTAAACATCACAGATTTAACACAATCCAAGTGAAAATAACAACAGAACTGTTTGTAACCAAACAAGCTGATGCTGAAGTTCATGTGGGAAAAAAATGTTTTTAATTAGGAATAGTCTAGAATAAAAAAAAAAAGAAAACAATGAGAGAAAATTGCTTTTTAGATATTAAAATATATTACAAATATATTTATATATTTGAGTTGGAGCATTAAATAGATAGGTCCATGATGGAGTATGGGGTCCAGGAATAATCTCAAATACATCTGAAAATTTAGTTTACATTAAAGAAGCCATCTCAGATCAGTGCAGTTAAACTGTACTGTCCAATAAATGGTGCTGGGATGACAATAATAGCTGTCTGGAAAAAATGAAGTTTATTGATAGCTAATATTTTATACCAAGATGAATTCTAAATGAATCAAAGACTTACATTAAGAAAAAAACCTAGAGGACTTCCCTGGTGGCGCAGTGGTTAAGAATCCACCTGCCAATGCGGGGGACATGGGTTTGATCCCTGGTCTGGGAAGATCCCACATGCCACGGAGCAACTAAACCTGTGCACCACAACTACTGAGCCTGCGCTCTAGAGCCTGCGAGCCACAACTACTGAGCCTGCGTGACTGAAGCCCACACGCCTAGAGCCTGTGCTCCGCAACAAGAGAAGCCACCACAAGGAGAAGCCCGCACACCACAACAAAGAGTAGCCCCTGCAAGCAACAACTAGAGAAAGCCCGCACGCAGCAACGAAGACCCAATGCAGCCAAAAATAAATAAATAAATAAATTTATTAAAAAAAAAACAAAAAACCTAAAAGTACTAAAAGAATTTAGGGGGAGATTGTTTATATTCACAGGTGGAAAAAGCCTTTCGATGAATGATATAAAAACTAAAAGCCATAAAAGGAAAACCATAAAATTAATCCAATTACATTAAAATGAAAAATTTCTGAGGGGCAAACACCACTGTATACAAAGGCGAATGACAAGTGACAAACTGGGAAAAATATTTTGTAACTCATGCAAGAGAAAGGGCAGATTTCTCTAATATGTAAAGAGCCTCTACAAGACACTAAGAAAAAAAGACCATCAATGCAATAGGAAAAAAATAGGTTATTAACAGAGAATTTTTGGAAGAGGGCATATAAGTAGCTGCTTATAAACATATTAAATATATCCAGCTTTGTTTATAAAAAATGAATGCAAATTAAAACTATAATGAGATACTATTTTTACCTACCAAACAGGCAGATTTTTTTTTTTTTACAGTTTGATAACACAATCTATTAGCAAGACTATGGAGAAAGAGGTACTCTTGCACATTGCTGGCAGGAGTTTAAATTGGTACAATCTAAATGGAGAACAATTTGGCAATATCAAAACTACAAAAGCTGGGACTTCTCTGATGGTCCAGTGGTAAAGAATCCACCTTGCAATGCAAGGGACACGGGTTCGATCCCTGGTCAGGGAACTAAGATCCCACATGCCATGGGGCATCTAAGCCTGCCAGCCACAACTACTGAACTCACGCTCTTCAACTAGAGCTCACGTGCAACAAACTATAGAGCCCACGCACCCTGGAGCCCTCATACCACAACTAGAGAAGAGAAAAACCCACATGCCACAACTAGAGAGAAGTCCTCACGCCTCAACGAAGAGCCCATGTGCCGCAATGAAAGATCCCGCATGCCTCAACAACAACAACAAAAAGATCCCGCGTGCTGCAACTAAGACCCCACGCAGCCAAAAATAAATTAAATAAATAAATAAATAATAAGTAAATCTTAAAAAAAAAAAAACTACAAAAGCTTATATCCTTTTAATGCTTATATTCCCATCAGCCATAGGGAAAATATATGGATGTGCAAAATTACAAGGTTATACATTGCAGCCTTGTTTATAATAACACAAGACTGACAACAAGCTAAATGGCTATAAATAGAGAATTGGTTATATACATTATACTATATTCTTATAGTTGAATTCTATGTAACCAAAAAGCGAGGATGAGGAAGCTTTTATGTGTTGGTATGGGATGAAGCCCAAGATATATTTTTAAGTGAAAGAGCAAGGTACCTAATAGTGGTATAATACGTTAGGTTTTGTGTAAAAAAGGAGAAAGAGGGTATCTATAAATGTATATATCTTTGC
Organism: Balaenoptera borealis; assembly: GCF_965194805.1. Lineage (NCBI taxonomy): Eukaryota > Metazoa > Chordata > Mammalia > Artiodactyla > Balaenopteridae > Balaenoptera > Balaenoptera borealis. The sequence goes on from NC_138873.1 coordinate 67,560,972, forward strand.
TTAAATAGGCATAAAATTCTTCTAGAAGGATCTACAGTTAACATGAGTTGCCTCTAAGAAATGGAACTGTGTGATTGGGAAGCAGGGAGGGGAGATTTTGAAAACTTGCCCTGTATACCATTTGTACCTTTTGAAATTTGAACCAACTGAAACAAACCAAAAATAATTTAATGCTATTTTTAAAATCGTCTTCAGAAGAAACCAGTGTTACATACAACATGGATGAATCCCACAAACATAAGAAGCAAAAGAAGCCAGACACACACCCCCCCAAAAAAGTAGTATATTTTCCCAAATATTTAAAGTTAAAAAGGAGACAAAACTAATCTATGGTGGAGGAAGTTAAAATGGCGGTCATCTTGGTGGAGATAGTGAATGGGACAAGGCATGAAGGAGACTTCTGGGTGTGGTCATGTTCTTGATCTGGGTGGTGTTTACACGGGTCTGTTCACTTGAAAAAAATTCATTGGAGTGTCCTCTTATGGTTGATACACTTCTCTGCATGTGAATTATGCTTCCGTTTTTTAAAAATTACCAAAAAGAAAAAAAAAAATCTTTAGGATTGTATTAGTTTCCGAAGGCTGCTGTAACAAAATACCACAAACTGGTTAGCTTAAAACAACAGAAATTTATTGTCTCACAGTTCCGGTTGCTACAAGTTCAAATTCAAGGTGTCTACAGGGCCATGTTCCCTCTGAAACCTGTAGAGGAGGATCCACCCTTGCCTCTTCCTAGTTTCTGTTGGTGGCCAGCAATCCTTGACATTCCTTGGCTTCTGGAAGCACCACTGTAATCTCTGCCTCCATCTTCACGTGGTGTTCTCTTCTACCTTCCCATGGAGTTCCTTTTATAAAAACACCAATCATAGTAACTTACGGGCCCACCCTACCCCAGTGTGACCTCATCTTAACTATTTACCATCTGCAATGACCCTATTTTCAAATAAGGTCACATTTTCAGGTATTGGAGGTTAGGGCATCAACTTTTTTTTTTTTTGAGGGGACACAATCAATCCGTAACAAGAGTTAATGAAGAATTTTTAAAGAGCATTGGAGTTTCTATAAAATATTATAATCCCATTTTAGTGACTGATTTGTGAAGTGTGCCATTGTTGAGCTCTTGCAGAACGAAGTGACCGAATGCTTTGTCTGCTAAGGGTGTCTCTCCTTGGCAATCATTCAGCTGCTGAAGGGAAAAAAGAAAAAAGGCCTAATCCACTCACTACCCACAGTTAGGTGAAAAGAAATAAACAAGGACGTTTGGGGCTCCTTTGGCAGCCTCCTTCCTGGTTTTACAGTTCTATAAAACGAGGGGCTGTATCCTTATAGGCTAGGGCTTGGCACACGGTGACCATCCATCTTTCATCATAGAGCAGGAACATCGGTCTGGAGATGGGCATTTTATTTATTTATTTATTTATTTATTTATTTTTGTAACATCTTTATTGGAGTATAATTGCTTTACAATGGTGTGTTAGTTTCTGCTGTATAACAAAGTGAATCAGCTATATGCATACGTATATCCCCGTATCTCCTCCCTCTTGCATCTCCTTCCCACCCTTCCTATCCCACCCCTCTAGGTGGTCACAGAGCACAGAGCTGATGGAGATTGGCATTTTAAAAAAGACTCTTCATTTTTCAGATTTACTCCAAGGATCCTACAGAGCCCTTGTTTTTCGCTGGGCATGGGTATGGGTTTTATTTTTCTGTTGAAGAGTCAGCAAGTTTCCAAATGAGTAACAGACCCAGGGTGTGGTGTGTGGCTTCCCTTTTGGCTGTAAGTCCAAATCGCCCTTCAGATATAATTAATCCCACAGTTCTCACCACCATTGAAGTTATTTTCCAGATTTAACGGAATGATTATTTTGTTGTTACTGGCTTTCAGTGTGTGTGGCTTGTTGTAAGTGCTCAAGAAGTGTTTGTTGACCGAAAGAAGGAAAACAGAACAACATTTAGCCACTTAACTGTCAAAGGAGGCCTTTAATAGTTTTCAAAATTCAACTATTCTAGGACAGGCAAAATTAGTCTATGTTAGAAAAACATTAGAGCCGTGGTTGCCTTTGGCAGACGTGGTGGGGGATTAACTGGGATGTGGAATCTTTCTGGGGTGATGATTATGTTCTGGAGCTTGATAAGGTTCAGATTACACAGTTATCTACATTTATCAAAACTCAGTGAGTGTGAAATGATTTGTACATTTCGTTGTATGTAAATTATACCTCAGTTTTTCAGAAGAGAAAAACTGTAAACAAATCTTGAACTCCAGCAAATGATATGCCTGTTAAAATATTTAGGGGAAGGTGTGCCGATGTGTGCAATTTACTTCGATATGCACTCAGATGGATTGATAGACGGATAGAGGAATGGGTATAGCTGGGTAGATTTGTAATGCAATGAGCATAATAAAATGTTAACTGTCACATCTAGATGTGGGTATATAGGTGTTCAGTGTAAAATTCTTTATACTCTTAACACTCTTCCTCTACCCACCCCCAATCTTATACTTCTCACCCTTGTGGAAATTAACTGTAAAGAAAAGGGCTGAGTTTTGGAACAAAAAAAAATTGTCTCCGTATTCTTCCCCATGACCCTCCTCCTCCTGAATTTTCTTTAATACAATACAGTAGAAACCTGGGAGTCAGAAACACATGGGTTCTCCTGTGTCTGTTCCTGAATGGTTCTGTGGTCTGGAGTAAATCACTTTGATTTACTCAAGACTTACTAGATTTCCACAGTTGTAAAAGGAGCAAATTCAATCAAAGGATCTACAAGTCCCTTCTAGCACTAGAATGAAACAGCTTTTTTTTTTTTTTTTTGCCATGTCTCCTTGTAGCATCTTTTGGGGGGGTCGGCTGTAATGAAATCTTGAAGCCAGACCCTGGCATACTCTAGAAGGAGGAACTCCCTTTCCCAACAAGACACACAAAAGACTCTGCTAGGAGCTCATTTAAATGATGCTTAAGATTTTAGTCCCAGCAAATTTTCCATCTATTCCTCCGTATGAGCCAGACTTGAAATTAGTCGAATATTTAAGGCATTCAGGAGAGGAAAGCCACAATGTCTTACGGTACATCTCTTCCAAAAATATCAGTGAAAGCAGAGAAGAAAGTGATTTTTCTATGTGTAGATCTGTATGTTTTGTTTACTTGGGCTTCTCCCCAGGTGAAAATTTCATTTAAATATTGTGTATGGGAAGAGGCTATCAATTACTAGCCAGGTATTTTCCTCAAGGACTGAAAGCAGAACAGAGTAAGTATTCCTAGTGGGATGTGTCTATTTTCATTCTCAGGGTATAATAGAACTACAAGGCAAGAGCAGTTTGGTGTGTCACGATATATAAACAACCCAGAGAGGATAATTTGATAAACTTTGTATGTCTTCATGTGCTACTTACTCAACTATATTACCAAAGACAGAGACTCAGCTTTCATTATGTGGGTTCCTTGGCAGGTCTAACTACCTGAGGGGTAATTATACAGACATTTTTTTCATAGTCATGCCAGATGTAAATTATATACCAAATGTAGTTGTCTCCATGTTGTATCTTTTCTGTAGCTTATGTTTCTGTGTTTGCATATTTTGGCACATATACCTATGTATTTTCTCTCTTCAATTAACTATAAACCGAATGAGTAGTGGGACTACTTAAATAATGAAAGAGGCTAATTATCAAGGACTTGACTTTACTAGTGTACTCAGGTTGGAAATGTTTTGGTGAGGAGAGCATGGGCAAGCCATCTGATTTGGTCCATTATTATACTTTCAATTATCTTTGGTGCTCAAAGAGAGACATTAATATAGCTGAGGATGACATAGCAAATTACCACAGCTCTCTAACCTTTTAAATTGCTAACACTGTTATAATCTGTAATTATAGAAATCAGTGTGAGGATTGTGGCACTGCATAATTATCTTTCCTGATACTTTATTGCTGAATGAATTATTAATCAGAATCAGTCTTGTATAGTATTTGCAGCAACTTTGAAGAATAATGTATAATTAAATTTCATTATTCCTATTTTTGTGCTAATGTTTTATGATGTTGTAATTGATAATTAATAGGCCAAAAATTCACCCAATACTTGGGAGTTTCAGGTGGCTGGAAAATGTTCAGTGTGCCGAGTTCATTAACTAAGTAATGATCGTTCTGTAAAGACCACAGAGTCTAGTCCAATCTGTATGAAAAATCTTTTGAAATTGTTATATTAACCATTAAGCGTTTCATGTTTCCTTAAAATAAAGCAATAACTGTGAGCACATACAAATAAATAAGAAATCTTAATAGATTTCAAATCTGGTCAATTTTGAGTAATCAGATGTTGATTACGAATATCAGGCTAATACTCTAGATTCAGTTGGTGTGCTTTTCTATGTATCAATTTCCATTCTGATTAAACAACCAGCAGACTTCGTATAACCACAGTTTCAAAAAGAATAGCGCTGTAGCCTAAAAAGCCATTTCCCTCTGTCTTTGAAGAGTATAACCCACATCTTTATAGATAAAGTCTGGTCTAATCTTTTCCAGTTGTCCAAACTACTAAATGGTTTTCCTCCGCACAGACACAGAGAATTTAAAATCTGAAAGGATTATGAACTTTTCCTTGACTGGCGTTCTAAGTGAGAATTCCCGGTGTGAGTCTCTTTTGGTATCCTTTGCAACCTAGGTAACCAGCCAAAGCTCAGAATCCAAGAATGTCTTTCACTCAGCCTGAGTTCTATTGAAAAGAAACATCTTTGGGCATTTTATGTGAACTTCTGCTGTGCCATTTTATTTGATTTTTTTAAAAAGAAGGTGATGCTTTTTCCTGGTTTTCAAGTGTCTCTTTTAGAAACATGCAAGTTTTTTTTTTAAATGGGTGGACATCTTTTTCCTTTTCAAAGAATTTTGAAGGCATTGTGGTAGGGAACTTTACAGTGTGTATGCTATTCTTTTTTGTAAGGAATTAATCCCAATCTTTATTTATTTATTTATTTATTTATTTATTTATGTATGTATGTATGTATGTATGTATTTTCACACACACACACTGTATTTTATTTTTACAAGAGATAAATAGACTGACACCAAGCATTGTACATGGATGACCACAACAAAAGCAACAATGATTGCAATTACCAAACATGAAACACACTCATACTATGTCATAATATTGACATTTAGTCCAGTAATCCTCTACTGTAACAGCTCCTTTACTTTGCAGTGAAAATTGATTTGTATATTCTTTGCCTCTGAGTCCTTGTTGGATTTTTTTTTTTTTAATTCAAACAGAAAGTCACAAAAATTATACTCATCCTCATCAGTTCACTCAGTCCCACGTAATTAATTTTTTTTTTCATCTTGATCTTTTGTTAGCACTTTTGTGAGTTCAACAGTTTTTCCTTAGAGTTCTGAAAATGCTTATTCATTCAGCTCAGCAGTACAGTCAGTTACCAGAAACCTGTACTTGTCAGAGTCTTTTCCATGAATTTCTTGAAGATGAAACCCTTTTATAGGAACATATTTGCAAAAGCATCAGAGTACACCCAGAACTGTCTGTAAATGACAAAAGACTTAAAAATGACCACGGTTATAGATTTGATGAAAGTTCGTAATAATGCAGTTGACAAGAAAATTAGTTATTTCTGAGATATACATTTTAAAGTAATAACTAGGATTATGACTTATAACATTATACCAGAACATATAAGATTTTTAGAAATTTCATGTAATGTCTGAAACATTTATATTAACATATTTCCATACAAATAACCCAATGAAAGTTTAGTATTAGTTGTTTTGTTTGTTTTTTTTTTTATACTGTAAGTTCTTATTAGGCATCAATTTTATACACATCAGTGTATACATGTCAATCCCAATCGCCCAATTCAGCACACCACCACCCCCACCCCACCGCAGTTTTCCCCCCTTGGTGTCCATATGTCTGTTCTCTACATCTGTGTCTCAACTTCTGCCCTGCAAACTGGCTCATCTGTACCATTTTTCTAGGTTCCACATACATGTGTTAATATATGATATTTGTTTTTCTCTTTCTGACTTACTTCACTCTGTATGACAGTCTCTAGATCCATCCACGTCTCAACAAATGACTCAATTTCGTTCCTTTTAATGGCTGAGTAATATTCCATTGTATATATGTACCACATCTTCTTTATCCATTCGTCTGTTGATGGGCATTTAGGTTGCTTCCATGACCTGGCTATTGTAAATAGTGCTGCAATGAACATTTGGGTGCATGTGTCTTTTTGAATTATGGTTTTCTCTGGGTATATGCCCAGTAGTGGGATTGCTGGGTCATATGGTAATTCTATTTTTAGTTTTTTAAGGAACCTCCATATTGTTCTCCATAGTGGCTGTATCAATTTACATTCCCACCAACAGTGCAAGAGGGTTCCCTTTTCTCCACACCCTTTCTAGCATTTGTTGTTTGTAGATTTTCTGATGATGCCCATTCTAACTGGTGTGAGGTGATACCTCATTGTAGTTTTGATTTGCATTTCTCTAATAATTAGTGATGTTGAGCATCTTTTCATGTGCTTCTTGGCCATCTGTATGTCTTCTTTGGAGAAATGTCTATTTAGGTCTTCTGCCCATTTTTGGATTGGGGTGTTTGTTTCTTTAATATTGAGCTGAATGAGCTGTTTATATATTTTGGAGGTTAATTCCTTTGTCCGTTGATTCGTTTGCAAATATTTTCTCCCATTCTGAGGGTTGTCTTTTCGTCTTGTTTATGGTTTCCTTTGCTGTGCAAAAGCTTTTAAGTTTCATTAGGTCCCATTTGTTTATTTTTGTTTTTATTTCCATTACTCTAGGAGGTGGGTCAAAAAAGATCTTGCTGTGATTTATGTCAAAGAGTGTTCTTCCTATGTTTTCCTCTAAGAGTTTTATAATGTCCAGTCTTACATTTAGGTCTCTAATCCATTTTGAGTTTATTTTTGTGTATGGTGTTAGGGAGTATTCTAATTTCATTCTTTTACATGTAGCTGTCCAGTTTTCCCAGCACCACTTATTGAAGAGACCGTCTTTTCTCCATTGTATATCTTTGCCTCCTTTGTCATAGATTAGTTGACCATAGGTGCGTGGGTTTATCTCTGGGCTTTCTATCCTGTTCCATTGATCTATGTTTCTGTTTTTGTGCCAGTACCATATTGTCTTGATTACTGTAGCTTTGTAGTATAGTCTGAAGTCAGGGAGTCTGATTCCTCCAGCTCCGTTTTTTTCCCTCAAGACTGCTTTGGCTATTCAGGGTCTTTTGTGTCTCCATACAAATTTTAAGATGATTTGTTCTAGCTCCATAAAAAAATGCCATTGGTAATTTGATAGGGATTGCATTGAATCTGTAGATTGCTTTGGGTAGTAGAGTCATTTTCACAATGTTGATTCTTCCAATCCAAGAATATGGTATATCTCTCCATCTGTTGGTATCATCTTTAATTTCTTTCACCAGTGTCTTATAGTTTTCTGCATACAGGTCTTTTCTCTCCCTAGGTAGGTTTATTCCTAGGTATTTTATTCTTTTTGCTGCAATGGTAAATGGGAGTGTTTCCATAATTTCTCTTTCAGATTTTTCATCATTAGTGTATAGGAATGCAAGAGATTTCTGTGCATTAATTTTGTATCCTGCAACTTTACCATATTCATTAATTAGCTCTAGCAGTTTTCTGGTGGCAGTTTTAGGATTCTCTATGTATAGTATCATGTCATCTGCAAACAGTGACAGTTTTACTTCTTCTTTTCCAATTTGTATTCCTTTTATTTCTTTTTCTTCTCTGATTGCCATGGCTAGGACTTCCAGAACTATGTTGAATATTAGTGGTGAGAGTGGACATCCTTGTCTCGTTCCTGATCTTAGAGGAAATGCTTTCAGTTTTTCACCGTTGAGAATGATGTTTGCTGTGGGTTTGTCATATATGGCCTTTATTATGTTGAGGTAGGTTCCCTCTATGCCCACTTTCTGGGGAGTTTTTATCATAAATGGGTGTTGAATTTTGTCAAAGGCTTTTTCTGCATCTATTGAGATGATCATATGGTTTTTATTCTTCTATTTGTTAATATGGTGTATCACATTGATTGATTTGCGTATATTGAAGAATCCTTGCATCCCTGGGATAAATCCCACTTGATCGTGGTGTATGATCCTTTTACTGTGTTGTTGGATTCTGTTTGCTAGTATTTTGTTGAGGATTTTTGCATCTATATTCATGAGTGATATTGGTCTGTAATTTTCTTTTTTGGTAGTGTCTTTGTCTGGTTTTGGTATCAGGGTGCTGGTGGCCTCATAGAATGAGTTTGGGAGTGTTCCTTCCTCTGCAATTTTTTGGAAGAGTTTGAGAAGGATAGGTGTTAGCTCTTCTCTAAATGTTTCATAGAATTCACCAGTGAAGCCCTCTGGTCCTGGACTTTTGTTTGTTGGAAGATTTTTAATCACAGTTTCAATTTCATTACTTGTGATTGGTCTGTTCATATTTTCTGTTTCTTCCTGGTTCAGTCTTGGAAGGTTATACCTTTCTAAGAATTTGTCCATTTCTTCCAGGTTGTCCATTTTATTGGCATAAAGTTGCTTGTAGTAGTCTCTTAGGATGCTTTGTATTTCTGCAGTGTCTGTTGTAACTTCTCCTTTTTCATTTCTGATTTTATTGATTTGAGTCCTCTCCCTCTTTTTCTTGATGAGTCTGGCTAATGGCTTATCAATTTTGTTTATCTTCTCAAAGAATCATCTTTTAGTTTTATTGATCTTTGCTATTGTTTTCTTTGTTTCTATTTCATTTATTTCCACTCTGATCTTTATGATTTCTTTCCTTCTGCTAACTTTGTGTTTTGTTTGTTCTTCTTTCTCTAGTTTCTTTAGGTATAAGGTTAGATTGTTTACTTGAGATTTTTCTTGTTTCTTTAGGTAGGCTTGTATAGCTATAAACTTCCCTCTTAGAACTGCTTTTGCTGCATCCCATAGGTTTTGGGTCGTCGTGTTTTCATTGTCATTTGTCTCTAGGTATTTTTTGATTTCCTCTTTGATTTCTTCAGTGATCTCTTGGCTATTTAGTAACGTATTGTTTAGCCTCCATGTGTTTGTGTTTTTTACGTTTTTTCCCCTGTAATTCATTTCTAATCTCATAGCGTTGTGGTCAGAAAAGATGCTTGATATGATTTCAATTTTCTTAAATTTACTGAGGCTTGATTTGTGACCCAAGATGTGATCTATCCTGGAGAATGTTCCGTGCGCACTTGAGAAGAACGTGTGATCTGCTGTTTTTGGATGGAATGTCCTATAAATATCAATTAAATCTATCTGGTCTATTGTGTCATTTAAAGCTTCTGTTTCCTTATTTATTTTCATTTTGGATGATCTGTCCATTGGTGTAAGTGAGGTGTTAAAGTCCCCCACTATTATTGTGTTACTGTCAATTTCCTCTTTTATAGCTGTTAGCAGTTGCCTTATGTATTGAGGTGCTCCTATGTTGGGTGCATATATATTTATAATTGTTATATCTTCTTCTTGGATTGATCCCTTGATCATTATGTAGTGTCCTTCCTTGTCTCTTGTAACATTCTTTATTTTAAAGTCCATTTTATCTGATATGAGTATAGCTACTCCAGCTTTCTTTTGATTTCCATTTGCATGGAATATCTTTTTCCATCCCCTCACTTTCAGTCTGTATGTGTCCGTAGGTCTAAAGTGGGTCTCTTGTAGACAGCATATATATGGGTCTTGGTTTTGTATCCATTCAGCAAGCCTGTGTCTTTTGGTTGGAGCATTTAATCCATTCACGTTTAAGGTAATTATCGATATGTATGTTCCTATGACCATTTTCTTAATTGTTTTGGGTTTGTTTTTGTAGGTCCTTTTCTTCTCTTGTGTTTCCCACTTAGAGAAGTTCCTTTAGCATTTGTTGTAGAGCTGGTTTGGTGGTGCTGAATTCTCTTAGCTTTTGCTTGTCTGTAAAGCTTTTGATTTCTCCATCAAATCTAAATGAGATCCTTGCCGGGTAGAGTAATCTTGGTTGTAGGTTCTTCCCTTTCATCACTTTAAGTATATCATGCCACTCCCTTCTGGCTTGTAGAGTTTCTGCTGAGAAATCAGCTGTTAACCTTATGGGAGTTCCCTTGTATGTTATTTGTTGTTTTTCCCTTGCTGCTTTCAATAATTTTTCTTTGTCTTTAATTTTTGCCACTTTGATTACTATGTGTCTTGGCGTGTTTCTCCTTGGGTTTATCCTGTATGGGACTCTCTGCGCTTCCTGGACTTGGGTGGCTATTTCCTTTCCCATGTTAGGGAAGTTTTCGACTATAATCTCTTCAAATATTTTCTCTGGTCCTTTCTCTCTCTCTTCTCCTTCTAGGACCCCTATAACGCGAATATTGTTGAGTTTAATGTTGTCCCAGAGGTCTCTTAGACTGTCTTCATTTCTTTTCATTCTTTTTTCTTTAGTCTGTTCCGCAGCAGTGAATTCCACCATTCTGTCTTCCAGGTCACTTTTCCGTTCTTCTGCCTCAGTTATTCTGCTATTGATTCCTTCTAGTGTAGTTTTCATTTCAGTTATTGTATTGGTCATCTCTGTTTGTTTGTTCTTTAATTCTTCTAGGTCTTTGTTAATCATTTCTTGCATCTTCTCAATCTTTGCTTCCATTCTTATTCCGAGGTCCTGGATCATCTTCACTATCATTATTCTGAATTCTTTTTCTGAAAGGTTGCCTATCTCCACTTCATTTAGTTGTTTTTCTGGGGTTTTTTCTTGTTCCTTCATCTGGTATATAGCCCTCTGCCTTTTCATCTTGTCTGTCTTTCTGTAAATGTGGTTTTTGTTCCACAGGCTGCAGGATTGTAGTTTTTCTTGCTTCTGCTGTCTGCCCTCTGGTGGTTGAGGCTATCTAAGAGGCTTGATGGGAGGCTCTGGTGGTGGGTAGAGCTGACTGTTGCTGTGGTGGTCAGAGCTCCGTAAAACTTTAATCCACTTGACTGTTGATAGGTGGGGCTGGGTTCCCTCCCTGTTGGTTGTTTTGCCTGAGGCAACCCAACACTGGAGCCTACCTGGGCTCTTTGGTGGGGCTAATGGCAGACTCTGGGAGGGCTCACGCCAAGGAGTACTTCCCAGAACCTCCGTTGCCAGTGTCCTTGTCCCCACGGTGAAACAGAGCCAGCCCCTGCCTCTGCAGGAGACCCTCCAACACTAGCAGGTAGGTCTGGTTCAGTCTCCCCCAGGGTCACTGCTCCTTCCCCCGGGTCCCGATGCACACAGTATTCCATGTGCGCCCTCCAAGAGTGGGGTCTCTGTTTCCCCCAGTCCTGTCGAAGTCCTGCAATCAATTCCCACTAGGCTTCAAAGTCTGATTCTCTATGAATTCCTCCTCCCGTTGCTGGACCCCCAGGTTGGGAAGCCTGACGTGGAGCTCAGAACCTTCACTCCAGTGGGTGGACTTCTGTGGTATAAGTGTTCGCCAGTCTGTGAGTCACCCACCCAACAGTTATGGGATTAGATTTTACTCTGATTGCGCCCCTCCTACCATCTCACTGTGGCTTCTCCTCTGTCCTTGGACGTGGGGTGTCCTCCTTGGTGAAGTCCAGTGTCTTCCTGTCAATGATTGTCCAGCAGCCAGTTGTGATTCTGGTGCTCTCGCAAGAGGGAGTGAGAGCACGTCCTTCTACTCCGCCATCTTGGTTAATTCCAATTTTTTTTTAAAATTTATTTATTTATTTATTTATCTTTGGCTGCATTGAGTCTTCATTGCTGCATGCAGGCTTTTCTCCAGTTGTGGCGAATGGGGGCTACTCTTCGTTGCAGTGCGCGGACTTCTCATTGCAGTGGCTTCTCTTGTTGCGGATCATGGGCTCTAGGCGCGTGGGCTTCGGTAGTTGTGGCGCATGGGCTTAGTTGCTCGTGGCATGTGGGAGCTTCCCGGACCAGGGCTCGAACACGTGTCCCCTGCATTGGCAGGCGGATTCCTAACCACTGCGCCACCAGGGAAGTCCGACGACACGTATGCTATTTTTTTTTTTTTAATTTATTTTATTTACTTATTTGGCTGTGTTGGGTCTTCATTTCTGTGCGAGGGCTTTCTCTAGTTGCAGCGAGCGGGGGCCACTCTTCATCGCGGTGCGCGGGCCTCTTACTGTCGCGGCCTCTCTTGTTGGGGAGCACAGGCTCCAGACGCGCAGGCTCAGCAGTTGTGGCTCACGGGCCCAGTTGCTCCACAGCATGTGGGATCTTCCCAGACCAGGGCTCGAACCCGTGTCCCCTGCATTGGCAGGCAGATTCTCAACCACTGCGCCACCAGGGAAGCCCACGTATGCTATTTTTTAATCAATTCTTTTCTAAACTGATCAGAAAAGTATCCACCAGGGATTGTTCCTGGGGATTGCTGGGCAAATACATTTCCACCTTCCCAGAAAGATCATGAATGGTTTATTATCAACCTCGGCTGTGTTGACTCCAGTGTCTTACAATTAATTCCATATTATAAATTATTAAAGAAGAGTTTGTCATCAGACTGCTATGAGTGGTACTAAGGCGCATTCCTGTAGCATCTGGGAGAAAGTTGCTCAGTGGCCTTTGTCTGATGTTGGAGTGAACATCAGAAACCTTCCTCTCATGGTCTTCTCTCAGTTCTGGGCCCCCCAGAGCCGTGTATGATCCCAGAGCAGCTGATGCCCAGGCAATGGCCTTCTTAGCTCAGTCACACTCTGAAAACCTAGTCCTGGGGATGCAGTTGAGGGTCCTGTGTGCCCATCATCTCTTGAGGGTTTGGAGGCCCACGTGCTGCTGAAAGGGAGCGCATAATTGGTCCTCTGTTTGGCAGTTTAAGATTAAAGGCTATGAACTTAGGGAGAAAGAATCAGAGCCATCGTGCTTTTACCGGGATAGAAGAGCTAAATTATACTCTGTGGGGACCCATGTTGTACAGAACAAGCAGACAAAGAATGTGTTTCACTGTTAGTGAATAGTTGGGCCCAGAAAGTTTGGAAATAAAACACACTTCAGACCCTTCTGCTGAGAAAGTCTACAAATTGTTAGCGTTTCCTTTACTGTGTCAGCCTCGCCTTTTCCTATAGCTTCTGTACCTTCCCATTCTCTTGGTGTGTATCTTGGAGGTTATAGCATTAGTTTCCTCTAACATTCTCATTGCTCAGAAGGGACGGGGTTTCCTGTGGATAAATAGATCCGCAAGGTGGCCTGGTGGCCCAGAGAAGACAAGCAGCTCCAGAGAGCATAGCAGGATCTGAGAAGAAGCAAGTTTGAAGGTGGCCTTGCCAGAAACAAAAGCAACACCAAGTGGGGAAGAAGGATGGAGACGCAGGCAGGAGGTGTGGGGGGTTGGCTTTAAGTAGGGTGGCCAAGAAGGCCTTCCTGAGAAGGTGCCATCTGAGCAAAGACTTGAAGGACATCAGGAAGTGAGGCAACACATTCAAATCTCAAAACAGTCTCCTAGGAGGCAGATTTTATCCTCCTTTTACATACAAGGAGACCAAGAACTTAAGTGAGCTGCCCATGCCCTCCAGCTCTAGGAAGTAGCAGGTGGACCTCGCTGGTTTGTAGGGCTGCCTTGGATCAGCTTCCTGGGGGGGTAAAATGCAGATACCCAGCCTTACTCCAGTTACCCTAAATCCATACAGTGAAAGGACTGTTGTAATTCCAGGCGATAGGGTGGCAGCTGGGCAAGTCTGAGTTATGTTGGCAGGACTGAAAGTAGGAGATGCCAATGTGAAAAAAGGACAAGTGAGATACACACTACAGTATATATGATAGATAAACGACAAGGACCTACTGTATAGCACAGGGAACTATATTCAGTATCTTGTAATAACCTAATGTGGAAAAGAGTCAGGAAAAGAATAGGTATATATATATATATATATATATATATATATATATATACACACACACACATATATATATATATATACATATATATGTATATGTATAACTGAACCACTTTGCTGTACATCTGAAACATCGTAAATCAATTATACTTCAATTTTAAAAAGTAATTTTTTTAAAAAAAGGCCAAGCCATCATCAGTCTGGGAATGAAAAGTGAATGGAAACCGTTGGCTTGTTGACAGAGAAGAGCTAATTTTATTGATCACGTAGTGCCTATTGAATGAGTGAATTAATGAACAAACAAACATGTGAAATGTTTTAATCCTTACGACCCTATGGGGTAGGTGCTCTTTATCTTACCCTTTTTGTACAAATCAGAAGACTGAGGCACAGAAAAGTTGTGTCTTGCTGAAGGTTTGGCCAGAAATGAGTGGCAGAGTCAGGATTCCAAGCCAGGCAGCCTGGCTGTAGAGGCCGTGTCCTCAATCATTACATGGTCCTGCCTCTATTCACCCTGCTGATACAGTACTTAGTGCCTGCTTACTACACTCTGGGAATTGTTCCAGGCGCTTTGCATGTTTGTGCTTTACGTTACTTATTCCTCATGACAAGTGGATTGCAGATGAGGGATCCTCACAGAGAGCTTGAGGTCAGTATGCAGATGCCGGCAGGCTGGCTTCAGAGCCTGGCTTGTCACCGCTATACCCGCTGTCTCTCAAGATGAAGGAAGGTTCTGATTTGTATGAAACATGCAAAAGATAGCAGAGCGAGAAAACAGGGAAAGCCTGTCATAGAAGGCGGACTATTCAAGGCACATCCTTCTAGCAAATATAAAGGGATAGAATCTTCCAGAAACATTGTTAGATGAGAATCAGGACAAGCCCCCCATCTGCCAGGCTCTTTCTCTTGGCGTGTAAGAGAAATATATCAGGGTTAAGTGCCCATCAGAGCAGACATTCTTGGTATAATCGTGTGTAGAATTAGACAGAGGTGAGGATAGTTCCTGATGCAAACAGAGTACTTTATACTTCTCAGACAGCTCTCAGATCTACTGCCTGATTTGACCTTCTTGGTCATCATACAGTGTTAGAGAGGGAAGCCTGCAGTGGTGTCGTGGTTGAAGTTACCAGAAGGCACCAGATCCCACACATTGTCCCATCATTTTCTCACAGGCCGTGGATGGAGATCAAGCAAATTGGGCTTTCCCCAGGTTTAAGCTGGAGAATCTGGCAAACAAAGCCATACCTCACTCTTCATGCAGTTCAGGTTTGCCTCAATATAAGAAACTCTCAATCTGAACAGAATTACACATTTTATATAGTATACAAAGAAATTAATTTTCTTTTCATAATCATAGCTTCCATTTGTGGGGTGTTTACTGTAAAACAAAGACCATCCTAAATACTTTATTGCTTCATCTCATTTAGTCTTCACATAGCCATTTTGCAGATGGAAAGACAAAGGATTACAGAGTCTAATTAATGTACCCAGCTAGGAGGTGGGAGAGCAGGGACTCAAATGGAGGGCCCTCTGTCTAGGGATGGAAGGAGAAATGGGAAGCAGGTACATTGTAGAATCAAGAAAGTACTGAAACAGAGAAAGACAAATACTGTCTGCTATCACTTATATGTGGAATCTACAAAATACCACAACCTAGTGACTATAACAAAAAAGAAGCAGACTCACAGATATAGAGAACATACTAGTGGTTAACAGTGGGGAGAGGGAAGGGGCAATATAAGGGTAAGTACAAACTATTAGGTATAAAATAAGCTACAAGGATATATTATACAACACAGAATATAGCCAATATTTTATAATACTATGAATGGAGTATAACCTTTAAAAATTATGAATCACTGTATTGTACACCCGTAATTTATATAATATCATACATCAACTATGCTTTAATTTAAAAAAAAAAGAACTAGGGACTTCCCTGGCAATCCAGTGGTTAAGACTCCGCACTCCCAATGCAGGGGGCACGGGTTCGATCCCTGGTCGGGGAACTAAGATCCCGCATGCTGCACAGCACAGCCAAAAATAAAAATAAAAATAAAAAATAATAATAAAATTTAAACAAAAATTAAAAAAAGAACTTACCCAGAACCCAAAACAAAAAAGAAAGAAAAAAAAGAAAGTACTGAGAGGTCTCTTCCTGCCTGGTACTTCTGGGTGCTTTTGGGTGATTCCCTGGTACCACCTGGTCATACCCCTTCCTGACCATTTGGAAAGAGGGTATTTTCTCCTCCACGGTAGTGCATATTTGACTTTTTACAATCAGTGAGTTAGAAAATAATCTCTTCTTAATATACTTTGCTTTATCTGAAGCATATCCTTCTCATCACCCTGAGAAGCTGCCAAGGACAGGACAGGGACTTGGAAGGCTCCAAGCACATCCTTTTTCCCCCATCTCTCTTCATTGACCTCCTGCCTTTTCCCCATCCTCCCAGGAGAGCACTTCACCTGTGTGTTAATATTCCAGCTCCATTTGATCCCCTCCTTGGTGACAGATGGTCCAAGTGCTTTTGTTACCTGATGTGGGATTTAACAGACTACCAAGCAATGCTCTTAGCTTCACGGTTTTAATCATTTTGAAATGGAAAAACAGGAGTGAGGGTGCCCAGGCTTCAGTGGAAAATCCACAGACCTTTCCCAGAGCATTTCCCGAAGTGACCCTTGAGCCAGATAACTCCTCTGCCTTGACGCCCTGATTGGACGCTGCCTACGTGGGCGCTGAGTTTTGTTTTAGTTACCAGCTGAACCATCTTGCAATCTAAGCCTCATCCGTCCCAGCTTGCAACCCTGCAGAGAAGATAATATTTCAGAACAGAATCATGTTGTCCAAAAGACCCCAGTGCATGAAAGAAGCAAGTTTCCTTTTATTCAGAACCTTTTCTGTGAAAGCTGTATTTCTGCCAAGCCACAGAAACTCACTTCTGTTTTCTTTCCCACCTGTAAGCAGCACGCCCTCAAAGGAGGTGGAACAGCCATTGCTAGAGATCACAGGGATGAACAGCCACATAACTGTAGATATTCTTTATGCACAGGCAGACCTTTCTGTCAAAAGTGTGTCTGGAGGTGACCCCCTGCCCCTGCTCCGCGAGAAGGAGTTAGGTTTGATAATCCAATCTCTAGCTAACATCATACTTCCTGATCAGATGAATCTACCTTTGGCAAGTTACACATATTAGCACCTGCAAGCAGTAACTAGCCCAGAAAACGATGGCTTTGCTAACATGGTTTCTTCACATCGACACCGAAGCCCAGCATTGTCACTGACCTGGTGAGTAAACTCCTGAAATTAACGACACAGTATCTTTTGAAACGAATTCAAGGAGCAATGTTTTTAAATTATAACACTTAAATATTCTCTTTCTTTTTGTCCCCTCTCTCTCTCCTCCCTTTCCTCCTTCCCTCTCTTTCTCTCTCCCTCTTCTTTCCCCCACCCCCTTAATCAGATTTGAAGTCCACTAATTACTGTGTTCAGTTTTTGACAGTCTTAGGTTTGACAGTAATGCTAAAGTTGGAATCAGACAGACTTGCAGGCTCGCCTTTTTTCTGCATTTGACTATCGGTTGTCTTTTCTTAGTCTTTGATTCTCTGCTGTGAGTTTTGACTTGGTTCTTCACTAAGACAGAATAATTTCTGTCAGGTTCTGGGAACTCCCCTCCCACCTGATGGAGAAGTTTTGGGGAGGGGATGCACGCCCCATGTTGAACTGCGCGCTGGGTACAAATCTGCAGTGCCTCCTATTAAAACGTAAAATGATCCGTTGAGTCATCTTCCCTCTGGTTTGACTCAGATGCTTTATGGTGCACTTTGCATGTCATTTCTCTGTAACGATTTCCCCATGGAGAAGGGTGTCTGATAGAATCCAGGCAGACTGAAGATCGCTCTGAGTCAAATGGATCTTTTATTCTTTTAGTATTAACCCTTAACTCTCAGTTTCCCGTTCTTGCATTTTCCCTGAAGGAACCTTAATGAAGTAAATAGGTTCCACCACCCTCATTTAGCCTCCTAATCACTGTTCGTAATTTCTTCTCACATGAGCAGCATGAAGCTCTAGGGTCATATTTCTCTGGCTGAAAGGGAACAAACACCAGGAGAGAACATTTCACACAGATGCCCTGATAAAGAAAAATGGAGAAAAGAAATGACTTCTCTCTGTCCTCTCACTCCTAATGTGCAAGAAGCAAATGCTAATAGGAAGCAGAGATTGGTGTATGAGAAGTGAGTATAAACAGAGAACACAGATACAAAGAAGCAGTACCGGAGACCAACTAGAAGTGACAAGACAGAAAACTTGCCAAGGGTAGGAAAGGAACTACCCCAGCAGAATAAATGGGGGCTTCGGCTACACCCTTAGCTGGGGGGTTACCGCAAAAGAACCAAGACAAGCAGGGGAGATGATGGCACAGCTGCATATCCAAATCTACCCATCCCTAATTCCACACTTCCTCCCTCCCACACACGCCCTCCCCACCATCATCCAACCTCCACTGACAATAATCGTGTATCTTGGACAGCCTGGTGTGGAGTCCCTTTCCCCCACTGATTTCAAAGCATGTAATTCTTTCATCTGCTTTTTGAGATGACAGTGTATGTACTATGTGATTGTTAAATCCAAGCCATAGCATCCCTGGGACCCCTGAACAGTGTTGGATCACCTGACATCACTGGGTGGAGACTCGGACAGGAGGGGGTGATGGACACCCTGCTTGATTCCAGAGCCACATATCCAAGACGGCTCCTGAGAACCCGTCCTGCACACCAGAGCCCTCTTTGGGAGGAGCGGGGTGGGAAAAGAACAAGGTGTTGAACTATTGTTCAGTCCCAATGGACACTGTGTTCCACTGATATGAGCAAATTGGCCCTTGATTCATCCTTCCTTTGGGTTGACTTGTTTTTAAGGGGAAAACGTTCAGATTGTTTTTGGGCAAGTCTTCCTCTCTTCCTCATCTTTACCAAAAGTTATGTGATGGCATTTCTCCCTTCCAGCCAGCTGTGTTATTTTGAGCATCTCTGACTTCCAAAAAAAAAAAAAAAAAAAGCCTTCTCAAGACTGTGATTAGAAAAGCTCATGTTTCAAGTTTTTCCTGAAGTTTCTGTACTTTCACAGAACCATCGAAATTAGAACTAGAAATACCTTTCTGGTCACCTAGTCCATTTCCTCATTTTATAGATAAGGAAGTGGAAGTGCATTGAAGTGATTTGGTTTTCACAGGAGAGAAGATGATGAAACATGAGGTCTCTGAAAAGAGTTTTGTTCAGAAACAGAGGCCTGGGCCCAGATGTCTCACCACCTCCCGAGGGGCCTCGTCCCTATACTCTGCCCATTCTTGCAGATTCTTATTTAAAAGGTCCAACTAGATTTGATTATCTTTAAGGACCCTTCAGACCTTAAATTGTAGGTTGTAAGATGTGAGTGTGTATTTTCCTTTAAAACCCGAAGTCCACGCCAGGACCTTTGTAATTAAGTCATTGAACAGGAGCCAGGTAACTTGAGTTGTAAATCCTTTCCTAAAATCTTCAATTTGGAGTGAGATGGGATTTTTTACTGATAAAATACAATGCAGAAGAAGAAAAGTGCATAAGCAAATGTATAATTCAATGAAAAGCAAACACACATCTTCCTATCACCGATGTCAAGAGCTAGACCTTAGTGACAGCACCCCTGAGACCTCCCCAGTGCCACTTACCAGTAACTCCCTCCTCACAGCCAGAACCTCTACTCTGAGTCTTTTCTTTATAGTTTCACCACCTATGTATGTATCTATAGATACTGAAGTTTTGCCCATTTTTGAACTTGATCTACATGGAATCCGATGGTGCTGCAATTTTGTGCCTTGCTTCTCTGGCTCAGCACTCGACGTTAGTTTTAGGTTTGTGAGATTCGTCCATGTTGCGTGTGGTTCTCATTTGCTTTGTATTCTTCCATTAATGAATATATGAATATACCTCAGCGTATTTATTAATCGTGCTACCGGCCGACATTGCGTTGTTTCCAGCTGGGAGTTGAACAATTCTGCTGTGAACACTCTTGTCCAGAGTTCTGCTACAGATACGCAGGAGCATCACTTGTGTGAAACCTCGGAATGGAATTGATGGGTGATAATCTTCACCTTCATTAGATAATGCTGAACTGTTTCCCAAAGAATTTGAACCAACCATCAGTGTATGAGAGTCCCTAATGCTTTACATCTCCACAAACACTTGATATTGTTTAACTTTCCATTTCTTTCCAATTCGGTGGATAAGTAGTAAATCTTTTTTTTTTAATTTATTTTTGGCTGTGTTGGGTCTTCGTTGCTGCGTGCAGACTTTCTCTGGTTGTGGTGAGCAGGGGCTACTCTTCGTTGCGGTGCGCGGGCTTCTCATTGAGGTGGCTTCTCTTGTTGTGGAGCATGGGCTCTAGGCACGCAGTCTTCAGTGGTTGCAGCATGTGGGCTCAATAGTTGTGGCTCACAGGCTCTAGAGCGCAGGCTCAGTAGTTGTGGCGCATGGGCTTAGTTGCTCCACGGCATGTGGGATCTTCCTTGACCAGGGCTCGAACCCGTGTCCCCTGCATTGGCAGGCGGATTCTTAACCACTGCAACACCAGGGAAGTCCAATAAATCTTTAATTCTTTATTACCTTTAGATTATTACATATCACCTGTTACCAACATTCTAATATTTCTTGTAGCTCAGCCTCTGTATCGTACTCTGCCTCTCCAAACAGTTTACTTTTAAATATGGAAATGCTAGTCGTTGTCACTAATATTTTATCACTGGATATTTTGGAAGTTTGGATTCTTTTTTATTTGGGTCTGTTTATAAGTCAAACAACAACATCAACATTAAAAATTACCCAAAAAACTGGGGCCTATTATGACGGTTCCTAATTTTTTTTTTCAACTGTGCAGTAAAAACCACTGTCACAAACTGTATCGGTAAATTGAACTTCCTCCTGAAAGGTCAAGGAAAATGGAAGTTTATATTGAAGTACAAGAACCACTCAGAGCTATTAAGGATTTGATGATACAATTGTAAGTGCTTCCTCCTAACAACAGCCTTAAATTTCAGTTCCCTAGCCACTAACTAGTACACACACAGATGGAGTGTTTGAGTGAATAAAGAACATGGAACGTTTTAGTGCCCCATGTCAGGCCGTCACTTTAGCTACCTAAAGGCATTAGAGGCATTAAGTGACAGGCACTGCAGTTTTCCATTAGAAAATACCAAAATTGGATTGCTTTCCACTTTAAGTAAGAAGTTTGAGTCCTGATGCGATTGAAAAGTGTTTCCAAGCCAAAAGTAATAACTTCGTAATTTTAATGGCGCTGTGCACGCTAAAATTTCTATAGTCTTTTTTTTTTAATTTATTTACTTATTTATTTATTTTTGGCTGCATTGGGTCTTTGTTGCTGCATGCGCGGGCTTTCTCTAGTTGCGGCGAGCGGGGGCTACTCTTCGTTGCGGTGCCTGGACTTGTCATTGCGGTGGCTTCTCTTGTTGTGGAGCAGGGGCTCTAGGTGCACAGGCTCCAGTAGTTGTGGCATGCGGGCTCAATAGTTGTGGCTTGCGGGCTCTAGAGTGCATGCTCAGTAGTGGTGGCGCACGGGCTTAGTTGCTCCGCGGCATGTGGGATCTTCCCCGACCAGGGCTCGAACCCGTGTCCCCTGCATTGGCAGGCGGATTCTTAACCACTGTGCCACCGGGGAAGTCCCCAAATTTCTATAGTCTTGATAACTTTCTTTCATAAAAACTAACCCTTATGGTTTCATAGTAAATAACTTTTTAAAAAAGAGCATGCTTGATAAGAGCAGAAATATACTCAGCAATTACTAAATAATTTAGTGTTTGAGTCACAGAAGTGTTTACTTAATGCACTGTTTCTAGGAGAAGTGTGGTTGGAATTTCAAGTGAAATGGTTTATAATTTGGTCTTTTTCATTACCTCCAAGGCGTATTCATTTCTTCTCTTCTGAAACATTCTAGACATGACAGGTTGTCTGGAAAACTTAACATTCTACTTTTTTGTGAATTGCAGCTTTTCAGATTTCCCAGTGTAGATTTTTTTTTCTTTTTTTTGGCTTTTTGATTTATACTTTTGCCTTCAGAACTAAGTGTTAGACATTTTAATTTCTGAATATGACCCAATAATGAACAAAGAGTGAATGAGTGAATTAATAAGTGAGTCTGTATTCATTAATACTGCTTCTTTGACTGATAAGAGCTGTGGTCCATGCAGCTTTTTGAGGGGATGAGCATACTATGATAAAATGATAGTAATTAACTTTTACTGCCAAACCATATGATAAGATGATTGGGGTATATGTGTGTGTACATGTGCAGCTGGGGTTTTTTTGGCCTACAAAAAGAAGAATGAGATCCAGCCAAAACCCAAATCAGAACCTTTGGAAAGCTTCCTTACAATCTGATTTCAGCTAATGTCTGCACACTTTAACACATTGTCTAATGCTTAGCGTAAAGACTGGCTGTCAGACTCCTCCATGCTATTCTGGGCTGTTACTCACTACAAGGTATTTCATTCTTAGATCCCATGGGTCCTGCTACAGATTTCAGGATTTGCTGCATTGGGAAGGGGGGGAATGTTTTTTGGTATTAGTAAAGCCAATGAAAAAAGGAAAACTTAATAGGACATAATGCAATGATAGGAGAACCAGAATTCAGGTTGGCATTGGTTAGTCAAAAACAGACAAATTAGAGTTCCTAGAAGAGCACTGATGATAACTGGAGCATGGGAAGGGCTGACTGATTTCTTAAAGAAGAAGGAAAACAGTATGTTCCATTATGCTTGAAGAGGGGCCAACAGGGAGGGGTGTGATAAGCTCCAGTAAGAATGTAAAAGCCAAGAGGCACAGAGTGGGGTTGGCATGGCACAGGAAGGATTATCCAGGAATAATGTAACAAAATCAAGAAAATCCTCAGACAGATTAAAGTCTAACAACAGCTTCATGAGATTGATAGATTATTCTTTCCTTTTTGTTATATTCACTAGTTTGTTGTATTGTTTTAGATTCCACATGTAAGTGATATCATACAGTATTTGTCTTTCTCTGACTTATTTCACTTAGCCTAATACCTTGCAAGTCCATCCATGGTACTGCAAATAACAAAATTTCATTCTTTATAGAGCTGAGTAATATTCCATTGTGTCTGTGTGTATGTGTGTGTGTGTGTGTGTGTGTGTGTGTGTATACACACCGCATCTTCTTTATCCATTCATCTGTTGGTGGACATTTAGGTTGCTTCCATGTCTTGGCTATTGTAAACAGTGCTGCTATGAACGTTGAATTGCCTGTATCTTTTCAAATTAGAGTTTCCTCCAGGAAATGGAATTACTGGATCATACGGTAAGTCTATTTTTAGTTTTTAAGGAACCTCCATACTGTTCGCCGTAGTGGCTGCACCAATTTACGTTCCCACCAACAGTGTAGGAGGGTTCCCTTTTCTCTACACCCTGTCCAACGTATATTATTTGTAGACTTTTTGATGATGGCCATTCCGACCAGTGTGAGTTGATACCTCATTGTAGTTTTATTTTGCATTTCTCTAATGATTAGTGATGTTGAGCATCTTTTCATGTGCCTGATGGCTATCAGTATGTCTTCTTTGGAGAGATGTCTATTTAGATCTTCTGCCCACTTCATGATTGGGTTGTTTGTTTTTCTGATATTGAGCTGTATGAGCTGTTTATATATTTTAGATATTAACCCTTTATCAGTCACATCACTTGGAAATATTTTCTCCCATTCTGTAGGTTGTCTTTTCGTTTTTGTCGATGGTATCCTTTGCTGTGCAAAAGCTTTTAAGTCTAATTAGGTCCCATTTGTTTATTTTTGCTTTTATTTCCTTTGCTTTAGGAGACAGATCCAAAAAAACTATTGCTACGGTTTATGTCAGAGAGTGTTCTGCCTATGTTTTCTTCCAGGAGTTTTATGGTTTCTCGTCTTACATTTAGATCCCTAATCCATTTTGAGTTTATTTTTATATATGATGTGAGAAAATGTTCTAATTTCATTCTTTTACATGTAACTGTCCAGTTTTCCCAGAACCACTTATTGAAGAGATTGTCTTTTCTCTATTGTATATTCTTGCCTCCTTTGTCAAAGATTAATTGACCATAAGTGTGTGGGTTTGTTTCTGGGCTTTCTATTCTGTTCCATTGATCTATGTGTCTGTTTTTGTGCCAGCATCATACTGTTTTGATTACTGTAGCTTTGTAGTATAGAAGCTAGGGAGCCTGATTCCTCCAGCTCCGTTTTTCGTCTCAAGATTGCTTTGGCCATTCAGGGTCTCTTGTGTTTCCATACAAGTTTTAAATTTATTTGTTTTAGTTCTGTGAAAAATGCCCTTTGTATTTTGATAGGGATTGCATTGAATCTGTAGATTGCCTTGGGTAGTATTGTCACTTTAACAGTATTAATTCTTCCAATCCTAGAACACAGCTGTTTGTGCCATCTTCAATTTCTTTCATCAGTGTCTTATAGTTTTCCCAGTATAGGTCTTTTACCTCCTTAGGTAGGTTTATTCCTAGGTATTTTATTCTTTTGATGCAATGGTAAATGGGATTGTTTCCTTAATTTCTCTTTCTGATATTTCATTATTAGTGTATAGAAATGCAACAGATTTCTGTATGTTGTAACTTTACCATATTCATTGATGAGCCCTAATAGTTTTCTGATGGCGTCTTTAGGATTTTCTATGTATAGTATCATGCCATCTGCAAACAGTGACAGTTTTACTTTTTCCTTTCCAATTTGGATTCCTTTTATTTCTTTTTCTTCTCTGATTGCTGTGACTAGGACTTCCAGAACTATGTTGAATAATAAAAGTGGTGAGAGTGGGCATCCTTGTCTTGTTCCTGATCTCAGAAGAAATGCTTTTAGCTTTTTACTGTTGAGTAGGATGTAAGCTGTGGGTTCGTCATATATGGCCTTTATTATGTAGGCATGTTCCCTCTATGCCCACTTTCTGGAGAGTTTTTATCATAAATGGATACTGAGGGAATGATACATTTTAGATTATACCATTTGATGAACAGATCTAATATGTTTCAAATGTCTTCTAAAACTCTCTGGAAGGTTTAGCCCAAAAAACAGGTGTCCATGTTCATGTGACTATCATAGCATGCTTCATCAACTCAGGATGCATATATTGCCACATGTCCTTTATTTTCCCAAACCTGCCCCATTAGCAGGATATGGAATCTTTCCTTGAGCCTCCCAGCTGTCCTAGAGCCAGAAAGAGACCATCTTACTTGTGAACTGGAATCTGAGAATCCACCCACTGCCTTGGCTTCACCACTATTAATGCCTGGACTATTGTCCAGTGCTGCTATATAGCAGTCAGCCCCCACTCGGACCTCAGTGGAACTCCACACTGGTTTCCCAGGTGACATATTCTTTTACTTTATACTCCCTTGCTCAGCCATGGTTCCCAGAACAAACCTCTGGGCTAAGATATCCAGGACTGAAGGAGCTAATAGCATCAGTTCCACGTATTGTGCCAAAATGTCCTCCTAGGTTTGGATTCCCCATTTCCTACAGATAACTTCACTTCAAGGGACTTGTGCCCCTCTATTTACTTAGGGACACCATGGTCTATCCTGACAGATCTTCCTAATTTGAAACCTGTGGGATCAGGGGTTGGGGTCCTGGTTCTTTCTCTTCCAGAAGGCTTTGGTTTCTTCCTGTATATTGTCCACCCCATTCCCTGTAACCAGCTCTACAGAGGCAGTTTTTAAGCCATAAAAAACAATGAAAAGAGGGTACATAAATGGTCTTTATAAGGTCAAAGAAAGCTAGCTTCTGTCAACTAAAATGACAGTACCCCATTCTCTGTGATCAAGTCGGTATTTCTTTTATAGACTTAGACTCATAGAATTGTAGATCTGTTAAGAACTTTGCTAGTCTTCTAGTCCAAGCTTCTCATTTTACCAACATGGAAGCAGGTCCAGAGAAAGTTAGGCAATTTATCCAAAATCCACAAAGCCAGTCAGTGCCAGAGCTGGACTGAAAGCCCTAGAGCCCTGGTTCATTCCTCTTTCCACTGCACCTCACTTCATTTCTCTTTTGATTTTCTTTCATTTCATGTTTCACTAAAGAATTTATGGCTTTGTATCCATTATAGCAAGCTCCTCTCGTCTTGATGTAGGTACATTAATATGAATTACTCATAAATGGATTGGAAAAATGAGATGTCTCTTATAAATCTCCTGCTTTTTATGATTTTTTTTTTTTTTACATCCTGGAACCTTAATTGTCCCACCCAGTTTTGAGTGCTGTCAGCTATATGCAAGCTATTGTGATTCAAAAACAAAACAAAACTAGTTTTCACAGACTGAGAAAATTAAATGTGTTAGGAGAAAGAGTAATAATTTGAGAACTAAGAATGGAGAAAATAAATCAGACAGGAGACCCTGTATGGGAGATAAGAAAATCCTGAAAACATTCCATGGAAAAGAAACCAGAATAGAAAAAGATTTGTCTTCTTACTAGATAGTAAAGAATTTAACAACAATTAACTAGTCATAGATAGTAGTCATGTAAACTCAATCTTACCCCATGGCTTATGGTCATTATAACTGAATTGTGTCATTTATAACTCTATTCTTATTGCATTAAGAATGATTCCAGTTAATAAGGCTCACAGATATTTTATCTTTTATTAGAATACCAAAGAACTGAAAATTCTTCTTGGCAGATACATTTTTGTAATTAGGTATTAAAAACCATCATTTATGGTAGAGCAAAATTTATACTATATGGTTAGCAATGTGATAAATTATTGTTTGTAAAGTGTGTACAGTAACTATAATATAAAGAATAAATCCAAGATTTTTGCTTCCAGCCAAGATGGAGTAACAGGTACTAGATTTATCCTCTCACTTGAAACAACTATAAAAATAGATAAAATATGTGAAACAGTGGTTTTCAAGACTTTGGACGCCAAGCAACAAAAGACATTGATCCTCAAGAGAAGGAAAAGAAGCTGAGCCCAGCTTACTGTTTTGAGAATGTTTCCAGGCCATGGCACAGGAAGGAGGAACCAAAGAGGGCCTGGCTGACTCTTGAGTTGTGGAGACAGAGCTAATAGTCTGGAGAGCCTATGGTGGCTGGAGTTCAGAATGCAGGGTAGCAGAGAAGGGAGAGCTGAACAGAGAGAAAACTCCAGACATCTGAAGAAGATTTCCCTTCAGTGTCTTGCAGAGTTCTCATTAGCACAAGTGTGTTAGGAGACTACAAAAAAAATGGGGGAAGAACTATCCAAAACGATTAGAAGGAGCAGTACTCAGAGCTCACAGAGGGCCAGGAATAACACCTGTTCCTACCAGCCAGACTAGAAAACCCATAATTCAAGGGCGTTGGGTAAAATACTTAGAAGTAGTGGGTAATAAGGAGCCCTAGATTAGGGGCTTCCCTGGTGGCGCAGTGGTTGAGAGTCTGCCTGCCAATGCAGGGGACACGGGTTCGAGCCCTCGTCTGGGACGATCCCACATGCCGCGGAGCAACTGGGCCCGTGAGCCACAACTACTGAGCCTGCGCGTCTGGAGCCTGTGCTCCGCAACAAGAGAGGCCGCGATAGTGAGAGGCCCGCGCACCGCGATGAAGAGTGGCCCCCGCTTGCCACAACTAGAGAAAGCCCTCGAACAGAAACGAAGACCCAACACAGCCCTAAATAAATAAATAAATAAAATTAAAATAAGGAGCCCTAGATTAAATGCTGCTGTTCCCACTTAAAAGATCTCAAAGGTGAAACCTGAAGGATTGAACTGTTTCTGTATAACTCAACTGAGTCCTAGTACAAAAGCATCCAACAAGGTAAAATTCACAATATCTGGCATCCAATCAAAAATTTCCAGGCATGCACAGAAGCAGGAATGAAGAGAAATATCAATCCATTGAAACTGAACCAGAACTGATACAGATGTTAGAATTAACAGACAGAAATAGTTATTATAACTGTATTCCAAATGTTCAAGAAGTTATAGGAATGATTGAATATCTTAAGTAGACTCATGAAAGATACAAAAGAGACCCAAATTGAACTTTTAGAGGTGAGAGCCACAATTTGTGTGTTGAAAATTAACTGTGAGAGGAATTAATGGCAGATTACATATTGCATATGAAAAGATTAGTGAACTTAAAGTCCTAGCAATAGAAACTGTCCAAAATGAAACACAGAGAGAAAAAAAAAAAAAAAAGACTAGCAAAAATAGAAAAGGTACAGAGCATTTGTGAGCTGTGCAACAATTTCGAGTGGTCTAATATATATGTAACTGAGCTCCCCAAAAGAGAAGAGGAGGGGAGACAGGAAAAACATTTGGCAAAAAAATATTTGAAGAAATAATGGCTAAAATATTTCCAAATTTGATGAAAACTATAAAACCACCCATCTAAGAAGCTCAAGAATCATGAAAAAACTATACCAACCCACATCATAATCAAATTGCTCAAAACAAGTGATAAAGATAAAATCTGAAAAGTAGCTAGAGCGGAGAAGATGTATTATGTAGAGAGAAACAAAGGTAAGGATGAGGCAGATTTTTCATTGGAAACCATGCACATGAAAAGACAGTGCAATGACAGACATCTTTCAAAGTGCTGAAAGAAAAAGAAACAAAACAAAACTGTCAATGTAGAATCTATAGCCCACAAAAATAACTTCAAAAATGAAGTCAACAGACTTCTTAAGAGAAACAAACACTGAAAGAATTCATTACCAGCTGTTATGGACTGAATGTTTATGTCTGTCCAAAAGTCGTATGAAGCCCTAACCCCTAATGTGATGGTAGTTGAAGGAGGGGCCTTTGGGAGGCAGTTAGAATTTTAAAAACTGAATTTGTTTTAAAAACTGAATTTGTAGTTACAGCTCCAGCCCAGAAGACTTCATAGGTAAATTCTATCAAATATTTAAGGAAAAAAACTAGTTGTACCCAAACTCTTCTAGAAAATTGAAAAGGAAGAAATCCTTCCAAACTCATTTTGTGAGACCAGCATTACCCTAATACTAAAACCAGGTTTAAAATATACAAGAAAAGAAAACTACAGACTAATCTCCCTCATGAGCATAGATGTAAAAATTCTTAACAAAATGCTAGCAAACTGAGTCCAGCAATGTATAACAGGGCAAATGTATCATGAGCAAGTGGAGTTTATCCTAGAAATACAAGATTGGTTTAACATTCAAAAATCAATCAATGTTATTTACATTATTAACATACTAAAAAAGAAAAACTATGTGACTATCTCAATAGATGCAGAAAAAGCACTTGGCAAAATTCAGCATCCATTCCTGATTTGAAAAACAAATAAAAAAACCTCCCAGAAAAATAGGAATACAAAGAAACTTCCTCAACTAGATAGGGGCTTCTATGAAACACCAATAGTTACCATCATAAATAACAGTGAAAAACTCAATATGTTCCCCATAACTCTGGGAACAAGGGGAGAATGTTTGCTCTTACCATTTATACTCAACATTGTACTGGAGGTTCTAGACAATGCAGTAAGGCAAGAAAAAGACATTGAAATCATGCAGATTGGAAAAGCAGTAAAATTTCTTCATTTACAGACAGTATTATCTCCTATATAGAAAGTCTGTGGAATCTACCTCCCACCCCACCCCCCCAAAAAAAAGGCTATGGGAACGAATAAGCAAGTTAGGCAAAGTTGCAGGATACAAGATCAATACAAAAATCAGTTATATTTCTATATGCTAGCAATGAAAAATCAGAAATTTAAGTTAAAAACAAAACCATTTATAATTGCATTAAAAATATTTATATCTAGTTATAAATCTGACAAAAGATGTGACCTTGGTTTGTACAAAGATTTTTTTAGATATGACACCAAAAGCATGATCCATTAAAGAAAAAATTGCTCAACTGGACTTCATCACATGAACACTTTCTGCTTTTTGAAAAACACTGCTAAGAGAATAAAATGACAAGCTACAGACTTGGAGAAAACATTTGCAAATCACATATCTGATAAAGGACTTTTATTAAGTATATTAAGGAACTTTCAAAACTCAGTAGTAAGGGAAAAAACCAGTATAAAACGGGCAAAGAATCTACCTCTCCAGAGAAGATAAATAGATGGCAAATAAGCACATGAAAGATTCTCAATATCTTCAGTCACTAGAGAAAAGCAAGTTGAAAACACAAAGAGATTCCACAGTGTACCTATTAGAATGGCCAAAATTAGAAAGACTGACCATACCACGTGGTGACAAGAATGGGCAGGAACTGGACTCTCATACACTGCCATTGAAAATGTGAAATGGCACAACTGCTTTAGAAAACAGGGCCATTTCTTTAAAAGTTAGACTTACACATACCAAATGATCCATCCATTCTATATCTAGGTGTTTACACAAGACAAGTGAAAGCATTTGTTCATACAGAGATTTATACACTAATCCATAGCAGCTTTATTTGTAATAACCAAAAACTGGGAAGTACCCAAATATCCATCAATAGATGAATGGAGAGGTGCAAGGGAGAGATTGTTAAGGGACATAAAGAGACTTTTGGTGGTGAAGGATATGTTCATTGTCTTGATTGTGATGATGGTTTCACTGTTGCATATATATGCCAAAACATATCAAGTTGCACAGTGTTAAGTATATGCAGTTTATTGTATGTTAAAACTCTTTTAAAAAATAAATAATAATAAAGCAAAAAGAAAGTAAGACTCACTACTGGAATTCACACTAGTGTAAATATTACTGGAAAACTGTTGTGTAAGTTAATTAGATTTTTTTTTTAAACATCAATACATCAGTGGACACTTTTTAAAGCAAAGAACCCTTTCGTAAAAGTAATCTTCACTGTTGAATACATCTGTTTTTTTGACTCCTGATGCAATATATTGTGTTTCCTTAAAGAGGATGTACATCCAGTCTGCTGGGATAACAGCAGCACACTTCCACTTCTTTTCAAGAGCCTTTCATGACAACAGTAGCATCATGGTGGCCATGCTTTGTCTTGAAGTGGCGGAGGGCAATTGCGCTAGATAGCTGGCTACATCCACTCCTTCGTACACATTCCGTTTAGTTCCCCTGTTAAATTACGTATTGTGATTAGATATTTACTCTGCTTGGCATCTTAGCCAAATTTCAGCCTAGGAACTTACACGTGCTTCATCCAGGCAGCACTGCCAATACTTCAGAATGAGTCATTTCCTCTTAAAACAAAGCTCAGTTAATACTTTGCACTGGGACTCTGTATGGGTGAAAGTTCCCTTTCAGTCCACTAACAAAATTAAAACTACCAAGTTTTAAAGTAGGTATGCGTTTTGAATGTTTTGGGTGTTCCATTAAAAGACCTGGCTTTGTTTCCGTGTGGTAAAAGGACTCAGTAAGAGGAAAGGAGAGAAGTCAGCCACAGAACACAACCTTCCAGATGTTTTCTGAGCTCACAGTGCTAACTGCGCATAAGATGCTGACGGGCAGTTCTGTGTCTTTCGCCCTGGCTCAGGGCGGTGACGCCCAGGCGCTCAGCATCCTTTCTCACCGTGTCTCTCTGACTCAGGGAGCCGTGATGACCCAGGCTTGCTTGCTTTCTTTCAGGGTGTGAACGGCATGTCTGTGGATGAGAAACCTGACTCCCCCATGTATGTGTATGAGTCCACAGTCCACTGCACCAACATCCTCCTGGGCCTCAATGACCAGCGCAAAAAGGATATTCTCTGTGACGTGACTCTGATCGTGGAGAGGAAGGAGTTCCGGGCCCACCGAGCTGTGCTGGCCGCATGCAGTGAATACTTCTGGCAGGCGCTGGTTGGACAGACGAGAAATGACTTGGTGGTCAGCTTGCCTGAGGAGGTACAGTAGTTTGGTTTGTTCGTGCAGTTGCTAACGGAGGTTTGTTGACTTGGAGACAGTTGGCTGAGGAGGACCTGGAAGGTAGGACCTGTGCCACATCCCTGCTCGGGGGCTGATGATCAAGTCACCCGCGCGTTAGGTTTGCGGCAGAGCCCGTTTCTATTGGATGCATTTCACATCTCAGAGGCATGAATCTGAACCTCACCTGTGCCTCACAGCCCCACCTAGTTTCTAGTTCACTTACTCTTCGGGTTTTGAGTAGTTTGCCCAGAGTTTAGTACAGTCCTACATGTGGGATCTCAATCACTGGGACTGTTGCTATGATTTTTCTCTTTCAAATGGTTGAAGCAACACTTGATTTCCCTTGAGAGTAAAAGAATGAAAGTGTTCACAGCACCTTCCTTGCCCAGGGGGAAGAGTAAAAGCAGGCAGTCGTTTTCACAGTTAATATAGTAAGATTCTAAGAAGTGTAAACTTGCTTTTCTCACCATCGTTGAAAGTACCCTACTCAGGTTTCTTAATTACTTCAGGGAGTCCAGTCACTTCTGTACTTTGGGGACAGTAGTAGCTGGACTTGTTCTGTCCAGAGATGACATACAGTTGGATGGTTTGAGCTGCCAGAACTCAAAGGATGGGCTTCATGCCGACAAACCACTAAATTGGCCACCCCTTTGAACTGTCTATACAGTTACTCTTTTTCTATCATCCTGATTCCCCTTCATTTTTGTGGGACTAAGGGTAACACTGAGCAGCCTTAGGCTTTGTGTTCAAGGCCAGAATCATTCCCTGTGCCCCAGCACGGTCTACAACACCAGGGCTGCCACTGACAGTTGTGCAGGCTGTGCACTGCACAACTCTCAAGGGTACAACTCATGTTCGTAGTCTATGTGAAGAGAGACCCAGAGTTGTGCCGTGATCCACAGAGCAGCTCTTCACAGCACCCCTAGGAGAAACCAAAGACCTGGTCACCCTGAGGGAGGTGCTAATGGGCACAAGTAGCATTAAGTCTCAGGGGTCCCAGATCCAGTGTCTCCAGAGGCCTGGCAAATCATATAAATGAGTAAAGCAGGTTGTGTATGAGAAGTAGGACGTGGTGGGGCAAGCAGCTGCTCCACAGAAAGACATTCAAGTTCAACATAAAAAACAAATAGACATACACACTACTGTATATAAAATAAACAACAAGGAAGCTAGGGTAGCTTTATTGATACCAGTCAAAATAGACTTTTAAGACAACATTATTTGCACAGGGAACTAGATTCAATATCTTGTATTGAACCTATAATGGAAAAAAATCTGAAAAAGAATATATATATATCAATATATATTCATAAATATAACTGAATCACTTTGCTGTTCACCTGCAACACTGTAAATCAACTGTTCTTCAATTTTAAAAAATCCATCTATACCCCCCCAAAAAAAACAAAGACAAAAATAGACAGGGGGTCAGAGGGGTCACTAGGTCCAGTCCCCTGTTAAGAAATGTCTGCTGTTACCCCTGCAGAGCAGGAAAGTGGCAAAGTGAGGGCCACATAGGCAGTTTCACATGAATATTCTTTGTTATGTACCCAGGTGAAGGGCTCCATTACTACTCCTCACACCACTGGCAAGGAGATAACTAGAAAGATCCTAATACTAGAAACAAAAGGACAAATCAGTTGAAGATAATGTAATTGGGGCTGGAGGAGGGAGGGATGCTTATGTACCAAGTGATGTGGGAAGGCCAAGAAATGGCAGCTGGTGGTGTGACTGGTGATCCTGAGCTGCATTAATGGGCAAATACTTAACCCGTCATTAGGTGAGAGGATAAATATAAAAGACTACGTTTAAACTGGTTGGCGTTCGTCAAATATAAGACTCTTTCTTCTTCTCTTGAGGGGCAGCAAGCGCGCCTTTGAATTTACTTTAACTCTAGAATTCTCTGAAAATATCTGACAAACTTCCAATTATCCAGGATGGTTTTAGGGAGGGGGTGGAGTTTACAGTTAATTTATTATCTGTATCTGTTTGAGAGTCACCTCATATATGTTTTTTACTAATTTACAAAAAAAAAAAGATTACGTTAAAATATATTTACAAATGAAAACCATAATTTATGTAATTTAGTCTCTCTTGCATGACTGCGGTCCCCATCTGGAGACTCCCTGGACCTTGTGCCGTAAACCCTGGCCTGCCCCCAGTTAGCTCTGTGATCCTGATCTAGTCACTTAACCTCTCTGAGCCACAGTTCTTACCTGTAAAAACCCCTAAAATGCTGAAGCCCTTAAATTATTTATCATAATACAATACCAAGGCAGTAAAACCTAACCTAAAAATTTCTTTTTAGATCAAATCCCTGACAATCACTTATTTCCTTGGCACTGGGCACTCTTTGAAGTTAAGAGTGTGTAGATGCCACACAAAAATCTGCTGTTTGACCTTTTGATTGTTAGTGTTCCAGTTAAGTGAGAATTTGCTAAGTGTTGATTTTCTTTCTAGTTGTGTAAAATGATTTCTGTTCCTACATCATCTGCATTTCCAAATAATTAGAACATTCTGGTTCTTCATGTACCTGAAACCTTCAGATATAACTAGACACCTTTTTTTTTTTTTTCCTGTGAAACGTGAATTCGTATTGTCGGTAACCCAGCTCCAGTCATCCTGCTGATGGGCATGCAGGCCAACCCCCATGTGGCATTTTCCTCTGTGGGTCTGTAATTGTTTCTGAGGCCTCCTTCCAGGAGCCTCTGCCTCTGCTCAGAGGCCCCTCCTGGGGCCCCAGGCGCTGGGCATTGTTTTCTCTCCTTGCTGTGTGCACACTGAAAGGTCCTTGCAGGCTCTCAGATGCTGTCCCACTTAGCTCAGTGAATGACTTCATAGAATTTGAATTAAGTGGTGAATAAACAAACATCCCAAACACTACCTTGGAAAGTAGCTGCTTGGAACTCACTGGCATTTGGTTCATATGATGTAAGAAAAAGCATTTGATTAGCTCCTTGGAAATCTTTAAACTTCATCATAATCCATCACGAATTCAAATCACCTTCTGGCCCGGTCCCAGCCTTGCTCACTCTTGGCTCGCCTTTGCGCTCCCTGCCCGGCCAACTGCTGAGCTTCACAGGGGCCGGCATGGCTGAGTCTGAAAGCTCCGTCTCTGGGTTATGTTTCTTTTTTTAATATTTATTTATTAATTTGGCTGTGCTGGGTCTTAGTTGCGCGTGTGGGATCTTCGTCGCGGCACACGGGCTCCTCCGTTGCAGCATGCGAACTCTTAGTTGCGGCATGCATGTGGGATCTAGTTCCCTGACTGGGGATCGAACCCGGGCCCCCTGCCTTGGGAGCACGGAGCTTTAGCCACTGGACCATCAGGAAAGTCCCTGAAAGCTCTGTCTTTGGACTAGGAAACTTCCGGATACAAACCGCTGCCCTTCTTGCTCCCCTGCTCTGTCAGTTTAGGCCAAAGCCGGCCCCAGCCTGCACCCACTGTCCACTCGTGCAGTTCTAGCCCCACGCCCTGACTCCCGGTGGGCAACGCCGTTACCCACAGAGTAGAGCCGACCAGAGTCCCGGTGTAGCCTCTCAGCTGAAAATGGGAGAGGCAAAAATAGAGGCCTCCTCCTGGAAGTCAAGGAGTCATGGAATTGTCTTGCTTTTTTTTTCTTTTCCTAAACTGGCATGACAGATTGTCCCTAGGATTTCTGTGACTTGAGTGTTAGTTCCTCATGGAAAAGCACATCTAGGAATGTGTGTCAGCAAATAGCAGGAGATAAGGCATTGTCCTTAGTACTTCTGTTCACTGATGAAACAGGTCATTTGGTTTGTAATAGCAAGTGTATTTCGTGTTAAGAGATGAAGAGAAAGTGGGTCGTGTACCAAGCGTGGCAAGGCCCTTCTTGCTCTGCTCCTTCGGATTCAAGCTGCCTCAATGAGCACCTCCTCGGCTATGGTCATAGAGACCGCTTAGGCTGGATGCCGGCCATGCTGGAAGTGGCATCACAAGCATGATGTTAAGGTTATGGTGTGTCAAGTACAGAGGGCAGGAAAGGGGTGCAGCTTTGCACATCAACCCCATTCTGATGGGCTGGTCGACTCTCACCCAGAATGCTAGGGAAGAGTGGCTGAAAGGAGGTTATTGCCAAGGTCTATTATCAGAAAGTCAAAAGATAACAAGTGTTGGCCAGGATGTGGAGAAAAGGGAACCCTTGTGCACTGTGGTAGGAATGTAAATCAGTAGAGCCACTGCGGAAAACAATATGGAGGTTCCTCAAAAAATTAAAAATTGAGCTACCATACGATCCAGCAATCCCACTTCTGAGTCTATATCCAAAGGAAATAAAATCACTATCTCAAAGAGATACCTGCACTCCCATGTTCATTGCAGCATTATTCACAATTGCCAAGACATGGAAACCACCTAAGTGTCCGTCAGCAGATGAATGGATAAAGAAGACGTGGTCTGTATATAAACACACACATACATACACACAAGTGAATATTATTCAGCCTTTAAAAAAAGAAGGAAATCCTGCTATTTGCAGCAACATGGATAAACCTGGAGGAAATTATGCTAAGTCAAATAAACCAGACAGAGAAAGACAAATATTGCACATTCTCACTTATTTGTGGCATCTAAGGAAAAAAAGTCAAACTCATAGTAACAGAATAGAATGGTGGTTACCAGAAGCTGGAGGGTAGGGCAAAAGGAGAGATATTGATCAAAGGGTACAAACTTTCCGTTATAAGATGAATAAGTTCTGGAGACCTAATGTACAGCATGGTGCGTGTAGTTAATAATAACGTTAATAATAACGTATTTTGGGGACTTCCCTGGTGGGAATCTGCCAGGGTTAAGAATCCGCCTGCCAATGCAGGGGACATGGGTTCGAGCCGTGGTCCGGGAAGATCCCACATGCCGTGGAGCAACTAAGCCCGTGTGCCACAACTACTGAGCCTGCACTCTAGAGCCTGAGAGCCACAACTACTGAGCCCATGCGCCATAACTACTGAGCCTGCGCTCTAGAGCCCGCAAGCCACAGCTACTGAGCCCACGCTCCACAACTACTGAAGCCCGCGCACCTAGAGCCCGTGCTCTGCAACAAGAGAAGCCACCGCAATGAGAAGCCCGCTCACCGCAACGAAGAGCAGCCCCCGCTTGGCGCAACTAGAGAAAGCCCCACGCAGCAACGAAGACGCAACGCAGCCAAAAATAAATAAATTTATGTTTAAAAAAATAATAATAATGTAATATGTACTCGAAATTCGCTAAGAGAGTAGATCTCAAGAGTTCTCACCACACACACAAAGGATAACTATGGGATGTGACGGATATGCTATTTTGTTTATAATGGTAATAATTTCACAGGGTACACATATGTCAAAACATCGCATTGTATACCTTAAATACATACAATTTTTATTTGTCATAAATAAATAAACAAACAAGAGGGAGAGCTTATTGCCAAGCCTCCGGCACCTTTCTTTGGGCTTGTTTTCCGGGTCCCCTCACTCTGTAGAGAAGGGGAAGGGTTCACGCAGGGAATGGCTGTAGGGTAGAGGTATGTATGGCCCCCTAGGCGGAACTTATGCTTTCAGAGGTAAAAATGTATTTCAGACTTCACTCACTATCTCTATCTTTTGCTTCCCCTCTATCTTTCTCTTTCTCTCTCTCTCCCAACATTTTGTGACAAATCTTGTTTTTGCAGTGCTAAACAAAAGGGAAAACTGACCCAGAGGGACTTTGGAAACACAGCATTTGTTGTGAAGTCTCCACCACAGGGTATAGTAAAGAATGTTCCTGCCGTAGTACTGAGGAGCACAGAGGCCAGCAAGGAAATTATGGAATCTTCTTGTCTGAAAGTTTTTAGAGGCTATGAAAGCTGTTAATGTCTCAGGAATGGCTTAGGCCCAGTTTTTTAAAGAAGCAATAAGACAGTCGTGACTGTCTTTGGACAGTCCTTTCAGGATGTCATACTACAGAAAGTACTCAACGCTACAGCACAGGATGCCCAGAGCGTTCTGAGCCTGAGTGTGACTCTAGGGGGAGGGAAGGTTTGGCGGGAAGCAGGGGGTGAGGTCTCTGGGAAGTGGCATGACCAGGATAAGAAGTGCAAAGCACTCCCCCACCCCAAAGCACAGAGCCAACCCTTTAG
This sequence comes from Balaenoptera borealis, assembly GCF_965194805.1. NCBI lineage: Eukaryota > Metazoa > Chordata > Mammalia > Artiodactyla > Balaenopteridae > Balaenoptera > Balaenoptera borealis. Next base: position 67,598,752 of record NC_138873.1, read on the forward strand.
CATCCCCCCATTTATCACCTAGACAAAACTCAGAAGAACAGGTCAATTTTAGGAACTGAGGAGCATCAGCCATGAGAGGCTGGGAAAACCATAATCGGGACCTTGGCACTAACTGCATATGGGGTCTTGAGCAAGCCGGTCGACCTCTTTGAGCTTCTGTTGCTTCGTTCGTTCACTTATTCATTCATTCCGCAAATATTTATCAAAGGCTGTACCAGGACGCGCTGTTCTAGGTGCTGGGTGAACCTAGTGAACAAAACAGACCTTACATTCCAGTGGGGGAGAAGGAGAGACAGAAAATAAATAAATATAACATGGACTTTGTTAGATGCCATTGAGGAAAATAAAACAGGGAAGGGGGTTAAGGAACATCAGGGTTCAGGTATGGCAGTTTTAACTAGGGTGGTCAAGAAAGGCCTGTTTTGGGGATGACTTTTGTAGAAAGACCTGAAGGAGGTGAGAGAGACAGCCATGTTGACATGTGGGGGTAGAGTGATCTAAGTGGAAGGAATAGCAGGGAAAAGGCCCTGGGGATGGAGTGGACCTGGCCTGTTTTACACACGGTAGCAACATGAGCAAAAGGTCGATAGGAGGCAGCACGTCAGAGAAGTATCAGGGCAAGGCTGTGCACCTTTTGGATACATTACCTTTCCTTGGAATGAGCTAGGAGGCCATTGGAGGTTTTCCCAGGAGAAGATAATTTTGACTGCTGTGTGAAAATAGATTGAAAGAGGGCAGGGGCAGAAGCAGGGAAAACAGTTAAGATGCTGAGGCAACAAACCAGGCATGATCTGATGGCCTGGACCAGGGTGATAGCAGTGCAGTGACGATCAGTGTCGGATTCTGGTAATGTTTTTTTTTAAGTTTGCAAACTTCTGTTTGTTTGGCTGTGCGGCTTGCGGGATCTTAATTCCCCGACCAGGGATCAAACCCGGGCCCCCTGCAGTGGAAGCGTCGGGTCCTAACCACTGGACCACCAGGGAATTCCCTCTGGTAATATTTTGAAGGTAGAACTTACGGGATTATCTTATAGATTGGACGTAGGATGGAAGAGAAAGAGAAGAGTTAAGGATAACTCCAAGGTTTAGGGCCTAAGCTGTTGGAAGGGTGGAGTTGCTGTTAGCTGGGATTGGTGAAGAGTGAGGGAAATAGGTTTCAGGTGGTGGGAGTGGGGCAGGATTAGGAGTTCTATTTTGTACATGTTAAGTTTGAGAAGCGTGTTAGCATCTAAGTAGAGATGTCTACTACACAGTAGGATGTACATGGCTGAAATTCATGGGAGAAATCTAGCCTGGAGATAGAAGTTTTAATACCAGAGTACTGGGGATATTGAAAGCCCCAAGACCAGATACAAATACCAAGTGAATAAGTGTAGACAGAAAAAACAAAAAGAGAGAGAGGTCTTAGGATTGATCCTTGGGTCTTTTCAGAACTAAGGGGTCAGGGAGAAAAAGATGAGGCAGCAGGGTAAACCAAGAAAGAGTAACTATTGAAGTAGAAGGAAAAGCAAAAAAGAGTTTAGTGTGTTGGAAGCCAGGTAAAGATGGAGAGAGTAATCAACAATGTCAAATGATGCTGATAGGCAGCTAAGGTGAAGGCTGAAAATTGACCATCCAGCAATTTGGAAACCATTCGTGATTTCATTGAACACTTTGGGAAAGCAATAGGAGCAAAAACCAATTGGGCTGTGTTCTAGAGAGAAGGGAGAGGGAAGGATTTGAAGAAGCTCATGTAGGCTACATTTTTGAGGCCTTTTGAGTTAAAGGGAGCAAAGAGGTGAGCCAGTAACTGGAGGGAAAGAGAGTCAAAAGAGGTTTCCTTTGGGCTTCTTTTCTAAGTAGGAAGAAATTGCAGCACACTTGCCCTCGATGTTAAAGATGATCAATATTCACTCATATCCAATTTTCCTCTCTTCCCTGCACACACAGGAAGACCACATTTACAATCAGGTTTGCTGGGTAACTAGATCTAACCAATAAAACGTGAGTGGGAGTCATGTGTCACTTCTAGCCCGAGGCAGTTAAAAGTAAGTGTGAGTTCTTGGTGTTCTTTCACATCCATTGAACTGGTGTCAGAGAACTCCTAGGTGCTGGAACCAAAACCCAGATTCTTTTTTTTTTTTTAGAGATTTATGTTTTATTTTATTTTACATCTTACTTTCCAAAAATAAATTTTAAAACAACCACTCAATTTTAAAAAAACTTAAACACTAATCCAGCTGAAACACAATTAATTCCATTTTTGCCTGTTTCCTTCCAATATTCTCTTTATGTATACACATTTTAAATGGCTGTAGTCATAGAATTGCAAGATTATATATTGCTTTTTATTAGTTAACATCAGAATATCATATAATCTTCCCGTGTCAACTCATATTCCATTCCATGCATAATCTTTGCAATTGCAGTTTTAATAATCAGACTATTCAACTGCATAATCATACCATAATTTACCTTATTCTCTTTGTCGAACATTTATTTTTTTAAACATAGCTAGTGAACATATTTTAGCATTTAGCGTTATTTAGTGTTTTTAACTTCTGTTTTATCATTTATTTAAGAAATAATGGGGGAAATAGTTTAAGATCATTGAGTTCAACTGTGAATATCATTATTGCTCTTATATACTTCTGTATTAATATCAAAAGGGTTTGTAGAAACTTACAGTGCCTACATGAGTAAAAAAGGAGTCAGTTTATCATACAACCCAGATTCTTGAGTCACTTTTGGAACAGAGCCATCTGACTCGCATCAGACTATGACATGAATGAGGACTTAACCTTCATGTTAGGCCATTAAGACTTGGTGTTTATTTGTTTGCACAGCAAAGCCCATCCTGACTCATACTTGGGCGGATGGGAAAGTTCCAAAAGAGACAGAAAACTTGCTGATATGGCAGACAGAAGGCCAGTCGCTAAAAGAGTGCTCTTGAGGACTTGAGAGAGGACAGGATCTCCTGAGCAAGTGGGCCAACTCAGCTCAACAATGCTCATCCTTCTGGACATTGATGGAGTTGAACTGGATGATCTCTGGAGACCTAGCCTGTGCTACAGGTTGATGGTCTTGGAATTTTTCTAGGTTCCTGCTGGAGGGAGAGAAAAAAAATCCTGCAGGTCAGAACGAGAGGAGAGACGTTTGGATTGAGAGGTAGGGAAAGACCAGGGAGATGGGAGGCAGATTGGTCTGGAAAGGAGAGAATCATCTGACTTCAGAAGAGGCGTGAGCTCACTTGTCTTATCTTTGTTTGTAAATTCTCCCTGACTTTTCCCATATGGTCTTAGAGTTCATCGGAGATGACAGTTCAAGAGCTGTAGAACCACTGGGCTATTTGATAACCTAGAACATAGATTTTAGAAAATGCAGATCATTGCTCTGTAACGATTTCAGAAGGATCTTGAAAAAAATTATTATTATTTAATGACCTCAATTTCCACATGAGTATGCAGGGAATAACAATACAGGGCACCAGTTTGCCTTTCAGGGCTGCTCTTCAGATTAATGAAATGTGATAAGTTAAACTTCTTGGAAGGATGGTGCTATATAAACAGTAGGTGTTATTATTCCCATAAAAGGAAAGCACAGCCTTCTCTGGTGAAATGGCTCTTACCTCAGACTCTTCATTAAAAGCTGTGGTGCAAGTTTCCAAGTTGCATTGGTGAGACTTGGTAGCAGATGAAAAAAAAAAAAAAAAAGCAAAAAAATAAGAAGTCAAAGTATCCCAGGTAACTACTTGCCGGCAAGTAAGAAGTTTTCAAGTCCTAGAATCGTGCTGATAAGTCTGAACTGCCTAAAGGCAGAACTTATTTATAGTAACACAAAGGTGACTTCCAGCCCTGAAATCTGGGCCTCCGCCTCGGATGGGGGTGCAATAAAGCAAAGCTGTGAAAAGGGGAGCTAATACTATTGTGATTCCATTTCTGAAGGCTGCTCAGTGGTGCTGCTACAGAGGGAGGGAAATCTGGTGTGAAAATAGCCACAGCAATAGCTGATTTTAAAACTGAAATATATAAGCTATTTCCAAACCTCTTAGATTTCTAAATCCTGAGGCCAGTAAGTCCTATTTAAAGAGCTTTATGCAGAGGTGCATTCCTCTTTTGGAATAGTAGAAGGAGTTGAGTGGACAAAAACTAAGACCTTTCGAAGAATTATTTTTAAGTGACCTGATTTCAAAGGCAGTTTTAAGGCTTTCTTTCACTTTACCTGTTTCACCCTGTATAATGTAGGATGACCACAGTAATCAACATTTTTAAATGGATTCATAACAAAGCCTTTGACAGTAAAGTTGTTTGCATTAAATTTTATAAAAGTAGGTACCAGTGTATCTATTCATTTCAAGACTCTTCTCTATATATGAATTAAATGTCCCTTACGTTTCTTGCTTTGCACTGTTATGGAATCGCTTAGCTATTTCAATTGAAATCAGTAACAGATTTAGAGACAGAGTTCAGAGCTGTAAAGTTCCTCACTTGATCAAGAATCATACATATTATTTTTGTCATATTTAATCATAGAACCCAGGCCTTTAACAGGGTACTTAATTAAACTTCTAATTCATGATAAGAAGTTAAATAGCACTTGGGAGAGTTTTTAAAAAATTATTTCCATGTCCCATCCAGATTACCAAAAAAATTAAAAATAAAAAAAAATAAAGGTATGATGGACATAATGGCTGTCAGCCCAAGGGTATTGTAGGTCATGCCAACATGAGCTGGCAGCAAGCCATTGTCCAATTAGCATGACTTTATCGATGCAGAGTAATCACTCTTGAGTTCATGGTTGAGTCACTCGTGATGGAGTGGTACTTCCCTTGAGCCAGTGCTTCTTAGAATAGGTTTCTTGTTCACTGTTATTACCTGCCCTACTTTGCCAATAAAAGAGCAAGACCATTTAGGCTGAAAGCCGAACAGAAGAGAAACATTGATTATAGATCTCATTTCTCTTTGCTTCCTGAAAACTGAGATTGCAATTACACAGTGAAAGCATGGGGTGTTTTTTTTAAATGAGTTACAGGAAAATACAGTTTCCGCACCAAAATACTCAAGAGTTGGAATCCAAGAGTCAGTTTTGATTCTGTCTTTTCTTTGGCAGCTCTAACACTGAGCACAAATGGGAGGATATCAGTAGAGTTACCTAATCATCTTAATGGATTCGCATTCCATTCAAAAACTTGGAATGTCCCCAGACTGCTTCAGGTTTCAGCTCTATTGTTGGGGTGTCCGTGACATTTCTGGTGGGTGTGCAGTTCTACACAAGCAGACAGCTTTTGAAAGGGACCCTTCTTCTGGTGAGAACACCTGGAATCTTGGTTGAACAAGCTGTAAACCAGGAAATTGATTCAGGAATTCCTTAATAAAAGGGATCGTATCCAGGCGTTGGGGTGGTGTGTGGTTGTCTGTAGGAAAGGCTGTCCTTAGAAGCACAAAGAAAGTAAAATAACTGTTGGCACTCATCAGTTAATACCTTCCTGTTTATTTTCTTGTTTGTTTGGTTTCTTAACCAGATCACAGGCTGGACAAAGGGTTGGGTTGGTTTTGCTTTCAGGAGTGGGGCAATTAAACAGCCGCACTTGGTTTCCTGATATTTCAGAAGTGTTCTTTTTCCCATTAACTTGGTGCATATAGTAAGATGTTTGTTTCACTTTGCCCTAGACCCCTCAAATATGTTGACAGTCTCTCTCACTGACAGTGGCACCTCTTCCAAGCTCGCTGGTGATGCAGTGAGCTGTACTGTCTGAGCTGGACTTCTGTGTGCAGCCTGGCAAAGGCTGTGTGTGAAAAAGTGAGTGCATTCAGCACCCTGGGTGGGATGGAACCAGGCCTCCAATGTGAGCACATTTTTGGACTGATTGGCAGCAGAAATACTGGCAGCTGTTCCCAAGCAAGCCAAAAACTTGGCCCGGGGTTGGAAAAAAAAAAATGCTGGGATTTAGCCAACGAAAGATTCCTGCGTTTAGAAGAAAATCAAAGGAAGGATACAGAAGGTCACAATGACAGACCTCCAGCTGGTTGAAGTCACAACTATTTCATTTTGTCTTCTGCTGTATAAAGGATAGTATTACTTGTCATTGCCGCTCAATTTTTCCCAATTCTTTATTTCTAAGTCTTCATTTTTGTTCTCTTGATTTCTTTATTTTTTTTTAATTCTCTACATACAAAATCAAATGACAGATTATTCTTCCTAAAAGTAGTGTGCGGGTGATGTTATTTGCAGAGGCGGTATCTGCAACCAGAATTGAATAGAACGGGGCAGGGCTCAGAGGGCAGTAGCCACACGCGTGTGTTCCAAGCCATGTTGAGTGATACGGGTTGGAGTGGAGTTATGTGTGAAGATCACCTCAAAGATCTGTCCAGAGAGACCCTCTGACGCCCCACAACTTATCTATTATTCTTGTTTTATTAGTTACTAAAAGAGAAGGGTGGGAAAAACAGGAAAAGTTCCTAAAAGGCCAGGAAAATGTCTGCTGAAAGATAAGATGCTCAAGGGTGTTGCCATGTAAAGATGAGCACTCTTGTACCACCGGAGACATTTTCCTATTTGATGTCATTCTTCCTTCCAGTGAACACCTTAGACTATGTGCGAATATTCTTTCTGCCAAGTAGAGCTGTTGTAGCCCAGGAATTAAATTGTACCCTACAAATAGGAAGGTGGAAAGATTAAAAATGTGGACCACCAAAATTTGGGGGTAAGAAATATGCAGGATTCTAAGAGAAGATGTTTGAAGCACACCTTTTGTAACTCTGGGGATTTTGGGGGGGTGACTTAAATCCATCAGATTTGCAAGATATTCACGGAAATACGATGACCTTTCAAAGTTCTGTTTAACAGAGTCTCTCCATGCCTCCTGTTCGAGGCTGTTACAGTAGATGTCAACCAGATATTCTCACTTGCCAACAGAAGAAATAGTATCCTGGCTACGTGGGGGGGGGATTTCAGCTCTATTAAAGGAGAATTTGATAACAGTGCAAGATGCTAGACACTGCGGTAGGGTAGAAACAAACACAGAATTACCTTCAGAGGAGGGGTGTGTGTGTGTGTTTAAAGGACAAAGGGGTCAAGAGACTTCCTTGGCGGTCCAGTGGTTAAGACTTTGCCTTCCAATGCAGGGGGTGCGGGATCGATCCCTGGTCGGGGAGCTAAGATCCCACATGCCTCGCAGCCAAAATAAACAAGCAGAAGCAATATTGTAAAACAGAAACAATATTGTAACAAATTCAGTAAAGACTTTAAAAATGGTCCGCATCAAAAAAATCTTAAAAAAAAAAAAGGACAGAGGGGTCAAAGGACAAGATGGCTTAAGTACAGCACTTCATAGAAGCAGAGGAATGGAACACATGACCCTTTTCTAGATCATTTCTTTTGGGGGGTTAACTTAGAAATTTAAGACAGAACCATCTCCTCCAAGGAGCTTACAATATAGTTGAAGAATCAAGACAAACCATAGAAATCAAAGGTGTAAACAATTCAAGAGCATTTGCTGTAGATGCCATGTTATGTGTTAGCCGTTGTTTGTGCCACAGAGGTTCTGATCTGGGGGAGGACAGGATTTTCCTTCCATCTCCTAAAACCACCTGAAACTAACACTCACCGGATTGATCAGACTTTCTTAGGGAACAAGTGGGGAGAGAGCCTCCAGGAAAAGACACTGGCACGACAAAGGCCCCAAAAGAAGCAGTCACAGGGCCTTGAGGAGCCAGCTCTGATTAGCACAAAGAGTAGATTTGGGGAAATAATTCAAAATATGGTCAGATTACATGGAGCCTTCCTAGGAAAAAATAAGGTTTAGACCAAAGAATTTAATCTTGATGGAGTAAGCAATAGGAATTCACTGAAACGTTGTGAGCCAAAAAGTGACAGGATGAAAAAGCATTTAAGGACTAACTGTCTAGCGATGGAATGTTGGACGGATGGGACAACAAACTACTCCAGACAGAGGGCACAGCCATGAAGCTCACCCTGCTCCCAGCATGAGCTGATGGAGGTTATGTGCCTGGTGAAGAGCTGGGAGATGCCAAAGACTGAGTGTGGGACTCACCAGTGGGAAAAGAGGCCATCCAGCCTTGATATGTATCTATAGTGCTTTATACGTTCCCAAGGCACCGCGAGTGCAAAGCTGAAGATACGGATGTGAGGAACACGGGCCCATAGGTGGTGACTGAGACCACCAGGAATTGCCAATCCCTTTCAGAAAAGAGAAGAGAAGAAAAGTCGGGGGCTGAGATTGAGCTCCTATACTTAAACTCCCATTGCTGGTTCCTCTAAGAATGAAGTCTACTCTGGATGGCTGGTTTTAAGGTGACTTCCATTTATTTGGGAAATATTTAAGCCCCAGCAATTTATCAGACTGAGGATACATATAGAGGTGCTCCCTAAATTACCTTTTAAGGAGTATGCCTTCCAGGTGATATTGTGAGCATCATGCCTTACTTAGCACAGATGGATACAAGGACCTTCAAGGAGATACTAAATTTCTGGAGGACAAAGCCTCTAAAAATACCTCAAGGGTATTTGTAATCCAGTGCCACATACTTTAAAGTGCCAGGAACAGATTCAGGCAAAGGTGATCACTTACGGTTAAAACCATTATGATGAATGTTTGCTGGACATTACTATGGTAGCTAAGCAACACACACAGACACAAAGTAACAACACACACACTCTCTACCCACAAACCCAGGCAGGGGTCAGCCTGAGCATCACTCCTGGTGAGTCACCTAGGTGTTAGATATCTTCTGATGATATTCATGAAATAGACACTCTCCCCAATGATGTGTTCCGTGTGTAACTTGACCTCATAAAGCCTCTAGATATAACTTCCAGTTAGAGGAAAACCAATGATTACAAAAACAAGCCTAACAACACCATGAGGGAGCAACGGGGCAAATCCAGAAGGTGGGTTGTTCTGCAGGACAAGTGGCCTGATTTCTTCAATAAGTGTCATAAAAATGGGACTATGCTAAATTAAACAAGAGTTAAGGGGTTTAAAAACTAGATGCACTACGTGATCCTGGAGTGGTTACTCATTTGGATAAACCAGTTATAAAGGACTTTGGGGGGGAAATTGGAAAAATCCAAATGTGGTCTGGGTATTAGGAGAAATTTTCCTGAAATGGAAAGGTGGTAATAACTGGAAAAGGCAGACTGAGAAACAGTAGGTCCTGTATGATCTCGGTTTAGTTAAAAAATACAAATTGGAGTGTGTGTGTGTGTGTGTGTGTGTGTGTGTGTGTGTGTAAGGGAGCCAATGGACCTGTGCTAAAGTGTTAAGAGTGGTGACCTGTGAATGGTGGGAATTGATGGGTTTTGTTTTGCTTGTTTGCATTTTCCAATTTCCTACCGTGTACATTATTACATTTCTGTAATAATAAAAAGGTTATTTGAACAGTTCAGTGGATAGAAGGGAAGGAGGGAGTGAAGATTGGGTGGAGTGTGGAGCATAATACTGGAAAAAGTACAACTCCGCAGTATGGCGTTATATGTGATTTCAACACTTCTGTGGCCCCATCGATTTTCTTCCTAGAAGCACCAATGCTGCACCAGTGCTCCCTGGTCCCTTCCTTCCAGCTCCGGGCCCTCCATTCTCCTAACTAAGAGACTAGAGTCCTTAACTAGGACCAGACAAACTTGCGCTCACAGTCTCATTGGTTAAATGAAAATCAACCCCAAAAGCAATAAAGAGAATAGATTTCTTCTAGTTCCTTCTTATTAAAAGTGTGAGAACTTTTTTCATATTTAAATTTACCTTGATCATTGAAACCTACAGATGCTCTTCCTTCCTATATGTTCTCTAGAGTTGCATCTCTGGAAATTACTAATGTTATTTTCAGTGAAAATAGCTCAGATGTTTTCCAAGACTCTGACCCTCTGCGTCCCCAGATAGAGAAGGAAATTCTCACCATCTAGTCAAATCTTGTACAACTATGAAGGAAGTAGCAGATGTGGGGAGTGTCACTCCTTTCGTGTTACCCTGGTCTACAAGTACTGAAATTGAAGACAAGGAGAGTCCTTTCATGAATATTTTCAAACCTATGTAAATATCTACAAATGCGTGCTTTGGAAGTTACTCAGTCAGCTTACTTCAGGCTTAGGTTATATACTGAGTATCTCCAGATAGTTGCTTTTTCAAGGATGTGTCAGAATGTTCAATAGGAAGGACATGTTTTTATATTAATCAGTTGGATGATGACATTTTCAAAAACCAAGAGTAAAAGACGCTGCTTCCATCCTCAACTGGGCTTTGTTAAAAAAGGACAACCATAATGTCGTCCCTGGATCCTGGAAAGCCTGGACCACTGGGGGACCTGCAGTAATGAGGTGGTTTCCCTCCATCATGCCCAAAGTCTGGAAGAAGACAACTGACACGTGTGTGATTAAGACTTCAGAAGAGTGAGTCAAAATAGAAAGTGATGCTCCAGTGGACCTGCACCTGTAAGTCTCACACTGGTGTTTAAAACAACTTAATGCAGACTGCTTCCTACTCTGTGGTCAACAGAAGCTGCTTCTTCCTTCCGCATCAGGGGCCTCCAGAAATATCTTTTTTTTTAAGTTTCTTTATAAGTGATTTTCTCTTAAATCAATCTTTAGCTTGTTTTCATGGGAAACCTGTAGTATTTAACTCTTCTAATACCCATGTATTAGTCTGCTCAGGCTGCCATAACAAAATACCACAAAAAGGGTGGAATAAGCAATAGAAATTTATTTTTTCACACTTCTAGAGGCTAAAAGTCCAAGACCAAGGTGTCTGCAGGTTTGGTTTCTCCTAAGGCCCCTCTCCCTGGTTTGCAGATGGCCTCCTTCTCGTTGTGTCTTCACATGGCCTTTCCTCTGTGCACAGAGAAAGAGAGAGAACACGGGTGTCTCTTCCTCTTCTTATAAGGACACCAGTTCTGTCAGCTCAAGGCCTCACCCTTATGACCACATTTAACCTTAATTACCTCCTTAAAGGCCCTGTCTCCAAATATGGGGAGATGGGGATGAGGATTTCAACATACGAATTTGGGGAGACACAATTCAGTTCATAATGACCCACTAAAAAATAATGGGTTTATACAAATAACTAAACAACATAGGTGCAAGATTATCCACATATGTACAGCTACACAACCGCTTACTATGTAACCATATGGAAGAAAAAAGATCTCCATGAACTGATATGGAGTAATTTCCAAGATATGCTTTAGAAGGCAAAAACAAGATGCAGAAGAGTACATACACTAGGTATGGTATGCTTCCTTTCGTTTAAGAAACAAGAGAAAATATGAGTATGTATTTGTAATTCATATGTATAATTTATAAGTATACATGCACATTTGCATATTTTATTAAAAGAAACACAGAAAAGACAAAAAATTATGAAAAGGTGACCTATGGGAAGTGGGTGAAAACAGAATGAAAGGATTTGAGATGGGAGTGACTTTCTATCATTTTAATTGGTATTGACTTTTGAACCATTTAAATGTTTTACATAGTCAAGAAATTAAAATTTAATCAAAAAAGATGAGAAGCAGCAAGCCCTAAAATTTAAAACAAATAGAAAAAAATGAACTCACTGTATATTAAATTGGTTAATTAACCACACAGAATAAAAGAATAAATTAGATTAACTTTTGAACATGGTTCTATGGCTAGACATCCTCTGTGGGATATTCTTCAATACAGCTGGCCTGAACTTTTCAAAAGTGTCGCTGCCATGAAAGACAAAATGATGGGGGTACTTTCCTAGGTCAAAGGAAATTAAGTGGGACCAAATGCAGTAAGTGATACTGATTGGCTCCCAGATTAAAAAAAAAAAAATCTATGAAGGACATCCTTGGAGCAATTTAGAGACTCAATATAGACTGTATATTAGTTTACAACATTGTGCCAACTTGAGTTTTCTTGGGTAGGAAATTGTTATTTTGGTTATATAGAATGTTCTTGTTCTCAAGATATATATGCTGAAGTATTTAGGAATGAAATGTCATGATTTACTTTCAAGTGGTTTTGGGAAGAAATGTATATGTGGAGGGGGTGGGGGTGTGTTTATCTATAGATAGATAAAGATATAGAGAAGACAGCACACTTTTTTTTGCTTAAAACACTAGAAGGTATTTATTGTGACAGCTTCAGGCACAGTTTGATCAAGGGGAGCATACAAATTTAGCAAAATTTAACGGTTGGTGAATTGAGATTAAAGGTATATGGATGTACATTTCTTTCATCTTTTCTGTAGGTTGGAATTTTCAAGATAAAAAATTGGGAAAAAAATAATAGATATGGATTGATTTTGTCATGAAGGTGCTCCATTCACAAGAAGCATTTACTAAGTACCTACTCTGTGCCAAGCCCTGTTCTAAGTGCTGGGGATGTAGCCGTGAACAAAGACAAAGAAAGTTGGAGCTCTCATGGGCCTATATTTTAGTGCAAAAGACAAATAAGAAAACAGATAACTTTAGATTGTTATGAGTGCTAAAAGTATTAAAACGAGGTGATGTGATACAGTCATCAAGGGAGAAGCAACATTAGATAGAGTGGCCAGGGAAGGGTTCTCCAAGGAGGAGGCTTTGGGGCTGAGACCTGAATGACCAGAAGGAGCCATTCATTCATTGACCAGATTTGCAATGAGCACCAACTGTGTGTGCTCTTCTAGGTACCCGAGGTAGCAGGGAACAAAATGGGTACACCCTCTGCCTTCCCAGAGCTTACATTCCCATTAGGGGCAACATACAGTAAACAAGAATATGTAAGCTGGTGATCAGTGTTACAGGGGAAAATAAAATAGGGAGGGGAGTAGTTAGTGAGGACAGGAGTTGAAATTTTGTTTTGTTTCATTTTGGCATTGTAGGTTTTTAAAAATTTTTTTGAAGTATACTTGATTTACAGTGCTTCAGGTATACAGGAAAGTGATTCAGTTATAGGTTATTACAAGATATTGAATATAGTTCCCTGTGCTATACAATAGGTTCTTGTTGTTTATCTATTTTATATATAGTAGTATGTGTCTGTTAATCTCAAATTCCCAGTTTAACCCTCCCAACTCCTTTCCCCTTTGGTAACCGTAAGTTTGTTTTCTATGTCTGTGAGTCTATTTCTGTTTTGTAAATAAGTTCATTTGTATCATTTTTTAGATTCCACCTATAAGTGATATCATATGATGTTTGTCTTTCTCTGACTTACTTCACTTAGTATGATAATCTCTGGGTCCACCCATGTTGCTACAAATGGCGTTATTTCATTCTTTTGAATGGCTGAGTAATATTCCATTCATCTTCTTTATCTATCTTCTTTGTCCATTCATCCGTCGATGGACATTTCAGTTGCGAGTTGAAATTTTAGACAGGGCAGTTCGGAAAGGGCTCATGGAGTGGACAACATACAGAGACCGGGTCTAGAGCTGGGGTGTTGGGAGGAGACAGATAGTGAAGGGCCTGATGGGCCATATTAATGATGTTGGCTTTTACTCAATGAAAAGGGATCTTCTGGATGGTTCTGGATAGAGCAGTGACATCATGCAACCTATCTTTCTACAGGATGGCTCTGGATGCTGGGTTGAGAATAGGCTACAAAGGGAGGAGGACAGGAGTGGGGATACCAGCTAAGCGTCTCCTGCAATAATTCAAGCAAGAGGTAGTTTGTAGGAGGGTGGTGGCAGGGAAGAAATGCAAAGGCTTGGAACCTGACTCTATTTTGAATGTAGAACTGCCAGGACTTCCCACTAGCTGATTGGAAGTAGGATATGAGAAAAAGAAAAGAATCCAAGATGACTGAGGTTTTGGCCCTAAAAACTGGAAGGATGGGAGTTGCCTTGAACTGAGGTGGGAGAGAAAAACTGCCCAAGGAGCAGGTTTGAGAAAGGACGCGAGGGATGGGGTGGGTGGATGGCAGGATCCGGGGGCAGTCAGCAGCCAGGCAGAGGGAAAGCAAAAGCTTGAAGATGTACTGAGAGTTTCACCGCAGGCTTGTTCGAGGATAGTTAGGAATGCCTTGGGATAAATCTTTTCGTAGAATTTTTTTCATTTACAAATTAACCTTTTGGTAATTTGAGCTCCATCCACTCAGATGAAAAAGTTAACTCTCAGTTTGCACTGTCAGCTGCCTCTAGGAGTCTGGCTCCCACGTGGAGATGCTATAGGAGGTCTCCCTTGTTCTGGGCACTGGGTGGAAGTTTTGGTGAGAAAGGGGGATTTGTGCTGAAGATGTGGCTCTATTCACAGTGACATGTGAGGTGGCGTTGGTGGGAGTGACCCTGCAAGGTTCAGCCGGAGTGTCATAGTGGTTCCCAGACATTTTTTGCCAATGATCCCTTTGACATGCGACTGAATTTCACAGGCTGCCTTTCAGTTTTGAACCCAAATTTCCCTTCCTTCTGTGCCCCTCGCCTGCGTCCGCGAGGGATGCACATTCTGAGCATATTTCGTTCCTCAAGAGCAGGCTTTGGCAGCTCAGAGACTATTCATTCACATTCCATTGCCTCTTCTGTGCTCCCTCCAAGATTCCAACAGAGGCTGCGCTTAAAATAATGAGGCTTTATTTATGCAGATTCTTCCTCCCCCAGAAAGATGCTGAGAGCTTTTCATGGGAATTCTTGAAGAATTGCTGAGGTTCCGTGGACTTCAGAAAGTGTGCTTGAAATGGGGACTCTGACAGTTAGGGCCCCCGGTAAGGCTTACTGATGGAGAGAACGGACCTTGAACCCACTCTGCCGCGAGGACCCTCTCTCTGCAGCTGTAACACACCCTGCCAACTGCAGTCCAGCCCATGACAACACTCCGGGGACCTCCCTTTCTAGCCAACACCAGAAAAAGAAGTGGGGTGGACTTGCCCTCCCCCTCTCCTTCTTTATACCTTCTCTTCTTACCTCCCTGTGTTTATTTAAAAACCATATCATTCACAAAAAGCCAGTCAAATACTGTATGATTCCACTTAAATGAGGTATCTAAAGTAGTCAAATTCATAGAAATGGAAATAGATTGATGGGTACCAGGGGCTGGGTGCTAGGCGGTAAAAAGGAGTGGTTTAATGGTTACAGAATTTCAGATTTTTTTTAATGTTTCTTTTATTTACTTATTATTTATTTGGCTGAGCCGGGTCTTAGTTGCAGCATGCAGTACCTAGTTCCCTGACCAGGAATCGAACTCGGGCCCCCTGCATTGGGAGCACAGAGTCTTAACCACTGGACCACCAGGGAAGTCCTAGAATTTCAGATTTTTAAGATGAAAAAGTTCTGGAGCTCTGTTTCACAGCAATGTGAATATACTTAACACTGCTGAACTATACCCTTAAAAATGGTTGAGATGGTAGATTTTATGTTACATGTTTTTCACTACAACTTTTTAAAAGCCACATTAACAGCATTACTTCCGTGAAAGGAAAAATACACAAGTTCTAAAAAGTGGAATGCTTTCAGACAGAGAGAACAAGCAGAGGCCACGGGGTAAGGTTTTTATGTTATAACTGTAGGTGTTTCATCTATCTCCCCATGATTTTTCTAGATACACATATGTATTGTGTATGTGTTTGTGTGTAAGCACTCCAGCATTTTGTACACTTGTATGGGTCTTCCAGACGTGGTTATTACCATCATTACAGCATAAGAAAAAGGCTTCAGAATCACCCCCAGGTCACCCAGAGCAGCCACTGGTTAGTCCTCTGCTAGGTTCAATATCAAAGTAGTTAGTAGTCTAGTTCAGCTCCACTTGGGGGCAAATTTCTATTCTAGTTTATATTGTTATTACTTTTGGTCCAGAAGTTCCTGAAATTCAGTTTCCTTTGTGCTTCCCACGCACGTGAGCCCCTTTTCTAACCGGTTGTTGAATTGGATAATTCCCTGGGTCCCATGGAGTCTGGCCTCCACGGGCTGCTCAGTCTGTATTAGAAGGTCATTTCTGAGTCTTAAGATTCACTTCAATCCTTTTTTGGAAATAAAATACATGACATTATTTGTAATTGTAACTTGCTTTGAAGTTACAGATGTTTCAGAAGAAGAATTCTGAAAGAGCATGATTGTCTTACCATCCAAGGAATTCTTCCTTGCTTCATCTTGTAGAACTGGAGAGGCAACCTCTGCACCAACATGGCCATCTATGATCAGAGGCCAGTGTCAAGGGAAGGTCCCTCCAATGCCAACTTGACAACATGAGACCCAGTTCAATTGTTCACCTCGACGTTGTGTCTAGAATTTGAGTTAGAATCACTGATTAGAAGATCACTAATTAGATGGTCACAGACCTGGGAGAACCATCCAAGAAATTCCAACCCAGAGTCAGGTCCTAACCATGAGAACAGGAAACAGATGTCTAAACAGGAGCTAGAATGGTGACCTCCAGGAATCTACGTGGTATCATCATTGCAGGAACATCTCCTTTGCCTTGGCCTCAGGTTGCTGGTACAGAACTATGTTCTCTCCTAAGTTGTGACCATTCTTGATAAATTAGAGGTATTTCTTGAATATCAGCCATGAGTAAATCACAGTACATGTTGCCATGTTTTCGAGGTATCTTTCACCTCATGTCACTTACTTCATTGCCTTTTGTCTTCCGCCTCTTCTACTTATAGTCATTTCTTCTTGTTTCTTTTCTACTCATGTTGAGATTACCTGGTTCAGTCCTAAAACCTGTCCAAGAGATTATTAAGGAGGAAAGGCTCTGGGCTATTTTCTCCTGCCATTTTAGAGTGTGCAGAATGGCAGGGTGTGTACAACTTTCATGATATTTTTTAATGGCTGTTGCTGTGTCAAGCCCAGGAAAAATACGAGATGGGGCATGCTGCCGTCCATTGAAACAAAACTGTGGTTCCATGTGACAGACTACACTTGCTCTCCTGACAGGTCTAAATAGAAAGGGCTTACTTGTTCAGCAGGGGAAATCATGCCTGGAAATAACGCCTGTGTAAATGTCTTGAAACTCAGACTGCTGAGTTTGCATTTGTTTAATTTCTAGGTTCTGCAACTACACAGTTGAATTTTTGTTGAGTAGATACGACGGCCTTTGAAAATGTACATACTTAGGAAATCACTGACTTCTTTATTTTTTTAATACTGCCTTTCATTACATTCTATCAAGGCTGCCTGTGTTCTCTGCAAATTGTTCGTGATCTCAGCAGACCGGTTGGACTAGGTCAGAATTCCAAACTAAAGTAGCTTGAAGCATGTGTCGTTCACAGGCTTATAGGAGACTTGGGGAAGTTTAAGAAAGCTCTGTTTGTTTTGCCAACTCACGAGTCCATATATTTTGCCAGCAGTATCCAGAGTAAATGAAAGTACTATGCACCTTGTCTTTCTTCCTCGTCGATTTTTGTATAAAGTGTTTAAGGAATACTAAGAACCATAACTCCTCTCAATTATTGTGGTAGAAAGTGAGGCATATAAAGGATTGAAAGTTAAAAGATAAGGCATGTTAGAAGTCATGTAGTCCAATCTCCCATCAAATTTGGAATCCTTTTGTGATAATGACACAGGTAGCTCTCCAGCCTCTGCTGGAACCCCTGCAGCAGTGGGGAGCTCACCACCACCTAAGAGCCCCTTTCATTTTGTACCACTGTGATTACTAAAAAATTCTTCATTTTTCATCGAAATCTACCTCCCTGAAATTTTCATCTGTGGTCCTGTTTATGCCCTCTGGAATGGAAGAGAGCAGAGCTCATCTCATCTTTCCATGATAGCCCATTAACTCTCCAAAGACAACACTTGTGTGGGCCCCATATGTCTCCCTTTCTCTGGGTTGAACATCCCTGGTTCCATCGCCACCTGGGACATGGGTTCAGTGTTCATCATCATGCTTTTTGCCTGGCCTGTTCTTAACATACAGCACCAGGACTAAATACAAGAGTCTCAGTGTGATCTAAACAGTAAAGAATCTAGAGAGAAGCTATAACCCCATCTCTGCATTATACGTCTCTTGATATAGCCCAGGTTGTGTTAAGTTTCCTGGCAACTGTGTCACAGTCCTGACACACCTCATTAAGCCAGGACTCTCCCATCCTGTTTTTACAAAGTTGACCTTTTTTTTTAAAGTATAGTTGATTTACAATTTTGTGCAAAGTTGACTTTTTAAATTCCAGTACAGGAATTGACACCTCTTTGTTAAATTGCATCCTTACACATTTACACCATAATATCAGCCCATGGTCATCATTTAGGGTCTTGATTCTGTCTCCTAGAGTATCTTACCAGCTTGCCGCCCAAATCTTTTCCAAGTCAGAGATAGAAGTTAAGCATGACAGAGTAAGCAGAAAGCTGGGTCTTATCACCAGACAATTTTCCTCAGGTTGAAGCTGACAGTAATCCATCGCCCAGCCACTGATTGCTTAATTTTACTATCTTCTAGACCCTATTTTTTCATATGACTTAAAGAGTGAGCTAAGAGATGTCAGCTGCCTTGCTGAAATCCTGGGATGCTATTTCTACTGCATTCTCTGAGCAGTGATCCCATCAAAACCAGAAATGAAGTTTTGTTGGCATGACTTGGTCCTAATGAAGCTTGAATCATCTGCCACTTTCCTGTCTACATTCTGAGTGGGTTATGGTTTGTTTGCCAGACCCAGAAAGATCAAGTATACAATTCATGTGGAATTCCAAGACTTAGTTTTACTCCCTAAGAACATCAAAACTTTCAGAGGGTGGGTGGGAAGATTTAAAAGTGTCTCATGGAAAATACAAGTGCCTCATGCACATCTGGATTGAGTGACAGGGAAAATGTCAGGAAAAAAAAATCCTCCCTTATGTGTATATGTTATAAAAATGAAAAGAAAACAAAAACGTAAGTCACTGTAATTCTTGAGGAAATGGCTGATAAAATTGGGATATGATTTAAAAACAGAAATGGAGGCTGGATATTATTTAAAAAACAAACAAAACAAAAACTTTGAGTCGCTGAAGCCCATGGTGTTACACATCTCTATTAGAGAGAAAGCGAGATGAACAGAAATATGGTAGAAGGCAACCCCATCAGGCAAGGCTAGGAGTCAATGGGAGGGGTTCCTTAGGAGAAAGATGCCTAAGCCGGTTCCTTGACCATGGAATGGGCTTGTAAATCCCACAGAATGAAATGCAGATTAAAAACACACACCAAAGTGGAGAAAAGGGAACCCTCCTACACTGTTGGTGGGAATACAAATTGGTGCAGCCACTATGGAGAACAGTATGGAGGTTCCTTAAAACACTAAAAATAGAGTTGCCATATGATCCAGCAATCCCACTCCTGGGCATATATCCTGACAAAACTATAATTCAAAAAGATAAATGCACCCCAATGCTCGTAGCAGCTCTATTCACAATAGCCAAGACATGGAAACAACTTAAATGTCCATCGACAGATGAATGGAGAAAGAAGATGTGGTACATGTATACAATGGAATATTACTCAGCCATTAAAAAGAATGAAATAATGCCATTTGCAGTAACATGGATGCACCTAGAGATTATCACACTAAGGGTAGTAAGTCAGAGAAAGACAAATACCACATGATATCACTTATATGTGGAATCTAAAATATGACACAAATGAACTTATCTACGAAATAGAAACAGACTCACAGACATAGAAAACAGACTTGTGGTTGCCAAGAGGGATGAATTGGGAGTTTGCCAGATGCAAACTATTAGGTATAGAATGGATAAACAGGGCGTACAGTATAGCACAGGGAACTATATTCAATATCCTGTGATAAACCATAATGGAAAAGAATATGAAAAAGAATGTATATATATGGATAACTGAATCACTTTGCTGTACAGCAGAAATTGATGCAACATTATAAATCAACTATACTTCTATAAAATAAATTTTAAAAAAATAAAATTAAAAAGACATACACACCAAAAAGAACCATCATCACAAAGCTCCCCCAATGCACAGCCCAGGCACTGGGAGCCCACCCGCACCATGCAGGAGGCTGAATTCAGTTCACCTCCAACATCAGTCTCGCTGTCTTTCCGTTTTCCTGTTTGAGTCTTCCTCAGATACCAGGTTTGTGAGAAAGGTCTTACAAGTCCTGCTGTAAGAGAACTGGGGCATGCAAGCAGCAGCCCAGGACCCTCAATCTTCCAAGCCCTGCCCTGTTTTCCTAGAGCTGTGCTTCAGTTCCTCACGCCCCTCCTTTCCAGCATCAGAAATGACTGAATCCTGAAAAACGCTGCTGCGGAGTTATTTTTGGCTCCCTTCCCTCCAGCCCCGGAGTCTGCCGCTCATCGACAACCATTAACAGCTGTTAGAAGGGGCTTTCAAATCCCTGGCTTCTTGCTGAAGCGCTTTGACACCAGTTTTCTATGAGCTCAGCCACACTGGAGAGGTGAAAGAAACATGCCAGAAGAGTTACATAAAATGCCCTTCGTTTGGGGAGTCTGGTTTTTCTCCCTTTTGTGCAGGAAAACTAAGCCTCTGACAGAAGCTGTGAAGGCACCGCCCAGCTGAGTCCCTGTGCAGGCTGATGAATCCAGATGATCTCATGTGACGGCCCCAGCGGCGGCCCTGGGTCATTCTCAGGGCCACGATCAAGTCTGTGCATCCTTGGTGTGAGAATTTCAGCATCCTGCCCTCACCGAGCTGCAGCCATTCCACTGCAGCATCTGGAGTTCTGGGCTAGACACGGAGGAGGTGGCCTGTCACCACGGAAGCTGGAAGCTGCCTCCAGGGCCCCCTGAGGCCACCCGAAAACCCAAACCCAGGAGCCCATGGCTGCCGGTGAGGCTCCCACGTGGCTCCTTCCCTACAAAGGACTGAGAACTACAGTAGATGTTTGGAAAGTTCTGTGCTCCTTGTCGATGTTGATCCATTAATTCACACTAGTTCCAGAAAGGATACCGATGATGTTGCAGATCCGGGATTAATGCTTCATGGCTACCTATACTTTGCCACTTCTTACCCCTTCACTTTTTAGGGCAGTCACCCCCGACCACAGAGGAGTGACACATCCTCTCCCCCTGTTCCAGACAGGAAAATACGAGAGACCATGTCCAGATGTCTCCCACCTCAGCACTTAGCCAGAATAATTATTCAGCCTCCTAATCCCAGTATTTCCCATCATATGAATATTTGTAGCACAACTTGGAAGTGAAATGATTTTAAGTGATATATGAAGAACTTGATTTCAGAATCACTGTGTTTATCTTAATATGTATTCGAAAAAGTGTAACTCACATGTTAAACCTGAGATTTCACAGATAGTGTTGCTAAGCTAAATTTAATTTGTAAACAAAGTGAGTTGCATTAGAGAAAATATTAAAAATTGTGACATTAGGTCATAAGTGTCTGTAGTTTGGGAGACACTCCATAATTCAGTAATTTTTCTGTCCACTAGTCCTGTTTTGTGCCATCCCTCCCCAAAGAAAGCCACAATGGCAACTTATTGAGAACACAGGTCATGCCTATTTTCATAAGTTTTGTAATAAAGCATAAGGAAATATAAGGCTTTTTGCATTAAGTACATTTTTAAAAATTATTTATTTATTTGTTTATTTATTTATTTGGCTGCACCGGGTCTTAGTTGCGGCACATGGGATCTTTGTTGTGTCGTGAGGGATCTTTAGTTGCGGCATGTGGGATCTAGTTCCCCGACCAGGGATCGAACCTGGGCCCCCTACATTGGGAGCACAGAATCTTAGCCACTGGACCACCAAGGAAGTCCCACATGAAGTACATTTAGATGAAAATACTTTTTATGTGTGTTTCTTGGTTATCTGATTTGTTTTTTTCTTCCAAAATAGTCTAGCTCTCCTGCTTGGGTCCCTAAGCGTCTATACCACCTCCTCACCTGCTTCTATACACTTCCTCATGGTGAGGGTAGAGAATGATGCTCTCCTTGATGACTGCCCTGTGCTGAGAATTTCTTCAGGGCTCGCTTAGATGATTTACACTTACGCTAACTCAGTTCTTTGGAACCCACCTCTGCCTCTCTCCCTCCTTCTCTTCTCATGTTTCAACTCAGTGAAGTTCTAAGGAAGATCTATTTGTTTGGCTATTGTGGACATCCTCATAACTTAAATATAACTTCCCAAGAATGGATACAGAGGGTGGTGGATTTGATATCAATAACCCCATTTTTTATTGCCAAAGTGTAGGGTAGGGAGAAGACATGGCAAGAGATGAGGCAGGACAGGTCTTTGGAGCCCAATTATAAAGAGCCTTGAATGCCATGATTGAGGGGCTTGGGTTTTATTCTACAGGAAGCAGGTTGACAAAATGATTGTCATTAGGAAGATGAATCAGGCAGCAGTACAACGGAAGGATTCAGGGAGAAAGAGACAATGGCCAGGTTGTTGCAGTGGCCTAAGCAAGAAGTAATGAGGCTGTGAAATTAGGCATGTTTGTTGGAAAAGAAAGAGATAGATGACTTTTAAAGAGCAAAGGGAGAGGCTTCTCTGGTGGCACAATGGTTAAGAATCTGCCTGCCAATGCAGGGAACACGGGTTCAAGCCCTGGTCCAGGAAGATCCCACCTCGTGGAGCAACTAAGCCCGTGTGCCACAACTACTGAGCCTGCGCTCTAGAGCCTGTGAGCACAGCTACTGAGCCCTCATGCCACAACTAGTGAAACCTGCGCACCTAGAGCCCGTGCTCCGCAACAAGAGAAGCCACCACAATGAGAAGCCCGCACACCACAATGAAGAGTAGCCCCCGCTCGCCGCAACTAGAGAAAGCCCGCGCACAGCAACGAAGACCCAACGCAGCCAATAAATAAATAAATAAATAAATAAATAAATAAATAAATAAATAAATAAATTTATAAAGACCTAAAATTGTATCATAGTTTTCAGTGATACATTCGGCGACTTACTCGTTTATTATCTGTTTCTTTCTCTAGATCAGTGTTGTCCAATACCATTTTCTATGGAAATGTTCTTCTGCACTGACCAGTATGGTAACCACTAGTTGCATGTGACTATAAAGCACTTGAAACGTAGCTAGAGGAACTAAGGAACTGAATTTTTAATTTTAATTAATTTTAACGTAAAGAGTCACACATGGCTTAGCGACCACCATTTGTACAGTGCAGGACAAGAGTACAAGTTCCAAGCATCATGCCTGCCTTGTTTGTCATTATGTCCCTGGAGCCTAGCACAGTGTCTGGCACATAGTAGGCACTCAATAAATATTTGATGAATGAATGAAAAGAAACCCTATAAAACAGAAGTAAGGATTATGTCCTATTCAAACCAGTAGTCTTCTTTATGGGGAATTTTGGCTCCCACTTAAAGAAGAAGGAGGAAGATGGAGATTTCCCATAGACATTGAGGATATTTCCCAAAGGTTTAAACTGAAGCTCCCAGCATGAGCAGGTGGAGCTAAATCATAGGTGAATGTCAGACAGTGGTGGGAACATCCAAAGTCAGGGTCTGTTCTGTGGTTCCTGCCTTTCTTGGTCTTCATTTCTGGCTCTTACAATGCACAACACCCAAACGTTTTCCTGAAATATGTAAGGGTAGTAATCAAAATGGAAGAACAAATTTTAGGAGGAATGAGAAAAAGAAAATGTGTTAGAGCTGCTTTGTTAGAATGGCTGTAGAGATGGGGGAGATCACACATGATCTGGAGTGAGGAGCTCAGGACTCGAGCCCCACGACTGTGGGCAGGTTGCTTAAACTCTCCGCACCACAGTTTTATAGAAAATGAGAATAAGAATCATTCACACTTCACTTCCCAAGCTGTTGGAAGGAAGAAGTGACATAAAAATAGATAATGACAATATAATCCATAAATTTCCATTCAGATGTTTATTATAATTCACACACACTGGACTCATAGCTGAATGTATGTCTGAAAGGCACAGTTACGTTAAAATACAATCCTGATAACGTGCCTTTCGGAAAAAGAGAAATAAGAAGTCATCAAATTCTAGACGCCTGTATTCAAAAGAGGAACTGAACAATCCAAAAACAAAAAAAAGACTTTTATCTCTCTTAATATTACTATTTAAAAAACTCCAGGCAAGTTGATACCACAACTTCCTTCTAGTAGCTTATGATTCAGTAATGCTTGTTGCCAGGAAGTTCCTGATCCAGTGGCTACCTCCCCCTCCCCACTTGCCCAGGACCACCTCGCATGTCCCTCTGTAGCCCTTCATACCCTTCCCTCATCTTCCCTGCTCTGTACTTTTATCCCCTGCCTTTGGCCCCCTGTCCTAGCAATGAATTTAGGCTCTTTTCTCCATGAACTCATCTCCCCAAACTCACAACTTCGGCAGCACCTGTAGCCTTCTATTAAGAAATATCTCCAGCCACCTGAGTCCCACAGAACCACCGCTCTCCCTCCTGCTCCGCCCCCATCTGCCTTTCTTCACTCCCCGTGATTATAGCAAAAGTTGTTATCATTCCACTTGTACTCACCAACCACAGACATGGAGCTCTGTCTAACCCTGTCAAATCACATCACATTGAGGTGGACCAAATCACATGCTTCCTGTAGGTAACAGCTACTTACGGGAAAGACTCAAGATTTGGCCCGTGTGTCAGATTCTCAGTGCTGTGCCCCAGATGCAATATTTTTAAAAGAATTCCTGTTGAAAATGGTTATTACACTGCCACTAGAATCATTTTCTCATAGTACGTCATCCCATTTCTTCAAAGACTTTCTTAAATATGACCTCTCTCTGATCTCTTTGTCATTTTATTTCTCAGTTTAATATACTTATATTAAATAAGAATAAGGGGCCATAACAATAAACAATTTAAATAAAATGCTCATCAGTTCAGGAAACCTGAACATCAGTTTTCAGTTTTCACCATCATGTTCCCCAATATTCTTCCTCATTGAGAACATGTTCTCTTTCTAATTGTATTTAAAGACAGGAATCACTATAAATCTTACTGGCTTTCATCATACATAAGCTTGAATAATTATTTTCTGTCTTGCATTTGAGTTGTATCTTTTTTCTTCCCAAAATATTGCCATCTCATTGAGCCTAATCAGAATTTATACCATTTGTCATCTTTAAACTTTAATTCTAATTCAGGCATCTCCTTAGGCTTAACACATAAAGAATAAGGCCCCTCTAACCCCCGTCATTGGTAAAAATACTGAAAATCAGTGGGCCTACAGCCAGTCCATAGTATACCTGATTGTATTAACAAAAGGGTAAAATTGTAGATATGCTAAAATTATACAAAAGATACACAGAATGAAAATAATGTATTTTAAAATCCTATGATATAAAGAAATAAAAGTTATACAGACTTTACAAAAAAAGAGAAAGCAGCAGAAGGTTCAACACCTTGCAGCGGAGGCCAGTGGGGTTCTGCAGATGCGCTGTTAGGTGATTTACCTACCTAAGGTCTGGGTTCTCAGCAGGTGTCCTCAGGGCTGAAAGGCATTAAAGAAAACCCACACCTGGCACTTCTGCTCCCTCTGGAGGGTGGCCACTCAGGCGTGGTACCTGATAGTAAGGGTTAGCCCCAGTGGTCTAGCTCTGTTCCCAGATAAACAGTCTAACCTGGATTCTAATCATAGTCATAAATCAACCTAGTATAAAGGTACTTGTAAAGCATTTTTCTATACAGTACTGCATACAGCCAAACTTAGTCCCATCTTCATACGGAAAGCCAGGTGTGTTTTTCACTTTTCATTTTACCGAGGCAGGAGTCCTCCCTTGAAACGGATTTTTTTTTTTCCTAATATGCAAGTTACATAACTGTGAGAAGAATCTTCAGTTCACATTTGCACTACTTGAAACATTTCCATTGTTTCATGCATTGGTCCATGCAAATGCAGGTTACATTTTTTAAAATTCTCAATCATTATCTTTTTATTTACTTATTTATTTATTTTTATTTTTTTGGCCACGCCACGCGGTATGCGGGATCTTAGTTCCTCAACCAGGGATTGAACCCATGCCCCCTGCAGTGGAAGCACAGAGTCCTAACCACTGGACCGCCAGGGAATTCC
The DNA here is from genome assembly GCF_965194805.1 of Balaenoptera borealis. NCBI lineage: Eukaryota > Metazoa > Chordata > Mammalia > Artiodactyla > Balaenopteridae > Balaenoptera > Balaenoptera borealis. Next base: position 67,624,600 of record NC_138873.1, read on the forward strand.
CCAGGTGACATTTTTGGTGGCCCAGTGGCTAGGGAACAAAGGCTAGGATAGGCAGTTTAGATAAATTGCATTCCAGAAGTTTGTTGAGAAATTAGTTGTCTGAACTGCTGAGAGTGTCTTTTATCCTGGAAACAGGTTATGAATAGTGGCTACTTTCTTAATTCAGCTCCCAAATCTCCTATCTGTATCGCCTATTCATTTTTTGAAATTTATTCAGGGAACAGATATTTATCATCATGCAAAGAGAGAAGGAAATTAATTCTGTAGTCTAGGAATAAGTGAAGGGCTATGACATTACAAAGGAGGAATAGATAATTCTAATGAGAGAAAAAGAGAAGTTCTCGTGGAGGAGAGGAGGTGAGAGTGGGATTTCAATAGGTGGGGAAAGGCCCTCTCGAGTTTAGTGTCCCTCCATTATATGCTTGTCACAACTTTCTATATCTCTGTCATTGCAGCTTGTACACTGCATTGTAACTGAAGTATTGCTTGTCCGTCTCCTCATTTGGACAGTAAGATCCGTATGCAAGATTTCTGAGTGGTGGTAGTGGTGATGTTAATTTTGATCTGCACGTCCACCATCTGGGACAATGCCAACGTGGTAGCCATTTGGTTAACGTACGTCAAATAAATGAAGGGTCTCCTTTAGGAAAGTTCTAGAGGTGGGAAAATGTGTAGTGTATGTTAGGTGAGAATGAGAGGAAAGACTGGAACAGAATCATTGAGAGCCAGAGGCCTGAATGCCAGCAAAGACGATCTCATTGGATTCTAGTTCTGATGCATTTTTTTTTTAAGCCACACCTAACTTCTATTCATACTGTTATTTTTTTTAATGGGACAATTCTTTGGAGTTCCAGCTAAGGGACCCAGTGCCAAGGATGCAGGAGCTTCCTCTGGGGAGGGATGGAGATCTTAGCACAGCAGTCACTTACCCCTATGGATGGGTATAAACGAACCAGTGGACCTACCCACACCGGCCACGCTGGGAGTTCACAATTGGGAAACGAAGGGCAGTTGCTTCGCTGAGCCTTCCTGAGGTCTCGCCTGCCATTCACTTTTAAGTCCAGCTTATTCATAAAGTGAGGGCTGTTTATAAGTCAGGGACAGCATGTGTTTTATAAAAATGCTTTCAGTATCAGATTCTCTCTCTCTCTACCACTCGCACAAACATACGTGAAAATTTTGGCTTTTTTTTGCATTAGTAATTTATGTCTCTCCCTCCTCCCTTTTAAAGTTAGAAGTTACTGTTTTTCTGTTTATTTTGTATTTTTTAAGGCTAACCCAACCCAGGCAGTAAATTTAGGCTGGAGCAGCAGTCACCCCGGCTGCTGGCAAACAGCCTGGAATCAGGGCCTGGGCAGCCTCCTCTGGCTAACTGCAGAGTTCACCCTCTAGGCTTCGGTTTCATCACTATAATTATGAACGAGAAGTCTAGAGTTAATTACAATGCATGAATGGGAGATATTCCTGGACTTATTTGCATTAATTACTTGCTGGTAGTTCCTCTGCTGAGGTCTCCATCCTTGTTTTTACAGAGCTTTTGGCAGTGTTTCTGCAGTTGGTGTGTGAATTTTTATGATCTGTTGCATGTTATTCATGCAATTTCCTGCTCTGTAATGGTATCAGTTTTCCAGACACAGAGGAATACAGACTAAAACCCAGGAGCCTGCATTAGCATAAAATGTCCCAGTTCTGTCAGTTTGATTAATTTGTCTCTTTGTCTCCACTCTATATGATAAGTGCTATTAATGGTTGCAGCACTTCATATGTCAAAGTCTTTCTTCCTAATGACTTGAAAATGCGGTTTATTTCCCCTTTTTGTATTATTTTTCTCATTTAGCATTCCACTCAAGTATAGATTTATGCCATGCTCTTTCATTATCTTACTGGTTGCAGCACTGGAGTGATTACATATGGTGTAGAGTATGCGTAAAGATGTGATCCCAGGGGCAGCAGCTGCTGATGCAAGCTGAAAATAGATCCAGCGTACGCTCAGCACTTTTCCCAGAGGCCTTTTATTTATTAGTAGCAGTCTCGGTACAGGACAGCTTGGATCCTCATTTAGCAAGATGACTTTTTGCCTTTCCCAACACTGCAGTGACTTTGCTCTATTTACTGACACTGCTGTGTAATTTTTTTTTCACTGCCTTGTATCTCAGCAATGACTGAACCTAACATAAATTGTAATATAATCTCGGTATATAATGAACTCAAGAAACGACAGGCTCCATTTGAAGTAATGGAGCTTGACAGATCTAAGGTTTAAATTAAATAATCCTATTTGTAAGACAGCATTTGTACATGGTACAGTGCTTTAAAATGAATTTCTATTCTTCTCTAGTGCTTCCTACACCGTTTTTAGTATTCTCCTTTTCAAAAGGACTTTTTTCCAGAAAGAAATGCATTGCCAAGCCAACAGCGCTTTCATAAGGAAAGAATAAAATGAAGTTTTTTTTTTACCCATTTCAATCACTGAACTGGAACCAGCATCATTAATGATTAGAGATGGGTAGTTATTAATCCAAGCTGGCAAATCCAAATAGCTTAGACTTTCCATCAGCACAGAACATCTGTGATAGAAATATAATAGCAGAATTTAGGATTAAGATAATAGCTAACCTTCTGCGCATGTTTTAGGTTCAAGTAGGTATTTTTCAGTAAATCTGAAGAGTCCTAATAATGAATATATGTATGGATTTTCTGACTACACCCAAGAAGAGCTATTTTGTAATGTCATTCTTCTCATTGAAAGATGTACGTTAGACAGGATGAGGAGGAAGTTCATTGTACATACTAACAGATAGCATTAAGCTAGGCATTCCTTGCTGCATGATACATTTTTCCAAGTTGCAAAAATAAAAAATAACATTTAATAGTTTATAGGCAGATGACAATTTGAGAGTATTACCTATTGGCAGGACCTAGTCATCTGATGAGGAAGCCTTAGGAAAAATGGATTTATAGATAGAGAGCGGACCTCCTCCTGATGAAATAGGAAATGTAGGAGGCAAATTAGTATATTTGCTTTTTGCTATTTTGTGTGTGATTTTACCTGCTGCAGGACCAAGCAGCCATTAGAGAAGGCAATTCCCTCTTTTAATTTGTCATTACCCTGAAATAGTCCCGTGGGTTCTTCTGTTAGGTAACAGAGATTTTATTAATTCCATGATCGAATGAAAGTTACATGGGGTAAACACATGCTTTCCTGCTGGGTTGGGTTAAAAATTAAAACAATGATTCATGATAAAGAAGTACAGCACAATAGATTCATTTTAGTGGATACATGACCCATAATGTTGTTGAAAGAGCAGTAATTCAAACCATTCCTTGGAATGGGTTTCCTTATCCCTTGGAAATAAGCAAACCAAGGGGCATTTCAGCTGAGTAAGAGAAGCCTCCTTTATCCTGCTCACATGCACAATTGCAGGAGAAAGCGTAAGACCACAACATTCCATCAGCTGTGATGTCTGTTCTTTCAAGTTCCTTTGGGAGCTTAGACTGCTAATAGGCTGCGTTGCTGTAGCTAGGGCAGCCGTCCGCACCCTGCCTTAAAGATGCCCTCTGTCGGAAAAGGTGGAAGGCGAGCAGGAGCTTGCCTGCGGCTACGGTGCCTGCTTTTTTTTTACTTTTTATTTTGTCTTCCTTTCTTTCCCTCCCATCCTGCTTCCCACTCTCATACAAAGAGCACCCAAGCTTGTTCTCCAGGCTCATCCCTAATTCCCTCCATGGTGACACAGTAATGTTACAGCTGATTTCATTCTCTGTCTAGTGGCCTCAGAACAGGGGGTGATCTTGCTTGCTATGGGAAGAGTGATACTCAGACATGACAGAATGAATTAAGGATGGGGTTTAAGTATTAACTCTTTAATTTCCTAGCTCTTGTGGTTCTAAATTAGATTCAGTGTTGTTAAAACTGGGAGAGCGTGAGCATTTATATGTATGTGTGTCTGTCGCCAAAACCAACAATTCAGTTGTTGGATCAATTGAATTGACCTTGTTTTTCTCGTGAAACACATCGACTGTATTATGAAACAAGCAGTCCAAATGAAGAGAAACATTTCGCATATCTTGTCAAATATTTCATGGGGACCTCTGAAGGCTGATATTTCCCTTCTGCCACCAGATCTGAAATGAGAACAAAAGCACTTCATTTTTGACAAGTGGGACGTTGTTTTTTTCTGAACCTTTTTACTTCCAAGATGTCTTCTGAGAGTTATCTCAGTTTGGGCTAAGCTTCCCAATAAATGATGGAGAGTCTGAAGGAGGCTCTGGGAGCCAATGATAATAGCAAGTGGTTTGTAAACCGAAGACTAAAGGAAGAAATGCATTACCAAATAGGGGCCAAGGAGAGAAAGAAGAAGGAAAAAACCAACTTTATTGAGCACCTGTTGTGTGCCTAGTGAATATGACGATAACTTGAGCAAAATAACAAAGATTTTAGTATCAGAAGAACAAAAGAAGAAGTTCAATGAACTTACAGGGTTGGCTTTCTTTTAATGGAACACTATGTTTTGTAGAAGTGTTTGAATAGAAGAAAGAAAAGGGGGAGAGACAGAGAAGAAATAAATGAAGTTGTTCAAGTCTCTTTAAAGAGGTAATAATAAGATGGAAGAATTTCAGCCACTAGGACAGAACTAAATCAGCCAATTTTAATACCAAGGTAGCTGCTAGCCAAGTAGAAATGTAATATTCATTTTCATTCCTGTATTCCATTAGCAGAATTTCTGCCTCTTCAGATCCTTTTGAAAATAGAGAAGTCTGCGTCTGAAGCTTTGCCTGGTCGAGGGTCTGCCTCACCCAGAAAACGTCCTCAGGAGGCCAAACTCAGTGGGATTTTTTTCAGTGGATAACACAAGCCAATTTTGAGTCTGATTTAAAACTCGCTGTATAAATTCCTCCTGGCTTGCTACAGCTGTAAGTGTCCTCTATTTTTTATTGCCCACTCTTTCCGTAGAGCATACATCCACTCCACTTTCCACACTTAAGATTTCAAGTGGAGGAGAGCTATTTGAAGGCCTACTCTCAAAAATGACTTGTTGAACCTTGTAGAACCTGCTTTAAAAGCTGCCACGAGTATAGATGTGTATGTGCTTATGTTGGGGTTTTTTTTTAGCTTTTAACTCTAGATTTTTTAATTGAAGTATACTTGATTTACAATATTGTGTTAGTTTCAGGTGTCCAGCACAGTGATTCAGATATATATATATATATATTCTTTTTCAGATTCTTTTCCTTCATAGGTTATTATAAAATATTGAGTATAGTTCCCTGTGCTATACAGTAGGTCCTTGTTAGTTATCTATTTTATATATAGTCGTGTGTATCTGTTAATCCCAAACTCCTAATTTATCCCTCCCCACCCTTTTTCCCCTTTGGTAACCATAAGTTTGTTTTCTATGTTTGTGAGTCTCTTTCTGTTTTGGAAATAAGTTCATTTGTATCTTTTTTTTTTTAAGATTCCACTATATGTGCTTACTTTTTGAAAATGATCTTTTTTTTTTTTTTTTAATAAATTTATTTATTTATTTTTGGCTGTGTTGGGTCTTCGTTTCAGTGCAAGGGCTTTCTATAGTCGTGGCAAGCGGGGGCCACTCTTCATCGCTCTGCGCGGGCCTCTCACTGTCGCGGCCTCTCTTGTTGCGGAGCACAGGCTCCAGACGCGCAGGCTCAGTAGTTGTGGCTCACGGGCCCAGTTGCTCCGCGGCATGTGGGATCTTCCCAGACCAGGGCTTGAACCCGCGTCCCCTGCATTGGCAGGCAGATTCTCAACCACTGCGCCACCAGGGAAGCCCGAAAATGATCTTTGACCCAAGAAAATTATAGCATTTGTATTTATGGGCATGCAGTTATGCAGTGAGCTTTTTTAAGGTACTGTTTTAAACAAGCTAGAGCCCATATCCCTCTAGTTTTGGTTATGTCCTGTTCTTCTGAAAGGATACACATGCTTCATTAAGCTAAGATTTATTAGCAAGGCCAGCAGGTGATAATGGGACAGTAATTTTTACATATCAATTTTGACTTGGTGCCCTTACTTCTCAGCAAGGAGAAATATTAAAAGATCTTGCTAGTGCAGCATGATGCATGGGAAGTGAGAAAGTCAAGGGGGTGCTTTTCTTCCATGATATACTGGGAATCATAAAACCTTGGTCTTAAAAGTCATCTGACCCAGCACTAAGGAAAAGGGCTATATTTTCTCTTTGGTACATCCCTTGGGTCTAATCTAGTGATGATGATGATTAAAAATAACCTTTATTGAGCATTCACTATGTGCCAGGCACTGCCCTATGCACTTTACCTGTTTAACCCATTGTCGCTATAGGATTGCTACTGTTATTACTCCCATGGGCCAGATGAGGAAACTGAGGCAAGAGAGATCAATTAACTTGCCCAAAGGTCAGCTCCTAAATTAAGGAGCCAAAATATGAGCCTGGGCAACCTGACTCCAGAGCCCATGTTCTTAACCCTTGGCCTCAGTGATGACAATAGGAATGCTCATTAAAGATTGCAAGTGCTGGGTTTTTAACAGGTGGAAAATAAGGCCTGGGGTCACAAACGTGTCAGCTGTAGGAGTGGAGACAGCAAGTCTCTCCAGCCTTTGTTCAAGGTTTCCCTGTGCCACACAGAAGTCCCTGTGAACCCAGCACTAGAAATATGCCTTTACACAAGAAATAATGAAAAGGATGCTGAAAAAATCTAAATGTAAAATGAAAGCAAAGAGAAAATACCTGAGATCTGATATTTTCGTGCTTTTTCTTCACTTTACCCATTGATGACTCCTCAATTCACGCCACTTGATCACATAAAGACCTGAATATCTAGGTCACCTTGGCTTACCCAAGGACTTGCCTTTGTCTGCAGCCTCAATTTTGAAGCACTGAAAGCATAAGACACATCTGAGGACTTCCCTGGTGGCGCAGTGGTTAAGAATCCGCCTGCCAATGCAGGGGACATGGGTTCAAGCCCTGGTCTGGGAAGATCCCATGTGCTGCGGAGCAACTAGGCCCGTGCGCCACAACTACTGAGCCTCAGCTCTAGAACCTGCGAGCCACAACTACTGAGCCCGCGCACCTAGAGCCCGTGCTCCACAACAAGAGAAGCCACCACAACGAGGAGTAACCCCCGCTCGCCGCAACTAGAGAAAGCCCGCACGCAGCAACAAAGACCCAACACAGCCAAAAATAAATAAATAAATAAATAAATATTTTTTAAAAAAAGACACATTTGAGAAATGAGCTCTGTAGATTTTATAATAACCCAGTGTGGGGAATTCCCTGGTGGTCCAGTGGTTAGGATTTGGTGCTTTCACTGACATGGTCCAGGGTTCAATCCCTGGTTGGGGAGCTAAGACATCCCGCAAGATACACGGCGTGGCCAAAAAAAAAAAAAACCAGTGTGGTAGGTAGAGTAATGGTCCCTCAAAGATGTCTACATCTTTTTGTTGTTGTTGTTGTTGTTGTTTGTTGGGTTTTTGGGGGGTTTTTTGGGGTTTTTTGAATTTTATTTCTTTATACAGCAGGTTCTTATTCGTTATCCATTTTATACATATCAGTGTATACATGTCAATCCCAATCTCCCAGTTCATCCCACCACCACCCCACCCTCCCGCCGCTTTCCCCCCTTGGTGTCCATACGTTTGTTCTCTACAAAAGATGTCTACATCTTAATCCCCAAAACCTGTGAATATGTTACCTTACATGGCAAAAGGGACTTTGCACATGGGATTAAGTTAAGGATCTTGAGATGGGGAGATGATCCTGGATTGTCCAGTTGGGTTCTGTGTAATCACAAGAGTTCTTACAAGAGGGAGGCAGGAGGGTCAGAGTCAGAAGGTCCACTTTGCAGTTTGAAGTCCACTCAAGTGATGATGGAAGAAACTGTATGGACCGTGGCCACGGAACTGGTCAGCTGCTCCCCAGTTAACACCAGACTTAGTGGACAGGAGGAAGGTTGCCTTTCTCCATCTGTGACTGTTGCTGTTTTCAACAAGGCATCTCATGTTATGCTAGTTCGTCTCTCTTCCATTCATCTTTATTTAAATTTTTTAAAAAATGGACTCCTCACATTCTGTAAGAACTTTCAGCTCTTTCTTATTGCCAGACCAGAATGATTTATTGGGCAAGTTGACTGTTTTTAAAAGTCCTACATCATGCAGTAGCTAAAATAACTGGCATCAATGGTTGTCTTCCCTTAAAGAAAGCTCTAGGCTACAGAATGCTGAGCCACATCCCCCTCAATAATTTATGACTCTGAATCCTAAAGTACCTTGGTTGCTCCTGTGAACCTTAATTCCTGCTGAAACCGTCACACAGGGAAATATGAGGCATGTCCCAAATGGCTTCCAACTGGAACCTTACTGTCACTGACGTGGTGTCCAGGTTATGGCTTTGGTTAGTGAGTTAGAAGCACTGTGACCCTCTTTTAATCATTCTCAGTCTTGAATTGGGTCCTCACACACCGCCCGCTCTCCCTCCTTATGGTGTCTCTAGTCTGTTCACATCTCTCTTCCACACCGCACGTGCCCCCATCCCACCATCGTCACGCCCACCACAGCTGTACTTCTGCCATCCCTCGCTGTGGGCCGGGTTCTCTCCTGTGTCTTTGCGCATTCCTTTTCTTCCACAGGATCCACCAGTTCCCTCCCAATACCTCGCTGATCCTCACCCAGGCTTCAGCCTGTGTGCCACTTCCTCAGAGCCAGACCCCCTTCTGCCAGCACCTGTACGCCACCCATTCCAGCTCTTATCAGCTGCTGACTTGTCTCTCTCTCATCAGCCTAGAACCTCTCAGACCAGGCACCCTTTCTTCCTTATTCATTGTTTGATCCCCCCAGCACCTGAGACTCTATGGAACTATGGGAGGTGGTCAGTATTCATTTGGTAAAGGAATAAGGGGGTCTGTGCCCTACATTGCCAAGGTGGTCATCAGAAGCTTCCCATATCATGAACCCCTGTGGGGAGAACGGCCTTGTCACACTGCCTCGTCTTGTGACACAATCCTCAGCTCACACACCTATTCCAGCTAAGACTGTGGTGGAACTGGGACCCACTGGTCTCCACGTGAGGCTGCACGCTGGCCAGATTGACGCAGGTGCTCCCGTATCACTGAGTGGCGAAGGTGAACTAAAACGACCGGGGAGGTGCCAGCTGTAAAATGTTATTAACACTATACAGGTAAAAGTGCACCAAATCACTTAGACCGTTTACTCCACTCTTCCTCTTAAAGCTGAAGGAAATTCAGCATGCAGGAGGAAAAGCCTAATCAGAATGAATCCCCCTGTGCACAGACTTAGTGATGGGCTAGCAACTACAGATTGAGGAGTTTCATAAAGTCATGTTACCATCCAGGATGAACGAAGAACAAATTAAATGGCCTTTTAGGTTTCTTTCATTATGATCAGCTAAGAATGTTTTCTGTGTGATGAGCAAATGACAGATTCCAAATTCCCTTTTCCCGCCCAAAAAGTACACCCTTCAGATGCCACGTATATTTTTTGAGGCAATTGCCTTCTCCTTGCCTCGTTCTCTTTCTCTGACTTGCCCTGCAACCCAAATCTGTACATCTCTTGTGTCCTTGTGCTCCCTCTCCTGGTCTTTTCTGTTTTTCAGCAAGACCACGTTCCTAAACAGTGCTTCCCCCGACACCACCGCCCCGACCCGAAGGTGGGCGCCTGGCGGGGAGAAAGGAGCCAGCCCGTGCTGCAGGGCTTGTTGTAAGATCCATGGGGGATTAGAAACAGCTTCGCTTCTTCTCTGTTTGCAGTCCAGCTTGACAAAGCGAAAAAGGGCCATACTGGCATGGAAAGGAAACGTGGCTGGCGTCCTTTTTGAGAAATGAAATGCTCTCCAGGAAAAAAAAAAAAATTTATAATAAAAAGCACTTGATAGTACATTTTTGAAAATATGCTTCCCTAGAGATATACAGATGCATGTAGATGTACCCTATCAGTCAACAGTGCTGATTACCTAATTATCTGGTCAGGTGCAATAAAAGCCCCTTTGACATTCTTTTCCTTCCATATGCCAGATAAAGTGTTCTGGTGTCCACTCTGTGACTGTGGTGAGGCACAAACTGTATTCTCTTCCCACCAAGAGTAAGGATGTAGAACGGTCTTTGGAGCTGGCTGGGGGCAGTGCTTTGCTTCAGGGGCACAGCTGGGAACAGGGCAGCGCAAGACCCCATCCCAGAGCTGGCAGGACAGCACGCCCTCAAGGGGGACACTGGACTTCACGTGGCCTCCGTGGCTCTCAGTGTCCCCTGGAACTACCTGTGAACTCTGACCCCGCCCAGCTTTTTTCTTATTGCAGTTGCTTCTTAGACATTTCACCATTTTACTTTGTTACCTTATATTCTTTTTTTTCCTGTTTAACTTTCTGAAATATCTTCCCTGCTATGTCGTTTTTCCTGCTTTAGTATAAAAGTGGATTTTGATTTTGCTTTTTCTCAAGCTGATCGAGAAGTGCCCCCATGCCGCAGTTGTAAAATCCTATGAGTCTCACTTAGCATGCTAAGGAAGAAACAGTTTTGCTCGTCCACTTAACTCTCCCAGCCTTCACTTTCAAACCAGCTTCCAGCTCCTGCAGCTTCTACAGCGATGGTATACGGGTGCCCTTCTGAAACCCCAACTGTTGTGCTCTATGGCTTTCTAAGCACCATTAGCCTCTCCCGACAGATTGTTTCTGTTTCTACCTTGGCGTCCCTTTTACGAGGTCCAGTTGAAGTTTCATTCAAATGGATCAGAGGACACTGGTTTCTCTCAAACAGACAAGGGTGTTAAATCCTAGATTCTTTCCTAGACAGCCATGAGGCTGTTTGTTTTTTTTTTTTTCTTTTAAATATTTAGTTATTTATTTTATTTATGGCTGTGTTGGGTCTTCGTTTCTGTGCGAGGGCTTTCTCTAGTTGCGGCAAGTGGGGGCTACTCTTCATCGCAGTGCGCGGGCCTCTCACTATCACGGCCTCTCTTGTTGCAGAGCACAGGCTCCAGACGCGCAGGCTCAGTAATTGTGGCTCACGGGCCTAGTTGCTCCGTGGCATGTGGGATCTTCCCAGACCAGGGCTCGAACCCGTGTCCCCTGCATTGGCAGGCAGATTCTCAACCACTGCGCCACCAGGGAAGCCCCCATGAGGCTGTTTTTGACATTGGCCAAGGTCAGGGTCACAGTATTTGGAGGGTATGGGTTGTGTGCTCTCCTGTCCTCCGCCTGCTCGCATTCAAGCTTAGTGCTATCAGACAGCCCATACCCACGCCTCTTCTCGCACTTTCTGTTGTACCAGGAGTCTCAACAATGTATCGTTTAACATTTAATTATTCTCTGCAACTCTGGGATAGTTCTATTCTCTACAGTACATCCTCAGTTCCTCCAGGGTAAGACTATTTTTGCTTCTTTCAAATTCACCTCAGCACCCAACACAGCAAATGCTTGAGTAAATATTTTTGGATTGATTATTGACTCACATCTTGTTTATGCGAGATACCTAGGATGTACACAGAAATCCTCATGGCCCCAGCACTGCTCTGTGATCTAATGATTTCCTATCATTTAACCTTTTGTGAATACTGTATCATCTAATTGACATGAAAATGTGACCTTTTGTTAATTCTTTTGAAAGGTGTAATGCTAATGCCTTCTGAGAAGAAGTAACAAACTCTTCTTGACAATGCAGATATTTGCGAGATTTTATTAGATACATGCAGGTGGCACATGAAAAGTAGACCTCCAGGAATTTCTCATCAAGACAGGCACAACACATTAGCAGCAACATAGATGGACCTGGAGATTATCATACTAAGTGGAGAAAGTCAGAAAGAGAAAGACAAATACCATATGATATCACTTATATATGGAATCTAAAATATGACACAAATGACCTTATCTACAAAACAGAAACAGACTCACAGACATAAAGAACAGACTTGTGGTTGCCAAGAGGGAGGAAGTGGGGGTGAGGAAGGACTGGGAGTCTAGGATTAGCAGATGCAAACTATTATATGTAGAATGGATAAACAACAAGGCCCTACTCTATAGCACAGGGAACAATATTCCATATCTTATGATAAACCATAATGGAAAAGAATATGAAAAAGAATATATGTATGTATAACTGCATCACTTTTCTGTACAGCAGAAATTAACACAACATTGTAAATAAAATAAATTTTTTTAAAAAAGGCACCACATTCAGATAACAATGCAGAACAGCACTCATGTGATTGAATGCCAGGTCTGGGGGTCTATAGGCAGTAGCTATTGTCCAGGTGGGTGGGTGGGAGGTGTCCAGTTTAATTGCCACCTCCTTTGCAAGGGTTTCCCCTGGCCTTGCATTCCATACTGATGGACACCCCCTCCCCTGTCCTCCACAGATGTCACAGGTACAGTTGGAATCAGTAAAGCAAAGTGAAGAATGCATCCAGGCAGTGAGCACAGCTTGAGTGAACGCTAGAAGGCCAGAGAAAGGCTGGCGGTCTGGCTCAGGAGGATAACTAGAGATGAGACTGAAAGGGGAGTCAGTTGGGGGGCAATCTGGAAGATCAGATGGAAGGGAATTAAGTTTGCTCTCTAGGGACTTCACTGGTGGTCCAGTGGTTAAAACTCCGTGCTTCCAATGCAGGGGGTGCAGATTCGATCCCTGGCTGGGGAACTAAGATACCACATGCCACGCGGCCAAAAAAAAAAAAATAGTTTGCTTTCTAAAGCAGGGCATTGCTGCTGGAAACACAGTCCATGTCGGGAACATTTACCCAAAGACTCTCCAGCCTCCCTGGGATTGAGGATCCAGAAAGGTCATCAAGGTGCAGGAGAGAGCAAAGATGGTATCAACAAAGAGGAGAGAGGTCATGAGCGGAGAAGTGGTATTAGTTTTCCCTTTTGCTTTGAGTATCAGTATTTCTACCACAATGATGACTCTACCTAGAGATTCCTAAGCCCTGGGCTCCTATGCTTGTTAAAGAAATGACGGTGCTAGTGGTTAAGAATCTGCCTGCCAACGCAGGGGACACGGGTTCGAGCCCTGGTCCGGAAGACCCCACATGCCGCAGAGCAACTAAGCCCGTGGCCACAACTACTGAGCCTGCGCTCTAGAGCCCACGAGCCACAACTACTGAGCCCGTGTTCCACAACTACTGAAGCCCGTGCACCTAGAGCCTGTGCTCCACAACAAGAGAAGCCACCGGCATGAGAAGCCCGCGCACCACAACGAAGAGTAGCCCCCGCTCGTCGCAACTAGAGAAAGCCCACGCGCAGCAATGAAAACCCAATGCAGCCAAAAATAAATAAAATAAATAAATTTAAAAAAAAAAAAAAAGAAATGACAGTGCTGTCCAGACACCTGCTAGCTTGGGTGAGGTTTTCAAAGCTCCGCTGCTCTGGAAGGCTGCTGGTAATCTTCTGTGGAGGGTCCTCCCTGCCAGGAGCCAGGTATTTCCTACTCTAATAGTGCGAGGAAACTGGAGGGCTTGTTTTGCATTATGGTTTTTTAGGTTTCTGATTTCCAACTTCGATGACTAAAATTCCATCAAAATACTGGAACACCCCCCAAGTATTGTTGGTGCCTTAACTCGCATCCTTAAAGGTATATTCAGAAATACTTTGATTCACCCAGAACAAAACACCTTGTTTTGTTCTTAAGAGTTGGTGTTTGTCCAAAATCAAAAGTTTGTTTTCAGGATGCTTGGTTATCTTTATTTATAGCAGAAAAGGTGTTTCCCTAGTTAGGAGCTGTAAGTAAAGAGATCTTTCATAACAGTTCCAAGCCACATTCAAAATAGGTGGCCCAGAACAGCCTCCAAGGTGCATTTTGGATGCACCTGTGACTTATTTCCTTTTCTCACCATCCCCTGAGTTAGGATAAAAAGTGTGTTTCAGCCCCACAGAAACTGGATACAGCCACCCAGACACTGGTGGAAATTCTGTCTCACCTGCCATCAGCAGTGCTACCGGAGATGATACCACTGTCCAAAACAGGCCCCTGCCTTCATGCCCCAGAAGTCTCAAGTCCCGGCAAACTGCCCTTCTCAGCAAAGCTTGCTCCCTGTCCCCGTTGATGTCATTTGCAAGTCTGGCACCCTAGTGTCCCAGGGAAGGCTGTGGAAGGCTACAGGGCCAGAGCCCAGCAGATCCAGGCAAAAACGGCAGCCCTGGCCACGCTGATGGATGGAATCGGCTTCCTCTTCATTCCCTCCCTTGACGACGGGAATCACACATAGAAAAGATGAGAAATAGGGGGAAAGGAGAGGAAGTGGCTGAGTGACAAACTTGACTTCATGCTCCCATCCAGGAGCGTGAGTATTGTGTCCTAACGATTCCTGCAGCCCTGATTTCTACAGAGCTGTGTGTTCCGTCTGCTGTCCTACGGCTCCAGGGCAGCCGTTGTCCAGCTCACATAGGGAAGCTTTGTGTTGATGGCCGCTGTTTCAGTCCTTACAGAGCACAGATGGCGCCTGCATTGCATCAGCATTGACTCTTCCCCACTGGCAGAGCCCACTGTGGAAACAGGAGAGGGGAGTGGAAATCAGAAGTCCCTTTGGCAAAACGTCTGGTTTCCATACATGCATTTACCCCGGCTTACTGTACAGCCTTGGATAACCCAGTCAGCATGCCTTGACTTCTGGTTTAGGGTGGTTAGTAAAGGACTGAGATGAAGGAAACTAAAGACGGTAGAAATACTTTTATTGCTGTTGGATACCATGCCCATAAGGCAAAATCTGTAGCTTTGTTCCTTCTGTGAGCCACAGTAACACCCACTTCCACTGCAAATGGAAAAGCTCTGCTTGAAAAGATGATACACATCTTTTTAGAATTTTTAGTGTCTGTGTCTCAGAAGCCTTTCAAATGTATTATCTGAATTTCTTCAGCATGTCCCTATTTATTTATTCCTGTTTTGCAAATGAAAGGGGAAGTGGCAGCAGAGTTGCCCAAGTTGTCAAGGTCAGATTACTTTCCCCACTAAAGACCAGTGATCCTCCGTTGGTGGCACAGAGTCCTCATGGCGATCGGGGTATTAGTGGAATGTAAACCCACTTGCTGGCCTTCCCTGGTGGCGCAGTGGTTAAGAATCCGCCTGCCAACGCAGGGGACACGGGTTCGAGCCCTGGTCGGGGAAGATCCCACATGCCGCGGAGCAACTAGGCCCGTGAGCCATAATTACTGAGCCTGCGCTCTAGAGCCTGCAAGCCACAACTAGTGAAGCCCGCGTGCCATAACTACTGAAGCCCACACGCCTAGAGCCCGTGCTCCGCAACAAGAGAAGCCACCGCAGTGAGAAGCCACCGCACCTCAAGAAGAGTAGCCCCTGCTCGCCACAACTAGAGAAAAGCCCGCGCGCAGCAACGAAGACCCAACGCAGCCAAAAATAAATTTTAAAAAAATAAATAAATAAAAAATAAACCCACTTGCTTCCAGAGGTCAAGAAGAAAATAACATTTTCCATAAGAGATGTGTGATCTGTCAGTTCTTCAGTTTTCATTTCAGATGGAAAATATGACTTTAGTTCTTGAAGGAAAAAAAGATTCCCTAACCAGGTATGACAGATGTCTTCAAATATGTGATGGATTGTCATGTGAAAGAAGGACTCAAATCCTCTGCTTGCCCCGGCAGGCATTACTAGGGTTAGCTCAATTCAGTTCAACCAATAGTTTTTGAGAACCCACAGCGCATAAGGCTCATGCTTTAAACTGAAAGGGGGGAGGGGGAGGGAAACGAATATCCTGCTAAACTCATGACACCAATTATCACAGAAGCAAGCAGGTTTGACATTGATGTGAAAGTGAGAAGTATTTGGTGAATCATTGGCTAAACCAAGGAGAAGGGGAAGACAGAAGCAGTACTTACAGTTTCCAATGTCTATCTATCAGTGGGTGAAACAGGAGTAATTAACAAATTGAATTGGAGATTATTGCCAGGGTGATAAATAGAATTTCTTAGGTAACCCACGTAACCTGGCGAGCAAAAGGGCATCACATCGAGATATGGCTGAGAAGGAATTCCATATTCAAATTAAAAATGTTACCAACTGGGAAGAAAAGCAGAGCAGCACCATATATCCAGAAGCTCTGTAAGCAAGTCAAGAAACATGAGGGCAGGAGCCTTCAAAAGAGTACTGGGAAGAGATTAGAAAAGAGAGAAACAAAACTGATAGTGTAGTAGGAGTTCTTTATGGGTTATACAGTCAGAGCAATTACCAGCTCCATGTTCCAATTCCCATTTACAAGATTACGGCAAAGGAGAGGCATGATACAGAACTTCAACTATATAAATAACTATCAGAATTCTCTTCAACTAATAGAAAGAATACCTGAGTGATCATTGATGTGCCTTACTGGCAGTTTCACCTTTAAGAGGGTAGAGAGTTCGAGACTAGAATTGCTATTCTGGTCCTAATACTGACTAACTAAAAGGAACTGACAAGAGTATACATGAGAGAAACCTTAGAAGAGACCATATCATTTTAGAGAACATGATCATCAAAGAGGAGATTTTGCACAGTCCAAAATATTTCAACACCTTTTTATTGTGATTTTAAAAAGCACAACATGAATTTACCCTCTTAACCATTTTTAAGTGTCCTATACTAATGTCCATCAAACATTCATCTTACTTTAAAAATAGTCACATTGTTATGAAGCAGATCTCCAGAACTCATAACCCTGCAAATCTGAAACTCTATACCCATTAAAGAACCACCTCCCTTTCCCTCTGACCCCAGCCCCTGGTAACCACCATTCTACTTTCTGTATCTATGAATTTGACTACTTTAGGTACCTCATGTAAGTGGAATCATGCAGTATTTGTCTTTTTGTGACTGGCTTACTTCACTTAGTATAATGACCTCAAGGTTTATCCATATTGTAGCATGTGACAGGATTTCCTTCCTTTTTAAGGCTGCACAGTATTCCATTATATATATATATACCACATTTTGTTTAGCAATTCATCCATTAATGGACATGTGGGTTGCTTCCATTTCTTGGCTACTGTAAACAGTGCTGCTATGAACGTGGGTGTGTACAATACCTCCTGCTTTTGATTCTTTTGGATATATACCCAGAAGTGGGATTGCTGGATCAAATGGTAGTTCTATTTTTAATTTTTTGAGGAATGTTCGTACTCTTCTTCCATAGCAATTGCACCATTTTACAATCCCACCAACTCTGCACAAGACTTCCAGATTTCTCCACATCTTTGCCAATACCTATTTTCTCCTTTTTTGATAGTAGCCATCCTAGTGGGTATGAGGTGACATCTTATTCTGGTTTTGATTTGTATTTCTCTGATGATTAGTGATGTTGAGCATCTTTCATAAGCTTGTTGGCAATTTATATATCGCCTTTGGAAAAATACCTATTCAAGTCTTTTGCCTTTTTTAAAAATCAGATTATTTGATTATTTTGTAGTTGTTGAGTTATAGGAGTTCTTTATATATTCTGGATATTAATCCCTTATTAAATATAGGATTCACAAATATTTTCTCCCATTCCATAAGTTGCATTTTCACTCTATTGTGTCCTTTGATGCACAAAAGTTTTTAAACTTGATGTAGTCCCATTTGTCTATATTTGCTTTTGTTGCCTGTGCTTTTGGTGTCATATCCAGGAAATCATTGCCAAATCCAGTGTTATGAAGCTTTTCCCCTATGTTTTCTTTTAGGAGTTTTCTAGTTTGGGGTTCATGACCTTTTGAGAGATTTTTTTAAATAAGAGAAATGTAGAAATTACACATATGCAGGGAAAGATGACTCAGGAGATCTATGAATGCCCAAAACAAAGTTCAGATGAGGACCTTTTTTGTTTCAACAAAGGAGAGTAATTGTGCCAGCAGTTCTCTGTTTAGCTCAATTTTCTTTTTTTTTTTTTAATGGTAGAAAAATATGAACGACTATGAAAAGGTATATGGACCCACAAAAACAGTATCAAGAAAACCCAAGCCCAAAATGAGTGGAGACCTTTCAAAGAGGGACAGATAAGGAAAACAAATATATTGTTCTCTGTGGAGCAAGAAGACGAGGAAACCCAACAGCTGCTCCTTGGGGCTGAGCATTTAGTATTGAGGATGACAGAGAGCCCTGAGTTACCTCTATATTGTATGTCATGGAGAATGTTCATTAGATGGAAAACTGAGAAAAACTTGGAGAAAGAAATGGAAACCCCAGGTAGAAGAAAACGCCTAAGCCCCCAGTCTGGAGGAAGTAAAGCTCCCAAAGTACAGAAAAAAAATAGACATAATGATGGTACAACTTGTTACGGTCAAAATCTTTGAGAAACTGTGGAGCCCAGCAAAGCATCAGAAGTCTGGAGATGAAGAAATGGCATTATAGTTTTCAAAAAAAGGAAGAAAGTGGATCTTAAAAAGTTTGCCTAGAGGGACTTCCCTGGCGGTCCAGTGGTTAAGACTCCACGCTTCCACTGCAGGGGGCGCGGGTTCGATCCCTGGTAGGGGAACTAAGATCCCGCATGCCGCGTGGCACAGCCAAAAAAATGAAAAGGAGAACAGTTTATATAATAAAAAAACAGTTTCTGAATATCTAGACAAGTGTACACTCTTGGGTCAAGAAATCAATTTTGCAAGATTAAAATGGACACGTGGCTTATCAGTAGCACGTGCTAGAAACAAAAAGCTTAGAGATGGTAATTGGTAGCACCATAAGTAACAAGTGGCAATGAAATAAATCATTGCATTCATAGAAAATAGGCTCTAGACGGAGGGAGGGGACAGTTCTGTCCTCTGTTCCAGTGACTGGAGCATTTACTCAGTTCAGGTATCTGCTGGGGACGTAGCCAAACTCAAGATGTTTCAGAGGGGGGCGATGAGGAGGGGAGAGGGGCTCGTAACTGGTTAGGTTTCAGGGATGGGAATTTTGGCTTAATAGGAAGAAGCATTAGAAGGCTCTGATGAGGAACTGAACTTCTCAAGACTAGAAGCTTTAAAAAATGGTTTGTGTTTTCTGGTTGAACATCAAACGGTTGCTGGTTGGTTTGAAAGGACTAGAGGGGTCTAGGAGGTAAAACCAAACCTTGACTCAAGAAAATTCTTGTCTATGAAGATCATTGGTTTCCTGAAAGAGGGGAGAGGGTCATTCAGATGGAAAATAGGTAATTTTTAAAATCTTTTTAAAAATAATTTTCTGTTGGAGGTGGTTTTTCAAATGAAACTGTAAACCTAGATGCAGGTTTTACTACTTCATTACCAGTGAGTGGGATGCTTTTCACTTTCATTTTACACTGAAAAACGTAAAAAGTTACTACTATCTTATACCTATTTTAAGATCTACACTTATACTGAAATTGAATTTTTAAAAATTACTCCATGAGCTTCATTATATAATCTTTCAGAAGAGAGACTTTCTGTTTTCATTGTATGCTTTTAGAGTAAATATGAATACAGTACCTTATATTTGAATCACATATGACTTCTGCCCATCGCTTACCTGGAAATATAACCATCTGTAGCTGAATGAGAAAATAATTAAGGCCACACATGAAGGAGTGAGATGAGGGGTAAAACCACCCGGGTGAAATGAAGGTTCCACAGGGCCAAGGTGTTGCCGGTTCCCAGGAAAGACGATAATGAATGCTTGCTTCCCCTTCCCTGTTCTCATCAACCTGAGACAACCAAATGCCTCAGGGGCAGTTTCGGCTGTTACGTAGCCTCATGATAATTCTGAGCCAGCTGACACAGGCAGGGGCCACGTGACTTGCCCCCTAAACATCAGCTTTATCAGGCTGCCTTTCTCATTTGGAACAAAGCTTTGGTCCCTCATGGCTCCCCGCCAGAAAGGCGTTTCTGCTTTGATTCCTTCCAGATTCCAAGAAATGAAGCTGAGCTTAGCCTGCTGATTTATCAAATTCCTATGCGATAGAAGAGCTCCCTAGATTTACGAGGTTTTACCAGGCAGGAAAGGGACTTAGCACTTAGCTTCATTCTTTGGGAGAAATCTAGCCACTGCATCTGAATAATATAAATAGCGATAGAAGCAAATGTGAGATTCATCCTTCTCCCTACCTGGGAAGTACCACATTCAGTTGGCCAGACTTCTTTGGATAGAGCTGTATAAAAGTGAATGTTTTAGAGAGTGCAATAAAACTCGAAATATGAAACATCATTCCTTTTCTGGTTTACTTCAGAGAGACAGCAACTGGTATGAAAGGAGCAGGAGAGTTGAACTCTGCAGTCAGAAGGCTTGAGTGAAGCCCTGGCTGACCAGACATGTGACTTTGGGAAAATCCCTTCACCTTTCTGAGCTTTCTGGGCTTCACCTCATTTGGCTTCCTTGTCTGTAAAATGGATGAGGATTGAGTCAGGGAAACAGAAACCATGACACACCTGTTGCAAATAGAGGGGGTGTAAGACAGCGAATTGGTTACACAGGTGCTGGAAAACTGAAAGAACAGGAAGTGGAAGGAGAGTTAACCCAGTGATTAATGATGGCAGGAAGCAGCTCTCACTCCCGCGGCTGGAGGGATAAAAGGGACCTCTGAGCATGCAGGAGGGGCTGCACCTGGGGAGAAGACCACCACTTCCAGACACCCCACCAGGGAAGGACAGAGAAAGAGAACAAGAAATGGGAACCACAGCTTCTTTCCTCCTACCTCTGATCTCCCACCAGTGCCCCCTACTGGCAGAATAAGTCACCTGGCAAAGGAGCCTGGGAAACAAAGTTGAAAAACTCCCAGCCTCAGGGGCTTCCCTGGTGGTCCAGTGGGTAAGACTCTGAGCTCCCAGTGCAGGGGACCTGGGTCCGATCCCTGGTCAGGGAACTAGATCCTGTGTGCATGCCACAACTAAGAAGTCTGCATGGGGCTTCCCTGGTGGCGCAGTGGTTGAGAATCTGCCTGCCAATGCAGGGGACACGGGTTCGAGCCCTGGTCTGGGAAGATCCCACATGCCACGGAGCAACTGGGCCCGTGAGCCACAATTACTGAGCCTGCGCGTCTGGAGCCTGTGCTCCGCAACAAGAGAGCCGCGACAGTGAGAGGCCCGCGCAACGCGATGAAGAGTGGTCCCCGCTTGCCGCAACTAGGGAAAGCCCTCGCACAGAAACGAAGACCCAACACAGCAATCAATCAATCAATCAATAAAATAAATAAATAAATAAGAATGTGAATTTCAAAAAAAAAAAAAAAAAAAGTCTGCATGCTACAACTAAAAGATCCTGCATGCATGCTACAACTAAAAGATCCTGCATGCCACGATGGAGATCCCACATGCTGCAACTAAGGCCTGGCGTAGCCAAAATAAATAAATATTAAATATTTTTTTTTAAATTAATAAATAAAATAAAAACTCCCAGCTTCAGCATTAGAAACGGGAACATAAGGAGAGTGGGTATGACATATGACATATAGGAGAGTTGCTGAGAAAGTAAATCCTAGGGGTTCTTATCCCAAGGAGAATTTTTTTCTTTTTATTGTATCTATATGAGAAGATGGATGTTAGCTGAACCTGTTGTGGTAATCATATGTAAATCAAACCATCATGCTGTACACCTTAAACTTATACAGGGATGTATGTCAATTATTTCTCAATACAAGTGGGGAAAAAACAAAAGAAGAGTGGGGCATGAGGCTGAGAGACGAAACTGTCCTGTTATGTTTGTATTAAACTAGTGCTACTTTAGTTCATAGATAGGTAGAGAAGGATATATAGATTTGTTTCTGATCTAAACTTAGTTTTTGAATAATTTTTTGTTAAAGTTTTTTTAGTTAAAAAAGTTTGTATTAGTTCATGATTTAGGAAAACTACCAGATGTATGTTTCTGCAAACCCTTGTGACAGAAGAAATCATAGCGGCAACCTGGATCATTACAGGATCCTTCCTCAAGAGTTACTGGATCTGTGAACTGACTCAAGTGTGGGATGATGACTCTATCACAGAGACTCAAGCAGGGCTTTGTCCACTTAACCTACATGATTTTCTTTTTTTTTCACCAATCAAAAAGTACCTTTGTGGGCTGACTATGTATTTCAGTCCAAGATACTCATGATCCCGCCAGCCACCGCTGACCTACACTGCTGATGCCAGTAGCTGTGCCAGCTAGCCTTTGGAGTTTCACTCAATTGGAGTTCACTGGCTCTACCCTAGGATGCCGTCACCCCACTGAGATCAGGTAGCAGAGCCCATTTCAACCTGTGGGGCATAGGTAGCAAGTGTGTGTTGACAGGGCCAGATTCAAGGGCTTATGACCTGTGCAATTGCCTAGGGTCCCCTGCTTAGAAGGACCCTGTCATCATCTTCAAGTTCTGAATCTCCGAACAAGAGGACCACCTTTCCACTTTGCACTGGATCCTGCAAATCATGTAGCCCGTCCTGGTGCTGGGAGGACAGTTGTGATTAGAGGCCCAGGAAAGGCCTCACTGAGAAAGTAGCATTTGAGAAGAGCCTGAAGGAGATGAGGGAGTGAGCCAGGCCTTTCTTTGACTTATTCTGATGAACTTCAACTCAGCCTTCAACACTTGGGGCAAAGGTCACCACTTCTAGGAAGGCTACGCTGACGCCCTTAGGAGTTACTACCCCCAGCTTGGTCCCGCCTTAGCACCCTGCAAATACCTGTTACATACTTAGATTACATTGTAGACATTTGTGTTGAACATCTGTCTCTCTGGTCACCCTCTTAGTTCCTTGGAGAAGGAGACTATATATTGTTCATTTTTGTAATAACAGCAATAATAATAGCTGTTACTCAATGCTAGAAGCTATTCCATAGGTTTTACTACAAGGCAGGCACTGTTGGTCTTACAGTTGGAGAAACTGAAGCACAGAAAGATTCAGTAAGAAGCCCAAGTTACCCAGCTGGTGCATCATAGAGCTGGAATTTGAATCCAAGAAAGCTGGTGCCCTCAGATGTCACACAGTGCACGGTCAGTGCCCAGAACATGGTTGGTGAATGAATGAGTAAACAAAAAAGAGTAATGATCACATAGAGAATCTCAGGGACAGATTTACAAAAAGGAGAGGAACTTTGTATTTTGGCTGCAAACCCAAATTCAAGCCTGCACAGGAGAGAAAAGACACTTAATTTCATGCTTTTAAGCCACATTCACTAACACAAATTTTTTTAAAACCCACTATATGAAATTATATACTTGTACATATAATCAACTTGCTTTAGTTTTTGTATTGTTACTTTAGGAATGGAAACAGGTTGTTTGGTCTGGCTCTATCGTTAACTAAAACTAGTACCAAAATAACCAGAAGCTTTGTTGAAATAGTGATGTTAATTTAACAAATACATCCTGAATGTAGTATGCTTATAGAGCATGCTGCTTTGGGGAGAAACAAGTGATAATATGGATATTAATTATAGAAAATTAAGATTGGAAGCGATGCCTCATCGCTAAGTCAGTCTTCAGCCTGCAGAATGGGATGCAGTGCATTGTGGAGGTGGAAGGGAGGAGTGAGTTGTCACTGGTGCTGTTTTCTTTATTTGACAAGTGCCTTGCTGTGCAAATACAACCCAAGTCAGTGTTTTCAAAAGCCCATCGGCATAGCTTTGTTACCTCCTCTTGCCTGCTCCAGCAGCGTAGGAGAGATCCAGCTCCATTAGGACATGATGTTGCTAAAAGTAAAAGATTCCGTGTTTTGTGAGGCTGTGGTTATGGGACCTTGAGCAGCGTGCCACCCCTCTCCTGGGACGCAGTCCCCAGATCTCCTGACCCGTCAGATCAGGCTCGGGTAGATGGACTCAGTGCTGCAGCCATGAATATACACTGCCAGAAGCAGCAGAGAAGACCTTCATCACATGGCTTGAGTAGAAAATGCTGTTCCAAGTCTTATAAAAATTCCCAAACCCTATTTTCAATTTATGCCTGAAGCCCAGATGCCTGATCCCTGTAATAATCCAGAGTGACAAAACTGTTAGAAGTTTCCTTTCACAAGCTCTGTCCAGCAGCACACGGACCGCGTCCTGAGGGAATGAGCTCCCCAGCCCTGCAAACAGCACCCAATCATGCCCTCTGCCAGCTGCGTTTTCATCACTTCATCTTCCTTTCTTCCACAGCAGAGAGATGATACGTCAGAACCCAAGGGAACAAAGGGTGGAGGGTCATAGTTTCAGTGGGTCAGATTTTCAACCCATGAGTGGCGTGTGGGCTCACACCACAGTGCACGAGTCTGGTAGTCTGACCTTGTTTCTTTCAGGCCCGAAACCCAAAGGTCAGAGCCACTCGCCTTGGGTGTGCCAACTGCTGGATGAGGTCACCGCCTCCTTGGGAGCAACCAGAGAGCAAGGCGGGATTACTTCCTGACCTCTCACAGGTCTTAGTCCCCCAGGGCACCCTCCATTCTGCCCAGTACGTGAGCCAGTCTCATCTGTAGCACAATGTATATTGCACATTATGGAACCATAATGTGATGGAAAAAATACTCTTCAGAATGATCCAACCAAAAGATTCCATTCAAAATTCAAGACTGTTATCCCAGGTGCCCCTAATACTGTATTTTGCATTTGTTTATCATTCCTTTAGGCCATTCCTGACCGGTGATTTTTAGCCTAGATATGTCTGCTTCCCTGAGAGTAGTGGAACACAGCTCCATTAATACCAGTGAGCTGGGACTGGCTTGCTGTTTCTCATCACTTCATTCCACTGTAACTTGATGATCATTACCTTTTTTTTTTTTAATTAATTAATTAATTAATTTATTTATTTATTTATGGCTGTGTTGGGTCTTCGTTTCTGTGCGAGGGCTTTCTCTAGTTGCGGCAAGCAGGGGCCACTCTTCATCAACGTGCGCGGGCCTCTCACTATCGCGGCCTCTCTTGTTGCGGAGCACAGGCTCCAGACGCGCAGGCTCAGTAATTGTGGCTCACGGGCCTAGTCGCTCCGCGGCATGTGGGATCTTCCCAGACCAGGGCTCGAACCCGTGTCCCCTGCATTGGCAGGCAGATTCTCAACCACTGCGCCACCAGGGAAGCCCGATCATTACCTTTTTAAATAACATTGTTATGGGTCATTAGTTTTGTGGGTGATTCTCCACCTCCTACCCCCTCTTATTTTTCCTATTATCAGAGCCCTACTTGTTACAAACAGAAAGTAAATAACAATGCAGGCTTGTGGCCCCAGTTTCATAAACATGCAGGTTCACGTTGGTACCTGGATATTTGCTTTCTGAGTACGTGAGCTTAAATGATTCCTCAAAATGGAAAGACAGTGCAAGCTACTCAAGATGGAGGCTAAACCAATATTTAGAAAGCCACTGCCTATTTTAACACTGGCCTGCATGTGTGATGGGCACCCACTTTCTGTTTTGTGTATTTGGAACTATTGCAACTGGGCTGAAATGCACCAGAGATGGGTTCCTGGAAGGGACAGCAGTGGCAGTTCAGAAGGTACCCATTGTATCAAAGCAACCCTTGACCCCGATCGGACCCAGTCGGGGGCAATTCAGTACACTCCAGGTGTCCTGCTTACAAGTCCCTGCTTCAAGGGATCCCACAGACCTCAGCAGTCTCCTCTTCTCCTGAACTGGTCAGGATTTCTTTGTTGACAACTAATCATGTCGTCTTGTGACATGTCATCTTGCCTTTCCATTGTTGATTTACATGGTTCCTGAAAATTAACTTATTCTTCTTATCTCCTCTTCAAAGCTAAATTGTAGGTTTCTTGAGCACAGGGCTGAGTCTTGTACTTAACCATTTTCCATAGCACTTAGGTTGGAATCCCAACTCTCTACTTACTAGCTCTAGGACCTTGGACGCACTCCTTCACCTCCTTGCTTCTCAGTTTCCTTGTCTACAAAATAGCGGCAATCACGCCTGCCTTCCAGTGCGTTAGGAGAACCAGCTAGCGCGGTGCTGGGCACTAGCAGGAGCTTGGTGAATAGTAACTGACTCTCTAGACAAAGCCCTGCGCGCAGAAGCTGAGCAAAATTTAGCAGAATTAAATACAACAGAGCATGGTTTAAACTCGCAGGAGGGAAGAGCTAATTATGGACTCTCGAAATTTCATGGTGAGGACACCGTTTTCTCTGACCTAGGATTGAATGACATATTACAACCCTGTTTTTATTCATGACTTGTTCATGACCATGTGACGATCATTTCAAGCTCATCGTGTCTCCTGAGCCCCCAAAGGATCAATGAACTGATTTGGGATGTGGAGACTGTGCTTATTGGCATCCTTGGACCCACTCATACATTTAAGTATTAGCTTGGCCCTGAGTGGAGAAGCTTTCTGCAGCTCCTTGCTGCCATGAGGCAAGTGGTGATACCCAGGACTGATCTAGTGATCCTCAAGAGTATCCCTTAGCTTCTTCAGGAATTTTCTTTAAAAGCAGCCATAGCAGGGGATAGTGGTACAGCTTACTGAGACCGCATCAAAATAAAAAAGAAATGGGGATGAGAGTATGAGGAGGACTGTATAAAAAAAACATAAATAGCATCAAGATGAGTTTCCCCGATTTCCCGTATAACGAGTGCATCTGCCAAAACTCAAGATGTGTATTATCCACTCTGCAATTGGCAGATTGCCTAGGAGCGGAGCAGAAGATGCTTCCTGATGGAGGGGTCAGCTCTGCCTTGATTCTGCTATTTTCTCTTTGTGGTGGAGCCGTGTTACAATGAAGAAATGGGTCCTGTGACATTCTCATCAACCTTCTTTGGTTACTTATCAATATGCACTTCCTTACCTTACACTCCCTTTTATAGGTTCCTGGGAGAAAAGTACGTAAAACAGACATTTGCTGAATCTATTGCCATGTCAGCTTAGTAGAACAAAAGTGTAGGTCAGGTGAACTCCCTTTCAATATAGGTGCTAGGGGACGTGACAAATAAGCACCCCTGCCTGCCATTGATTAATTGGTGTAGTTTGTTGGTTTACACAGTGCCTTGCTCCAAAAGTAATTTGAGACAGCACTCACCAAGCAGAGTGTGTTGTCACCTTCTGGACACTATAGTTGTATGTTAGGGGCACAGTTAGACTTCAGACATATTCAGTAATATACAAGCTTTTATCAGATGTTTAGAGACCCTCCTTAGTTGCAGGGTTACAAAGAGAAATGAAACAATCCCTGATCTGAAGAAGCTTTGCTGTCTACTGGTAGAAACTGACACAATTAAGTACAATAAAAGGGAGATGGCAATGATTGCCCTTGTAGAACTATAATGTGGGTCTTGCAGTCATGGGTTTTTGTTGTGGTTTTTTTTTTTTTAAACCAAACATCTCAGGACTCATTATCTGATGGAGAAATTTTTTTTGAATTTTATTTAAAGTACTTCAAAAATATTAACAATTAAAATTCCATTCAGCTATGTATCTAAGAAGTTTCCCTTACTAGGCATTCCCTTAGAATGCAGTCAGTGATATAAAATCAGCACTGCCCTTGGGGAAGGCAGGGTGTTTCCTTTCTTCGGCTATGGGGGCTGAGAGGATGGTGTCATTCACTCTCTAAGAAGTCTGCAGAGGGCTCCCAGTAGAGTTGATGTCTGTGTTGAATCTTGAACAGCAGATATAGGTCCTCACAAGAGTTTGGGCTCTGTGTGCTGTTCTGAATTCAATCCATGTGGCAGTCAGCTCCAAAGCCTGCGGGTTCATCTTGCTCTGCACTTATTCCCCTAGCAGATATTTTTTAGTCAC
The DNA here is from genome assembly GCF_965194805.1 of Balaenoptera borealis. Taxonomy (NCBI): domain Eukaryota; kingdom Metazoa; phylum Chordata; class Mammalia; order Artiodactyla; family Balaenopteridae; genus Balaenoptera; species Balaenoptera borealis. Next base: position 67,652,159 of record NC_138873.1, read on the forward strand.
TGCTACTGTAGCTTCCAGCAAGGACCCCATGACCTCTGCTTTCATTTGTTTTGTGCACATGATTCATGGACCTGCCTCCCCTCCCTTCCTTATAGGGTCAGCAGTGCTTGCAAGAACCTAGAGGATGCGTGGGTATGTGTATAGGGTAAGGAAGCCTGCCCTGAACACCAGCAAGTTTAATCCATTTTCATTCGAAAGAACAGCTGGCCTTAGGCAACATATTTCTAATGGTCTAAGTCATTCAGCGTGTGTGTGCGTGCAGGCATGCGCGTGTACACAAGCTGTGCATAAATAGCATGTTTCCAGTCTGCAGAAAATGTGTAATGGACTAGCAGCACATGACAGTAGGCTCAGCCCCTGAAGATTTACCAGGAAAGAAGACAGCTGCGTGGCAAAGCTGCTGCTTATAATTAGGGAAGGAATTGCCCATGTCCTGTGCCATTCAACAACTTCAGCCATTTAAATGACAGCCGGCTTGTTTAGCTCTGTAACCACCCTCCACCCTTTTTAGGGGCCAGGAGTTAATTTCTTTTTTGAGAACGCTGCTTTGGACTGTCATCTCTAGTGTCATTCTAAGATGGGATATGACGTGATGACTGGAAAATCTCAACTAGAAACCATGATGAATGAGCAAAAAACAGGAGTTGCTTTCAATGTCTCTTTTTAACTTTGTGAGGGAAAAACTATTTTCAAAACCCCGTGGACTTTCCGATTTCTAATAGGGCCATATTGCTAGTTCTGCAGTTGACCAGAAAACTATAATGCTTTCTTTGGCTCGAGTGAGCTGTAAGAAGTATCACAGCACTCCTGACGTACAGTGGCTCTCAACAGGACGGATGGGGAGGGAAATTAATAGGCTTCCCATTGTTACTGTGCATTTTTGCCAGGATATTTCATTAGTGTAAACACTGAACCCACTGTCATCTTGTTTAGCCACTTGACCCTGATGATTTTCAGTTCTGTGTGTCGTGATGAGTAGAGCGCTGGCATGCACGAGACAGGCCCTAATTACTGGAAGCAGAATCACTGCTGACCCAGGACGAGATTAATTGCTCCTTTGCAGTCTTTATCCTGGGACATTAGCGCTGTCTGGTTATCTTGCTTCAGTTGAGGGATTCGGGACAATAGCAGTGCTGATGGTAACGGTCGGCAATTCCCCTGTTTGTTTTGCAGGTCACGGCCAGGGGGTTTGGGCCACTGTTGCAGTTCGCCTACACCGCCAAGCTGTTACTCAGCAGAGAAAACATCCGCGAGGTCATCCGCTGTGCCGAGTTCCTGCGCATGCACAACCTGGAGGACTCCTGCTTCAGCTTCCTGCAGACCCAGCTCCTGAACAGCGAGGATGGCCTGTTTGTGTGCCGAAAGGACGGTGCGTGCCAGCGCCCGCACGAGGACCGTGAGAACAGCGCCGGAGAGGAAGAGGAGGAAGAGGAGGAGACGATGGATTCGGAGACGGCCAAGATGGCTTGCCCCAGGGACCAGATGCTTCCAGACCCCATCAGCTTTGAGGCCACTGCCATCCCAGTACCAGAGAAGGAAGAAGTTTTGCTGCCGGAGTCCGACGTGCCCGCGGACACCAAGGAGAGCGCGGCAAAGGACGCGTTAACGCAGTACCCCAGATACAAGAAATACCAGCTTGCATGTACCAAGAATGTCTATAACGCATCATCACACAGTACCTCAGGTTTTGCAAGCACATTCAGTGAAGATAACTCTGGCAGCAGCCTCAAGCCGGGGCTTGCCATGGGGCAGATCAAAAGCGAGCCGCCCAGCGAAGAGAACGAAGAAGAGAGCATCACGCTCTGCCTGTCTGGAGATGAGCCTGACGTCAAAGACAGAGCCGGGGACGTGGAAATGGACCGGAAACAGCCCCGCCCCGCCCCCGCGCCCGCCCCCGCCCCCCCTGCCGGGGCCGCCTGCCTGGAGAGGTCCAGGGGCGCGTCCTCCCCCTCCTGCTTGAGGTCTCTGTTTAGCCTAACAAAAAGTGTGGAGTTGTCCGGCCTGCCCGGTACCTCTCAGCAGCACTTTGCCAGGAGTTCCGCGTGCCCTTTTGACAAGGGGATCACTCAGGGTGACCTTAAAAGTGACTACGCCCCTTTCCCGGGCAATTACGGACAGCCCCACATGGGCCAGAAGGACGCGTCCAGCTTCACAGTGGGGTCGCCCCTCAAGGGGCCTGGGTTGGAGGCGCTCTGTAAACAGGAAGGAGAGCTGGACCGGAGAAGTGTGATCTTCTCCTCCAGCGCTTGTGACCAAGCGAGCACCGCGGTGCACTCGTATTCTGGGGTAAGCAGTTTGGACAAAGAGATCTCTGAGCCGGTGCCAAAGGGCCTGTGGGTGGGGACTGGCCAGTCCATCCCCAGCTCACAGGCCTACCCTCACGGTGGGCTGATGGCTGAACACTTGCCCGGAAGGATGCGGCCCAACACCAGCTGCCCGGTGCCAATCAAAGTCTGCCCTCGCTCGCCCCCGTTGGAGACCAGGACTAGAACTTCGAGCTCGTGCTCGTCCTACTCGTACGCCGAGGACGGGAGCGGGGGCTCGCCCTGCAGCCTTCCTCTCTGCGAGTTCTCCTCCTCGCCCTGTTCCCAGGGAGCCAGATTCCTTGCCACAGAACATCAGGAACCAGGCCTGATGGGAGATGGAATGTACAACCAAGTCCGACCCCAGATTAAATGTGAGCAGTCTTACGGCACCAACTCCAGCGACGAATCCGGATCGTTCTCGGAAGCAGACAGTGAGTCGTGTCCTGTGCAGGACAGGGGCCAGGAGGTAGGGAACCCAACTAAATTCAAGCATGTGATCCACCCTCAGTCCTTTATCTGGACTCTCCCTGCCCCCCCACCACTGCCAGATGGTTCTTGTTTGTCAAGATTAAAGGTTACAGTACAGGGACTGTCCCCCTCATCCGTAGAGGCAGGAGGCTTCAAGGCGATTCCAAATTAACCACTTTGTCCTAGAAAGCACTTGAAATTTGATCGAGATTTCAGTACTCAACAAGCAGAGGCAAAGTGCCTAGTGAAAACAGTTAAGTCAATGCCTGAAAGTGTGCGCAGGTACTTCCGATCCCCGCCCCCCTCTCCTTCTCCTCTGTCTGCTTTGAAAGGATGCCATACCCCTCACCCTCATCCTTGCCCCTCGCCTCTTCAGCGTGAAGGAAAATATAGAATCGCTTTCAAAACTGACTGTTTGAAACGAGAGAGATCCACACTGAACAGGTGCTTTCCCAGCACCTTTAAGTTTCCTTGTCGGATGGGACTCTGGAACCATCCCTTGTCCATTCATTTCGATGCAGGTGATGGACAGCTCACCATCCGTCCCAGTCCCAGTGTCACTGAAGAAGCACCCTTGTCAGTCACACATAACTGTATAATGTGTCATTTCCCAAGCTCCCCACAAATGGTGAGAGTCATTTTAAGGAACAGTGGGGCTGTGTAGCAGTCCACCCTGAAAGCAAAGTACTTTCTAGATAAAAATTCCCAAAGGCGCCATCTGCGTCTTCCCAATGCTGGGAGAGGAGGCAGGAGCAACGCCAGCCACATCGTGAGCAAGACTCACGTGGCCAAGGAGAGAAGGAATAGACGCCCTCAGATGCTCCCCCTTCCCCTGTAACATGAGAGGCCCCCGGAAAGATCTGAGGGTGTCTTGTGTCATGATCTGGCACAGTCTTGCTGATCGACAAGCAACCAACCTGAGGCTGCCACCTGTGTCTCAGACCTGCCTCCGGAGCAGGACAGAGCGAGCCCGGTGAGAAGTCCCTCCCGAGAGCTGCTTCTCCGAAAAACACAGGAGGAAATGAAGCGTGGTCCTCATTATGCCAGTGCCCTCCGCCCGCGTCTGCGCTCCCTGGTTATTAGCCTCTAGCGAAGCAGGGATGTTAACCCAGCCAGACAGCAGAAATGCCACACAGGGTGAGGTGGCTTTTCACAGAGCCACGTGCGGTTCATTCAGCCTCTGCGAGGTTGGCGAGAAGCACATGAAGATTTTAGATCGGGCATGTTTTGAAAATAGATTCCAAAACTTCCTGTGCCAACTACAGAAGTGCCCTGTGGTCACTTCCTCGTTTTCTAGCTAGCCCGGTCCCCGCTCTTCTGTTACTGCCTGGCAAAGATGGAGAAAGAAACATGCTGAAAGGATTTAATTTAGCTAAAAGTCATTAAAAAGGAAATTTGAATGGGAAACTATTGCTATTTGAATACACTGTATCCCCTCAGGTTTGGGATGGAGGTTTGGGCTCAGTGCCCCAAGCCAGACTCACATCTGTGTCGTCACGTCTGTGTCCCTGAGCTGAGAGGACTGAGGTTTCGTGAGGACAGTGAAAGGCTGTGCATTCTCTTTCCTCACTCATTTCTTTCTGTCTGATCACAACATTTAGGAGGTTTTCTTTTTTCCCTGAAATTATTCATAGGCACCCCTGATGCAGAAGCCCAGTCGCTGGGTCCATGGGCATAATGATTTCCCTTGCCAAGGATGTCTCGAGAAAAGGACAAATGCCGTAGAGTCTTTGTTTTCTTTATATCTCTCCCTTAAGAGGAGCCTCACCATTAACTAAAGGGAGTGTGCGTTTATGACATTTGCATATGTTTAAGGACCTGTCAGTTTCAGATAAATCTCCTTTTGTCTGTCTAATGTCCCCAAAGAGAACTTAAAGTCACTTCTTGGAACTAAATGCTGCCAACAAGAGCACATGTGTCTTTCCTGTGTTCGGGCCTTATCACTTGTCTACCTTAGACCTTTTCAATTTTAAATGAATCGATGAAAAGGAAAAATCGGGGCTTCCTTGGCGGTCCAGTGGTTAGGGCTCTGCGCGTCCACTGCAGGGGGCGCAGGTTCGATCCCTGGTTGGGGTGGGTGGGGAGGGAAAAAAAAGAACAGGAAGAACCATTCAACCTATAAAATAGTCATGAACAGGACTAGTCTCCCCTCAAAAAATACCGCTGTTTTCAAAAATATTTTTATTTTCACTTTAAAAAAATAGATCTGTTCTTTGCATTTCTAAACAGTCTTGAAAGAAGAGACATTTTCCAAATTTCTGTGTCATTTCGGGAATCACATTTAGCCCCTCTCGGTAGTACATTCTGGGTAGGATTGTTATAGTGAAGCTAAGGTTTTTTCCCAATTTGACCTTTTAGTTTTCCTAAAGTAGAGATTAGGTTTTGCAAGAACTGTCTCAGGGACTTAGCATGACTGCTTCTCTTTGAGTTAATACTTTGCTTTGGGGAGTTTTTTTGACCCCAGTGGAAGTGTGGTCTCCAGTAATAACACTGAAGGCAAACTCTTCACAAAGTGAATCATAACTGATCCAGAAGCCAACATCTCCTGGGCTGATTCTTCCCCGATCTGCTCTTGTGTAAGGTTCCAGGTGACTTCTCTTCCAAGTGAACCCCAAAGAGACGCCAGAGCCAGAAACCAAAAAGAGAGTTTCCAGGGGACTTCCCTGGCGGTCCAGTGGTTAAGATTCTGCGCTTCCACTGCAGGGGGCTCAGGTTCGATCCCTGGTCAGGGAACTAAGATCCCACATGCCGTGTGGCATGGCCAAAAAATAAATAAAGTTCAAAAAATAAAGAGTTTCCACCTCCAGCCAGCCACCTGTTCAGTACTTCAGACTGACGGGTCCTGGCTTCCTCCCAGTCTCTCTTTCTCTGTAAAGAGCCAAAATGTTAGATCAAAAGAAAAGTGTTAACATACCTTACATTCTGATTTCTAGTTACACCCTCTTAACTCTCCTATCTCGCCAGCATTGACTTCTCATCCTAACTCTTCCCCAGGTTTGAGGAAAGTTTAAATAAGCACAATATTGTCCTTTATCAACAATCAGCTTTTTTAAGTTCCTTTTTTAAAATAATCAATCACAGCATACCCAGCCCCTAACATATCAAATTTAGCAGGCTTCCTCTGTGCCTACAACAATATACAAACACACATTCGCATCTCTAGGGGTTTGGGTTTTATTTTAATACCATTTGCCATGTAATTACTAAGCAACTTGCTTTTTGCACATAGCTGTCTACTGTGTATGTGCCTCTAGCTCAATCGTGTAGGGTTGACACATGCTTCTTTAATATCCGTGGTTCCCATAAATCACAATTGACTCAGTGATCACCTATCAACAGACATTCCGGTTTCCAGTTTTTTCCCTCTTACAAACATTGGTGCAATAAACATTATTGTGAACATGTTTAGTGGTGGTGCTTTTATTTTTGTGGGTTAGAGCCCCATAAATGGGTTAAAGGTTATACTCATTTGTTAAATACTACCTACCTACTTTCCCAAAAGGTGGTAGCAATTCACATATCCTTCAGCAACTTATGAGTGTCCATTGCCCCCTGTTCTTGCCAGTAGTAGTGGTCACCAGTCCTTTTGTTTTTTTGCCAATCTGATGGGCAAAACATGATGACTTCTAGTGAAGCTGATAACTTTCTTGTGTGTATTCGCCATTTTGTATTTCCTTTCCTGGACTTGCCATGTGTCCACTTTTTGGGTATGTTGTTTGACTTTAGTCAGTTTACAGGATCCTTAATTCTTAATATAGGAATATTAATCCTTTCTTATATTAATCCTATATCTTCTCCTTGTCTACTTTTTATAGTGTCTTTTTCCATTTAAAAAAAATTTAAGTTTTATGTAATCAAATTATCAATCTTTTTCTTTATGACTTCTGGGTTTGCTATTTTACTTAAAAAGTCAACTTGGGAATTTTTATTTATTTATTTATTTTTGGCTGCACAGCACGGCATGTGGGATCTTGGTTGCCCAACCAGGGATCAAACCCGTGCCCTCTGCAGTGGAAGCATGGAGTCCTAACCACTAGACCGCCAGGGAAGTCCCTAACTTGGGAATTTTTTTCTTCCAATGATGAAAAAATGGACAGGTCATATTAAGTGAAAAAGGTAACATAAACAGTATGTATAACAAGGTCCCAGTTTACTTCATAAAGAAACATATTATAAATAATAAAAGCAGTATAGAGAATAAGATAAAATGGGAGGCAAAGCTGGCAAGAGGGAATACAGGGAAAGGTTAATTTCTATGTATTTCTGTAATGTTTGAATTCTGTATATCTCGCACAGATTCTTTTCTTAATTGAGATATAATTCATATACCATAAAATTCACTCTGTTAAAATGAACAGTTCAGTGATTTTCAATGATTCACAAAGTTGTATGACCATCACCAATGTCTAATCCCAGAATATCTTCATAACCCCCCAAAAAAACATAATATCCAGCAGCAATCACTTCTCATTGCCCTCTTCCCTTACCCCATGAAATTACTAAACTATCTTCTGTCTCTATAGATTGCCTAGTCTAGACATTTCATTTCAAAGGAATCTTACAATATGTGGCCATTTGTGTCTGGCTTCTTTCATTTAGCATGTTTTCAAGGTTCCTCCTTGCCATTGATGTACCCACCAGGTACATTATCATGTATCAGTTCTTCACTCCTTTTTATTGCTGAATAATATTCCACTGTGTAGATATACCAATTTTGTTGATCCATTCATCAGTTGAGGGACATTTAGGTTATTTCCACTTTGGGGCCATTATCAGTTATTTGCTATGAGCATTTGTGTACAAGTTTCTTGTAGACATGTGTTTTCAATTCTCTTCGTTATATACCAAGGAGTGGAATTGCTAAATCATATGATAACTCTATGTGTAGCATTCTGAGGAACTACTAGACTGTTTTCCAAGGTAACTGAACCATTTTACATTCCTACCAGCAATGTATGAGGGATCCAATTCCTCTGCATCCTCATCAACATTTGTTACTGTCCATCTTTTTTATTATAGCCATTCTCGTGGTGTAAAGTGATATCTCATTGTGGTTTGCAGGTTCATTTTTAAATTTTGAAAATTATAGAAGAGTCACGAGCATTTGCCAAGTAGTAAGCATCTTAGTGACATAGTTTTGTACCACAAGCATTAACTGTAGATTTTAATAAAGAAGCACTAGGAAGACAGTTTATTTGCATAGTCAAAAGCATTGATTAGTTGGACTTGCTTTATCTATTTTATTTTTTTGGCTGTGTTGGGTCTTTGTTGCTGCACGTGGGCTTTCTCTAGTTGCGGTGAGCGGGGGCTACTCTTTTGTTGCAGTGCACGGGCTCAGTAGTTGCGGCTCGCGGGCTCAGTAGTTGTGGCAGGCGGGCTCTAGAGCGCAGGCTCAGTAGTTGTGATGCACGGGCTTAGTTGTTCCGCAGCACGTGGGATCTTCCCAGGCCAGGGCTTGAACCCGTGTTCCCTGCATTGGCAGGTGGATTCTTAACCACTGTGCCACCAGGGAAGTCCTGGACTTGCTTTATTAACATGCTTCATGTCAAGAGGGATGAAAGTGTATGAGGGTGATGTGTGTACATGTATGTTGGTGTATGTGTTGGGGCAGGGAGAAATAATGTCCAGAGCAAACACAGAAATGTTACAGAAGAGCCGTGTCTGACTCTAAGTCTTCCACCCAAATGTTGGCTTCCAGACATATGTTGGATGTAAAATGTTTACAGTCGTTTTTGTGGTTTGTTGAATCAGGCATCTTTTTACAAGTAACTGTAGTTGGTCTGCTTAATATTTAGAAAGAAAACCTTGCTGGGCAGCATAGAAGTCAGCCATATTTCTAATTAAAACAATGTTTTCACGTTGTCTAGAAAGACTCTTAGCATCTGTAACTGCAAAGCATATCGTATGACAGAAAGAAGAATCTATGTGACAAAGAAACGTAGGGCTGATAAACAAATACTAATACTCCACAACGACTACTAGTACTACTACTAATAATAATGGGAATTCCCTGGTGGTGCAGTGGATAGGACTCTGCACTCCCAATGCGGGGGGCCTGGGTTCAATCCCTGCTCAGGGAACTAGATCCCACTTGCATGCCACAACTAAGAGTTCGCATGCCACAACTAAGGAGCCAGTGCAACCAAATAAATAAATAAATACTAAAATAAATAAAAAGAATTCTCGCTTAAAAAATAATAATAATACTTCATAGTCATAAGGCAATTCAGACTTTTCAAAGCACTTTCTCCATCTATTATCCAGTTTTATTCTTCATAGCAATCCTCTCAGCTAAGTAGGGCAGATATTATCTCCCTCTGACTCCCAGATCCTCAAAGAACTTCAGGACAGAGAAGGAAAGACTTGCCTGAGATCACATAGCTAGGTAATTGCAGCATCACAACTAAATTCCAGGTGTCCTGTGTTTGGTTCAGAAACTGGATCATAAGAACAGAGGTTAGACGGACAGTTGTGCAGGAAGTGTGTCTTTGGCAGGGGAGATTTTGTCACTGGCATCTGCCCGGCACAGAGCTGGCTGTCGCCATTCCAACAGCACTAGAATTGTCAGCCCAATGGGCATCTTGCTTTGTCCCCCAGACAACTCACAGGGATCTGAGGGGCTTGTAAGAGCATAAATGTTAAAGGCTTTGGAGAGGTGACTGCACCATCAGGTCCTCAGGGTACTGCTAAGGGGTCCAACTCCTGCAGCTTCTACTCAACATCTAATAGTGAAACCAAGAAAGGAGATAGGAAAGAAGATTGACCAACAAGCTTCCGCTGGGATTGCTAGAGGAAAGAGGTGCTTTTTTTCGCCTTTTTCTACAACGCCTGCATCTCTGTCCTGCTTCTCCAACAGCCCCCATCCAGCACACCGAAGACACCAGGCGAGTGAGATGTGTGTTGAGAGGCATGGTGAGGTGAGGTAGCCATTGCACTGTCTGATTACAACCCTGTAAAAAGTATACAGAGGAAGCAAAGATCACGGGGAAGTCCACCAGAGCAGAGGAGTCATTGTTTGGGTGTGGACACTTTATTCTCCTCTTTTGTCTCATAATTGAATTTTCTGCCAGAAGTTATACTTCTCGTACAATTTTTAGATGGTATTTTTGTTTAACTGGGAGAGAGGGGATGTGGTTTTGGCGGCAGAAACAGGGTAGTTGTTGGCAGGAGAGAGAAGGGGAGCAGCTGCTTTCTGTCTGGTGAGAAAGAAGCACCAGCACCTGGGGTCCAGCCAGCAGCAACCCCTGGTCAGGCCCCCGAGGAGGAATATTTAGGTTTCTTTCACTGTCCAGATGTCGCAGCATCTTCCCACCTTTTGTCAGCCCCTAGGGCCAGAGACCCCTCGGCAGTGCAGGGACCACTCATTGCAGGGAGCTCCCAGGAGGTCTGAGCCCCTCCTCTGGTCACTACCGAGCCGGCCAGGACGGGTACTGGGTGAAAACAGCTTCTGCCCTGTTCCTCCTGCTGTGCTCCGGAGAGAGGAGAGTGAGTACCGTACTGGGGCCAGGATGCCCGCAACAGAGCAGATTAGACAAGCTGAGGCTGCCCAGCTCTCGGAGTGAGTCTCCACTGAGAGCCCAAGCGGCGGCAAGCGCCTGTCTAGAGAGGCGTCGGCGCCCCGGACCCCTCGGGCCCTTGCCCTTCTAACAGCCTGGCCAGCCTTCCGTGCCTCTGCGCTGAGCCTCACTCACGTGTGACCGCCGAATGGTGGTGGTGGTGATTGGCTGGACTCTCCATCTTGTCACCTCACTGTTTACAAGAGTCCGTGGAATGAAAACTAAGCTACCTCCGAGAAGTAAAATCCTGGAGGAATCATTGGGTTCTAAGAATTTGCCAGAAGAAAGGCAGTCAGGAGGGCCTCAGCCTTCTCAAGGTCCAAGGCCAAGTCACATTAGCTGACTTTTGAGCCCATCTGGGGACTATGTGGGTGCCTGCCAGCCTGGGAAAGGAATGTTCTCCCAGCTCCATAGTGGGTCTGCGGCTGCCCTTCATCCCGGGGGAAGATGCCCTTCAGCTTGGAACTTACTACCCTGAAATCAACAAATAGGTGTGGCAAAGTTTCCACTGTGCCTTTCCAAGAACAGTCAGGGGCTTCCCTTTGGTAGTTGGGGTAAGTCCTCCCTAGCTAGAAGGGTAGCAGCACCTTTTCGAAAGAAACAAGAGTAGCTGGGGTTTGGGCTTTTTTTTTTTTCATGTGGAAGAAAGTCTATAGCTGACGATTTTCCTTTGACCTCTTTGCAAAGCAGCTTGAGTTGCAACAGCTCTGCTGAAATGTTCTATGGCCTTTTGCTTCAAGGACTTTGAAACCAGCGTTGTTGATTTTTCCTCTTTCCTGTCAACCTCGGTCCTGTTTCCGTAGTGTTTTATGTTTGCTGTCTGGAGGATTTTAAATACAGTAGCTCTTGGTATAGAAGGCCTTTTGACTTTCCCTGTGGCCTGAGCTATAGGTGTATATTCTGTCTGAAAATAAGTAAACACACTGTAGAGCAGAAGCAGAATTGCTTTGTTGTCAGCAGAGGGGGAGATGCCACGAAGCCCGAAGTGCTGTAACCCCTGCTGTGCAAACAAGCCTCCTGCCTGGTGTGGAAACATCCCTGTACCCAACAGACCGACCTCTGTGTTATTTAGGTACCGTCCAGGATCTGAGTGTCTGTTTGTTATCCAAAGGGTATAAAAGGGAAATCAAACATTCTTTCATATCATTATAAGCCCTGTGCAAACACAGCCCGTGGACAAAGCCCTTTCCTGGGTCCATAAACAAGGAGCTGTTTGTCCTGATTGCCCGTCATTAGCAGCCAAAGCAGGGCTGAGCCGAGCATGTGTCACGTGCACTGTTGCGATTCTGCTCTCTTGGGCCAGAATTTGACAGGTGTCATGGGACAGAGTTCGCCCTGTGGAAGTTCAATCAGAGCACCCACTGGGAGCCTTCAGCAAATGCCACGTCTAACAGGCTCAGAGCTATGAAGTAACCTGACTAAGCCGTTGCACCCAGCCGCAGGAAGGCAGATCTTTAGTAGGATTGCCTTTGTGCCTGGGGATTAACGGGCCACAAATGCCAGGATCCAGACTCATGTCTGCCTGTATCTGATGCAACCAAAGCAAAAGCCTGAGCTTAGGATAAAATATCTCCGTCTCACTCCCCTGAACAACCCAGACATAACGCTGCAGCTTCTGAATATTAACGAGGGCCTGGTTTCTTCACCCCAAAATATTTTGATCAATTAAGCCCAGACCTGCCAGTCTGATTCTCTGGTTACTGAAGTTCACTCTAGTCCACTTGTTCCGTCTTCTAGAGCTGTGCTGTCCAGTAGAGGAGGCATACGTCACATGTGGCTACTGAGCCCTGGAAACGAGGCTCATCTGAATTGTAATGAACCCCCAAGTGTAAAATACACCTCGGATTTTGAAAATTTAGTACCCCCCAAAAGGTGAAATATCTCAATAATTTTTAATGTTAACTACATGTTGAAAATATTTTAGCTCCATTGGGTTCAATTAAATATATTATTAAAATTAATTTCACCTGTTTCTTTTCACTTCCTTTAACGTGGCTACCAGAAGATGTAAAAATCACACACGCAGCTCATGTTGTTTGCATTGGACAGCGCTGGCCTGGCTCCTGAAGGAAGTTTAGGTTTATAGTGCCATCTGCTGGTCCACCTAAAGCAGACGCTAGTGTAAGCGGGAGTTCAGCCGTCTGAGCAGGGAAACACTGTCTCTTGGCCAAGCAACATGCAATCTTCCTCTTCCAGAAGCTTCTGAGCAGGACCAGAACTGACCCCTCAAGTCTCTGCCTTGTCAGGAGTCTTTTTTTTAACTTTTTATTTTATACTGGAGTATAGTTGATTAACAATGTTGTGTTAGTTTCAGATATACAACAAAGTGATTCAGTTATACATATACGTGTATCTATTCTTTTTCAAATTCTTTTCTCAATTAGGTTGTTACAGAATATTGAGCAGAGTTCCCTGTGCTATACAGTAGGTCCTTGTTGGTTATCCATTTTAAATATAGCAGTATGTAGGGATTTCCCTGGTGGTCCAGTGAGTAAGACTTTGTGCTCCCAATGCAGAGGGCCTGGGTTCGATCCCTGGTCAGGGAACTAGATCCCACATGCATGCCGCAACTAAGAGACCTGGCGCAGCCAAAGTAAATAAAGTTCTTTAAAAAATAATAATAAATATATAAATATAGCAGAGTGTATATGTCAATCCCAAACTCCCTAACTATCCCTCCCCTCCACCCTTCCCCACTGGTAACCATAAATTCAGTGTCTAAGTCCTCGTCAGTAGTCTTGAAGAGGGTGATGGCAGACTGCTGGAAGGTGCAGGCCTGTGTTCTCTACCTTGTGGGTGCTGAGGAAGCCCACAAGAATAGCAGTTCTTTTCCTAAGAAAGATTTCAAACCGCCACAGGGTTGTAAAGAAGCATGTAACAGAATATAAGGAGGACATAGATCCATCTCTTAAAAGACTAGTGTCCTCTCTTTGGATGATGCTTACCTGCCTTGATTTGTCAAGAGTTTGAAAGTAGGACTCTTTCTGATAATAGTATCTGCATCGGTTATCTGTTGCTGCATAACAGATCACCCCAAAACTTTGTGGCTTCAAACAATGATAATCATTTAACATCTCTCACTGTTTCTATGGGTCTGGAATTCAGGAGTGGCCCATCTGAGCACTCCTGGCTCAGAATATCTCATGGGGTTGAAGTCAGATGTTGTCTCGGGCCAATCCCTGAAGGTTTGCCTGGGCCCAGAGGATCCACGTCCAAGGTGGCTCATTCATGTGACTGGTGAGGTGATGCTGGTTGTTGGCTGTAGGCCTCAGTTCTTTTCCACGTGGGGCTCTCCACAGGGCTGCTTGAGTGTCCTTGAGGCTCAGCAGCTGGTGTCCTCCAGAGAGCACAATCTAAGAGGCCTAAGGGGAGGCTGCACAGCTTTTATGATGTAGCCTCAGAAGTTACACGCCATTACTCCCCCTGCATTGTATTGGTCAAGAGGCAGGAAAACGCATCCCACCTCTTGACTGAGGAAGGTCAACATCACGTTGTAAAAGAAAACGTGAGAAGGGTTGGCCATTGTATTTTCCAAAAATGCAAAGTCCCTAATGGGTGTATAGCACTGTGCAACTAAAAAGCGTGCCCCAGTTTTGCAGATGAGGAAATTGAGGCTCAGAGAAGTAAAGTAACCAGCCTGCAGTCTCACGTCTGGCAGGAAGGACTAAAGCCCAGTTCTAACTCCTAGATCATACTGGTGTAGCCTCTCCAGGTTCTTTCCCTATGTCTCCCTTATGCTGTTGTAACTACAAATTACACTGACTGTTTCATCTTTCCAGCATCTTCAAGGTGTGCAGTGCTCTCTTCATTCAAGTGTTTTAGATGATTCTTCAGTTGATGCCTGTCTATAAACTGTCATTTTACTGAGTTGAGGCTCAATGGGAGTAGGTTTCAACTAACTATAGAGCCCTTCTTACAAAAGTGCTGTAGCAATGACAATGCATGCATTTTCCAATATTTTCCATGCTGTTTGCGTCAAAGATCTCAGGAATAATAACCACATTATAATGTGTGTACTCACATTCTGTTTGATTATCTGAATATTACATCTTATTTATTTTTGAAACAGGAAAGAATAATCACTGCCTGCTTCAGTAGTTTTCAGAGTAGTTGGTCATGTAAAAAGGAGGTTTTTCCAATTTTTGATGTTCCACCTGCCAGAATGAAAACAAAACTCCAGCTGCCATAATCATGTTCTGTTATTCTTGGTTCCAGGTCAAACTTCCCTTTCCTGTAGATCAAATCACAGATCTTCCAAGGAATGATTTCCAGATGATGATTAAGATGCACAAGCTAACCTCAGAGCAGTTAGAGTTCATTCACGACGTCCGCCGGCGCAGCAAGAACCGCATCGCGGCCCAGCGCTGCCGCAAGAGGAAGCTGGACTGTATTCAGAACTTAGAATGTGAAATCCGCAAACTGGTGAGTTGGCCCGCCCTTTGCTGTCAGCAACCTGGAGTGACCGGGGCTGATGCAAAGTTACGGTAGCGAAGGCCAGAGAGGTAGAGAGAAGGGCCACCGTTCAGGGAAGTTCGAGTTGATTTTTAACGAGTTCTCAACAAAAATAATACCTTTACATCTGTAATGTGTGTGTGTCTGTGCAGGTGTGTGATTGTGTGTCAGTATTTTATATCTTTCAGCCATTCGTATATTTTTTTAAATTTATTGACATATAGTTGATTTACAGTGTTGTGTTAATTTCTTCTGTACAGCAAAGCGACTCAGTTATACATATATTCTTTTTCATATTATTTTCCATTATAGTTTGTTACAGCATATTGAATATAGTTCCCTGTGCTCTACAGTAGGACCTTGTTGTTTATCCATTCTATATATAATAGTTTGCCTCTGCTAATCCCAAACTCCCATTCCTTCCCTCCCCTAGAGGTGCTTCTTTTCTATTTTCCATTCAACATGTGCTGAGAGCTAACATTTATTGCATGCATACGTGGACCAGATATTATTCTAATCTCTTTCTGTAGGTGATCACATGTAATCCTCACATCAACCCTATGATTTAGGTTCTACTTTATCTCCATTTACAAAGGAAGAAACCAGAGTGCAGAGAGGTTAGGTAACTCCCCACTATGTGGCAGAGCTTGAATGCAAACCCAGCTGCCTGATTCCAAATCTTGTTATTTGCACTGCTTTCTCCCACCTCCCATGGAGGAGTGGAGGTTAGAGGCAGGACACCAGCCTACCACCAGGGGTCGCTCAGCCACGTGATCTCCTGCAGCCCTTCACAGCCCCAGGGTCCTGAATTCTGCCTCAAAGTGGCTGTCACCTCCTCCCTGTGCCTGAGAGTATTTTGCCTCGGGGAATAATCTCCCATCTCCCAAGCCTCCCCCTCACTCAGAGCTCTGCACTCCCTTCTCCTTGATAAGCAACCTTAAGCTACAGGAAGTAAATCCAGGTGGCCTCTGGCTCCTGATTGTACCCTTGAAGGCAATCAACGCACCTTCACTCAGCTCAGCCTTTCTGCCGGCCAAATCCTGGAAACTCATCCCAGGTGCCCTGTCTGTGTCAGGCTGAAGAAGAGGGAGGCCATGGACTGTGGTCATGATCTAAGTTTGGGTCCTCACGCTATACGTGGCAGTCCTTTGCCTCCTGGTAAGCCGTTGTCCTAACGAGAACCTAAGAGCAAAATAAGACATTTGAGAAGCCTGAGTAAATGTTACCTCTTATCAAGATAGTCCTGGACCTCGGGGTCTTTTTTTTTTTCTCTTAATTTAATTAACACCAGCCAAGCAGGGAAACTGTGCCCATGTTCAGTGGCTGCCATCACCTACAAAATAAAGGCCAAGGGGCTTCCCTGGTGGCGCAGTGGTTGAGAATCTGCCTGCCAATGCAGGGGACACGGGTTCGAGCCCTGGTCTGGGAAGATTCCACATGCCACGGAGCAACTAGGCCCGTGAGCCACAGCTACTGAGCCTGCGCGTCTGGAGCCTGTGCTCCGCAATGGGAGAGGCCGCGATAGTGAGAGGCCCGCGCACCGCGATGAAGAGTGGCCCCCGCTCGCCACAACTAGAGAAAGCCCTTGCGCAGAAACGAAGACCCAACACAGCCAAAAATAAATAAATAAATAAATAAATAAATAATAAAAATAAAGGAATTCCTTTAAAAAAATAAAAAATAAAAAAAATAAAGGCCAAGCTCCTTAGCAAGGTGCACTGTGCTCTCCATGATTCAGTCTACCCTCCAGCATCACCTTCCTCTCCCTTCTTGGAACTGGACCCCCAATAAAATCAAACTGGATGCTCTTCCCCTCAGCCCCATCTCCTGCTGTTTCTACCTCTGTGCTCATGCCTCTGCTATTTCTCCTCTACCTCGGACAGTCCTCGACTGTTTTTTTCTCTGATTACATCCTTTGTTCCTTAAGAGTCAGGTTACTGTCACCTCTCCAATAAGCCCCTTTCCTGAGTCCCTGGTGAGGCTGAGCACCTGTCCTCAGAGCCCTGATCTGACCTCTGGCTTCATACTTACCACATTAGTCTTGCATTATCTGTGTATGTGTCTGTCTCCTCAGCCCTGGCCCTAGACTGTAGGTTCCTCACAACAAGACAGTCTTGAGAAGCCTCTCAGGAAAGGTCTGTTGCCCTAAAATGTATTAGAAATTGTGACTGAGTCATGAGATTACAAATTCCTTCTTTCCTTCAAATTTTTCTTTAATGTTGTTTTAACAACAACAAAAATTTTTTAATTTAAGCCAACATAAGGAAGCAAGATATTGCTGCTGATGAGTGTGGGTCTTTGGAAAGCCTGCTGGGCTTAGGTTGGGACCCAGGCAAGGCTGAGCCTGCTGGGTATAAGGTTTCAGGGCCTTAAGCACATGTCTATAGTAATTCGGCCCTGCACTCTTTTTCAGGTACGAGAATAACTCTAATCACCCATATTTGAGAAATGCCTGACTTTTTGTAATTAGCACTCTTCTCTCTGTAATTTTGTAATACTGAGCAAATAGGAAAGTCTAAGCCATGCCCCTGGCAGATACCTAAAGCTCTTTGCTAATATTGTTCGGTTGAGAAACCAAGAAGGCATCTCCTAGTTCTCCCCCTGCTTTTTTGGAAACCCCTTGAGTAATGTGCTGCATTTCCCTGCTGAATGAGAGTGTCGATGTACACCTGTGACTTAGAGCATTCTGTCCTTTTTTTTTTTTTAATTAATTAATTATTTATTTATTTATTTTATTTATGGCTGTGTTGGGTCTTCGTTTCTGTGCGAGGGCTTTCTCTAGTTGTGGCAAGTGGGGGCCACTCTTCATCGCGGTGCGCGGGCCTCTCATTATCGCGGCCTCTCTTGTTGAGGAGCACAGACTCCAGACGCGCAGGCTCAGTAGTTGTGGCTCACGGGCCCAGTTGCTCCGCGGCATGTGGGATCTTCCCAGACCAGGGCTCGAACCCGTGTCCCCTGCATTAGCAGGCGGACTCCCAACCATTGCGCCACCAGGGAAGCCCAAGCATCCTGTTCTTAACCGAGGCCTTGATTTCTACTGCCTTTCCTGCAGAGAGCCAAACCCTGTCACGTGCAGCATTTCATCTTCTTCCCCCTAGAAAGTGGCCCAGGATCTTTCGTAGATCAGTGGACGTGGAGGGGTGGGTGGCTTGGCCAGGATGATGGCGGCAGAATGGAGACTGCGATCCCTCCTGGGGCTGGTGTTGCCTCCCATTTTGCAGACTTGCAGGTCCAGGTAAGGAGGTCCAAGCTGCACAGCCACAAGTGTAAGATTTCTTCTCTTGGCGAGCCCTCCGGATGTGTTTTACTCCACACCCGCCCCCGCTCTGGGGAGTGGCGCCCGCTCCCAGTGGGCGGGGGCAGCCTGGTCCCGCCCCGCGAGGCCCAGCTCCCGCCCACTCACTCCCGCCCGCACCCACGCGGTCTCCAGCACGCCACTCACTCTGCTTTTGCAAACTTGCGAAATGTATTCCTCTCGAGTTGCACTTGTACATCTGTTTATTTTTCATTTTTAAAACATGTTTTCTTGATAAATTTATAAATATTTTAGCAGGTGCCCTTTCCCCGTGTAAATCTCTGTCTCCGACACACATGCCCACACTGCCTGCCAGATTGCATTCGTCTTTCGGCACGTGCACCTCCCATGTAGGAGACCCACTGGTATGTTTGCTTCTCTCTCTCTCTCTCTCTCGCTTTCTCTCTCCCCACCCCACCCCACCCCCCGCTCTTTTTCCCATCCTCTTGCATCTTCTCCTCATCTCTCCTGCGCACCCTTGCAAAGGGTGAGGACTCACTTCACAGCGCTTCAGATGTCCTGTTTTTCCATCCATTTCACTGCGTGCGCCTCACGGAGCCTCCTCATCTTCTCTCCTCACACAGCTAGTTATGGGAAAACCTTCATCAGTCTCCCCTGTGGTGGCTAAATTCATCTCTCCGATGGGGTGATGAATTTTAGTAACACAAGAGCTTATGTGGGGTTTTCTCTAAGGAGAATATCTCAGAACCCTGGGCTGGTACTCTAGGGCTCAGCCTCCTCACCTCTGTCCCTGCTTCCTGTGTCCAGAGAGAATTGGTCTTGGGACTCACTGCACAGTCCCCAGCCATCTGTGCCGTTGTGTTCAGTCCATCAGCTACAGAGGCCAGAGAGCCTACTGATATAGGATTTTTAAAAAAATGAATTTATTTATTTATTTTTTTGGCTGCGTTGGGTCTTTGTTGCTGTGCGCAGACTTTCTCTAGCTGTGGCGAGCAGGGGCTGCTCTTCGTTGTGGTGCGCGGGCTTCTCACTGCGGTGGCTTCTCTTGTCGCGGAGCATGGGCTCTAGGCGCACAGGCTTCAGTAGTTGTGGCGCACGGGCTCTAGAGTGCAGCCTCAGTAGTTGTGGCGCACGGGCTCTAGAGTGCAGCCTCAGTAGTTGTGGCGCACGGGTTTAGTTGCTCCACGGCATGTGGGATCTTCCTGGACCAGGGTTCGAACCCGTGTCCCCTGCATTGGCAGGTGGATGGATTCTTAACCACTGTGCCACCAGGGAAGTATAGGATTGAATCATGTGAAACTGCTGATGGTTGATTTCTTTTTGCAATTTTCATTGTTTTTTTTCTAAATAGACTTGTTTTTTTTAGAGAAGTTTTAGGTTCACAGCAAAATTGAAGGGAAAATACAGAGTTCCCACCTGCCCTCTACCTCTGCACACTCACAGCCTTCCCAAAGTGGTACGTTTGTTACAACTGATGAAGCTGTAATGACACATCATAATCACTCCAAGTCCATAATTTACCTTAGGGTTCACTCTTGGTGTTGTATGTTCTATGGGTTTGGACAAATGTATAATGAATGACATGTATCCACCACGACAGTGACATAGAGTAGCTTCATCTAAAAATCCTCTGTGCTTCAGCTATTCATCCCTCCCTCCCCCACCCCACCCCTTAGCAAACACTGATCTTTTTACTGTCTCTATAGGTTTGCCCTTTTACAGAATGTCATATAGTTGGAACTGATGGACTGTTTTTGACCTTCAGCAATCGCAACCTAATGCATTTGGGGGAGATTTTCAACTACAAGGTTTGGGACTAAGAGTTTTCCGATTGATTCTCTGCAAACCCCAAATTCCAGGCAACTGGAACCTTGATTCTCTGCAGTTTTCTGGTTGGTGGTGATTTTGCTGGTCACTCGGCTGGGCCTCAGAGAGGCATGAAAAGAAGCTACCACAGGGAAGGTGTCAGGGTCAGTGGCACATCTGGATGGGCTGCTCAGATGGGAGACTTGGCAGAAGTATGTGTCCAGGCTCTCTGGATAGATTCTAAGTTTCTAGATCCTGACCTACTCATTCATGAGTTACACTATAATGTAGGATGCAAAAACCAAAGTTGGAAAACCCCCAGAACCTACTATATAGCACAGGGAACTCTGCTCAATATTCTGTAATAACCTAAATGGGAAAAGAATTTGAAAAAGAATAGAAAAAAAAAATAATGATGTGGGCTTGTATGATTCCATTTATATGAAATTCCAGAGAAGGTAGATCTATAGAGATAGAATGCAGGTGAGTCGTTGCCTGAGGCTGGGGGTAGGCATGGGGAGTGACTGCAGTGGCCGTGAGAGAGATTCTTGGGGTGACAGGACTGTTCTAAAATTGTATCATGGGATGGTTACACAACTTCATAAATTTACTACAAATCACTGATTGTTTCATAGTTGAAATTAATGAATTTTATGGCATGTAAATTCAACCTCAACAAACCTGTTAAAATTTTTTAAAAAGAAAAGCCCCAGAAAACAGGATGCTGGGTCCTCCCATTCAGGCTGGATCAGGCCTTTTCTTTTTCTTCTGTTGTTCAGGTGTGTGAGAAAGAGAAGCTGTTGTCGGAGAGGAATCAGCTGAAAGCGTGCATGGGGGAACTGCTGGACAACTTCTCCTGCCTTTCCCAGGAAGTCTGCCGAGATATCCAGAGCCCCGAGCAGATCCAGGCCCTGCATCGGTACTGCCCTGTCCTCAGACCCATGGGTCTCCCCACAGCCTCTGGTATGAGCCCCGTGCCCTTGGGCGCGGAGCAGAACCTTGCCGCCCCCCAGTGTGTGGTGGAGGAAAGCGTGCCCTGCTGCTTGGAGCAGGGCACAGCGGCCCCCGGGCCCCCCTGGGCGCCCAGCAGCACCTCAGAGAACTGTACTTCTGCTCGGAGGCTGGAAGGCACTGACCCAGGAACCTTCTCAGACAGAGGACCTCCTCTGGAACCCAGGAGCCAAACGGTGACCGTGGACTTCTGCCAGGAAATGACTGATAAGTGTACAACCGATGAACAGCCCAGGAAAGATTACACCTAGTGACAGCCTGCCTCCTAGTTCTCAGCCCTCTCCCACCCAGGTGTCCATGGGTCAGCCTGCGGTGCCGTTTGTCTGTCGTCTGGAAGAACCAAGAAGGAATTTGGTGCACACTACAGCAGTCTTAGCAGCAATACTGTTTCCAAGTATTCTCTCCTCCCTTCAAGCAGGAGCGATATATAGTTAGTTACCTTCACGATGGTGCTACCCCTTGCTCAGGCAAGGAAAGACGACAGTGACAATGCTGTCTGTCTGTGGGTTCATTTCAGTCTTAACAGGGATAGACTATAACACCTCTAGGACCCAACCACGGATTTTTTTTCTCAGTGGCCCATGTCACAAACCCTATCTCAGGAATTTCTTCTGAATGTTCAATTTTTTTCATTGAAGACAGCTTCTATACACATCAAAGTTTTATAGCTAGACTGTACATATTATATATAATATATATATAAAATATATATCTCTCTCCATATGCAAAAGTCCTGCATGCCTCAATTTTCTCATCCTAAAACTGGAAACTTCGTTTCTCGTTTATAAACAGGTTCCAACATTCCTCTTCTTTTGTCTCTGACGCTAGAACTAGTTTGTAACTGTTAAGATGGTCGTTTTTCTTGCTTCACCGTTCACTTTCAAGTTGTGCTTATTTATGGACAGAATTCAATGTTGGAAGCTTTCTTTGAGGTTTTATTTCAGACCTTTTTTTGTTGGTTTGGTTTGGTTTGGGCACCGTCAGATGGTGCCAGTTGAGTATCGTGGGTTTGGTTTTTTCTTGCAGATACTGTACAGTCAAGGTCAACTTTGCCACTTGCACTGAGTTTTGGGTCAAACCTATTTTCTTAAATGAAGTTGTCACTTCAGTATAACTCAAGTAAACTGTATATTCTTTGCTTTTAGTTAAAAAAGTAAAACAGTTAGCTAATTAAAAAAGCACTCAGGTGATAATTATGTAGGAAAAACAATCTTGCCAAATAATGAATTCATCCTAGGATGCAGACAATAATCTGCTTGAATATTTTTATATTTCACCTCCTCCCCACCTTTTCCTAAGCAAAGTTTAAATGCAGAGAGTTCAGAGTTGATGCTGGATGTTCAGATTCCTAAGTGGGGAAAGAGTTTGGACGTCTCACTCAAAAGCGCATCGAAACAGCAGGAATCGTGATTTTGTACCAGAACTCAGCAGGCATTGGCTCCTAAATAGCAAGTTAGAACTGTTTTCTCAGCCCGGGAGTAAGTCCCATTCATTTCAACACTTCCCCAGGCCTCTGCTTGCTCTCAGAAGCACAGGATAATAGGAACTTCTCCATCGAAGGACTTGGCTGCTGAGCCACCCAGCTTCCCAGCCCCAGGACCTGCCTCCCCCGGGGACTCACCTGAGGGGGTCTGAATCACAGCCCTGGGGTTGCCGCCCTTAGGTGGCCGTCCGGGGGTTAACGCAGCTGGCCCAGAGTAGGAGAGAGCAGGACAGATGTTAGCCTGAGGTCTGTCCCTGACGCAGGCAAAAGCATTTCTTTCTCTCTTCTTTCTCCAAATGCTTTGAGTTGAATTCTGAGGTTTTTCCACCCTTCTCTAGTCCGAAGGCAGATTTCATTCTGAGGCTTTGGACACGACATGGCCAGGAGCCCTCCGTACCCCCCGCCCCCGCCCCACTCACCAGGCACACACCTTACCCTCACCTGATGATCATTTCCTTCTCTTGCTGCAAAACTAGTCGGCTTGCAACCCACAGAGAGCAGCTTCCCTTGGCTCAGGGGGCACGTTGGCCCCTGGCCACGTTTACAGGAAGGTGTGCCGGACGCCACAGCCGGCGCAGGGGAGAGATCAGCTCCCTCCCTCCTCTGGGCCGGCTGCAGGAAAAGTCCTGAACAGTCTGATGTGGGGATGGGGTGGTGGGCAGTGGGGACTAGGTGGTTGATTTTGTTTCTTTCTTTGTGCCATTGTTTGGACGATATTAAAGCTGCATGTAAAAGGGGAAATTAGTATATGACGTAGGCGAAAAGTGAAATCATAGTAACATATGTTTTAGTATTATTAACTTTTTTCTGTACAAATATTAGTGCTAAATGTTTAAATATGTATGAATGCCAGAAATTTGTTGGTTCATGCGGTAGGATTAAAAAAAAAAAAAGGCTTTTCTTTGAAAATAGTTCCACTTTTAAAACCTGCCTCTGGGTTTTTGTTTTTTCTCCTGTGTGTATGTGTGGTGCGTGCTTGTCTGAGACAGATTGTGATCCAGCTCTGAGTTGGAGGTACCGTTTTTCTTGTGGCTGTTGGGATTTCTTGGCCTAGAAGAGTTCTGTGCTTCACCGTGAGGTTTGCCTTTGGGAAGAACTGGTGACAGCTCGAATTTAAACTCGGTGTGAATCACGTGATCCATCACAGGCGTGTGTTCTGGTGGAAGAGTCGGCCAACAGTATTATTTTGGTTTTTTAACTCTCTTGTTGCCTTTTTTAAGTGACCTCCTCTTCTTTGGAAAAAGGAATGTTTTCTGCTCATATCGTAACAAGGTCCAAACCAGCTCGTTGGCGTGACTGACCCTGGTACCAACACATGTGCATCTGGCAGTCTTGAGCCCATTCGTGCCGTCCCCGTTCTGTTGTCCTGCGCGGCAGGCCTCCCGCTGGGGGATGAGAGGGGTGTCCTCTATTCTCCTCCTTGCTAACTCAGCCCACAGCCTCCTCCCACCAGCCCCTGCCTCGCGTTTCTTCCTCTGCCCCAGTCACACCCCTGCCACCCTGGCCGTGGGAACTGGTTAAAAACACTGCTGGAGAAACTGTCTTTCGATTTCTTAGAGATGTAAACAAGTTGTTGGGATTTGGTTCACTATCCACCAGGAACAAGCGACTGGCTTTGTGCAGTTGTTGACGTGACGTGTCTGTGTCTCTTACAGCTCTGAACCGTGTGCTTGTCAAGATTATTTCAGGGTTGATTCAAAGGGAGGGCTAGCTGGGGACCAGAGTCCAAGTTCCCTCAAGTGGAATTTTAAAAACCAGCCTGTCTCCTTTCCCTGAGATCCCTTAGTGCAACTCGTGTCTTTTCTGAAAGAGAAAAGCAAGTTAACAGCAAGGAATAGCATCTGCACGGCATGGTGACATTTAGTGGTATCTTTAAGGGTCCATCCTTACAGATATAAAGGACTCTCCAGCTACGGAATGTTCAGGAGGGTCCCTGCGACAGGCGAGTTGTGTCTCCAGGTGGCTGGGTCAGGCGTGGGCTGTTGGAACGGGGACAGTGGAGGTGGCCCTGTGGCTAGTTAACATCCGCCTGAAACTGGTCCTCCCCTCGGATCTGCCTTTGTTCTACTTGTGTCTCTCTGGACAACCTCACTTCGTTCAGGTTGGTCAGGCTTGGGCAGGTGCATGCTTTGCCGTATGTGTCTGTTTCTCTTCGTTATCCGGGGGTGCCTTGAATAAAAGAACTTCATGACATACTGATTCTGGAACAAAACCATTGCAAAAACGAACAAAAAAAGAGCTGGCAAAGTCAGTAGCCCACCTGCTCCTTCTCTTCTGGGTTCCCTAACAATGACTCAGGCGTCAGAGGTGATGCTGCACTAGGAAATGTTATTTTGTATAGTGTACAAGTAATTTATTAACTGTCTTTCTAAAGGTATGCTGCTTTTAAGATGCACTATGATTTTGGATTTAATCCTTGTGTTGCTTTCCCAAGGAAGTAAAAAAAAAAAAAAAAAAAAAAAAAAAAAAAAGGCTGGTGATTAGTATGTCAACTGCCACTTCTCCTTGAAAAGGAAGGCAGGGACCAGCAACAGGACTTGTATGAGGGGACTGCTAAAAGCCAGGTGGGCACACTGTGAAGTCCAGTATTACCATCAAGAGGTCTAAACCTACACTTTCTCTTTTAATGCTTTATGATTGCCATTAAAGAAGAAGAAACAAACAAACAAAGGTGTGAAAATGATACGCCTTTTAAGAAACCACTGAATCCTGCCCCTTCAAGCTGATCCACATGCTGTGTTGAGCATAATCCTCCCAAATGTGTAAAAGCCTGCAAAGCTCTTTCGAAACCCTATTAGCTACCTAGTTCTATACATTATACCCCATTTCAACTAGGAGCCGCTTAATACATGACTTCAAACTGTGCCACTAGTGCTTAACAATGATTGGAGGAGTTGCCGATCAAGAAGGCAGCCAGAATCAAGTTTTGTCCTCAAATCACTATAAATAGTCAAAGAAACATACTTTTTTTTTTTTTTTAAAGAATAAAGCTGGGACTTCCCTGGCGGTCCAGTGGTTAAGACTCTGCACTATCAATGCAGGGGGTACGGGTTCAATCTCTGGTCAGGGAACTAAGATCCCACATGCCACACAGCGTGGCCAAAAGATTAAAAAAAAAAAAAAAAGAATAAAGCTGCTCACTGGACCATGAGTTGGTCTTTCGTCCCCAAATTGAGGATTTTGCTGTAGGTTCAGTTCCTGGCGAGTCAGTCCTCAGATCAACGCCTGTATGGAGTTGGCATTCGTGCGGGCAGTCTGTGTGCATGGGGGCATTGTGTTCAAGCTGTGTGTGCCGAATACAGCCCGAGCCATCTCCTGACCCAGGCATCAAAGACAGATGCCGTAGAATAGAATATATTTGTACACAAAACTGCGTGCAAATAGTCTTTGTACATAGAAAAGACCTATTGTGGCAGATGGAGGATAAATTATTCAACCGACGGTGCAAAAACATTTCTTGCAAAGAAAAGTGTATAGTATTTTCCTACACTCCACCCTGGGAGATAATATTTATATCACATGGATATCAGTGCATTTTCATTGTAATATGAAAAGGATGCTGCCATTTTGTAAAGAAAACCCACTTGGTTGCAGAGGCCCACTTTCGTAGCTTTGATTGCCTGTTGTGATGTGGTGTGTGCATTGCACTCTCAAGCAATGGACAAACAGCTCTGACTTTCCTTTCCATTCCAGTGGACTGACCTCAGATAACACAGTGGCCTCCTTAGACACAGAAGTGCACCCAGAGCCTTCATTTCAGGTAGACTCCCCTGCGGTGCCAAACGTTCCCGTGGGGACAGGCAAGAGTGAAGGGACTTGGACAAAAAGGGTTTTTCCTACAGTTAGATGCTAAGTCTTCTACCAAAACATGTCTGGAGACAGAGGGGTGACCTCCACATGAGTCCTAACAATGCATTTCGCACGTGTAAATGCTGGGATGCCCGTTCATGCGCCGAGGTAAAAGACCTGCCACCTCTAGTGAGTGATCGGGAAGCTTCCACAGGTGTGCAGGAGCTTCGGGCGCTGGTTAGACACGGTGAGCCATTCAAGGCAAGCACCACCTTTGCTTGTGAGGCCCGAAGGGCCCGTGAGAATTTGTTCCAGAACCAGTCTGATGCAAGTGCACCTCTAATCTATGCCTTACAAACTCCAGAGGCCATATTCAAAACAGGGTCTTCTCAGTGTATGCAAGGGGCTGCAGCCCCTCTCCTCTTCCTCCCCAGGTCAAACAATACGGACAGTTTTCACACATATCTACCTGTATAACCCTCTGTACCTCTCATAACTGGTCAACGACTGTAACAGGTTACATCAGGTGTTTTTCTACATACTTTTTACACAGATTCTATGCGATTAATGTAACTTAATTCAATGCATCATTTTATTGTACTAGTTCTTAGGCTTGTCTTTATTTTCTAAGTGATTGTGGTTTTTCTTGTGGTTTTTAACTGTAAAAAATGAAATGGCTGTTGATGCTTATTCTCTGTAACTAAGAATTTTTACCTTTTTGGGGGAAAAAAAAAAGCATTGCTATGAACTAATGAATTGAAACTTCATTTACTCATTGTAAATATACTATTGTGCAAAAAAAAAAAAACTCAGTTGAATTGCTAGTGTTAACTGAATTTTGTCTAGACACCATTTCTGTTGATGAAATAAAGACATATCATTACACATTGTAAACTGATTTTCTCTGATCCCTATGTTAGAGATTACAGAGCTGGAGGCCTTAGGAACTCTTTCCTCCCAGAGAAGCCACGTCTCTTCCTCTTGTTTTGACCCTTATCTGCTACCTGATTAATCTGATTAGAAATCTTAAAAATGTGATAACACTAATGCGATTCCTCAACTCCCAATTTAAAAAATCCCTAGTGCCGGGATTTCCCTGGTGGTCCAGTGGTTAAGACTCCATGCTCCCAGTGCAAGGGGCATGGGTTAGATCCCTGGTTGGGGAACTAAGACCCTGCATGCCACACGGCACGGCCAAAAAAACCACAAAAATCCCCAGTGCCTATGAGAGTAAACAAAAGGCATTAAGCCCAGTTTCCTGGTTTGGATATTGTGTTATAGCTATGCAAAATATCACCATTGGGGGAAGCTAGGTGAAGAATATTGTTTCTTAAGGGCATGTGAATCTACAATTATCTGAAAATAATAGGTTTAATTGAAAATAAAAAGGTAATGAAAGTAAATGGGGAAGAGGAAAAACCAATGCCAAGATACAGTGAATTGCAGGCAAGGATTTTAGAATTGTGATTAGGGTGTACATACATTTAAGCCAGAAAAGAATATTTGATCATTTGAGTCTTGGATTTTGATGTAAAGGGAAAACAAGATATTGAATGGTGGGCAGGCCAGACAACTTGAGTGCGCGGGACTCATAAGTGGTCTGGCCGAGCTGGCAGTGAGGATGGATTCACGTGATGGCAGGAGAATGCAGTGCTGCCGGGATCTGAGCTTCCAGAAGTGCATGGCCTTACCCCACCTACTAGGTGGGAAAACTGAAATTACCAGTTGCTGAACTCCACTCCCTCCACGGGCTCCCCACTGAGGCGAGGGCTTCAGGGACCATATAATGGGATTAGCAAACATGCACTGTTGTGAAACATCTTAGGTGTCAGAGGTAAAATAGAGTCCTTTGCCTGAAGACATGAAGTTATTCAATCCTTTCTAGGAAAACGGTGTCATGGTCCCAAAGTTTTCTGTAGGAAAACCTGGTCACTTAGAACTGATGATCATATGCACCTTCGACCCCAACATTAGTGCTTGTGGCAGGAATGACAACTGTGGTTTGATACAGAAGAAGGCCCTTATCTCCTGCAGAAGGGAAGCATTCGAACACGACCCAGCCCCAAATGGGAGGCAGCCATTCTCTTTCCTACCTTGAATGTGCACCTTAGGTGTGACTTGTATCTACTTCCAGAGCAGTGAGGAATCTCAGTCTGCCTACTCCCTGCCAGCAGGTCTGCTGTATGCTGTTTGGAAAAAAAATTGAGCTCGTCTTTGAAATAGTTCTAGAACTTTCCACCCTTCTCCAACTCATCACCCTCACCTCCTCAGTTAGGATGCATTGGCAAGACCATACTCCACGTCTAACGCCAGCTTCTGATGGTGCCCAGAGTGGGATGGGCTTCCAATTCTCCCCACTGAGCACCTCTGCCTTCCTGGTATAAATGAATACGATACTTCCTGGTATCAGAGAATCCAGGTCCAGAGATATGGAGAAAGCCGTGCATCCCACATCACCTTATGAAATTTCCTTTCATTTGACTCAAGAGCATGATCCCTTCTGTCCCTACACCCACCCCTGGCTCCTACAGATCCCAACATCTACTTGCTACTGGCTGCTTTGTCAACCAGAAAGAGGCATGACTGGTTCTCCGTGGCTAGTTTTCACTCCCTCTCCTTGAAGACAAATGGACCCGAGGCAGTGACCCTCATCCTAAAGCAATGGAAGGAAACCTTCAGAGACACAGCAACATTTACTAGAAGCATTACATTTTACACTGCATCCTTTTAACTTCTTTTTTTAACCTCTATTTGTGCTGTACAGTTGATGACCCTATAGAGGCTTTTGAGAGTAAAGGAAATTTAAATTACAAGAAAAGGTATGGGGGAGGTGGGGAACGCTGCCATATAGGCTCTGGAAAGAACCTCTCATAATAAACCTGCAGACAAGGCAGGACAGGACACCAGGGAATAAGGATTAGACTGGAGGGTTGCAAGTGACAGGTAACGTCTGGTCTTTGGCATCTGTACATAAACATGCATGCACTCAACCAACACTGGGCTACATACTGGGCATCCAAGATTTCAAATGCACAGCCTTATCCTGAAAGCTTTCACAGGCTAGTCGGGTAGACAGACGTACAAACAAATCATTGTGCAGGGGCTGCTGGTGGTCACAGACAAGAGAGAGGGCAGGGCTTCCTGGGAGGAGCATGGGCCTCAGAGCAACTAGATCTGGGTCTGAGTTCCAGCTGCAAAACAGGCACTTCAGTTGGAATTTAGCTGTGGGGCAAGTCACTTGATCTCTCTGAGCCTTCTCTGATCTATAAAATGAGGACAAACGACGACTTTACACAGTTGCACGTGGTATAGATAATGCGGCCTAAGTACCTGGAATATGGTATGCCCCTTAAAATGGCACCCATCTGGGCTTGGCCCCGGCATCGTTTTCATCCACCTGGTCTTCACAGGCTCTTCTACCAATTCATTGTGGAAAAGATCACACACCTCTTCACATCTCCACCCCTCACTTCCTCCTCTGCAAATTGGAACAGAGAAGACTCAGGAGCCGTTCGGGCTAGAAGCACAGACCAGCCCCAGCCAGCACTGGGCTCCGTTCTGCAAAATCCTGGGCAGTTACCCAGGGTATTAGGGTTCTCCAGAGAGACGGAACCAATAGGAGATTTTATAGAGAGACAGATATAGATATAGATACAGGTTGATTGATTGGTTGATTTGTTCGTATTGGCCCACACAATTATGGAGGCTAAGAAATTCCACAATTTACCTTTTGCAAGCTGGAGGCCCAGGAAAGCCGGTGGCATAGTTCTGAGAACTATAGAGCCAATGATATAAGTCTCAGTCCAAGGGAGAAGACTGATGTTCCAGCTCAAACAGAGAAAGTAAATTCACTCTTCTTCCACTTTTTTATTCTATGCAGGCCCTCAACAGATTGGCTGCTGGTCACCCACAATGGGAAGACGATCTGCTTTACTCATAGCGCAGCCGGGTTAGGGCACAGGAGGTAGGGAACAAACAGGAGGCAGGAGTCAGCCCATGAAGGCTTTATGTGCCAGGCTAAGGAGTATGGATTTTATCTCAGCAGGATATAGATGATGCAGACCTTTGTGTCTTTGGAACAAATTGATTCTCCCAATAACTTGAAGCCTTTGTTACAAGGTGTATGGCCAGGGATAGGAGAGTCTGGCCATGGGATAGAGGACAGGGCTAAGTGGCTCCTTCCATGGGAATTAAGTCCACCTTTATGATTCTCAGAACTCAGACAGTAATGACCAGCCAACCAGCCTCACCGACTGGATAGTTAGTGGACATCACACAGCCATCCATGCCTCTGTGCTCTGTAAGGAGTGTTCAGTGCTTTTTCGATGCACCTCTCCTGGATGGCTCGGGACCACTGGGAGGGTGGGGAGGGTGAGGAAGTGGTGCCGGCTTCAGTCACTCCCCTGGAAGTTGGGAATGAGATTCCGCAGCACCTGCTGGCCCACAGTCATGGCATCACTACTGACGATGATCCCAGCAGAAGGATAAAGTCATGTGATGGCGAGTGTTTGCCAGTGCCATAATCAATATTTTATGTAATGGCATCTAGGGACGAACATCCAGCTGCTTCATCCCCAAGAAATGAGCTGACGAGAAGAAGAACACAAAAAGCTTCCCTCCAACTTCTGGTGTACAGACAGGAAGCATGTTGAGCCCAGGCTGCAGGCAGAGCTCCCAGCCTGCTCTGGAACCATGTTCAAGGGTCCAAACTGCTGCTGCTGCAGAGCCCACTACTGGCAGGGATGGTAGCACATCTCACTCCTCCTCCCCGCGGATGGCGGCTCTTGCCCCTAGATTTTCTCTGATGGGGTAGAGTGCCTCCCTGGTGTATGGAGAGCACTGGACCGGCCTCAGGCAGCATGGCCAAGCGGAGCAGTGAGAGGCTGACCCCAGCGGTCAGGGAGCCCAGCTGGGAGCCCCCGATACACAGCCATTGCCTGATTCATGGTTCTGGAGGGGATGGTTCTCAGAGTTCCTCCTGCAGTTTGAGCTGACAAACATACAACTTCTATCTCGCAGATGCCAGCTGCTCCTGAGTCTGTTTTTTCTGGTCCCAGGATGCATTATTTTTTCATAATGGATGAAAGTTCTAGAAGCATGTTCTGAAACAAAGCAAAATAGACTCAAAAGGCTTGTAAAAGCCAGTCCTGCCTACCCACCTGAGACTCTTCGTGTGTCACAAATATCCCAAATCCAAACAAAAACTTCCTACAGAAGACAATCCCACCACATTGCCCCAGAGATGAACGTGCGTGTAAGAGGTTCTGTTCCCCAACAGCGCTGCGGCAGAAGATCTGAATCCCACCTGCCATCTCCTCCTCCTCATCCAGTTGTGGTTGTTTTGTCCAAAATCCAGGTCTAATACTAAAAGGCCAACCTTTTCCTAAGCTCCATCTTTGTCCCCTCCACAATTAACCAGAATTTTTGACTTTGCAGCAATGTAGAATGGGAAAACTGATCCAAATATGGATGTTCCATTTTGTAATAATCTATCTTAAAAATATGCTACACTTAGGTTGCCTTGTGCAGGGAGAGCAGGAAGCAGCAATGGGATATGGGAGAAGGACTTGGGTTGAGGCAGACAAGCTTGGGATAAAATTCCAGCCCATTCACTCACTCAGTAAATATTAATTCATGTCCCTGCTATGTCCCAAAGACTGTGCTTTACCACATCCTAATTGCATGACTTTGAACAAGTCATCTGTTTCCTTATCCTTAAATGGGAATAATCACAGAGTCACAGTGAAGAAGCCCATGGCAGTGTCTAGACCACAATCAGGGACTCAGTAAAGTGGGAGTCTTTCCTCCTCCTCTTCTTTAGACTCTTTGGTAATTGATATATTATGTAAAGCTCCTCTGCCAAAAAGTTCAATAAATTATAACAATCAACTCTTCAAACACCCATCTAATAACCCCTGTTAATAATGTTGAGTCAAAAAAACCTTCCCAAATGAGGCAAAGAACCTAGAAGTCACAGAGATTTTAGATTTAATATAATATTAAAATTTTAAAGACACCATACACAGGGATAAGAAATAAGCAGACTGGGAGAGTATCTTTCAATACGTATATAGACAAGGAGTTAATACAATATCATAAAAGAGCTCCTAGAAATCAGAAGAAAAACAAATAACAGAAAAACAGACAAGGATAATTCATGGTAGAAATACAGATGGCTAATAAACATATGAACAACCTTACTAGTAATCATGGAAATGTAAATTAAGACAAACATTTTAGAAATGTTTGGAAATGTTATGAAACATTTCTAGTTTGTCAAACTGGAGGTGGGGGGAGATAACGTCTGATATTGGCAAGAGTGTGGGGAAAGAGTGCTAATGCACTGGTAAAGAGGATCAATTGGTATAGCCCTTCCTGAGCAAAAATTGGCAGCATCTATCAAAATGTAAAATGTGCATGCCCATTAAAACCAATAATTCCACTTCTAGGTACCTATCAAAGATATATGTATGAAACATTCACTGCAACATTGTCTGCGGTAGAAAAAGCTTAGAAAGGCTAAATGGCCATCAAGTATCTTATGGTTCATCCATTTCATGGAAAAGCATGAGGCATATAAAACCGAGGCATCTCCATGGGTGCTGATGTGGAGAGTCCCTGAGACATATCATTAATTAAGCAAAAGCAAATTGCAGAGACATCTCTACAGCAGGATCACATTTATATTTTTGAAAAAAATAAAAAATATGTGTGGACATATATTTGTCCTCAAAGACAGATTGTGAATGCAGTGAGGAAGGTAGGGGAACACACCCCATTCTGTTCACAGTGATTGTCTTTGGTGAGGGAAGTGGGAATTGAGTCCAGGTGAGAGTGAGAGATGAACCCTCACATGGTCAGGTTCACATTTTACTCTTATGTTCTTCTACACTGCTTGAATGTCTTTCAATGAGCATGTACGACTTTAATTTGAAAAACAAGAAATAAGAAAAAGACTCTTCTTTCAAACGATTAATAGTGGTACCCCTGGTCTGAGCCACACTCCCCTCTCACCTGGACACTGTGCAAGCCTCCTAGCTGGTCTCCCTGACTGCACCCTTACCCATTGTCTTGGTCTATTCGGGCTGTTATAACAAAATACCATAGACTGGGTGGATTATAAAGAACCGAAATTTATTGCTCCTATTTCTGGAGGCTGGGAATTCCAAGACAAATGCACTGGCAAATTCAGTGTCTGGTGAGAGCTCCTGGTTCACAGACAGTCATCTTTTCACTGTGTCCTCACATGGCGGATGGGAAAAGGGGCTCTCTGATGCCCCTTTTATAAGGGCACTAATCCCATTCATAAGGGCTCCACCCTCATGACCTAATCACCTCCAAAAGGCCCCACTTCCAAATACCATCACACTGGGGATTAAGGTTTCACATATGAATCTGGGGGGGACAAACATTCAGACCATAGCATCTCTACAAGAGACTCACCAGAAACAGTGATTTTAAAAATATACGTATCAGACCACCACCACTCCTGCACCATCCACCTCAAATTCCTTTCCATGGCCTATAATGCCCGACAGATCAGCCCTTGCCCATTCCAACCTCGTCCCTAGCTCTCCCCTCCATGATCATGGCCCAAGGGTGCTCCCCAGGACCTTGGCACAGCTGGCACCATCAGCCATGCCAAGGTCCTGGGGTGGGTGGGGCATCACAGGCAGAGGGACCAGTAAGTGCAAAGGTCCTCAGCTCTGTGGAGCTACAGGAGAACGCTCTTTGTTAGCACTTTAATGTCACAAAAGATTGGAAGAGGTCGCAGGGCAACCTTCTTCCTAATGCCAAAATCTTCCTCCTCTACAGTGGTGGCTCTGAGCTCTGGTTGCACATTAGAATCACCTGGGAGTTTTAAAAAATAGTACTAGGGGCTTCCCTGGTGGCGCAGTGGTTAAGAATCCGCCTGCCAGTGCAGGGGACACAGGTTCGAGCCCTGGTCCGGGAAGATCCCACAGGCTGTGGAGCAACTAAGCCCGTGTGCCACAACTACTGAGCCTGCTCTCTAGAGCCCATGAGCCACAACTACTGAGCCCACGTGCCGCATCTACTGAAGCCCTCGTGCTCTAGAACCCGTGCTCCACAACAAGAGAAGCCACCACAATGAGAGGCCCTCGCACCACAACGAAGAGTAGCCCCTGCTTGCCGCAACTAGAGAGAAAGCCTGCGTGCAGCAACGAAGACCCAACGCAGCCAAAAATAATAAATAAATTTAAAAAACGGTATTGGTGCCCAGGCTCTATCTGCAGAGATTCTTATTAGGGCATTTTTCAAAGCTTCCCTGGTGATTTAAAGTAGAATTGGGCATTGAGGATTACTACACCACAGCGTCTCTGACAGGTGAAGACATTCAACGATGAGGAAAGTCTTCATCACAGAGGGTAGCATGGGTTCCTAAAACTCAACCAGCATTCTTCCCCATGCTCACTCGGCCAAACTAAAAATCTGCTCTCCATGCCCAATTAAGTCTTTCCACAAAGAACCAACCTTGACAGAGACTTATTTAGTAATCAACAAGCTTAGACTTGAAAAAACTGCGGGGTTTGGGTGACGGCAAGGGAAATGTCTTGGAGTATAAATCACGGCTCTTCCAGGTGGTTTTTCTGACCTACAATAGCGTGGATTTCTTTTGCAGGACAGTTCTCTCTAAGGGGAACAAGTGGCAAAGCAACTGTGTGTGGTACCTACCAGAAGTCATTTCACTCTGAAACACCAACTGCTGCAATCAGAATTCATCTGATTGAGCCCTAAAAATTCGGCCCTCTGGGAACTGATACAGTGTAAGAAGCTGTTTACAGTCCATATATTGAAAGTGGATGCCAGCAATCCTTTGCTTGCTGCACTAATTTCCAGTGAAAGATCCCTCTGTTTGCAGTAAGTATGATGTGTCAGCTACAGTGCTCTGGAGCTGACGGCTGTGGCCTCAATCCCCAAGACTTCCACCATTTGGGGAGTGAAGTGGCCTGTCAACC
The DNA here is from genome assembly GCF_965194805.1 of Balaenoptera borealis. Taxonomy (NCBI): domain Eukaryota; kingdom Metazoa; phylum Chordata; class Mammalia; order Artiodactyla; family Balaenopteridae; genus Balaenoptera; species Balaenoptera borealis. The sequence continues at coordinate 67,687,264 of NC_138873.1, forward strand.
CCCTAAGAGGCTTGGGGGAAAGTGACCATAAGTAGGAAATCTCTGTGGCCAAAGACATTATTTATAATTCCTAGAAACATAAACAGGGAAGAAAGAGGAAGATGAAAAAAGAAAGAGGGCCTGTCACCTTCATCATCTTTTCTCCAAGGTCCTCAGCGAGGCTGGTCTCTCCCAAAAGATAATCTGAGATTAAGAAAATCTGCTTCAACTAAACACCGCCTTTCCTTCCTCAATTTTCTGTTAATACAAAAGGCTCCTCTCACATGGAGTGAGGTACAGGAGAGAGAAAATGATGAAAATGGTCATGCTGGTTTCACAAATGCAGATAAGAAGCAGTGGCCACTGGCAAGGTTACTCTAAAATGGTGGATCTCGGGAGTTCCCTGGTGGTCCAGTGGTTAGGACTTGGCACTTTCACTGCTGTGGCCCAGGTTCAATCTCTGGTCAGGGAACTATGATTCTGCAAGATGCAGGGCATGTCCAAAAAGTTAAAAAATTTAAAAATTTAAAAATTAAATAAAATAGTGAATCTCAACCCTGGCTGTACATTACAATCACCATGGGAATTTTAAAAATACCAATCCTCCATCCCATCTCCAGAGATTCTGGTTTGATTGGAAGTGGATGGGTCCTGGGCATGGAGATTTTTTTAAAGCTCCAGATGACTGACTCAAGCCAGATTTGAGAACCCTGCTATAGTTTGGCATAGGGTTCCAAGCAGCCATACAATAACCCTACACGTAATCTCCTGAGAAGACAGCTGGTCACTGACAAGAAATGAGTATAAGTTTGAAAAAAAGCATTTTAGGAAAAATCTAGGTATGATGATTCCTCCTCAAGGTATGGCGTTAGCGCAGTAACAAAATATCTCATGGGAGATACGAAACTAGGGTGGAAGGATTCAATCATTATTAACACAAAGAATGAAGCAAAGGAAAAAGCAAGGGTGTGAGTTCAACCAAGTGAACTCAACTGGGAAGTTCCCCTATTAACTTGGGGGACTTTTCTTTTTAATGGAAAAAAGAAAGAAGTTGTTAGGAGCAGTAGGTAAAACATGTGTCATTCTCTCCCTTTTTTTTTTTTTTTTCAGAATTGAGAAGAATCCACAGTAAATATCCATTATGTCTTACAATGGCCAGGGAATGTTTATTCCACAGTGGCTTTTCAGAGAACAGAATTATCAATACAACATTGATCTTCGTCTTTGTGAACTATGTCAACAAATATTTGTATATGACTTTTAAATGCCAGAGCTATTAAAACAATGGAGCACACCCTCTTTCCTTAGTGAGACAAGGGCAACTCAAGGTTACAAATGATCCCTCCTCTGACCCATTTTCCACACTCTGATGCAAAGAGCTGTCTAAAGTGCAACTCCGATCTAGTCACTCCTCTGCTGCACATCCTCTGTGGGTTCTCCACTGCCTCCCTGCAAGGCCTCCATGCCCCCTTCTCCAGCTTTCCCTCTCTCTGAAGCCCTCCTACTACTCTGTGCTCCAGACACACGTAGCTCCCCAGACAGCCCTGCTATGTCACACCTCTCAGCCTTCGTCTGTGTTCTCCTTGTACTGGGACAGCCTCCTTCCATGTACCCCAGTCCTCCCAGGTCTGGAGAAACTCATCACATCTTTCAAGACTCCATTCAAAAGTAGCTTCAACTATAAAGCTTTTCCTGACCCATCCAGAAAGAATTGACTTCTCCCTCCTTTGCCCACCACTCCCTCTAACATGGCACCTTACACTTGACCATTTATATGTTTACCTAATTTCCCATCCAGACTCTGAGCCCTTTGATGGTACACATGATATTTTATTCATTTATATACCCAGCACTTATAAGACTAATTGATATAAAGTTTTCAATAAGTTTATTTTACGAATTAAATTCAACTGAATGTGTTAAATGAATGAATTTAACTCTCCATAAATTAACCTCTCTCTCCTCCTTTCCCTCTCTCTCAACACACACATATATACACAAAGAAGGAGAAAACAGAAGGCTAAGAAGTAACCAAAGTGGAACACCTCTTGTGAAAGTTCCATGATCAGTTCAGGCTGTCTGTCTTTACTTACCATTGATGTTTTGTGCTCAGTGGCTGAAGGCAGAAGTGAGGGGCTGTTTTCCCGGCGTGGAAAGCCCAGGCAAGAGCTATTTCGAGAACTGGAGCTTACTGAGTCACTGTACAGCTGTCCCTTTTCAGACAGCAATCTGGACAGAAAGCTGGCCTTGCAACTGCCCATGCAAGATCCATCTGTCTGGACTCTGCTCTCTCTCATGCTGCCATCGCTGTGTCTGCAGTGACTGTGTAGATCTGTGAGAGGCTCCCCTGAGGGTTGCAGGTCCTGGGACTGCTCCCAGGGTCCTGTTGTACGTGATGGACAATGTCTAGGAGCCATCGTTGTACCGAGCCAGGACTGGGGCGTTGTAGTCTGCAAGCCAAAGGAAGACCGGTCTGGTTGCTGTCCCGAGTGCTGAATTCTAGCACCATCATCCCAGGGACACGGGCTGTGGACATGGAGCTGTCCTCTGTGCTGATACCCCTCAGCCCAGTCTTTTTTACTACAGCAAGGGTCTACCTCAAGTTGCCTGGGCTGTGGGATTTGCCACATGGTTTTAGAATTCGGCACATCGACTCGGAAGACTTGCTGTTGAGTGCTGGCTTGAAGTAGAGAGACTCTTTCAGGGAAGAGAGAGCAATTCATACACTGCTGGGCCGCTGAATATCTTTTCAAATGAAATGGAGGTCTCCTTTCGTCCTCAATGCCCTCACTGCTGGATTTGTCATAAAGTGCCCTCATGATTTTCCTGATCCCCAGATGAAATATTTCTAGTACGTTGAGGAACAAAGAGATGGCTGCAATGCTCTGCATAAAGAGCATGAAAATGGTCTTCTCTGTGGGCCTGGACACGAAGCAATCCACTGCATTGGGGCAAGGAGGTTGAGTACATTTGTAAAGGGGGTGCATTTGCAACCCATAGAGAATATATTGGCCTATCATGAACCCTACTTCCAGCACAGATCTGGTCAAGATGTGTAAGACATAAGTACGCAGAAGACATCCTTTCAGAGGGACTTTTTGGATCTTCTTCTGCTCCTCCAGCTTCCTCAGTTCTCTATCTATCTTTTGCTGCTCCTCCAATTCAAGCTCTGGATTCTCCATCTGGGCTCTAAGCTGTGACTTTTTCCTCTGCCTCTCCTTTTCAAAGGCCCTGAGGCTATAAAGTGCATGGCCCATATATACCAGAGAGGGAGAAGACACAAAGATGATCTGCAAAACCCAGAACCTGATCAGAGAGATAGGGAAAGCATCATCGTAACAGACAGTGTTGCAACCTGGCTGCTGGGTGTTGCAGACAAATGCTGACTGTTCATCATCCCAGACATCTTCAGCAGCTACACCAAGTATCAGCATCCGGAAAATGAAGAGGATGGTCAGCCAGATTTTCCCCACCGTGGTTGAGTGGGAGTGAACTTCCTCTAGGATGCCACCCAATAAATTCCAATCCCCCATGGTAAGGGACTAATGTCTGAAATATACAGAAAACACTGAGGTTAATAGCATCCATGGATGTCATATATAAAGACAACGAGCTCATCAATACAGCAGGTCCTCTCTTCATGTCAACAAAACTACAAGGGATTTTCCAGCTCTAATATTTATGGCCTGTGCTTGCTGAAACAGGATATTTCTAAGGACTATGTTTTGGGAAAAACACTAACGACCCTCCCCAATCTGACCCAATTCCCTTCCTGTCCCCTTCTCTCCTACACAAAGTTGACTGTCATTCTGGTATACTCATTGGCCATCATATTTGTACAATGCATTCCCAAAATCCAAAATTTTGCTCATTTTTCTAACATATGAGAAGCCATATTTACCATACATCCTACATGATCTTAAATAAGTCTCAACTCCTCCAGGAAGTTTTCCCCAGCCATCCCAAGTCAGAGTGATTTTTTCCCATTCCTAAATTCACACAATACTAGTGTTTATACCACTCACTTGGTACTGTGCCTAAAATGAGTTTTGTGATAGTTGTCTTATGTTACCTTTCCTGAAAAGGTACTCTTTTTGCAGATAGGGACACTTTCTATTTCATTTTGGTCTGGCACACTAAGGTATCAATAAATAACAGTGGATTGAATTGTCTTTTCTTTTTAAAACTCAGTTCCTTGACTCTATCACTGGAAAAATCCTCAACAGAAAAACAAAATAGATCCTCATTATGTATCATCGATGGCTCCCACTGCAAGACTGAAAGTACAAGTAAAGAAAACAGAACTCAGCCAAATAAACCTTCAGGAACTGGCACAGGGTAGCAGTAAAGATTAAGCAGGCTCAGAAACAGTACCAGCAATGCCATATGATTACATCTACAAAGCCACATCTGGAACAGCAGGTTTTCACGGAAGCTCTGCGTACTTAGAAGAAAAGTGGGTGGTGGTGGTGGTGGGATGAACTGGGAGATTGGGATTGACATGTATACACTAATATGTATAAAATAGGTAACTAATAAGGACCTGCTGTATAAAAAATAAATAAATAAAATTCAAATCAAACAAAAACAAACTAACAAAAAAAAAAAAAGAAGAAAAGTGAATATAAACTGCTTCTCTAGCAAGCTTGGGTGCTGGGAAAGAATCAAGGCATAGCTGATATAAATAGGTTACTCGGTTTACCCTGAAAAAAACAAATGTTTTTCAAGGTTCAATGAAGTTAAAATATTTGAGAGCTAAAAGGCCTCTAAGATGTGGAAGACTTCCATGTATGAAAGACATAGAAAAAAAACAGGATAAGTGTTATTAAGTTACAACAGATAATGAAACAATTCTCTCCTTCCACAATTCATTCATTCAACAATGTTTACTAAAATGTTACTATCACATAGGCATTGTGCTAGATGCCAGGGAATTCAACAATGAAGATATACCTGGTCCAGCCCTCACAGTACTTAGTCACCAAGGATGCCCAGTAACGTATAAAATGGACAGTGAAAAAAAACAAATGAATATCAACTCAAAAATACAAGAGAAAAAAACATGGAACTGTTATATTTTCCCTACTTATCTCCAAACACAAAAATAAATTCCAGATGGAATACAAGTATTAAATGTAAAAACTAAACTATAAAAGTATTAAAGTAAAATGTAAAAACATATTTTATAATCTTGAAGTAGAAGGTGGCTTTTTAAGCCCATTAATGCCAGAAATTATAATTGGAAAAAACTTACAGATTTTACCCAACAAATCTGAATGGCAAAAGTGGAGATGTCCAGAAGGCAACAACAACAAAAGTTGCAAATTAGAGATAAATAAACATTTGTGAATAATCATTGAATAGGTAGAGACCACTTAGGGACAAGAAGAAAAAGTAAGCCAATGACAAAACCTTGAAAAATAGCACAGGGAAAAAAAGTCTACAGATGAAAATGAGAAATGGCCAAAGAGAAAGAGGGGGAAAACCATTAAGGGCAATGTCACTGAAACCAAAGCAGGACAGAGTTTCAAGAAGAGAATAGCTGGGCTTCCCTGGTGGCGCAGTGGTTGAGAATCTGCCTGCTAATGCAGGGGACACGGGTTCGAGCCTTGGTCTGGGAAGATCCCACATGCCGCGGAGCGGCTAAGCCCATGTGCCACAGCTACTGAGCCTGCGCATCTGGAGCCTGTGGTCTGTAACAAGAGAGGCCGCGATAGTGAGAGGCCTGCGTACCGCGATGAAGAGTGGCCCCCGCTTGCCGCAACTAGAGAAAGCCCCCGCAACTAGAGAAAGCCCTCGAACAGAAACGAAGACCCAACACAGCCAAAAATAAATAAATAAATAAATAAGTGAAATTCTAAAAAAAAAAAAAAGAATAGCTGACAATGCTAAATACACATACACATACCGCTATTTAAATAAATAAATTTAATGGTGGGATATACCATGCTCAGGGATTAGAAAACTCAAAATTTATAAAGACAACAATTCTCCCCAAATTAATTCATCCATAGATCACTGAGTAAAATAAAATCCTATAAATATACATATATGTGTATGCATATGTATAGGAAATATATGTGTATGTGGCTATAGAAGTATGGAGAAAAAATACAGAAGGGCACACATGAGGAAGTTCATATAGGTTACTGGACGTCTGTAGGAGAACATGCGGGTGGAAGGGGGAGCTTAAAGGGAGAGGCAAAAAAGAAAAAGGAAAAGGAAAAAGACTCTTCTAAGAAAGCATGACTGATTTTAATCTAATATATACATTTATGTAAATTTATAGCTGTATGTACATACATATGTATAAACAATATTTTAAATAAAATTTTTAAAGTAGTAGGTACCTGTCAGAATTTGGAAGAGGTATTAAGGAGGCTTTTTTTACTCTATATACTTGTGAATTGTTTGAAATTCAAAAATTAAAAATGTAGTCATATCTAGCACATGCAAATAAAAAATTAGATTTAAAAATTGTGGACTTCTGCCTCATTAACAGAAGCAATAATTTACTAAGCTCTATCCTCTCTTAAAGAGTTTAGGTCCTTTCCCATAATTATTCCTTTAAAATTGTCTGGCCATTATTCTTTATTTAAAAAAAGAACTCCTTTAGCACTTAAAAAAAAAGCTAGAGCTTCTATTTTCTGTAAAAACCCCAAGGTGAAAAAGCTAGCTCATTTTATCAACTTATTCTCTATTTAGAAATCCTAAACTATTTAATGCTTCTTTTTGCCACTCTTGCTTTAAAACTAGGAAATTATAATTTTTAAATAGCAAGAAAAGGAACATTGAAAAACAGAAATACATGAAACAGAAATACAATCATGCATATTAGCATGCAAGAGCAAGATCCTTTAGACAAGCGTTCCTGTTTCCTAAAAATAACTATTTTTTACTATTAAATAACTACAGGTCCAAGAAATATTCTTGCATTTTCTTTTATTATCAATCAAATACTAATTTAGCATCTCCTGTGTAAAAAGTCAGTGCTTTCCTGAATTTTATTTCAAATATTATCTTTGTATCCCCACAGGGATTTCCTATATTTCTCATAAACAAGAGATACCATATATTTACAACTTACCTTAGGAGTGGATAAAAAATTATTGACTGGGCTCAAAGAACCTTCAAGTTGGACCATGTGCGGCTAATTAGTGGAAATACTGCTGGTTGCAGATGTAAAGGCTCTGACCCACTGGCTGTGGGGACCAATGCAGAATAAGCTCAGTCATTTTGATCAATGGAGTCTAACCTAGTCCTCCCCTGAGGTCAAGATGTCCTTTGGTGCTTTTTAATTCTCTTGTCATATTTTTTTCTAATTGGCACGAAGCTGGAGCCCCTCCTAGTATATCATATTTGGAAACGAAAGGTGAAACAAATGAGAATTTTCCTTTGTCGTTTGTGGATGACAATGGTGATTTGAGTTTGGGTTCATTTCTTTCAGTCAATTGATTGCTCTGGGAACTGATGTCGCAGATCAATGGGTCATGTCCAATTTCATCAACAGCTGCCTGGGTTGAGTCTGGCCTCACCAAATGGGAACAAGTAATAACAGAGTGACAGTCAAACCCAAAGTGCTCTTGCAAATCATGCCAGGCTGAAAGGAGAAATAGCTCAAAATGAAATTAAGCATTTTTAGACCACCAAGAGGGGGCTGTGCCTGTCTGTAGGTTATGTGTTCTAGCAATATTCTATTAGGCTGAAACAGGCAGCTCAGGAAAATTTTCTTTTCCAGTAGAGAATGTGAGAACCTTAGAAACCTATATCAAATTTTTGTAAAGTGTTTTAATTCAGAGAGGTCAAATGATTTGCCCAATGCAGACAGAGACCAGATCTCCTAACTCCCAGCCTTGTAGCATCTCACATTAGTCACATCTCAAGTACACAATCTAACTGCCACCTTAGAGGAGCTGACAGCAAGTGTGTCCCTAGAACACAGCTCCGAGGCACATTTCTAAATCTGCTCTTTTCCATATAAAATATAGAAAGTACATAAAGTTATTGACACTTCATAAGTATCATCTGCCTATTCTATTTTCATATATTTAATTTTAAAAAATGGATGATAATGAAAGGTAGACAGGTAAAGAGGTTAAATTTCCACTACCCCGGCACACTAGCCTCAAATACAAACTGACTGTCAGAATTAACTAGAGGTGAAAACACACGATGTATTAATATGTGTATCTGTGTAGTATTGGGTACATTGTCCAAGAAAGCCCTTGACATTTAATCCTAAAAGTCAGCTGCAAATTAATACCTTTAATGCATTTTACCAGAGCCAAAACATTAAAATCATACATTTATGCAAAGAACAACTCAGAAGCGTACGTAGAGTAACTCCTAATATTAGTTGCCTCAAGGAAAGGTAACCCAGTGACTGGAGAGGTGAGATGGATACTCTTATATGGTTCACTGAACAGTGAATGTATTACCTATTCAAGAAAATAAATGTGTAAACTAGAAAATAAACAATAAATGGAACCATATATCTGATTTTTTAAAGTCTTCAGCAGGTGAATCAATCTTATCACTTCACTCTTGAAGACTTAGCAAGTAGGTGAATATCTTTAAGACAGAGGCACAGAGTGGGCAACTCTCCATAACCTCACAGTAATAATTGGAAATTATTGATGAGGTAAGTAATATTAGCACTGCACAGCTGTGGGAAAGACACCCACTGCCTCATTCCAACCGGCCCAAAGGCTGAGCAAAAATCAGCACACGAAAGGCTGAGAACCACTTCCACAGACAAGTTTTTTTTTTTAAGTTCCTACTTTTACTCTCACCGAAAGTTATGCTCAATCTATGGAGTCACTAAGAGGCCAAAAACACACGCAGAGAAACAGAAGGGAACAGAAAGCCTAGAGAGAATAAATGTCTCAGGATAGAGGAAGATGCACACAGGGTGAGAGCTTCACTAGCCACTGCCTTTAGGCTAGTCAATGGTGCCCGTATTCACCATGCCACCTTGTTCACACCTGGTGATATAAATTCCTATGGGCAGAAGCGGAAACCAAAAACTTCGTGACTTGCTTTATTGCAATATTTGCCTTATTGCAGTGGTCTGGAACCAAACCTGCAGTATCGCTGAGGTCAGCCTGTACACACTTTACCAAGGTATCTGCTCACTCACCCCTAGTTCTTGAAATATTTCCTGCACTTGTTTTTTGTTGAGTATTCGCTCCAAAAATGTTTACAGTGTGGATCTTTGAGTGATGAATATTAATGTTTTTTATTAAACCCTCACATTTGAATAACAATTTAAATGGATATAAAATTTTAGGTCCAATACCTTAAAAATACTGTTTCCTCACAACCAGCATTGCTCTTCTGAAGAGTAAGGTCAATATGATTCTTGTTCCTTTATACAAGGATTGACTGTCTAAAAGCCTTTAGATTTTTCTTGTCATCTTTGATACTCCTAATTTCAGTATGTGTCTAGATGTGGGTACTTTCTTCTTTCTTGTTTGGCACTCTATGGCCCTCTCAGTCTTCAAATTTTTTCTTCTTCTGACCTCATTTGTTACTTAAATGTTGGCACATCTGCTTCTGTCCTTCATCCCACTTACATCTGCATTTATTTTCTATTTATCCTTTTTTTGCTGCCTTCTAGAAGAGTTTCTCAATCCAACTTTTCAACTAATTCATGCATCAGCTGTATCCACTCTATTTTCATTCCCTTTTATTACATTTATTTTAAATATTATATTTTTAATATTTCTCCGTGGTTAGTTCTGATTCTTGTACCACACTGACAAAATCTTCTCTTTTTCCTTTTAACGTTTATTGGCTTTATCTTAGATTGTTATGGTCTTATGTAATCCTGTTTATTTTCTTTTAAACCAGTGGTATCTCTTAGTTGCTACTTTACTTTGGCTCGTGAACTCATTCACCTGGCGGTAAGGGTTCTGAGTGATAGAATGCACTGGGGAAGGGCTGAGGGCCAGCCCTCTAGGCAGCCCCAGAACTACAAAACCACAGTTCATTATTTTAGTTTGTTATCTACCAAGTAATCCTTCACATCAGGGCTTCTCCTGCAGATGCTGGACACTGTGGGAGAAATGGCAATTTCCTCAAGTCACTTCATAGAGTCCAAAGCCTAGATTGTAACCCATCAGTACCACCAGTCTGAAGGGGGGGGAGGGATGAATAAATAATGCATAGCTAGTTAATCCTTACCTGTTTTTCCCAGATCTTCACCCCAAAGGAGTTTTTGTGCTGCCCTGATTTTGTCTGTGAGGACACCTGCAGCACAGTTCACTGTACCACTACCTGCTGTGAGAAAGCAGGCAAAGGCAACTGGTTTTTTCCAATTAATCTGCTCCAACACATTCAGCCAGCCACGCGTTCAGTCAGCCACACCCTAACCAAGAACCACTTCAAAATAGCCCCCATGTCCTCTGGGAGTTTTACCTTTTTTTTGTTTCAATTATTATCTAAGCACGCTAAAAGAAACATTCTAATCAAAATATAACAGAACTTTACATGGTTTTATTTATACATTACTGGTAAAAAAAGCAAACTTTATATAAAAAGTTTTATACAAATAAAAAAGTCCTTGGCTAGGTACAGCCATTTATGTGTGTGTATACACCCAAACATACACACACACACACACACACACAGTATTTTACATCATTATAATTATACATATTTACAGATACACTATTTAAATTATTTTACAATTTACCAAAATGAGGACAGGCAATTAGAAAAGCAAATAAAAATGGATGAAACAAACTAAATAATGGTTAAGCTTAAAATTCTACAAAACTATTTTTAAAAATCTAGAAAAGAAAGTCATTTCTTTGAAATATCAAAACTAAGGTTTCAATACTGTTTTGTTGTTGCTTTTTATCTTAATAACAAGTTCTAACCTGTTTAAAAATAAATATCGTGACCAATAACAGGTAAGCAAATCAGACTGATGTCAGGAACAAGGTGAACGTGCTAGCTTGAGATTAAGAGTCAGCAAGTTATGACAAATGCAGATTATTATCTGGTAATCAAATGTCATAAAACTGCCCTCTCCTTCCCCATTAAAAACATGAAGAATTCCAAGCTTCTGTGTAGTTTGCAATATCAATTAAGACTCCAAGGAATTCAGCAACTTATCTGTAATGTAAGAAAATGCTAAAGTTATGATTCTATTTTTCTGATATGACCATCTCATAAAGTGTTGTTCTTTTAAATGAGTTCTACTTAGATAATAAATATTGGTGGTTAAAGAACTAGCTTTTTACAGACTCAGTTTGGTAACTTTATCATTACACTCTGATTTTGATAAGAATGTAATGAGACTATAGTACCTGAAGGAAAAAAAATCAGTTAAGAAACAAACTAGGGATTGGGATTGACATATATACACTAATATGTATAAAATAGATAACTAATAAGAACCTGCTGTATAAAAAATAAATAAATAAAATAAAATTCAAAAATTCAAAAAAAAACAAGCTAGGAATGAAATAACCCACTATTTGTGCTACCATGCCAGCAAATAAAATCTCAAGTACCAAATCCATTAAAAGATTGTAGATTTGTAATGGAATTTGGAAATTTCAAACTAATAAGTGTCATTTCCAGATACAAGTTAGTTCGTTCATGAAAGGAACATTATCTTCAACAAGAGAATGGAAGTCATATTTTAAGATAACATTCAAATAAAACAAAAAAACACTCAGTTTAATTTCCTAAAGGCAGTGAAAAATTTACAGCATAGTGAATCTGAAAAAAAACCAGGCCATTTTTGCATCAAACTATTTTTTTAAAGGTTCTTTAGAATAAGCTTTTTCTTCAAATTCCTCATAATTCAATCTTACATTCTGAATTATATAAACAGAATTTTAATGTCAGAGTATACTACTAAATATCTTTTGAAGATTTCATTAACAAACTAGTTGCTTTGAGAGGATACTGAAATTAACAGATTATCTAAAGACAGTAATTTACACTGGGTTTAGAAACAGATTTTTATAACTCAAAAGTATTCAGAACCCTTCACAATGAGATCAATGTCCAAATATGGTTCTTCTTCAGAGTTAGTTTTATTTAAAGTTGGGCGTTCTGGATTCAAATAATTATGACTACAAATCAATTGAAAACTAGTGATATGTTAAATATCTTTACAATTTTCCTTACATAAAAGTCCAAAATATTTAAGCAATTGGCTCAGGTCTTATAGGAAATACCTGATAAACATTATTGCCTTAATAAACCCGTATAAGAATGGCTTAAAGAAACATGTCTGGGGCTTCCCTGGTGGCGCAGTGGTTGAGAATCTGCCTGCTAATGCAGGGGACACGGGTTCGAGCCCTGGTCTGGGAAGATCCCACATGCTGCAGAGCAACTGGGCCCGTGAGCCACAACTACTGAGCCTGCGCGTCTGGAGCCTGTGCTCTGCAACAACAGAGGCCGCGATAGTGAAGAGGCCCGCGCACCGCAATGAAGAGTGGCCCCCGCTTGCTGCAACTAAAGCCCTCGCACAGAAACGAAGACTCAACACAGCCAAAAATAAATATAAAAATAAATAAATAAAAAATATTTTAAAAAAAAGAAACATGTCTGTGAACATTATTAATAATGTAACATGGTAAATCATGTCACCTCTTCAGATGACAATGGACTTCATGTTTATAAATGTATGTTTTGTATTTTAAAGCATTTTAGCACTCCTAATTAAAAATGTAAAAAATGTTAAATTACAATGATTGCACAGATTTCACTGGCTATGAAATATACTGCTATTCAAGAATGTTTTCTTTCCTTTTTTTTCTTTTTTTGGCTGAGCCATGAGGCATGCAAGATATCAGTTCCCCCAACCAGGGACAGAACCCAGGCCCCTGGCAGTGGAAACACAGAGTCCTAACCGCTGGGCCACCAGGGAATTCCCTCAAGAATGTTTTGTTTTTCTTCATCGATAAAAATTTATTATCAATCATCAAATGGATTTCCCCCCACTTTAGACTCATCAACACTCAGAAGGCTGAGGAGAGATGCTGATCTGAACTGCAGCAGGCTTCACTGACCACGTCCCTGTGGATGAGATGCCTTAGAAGCCTGCACGAGCAACAATTCTCCAACCTGTGACTGAAACAGGAACTCAACTGGATGTCTCTCACCCACCACTCACATCTTCAATGACTAACAGGCCATTAACTGCACAGGCACAGTGTCAAACATTTACTTTACTAGCCTCCTGTAGTGTAACCATTAACTACCTGCATTTTGACTTTTCAAAGAGCTTCATTAGCTGCTGGAATCTTTCTGAGACCTGAAAAATTTTAAATGAGGGTTAATTATAAATATATCTCAATAATTTTTTTTTATCTTTGATGAATATTTTCACAAACCATCTAAAGACAGAGAAAGTTACCCTTAATTACAAAGGTAAAGTAATAGTTAGAAAAACAAAGTATCTTCATAATAAAGGTAATTGCTAGTTTAACTTTTCAATATCAAACTTTCTTAAACAAGCAAATATCATTACAAAATTGCTCAAGATCAAATAAGTAAATGGCAGAACAACAGAATAAACAATTAGGATTGTTTCAAACTTCTTCCACGATCACTAAGTTTTTAACAGTCTTTTTTTTTTTTTTTTTTGGCTGCACCGCGCAGCTTGCGGGATCTTAGTTCCCCAACCAGGGATTGAACCCATGCTCTCGGCAGTGAAAGCATGGAGTGCTAACTACTGGAACACCGGGGAGTTCTCCAAAGAGCCATACTTTTAAAGAAGTTTGCTAACAAATAGCTATGTATTTTAAACACATTAAAAATCAAATCTAAATATTTAGAGTAATAACATCTGTGAAACAATAGAGATGTAAAACTGGGGTAGTTACCTGATATGGATTTTTATTCAACTTGGCAGCTAAATGAGAAAATGTTTTCAACGATGGCCCTTTTTTCTGACACTCCAATAAAATTTCCCGGTCATCATTTCTGAAGGGGGAAAAATGTTATTTAGCTTTTGTAGGTTCGAACAGAAAGGTAACAAAAATTCCATTGCCTTACTATCTACCAATAAGAGTTGACACTTTTATTAAAACCCATAAAAAAAGAACAAGTGTATATACTAAAATATGAACAATGGTTATCTCTGAGAGATAAGATTATGGATGATTTTAATCTCTGAGTTCATACATATTTCCCAAATTTTCTAAAACAAATACTAATGTATGTTTCTAATGACAAAATAAAAGATTTTTTTAAATTCTACCAGTAGTGTGTATAGTACTTTAAAAATTAGGGCCCAAACGTGATCACAGACTTGATAAGCGAGAAGAACCAAAAAGTAACACAGAAGCCAGATCTTCTAATCCCCAGACCTCTGCTTTTTCTACATGGTCTGAACCAATGTGTGTTATTATAGTCTCTGGGATTTTACCATCTGCAGGTTGCCCGAAATGAAGGCATAGAGGACTGAGGTCTTAAACAAAACTGATCACCAATTTCAACAAAATTCAGTCTCTCTCATTATGCACTCTAGCTGGTCTAGAGATCATGCACTTCTGGTTCAATGGTTCCCAACTGTGGTCACCTTGACATCCGAAATGGGGTCTTTAAATCTGCATTTCTTAAAAATCTCACAGAAAAGTCAAAAGTACAACCTGTTTTTGAAGCTTCTAATTTCGGGGGGAAACTCAAATTACAAACACCCACACTTTTTGTCCTATTCACCACCTGTCATTCCTCCTTTCTAAAATGTGTGTATACCAGGCTCCTTACAAATGAAAGAATTTTTCTTTTTCATTGAAAAGTGAAGTTAAAAACATAATGAAAAGTTCTGTCCACGGTGCTAGTACACATCGCTGGTTAAGAGCCACTGCTCTAGACTGTTCTACAGTACAGCTGGGTTGTATCCTAGAATTTAACTTCTACCAACTTTAGCCACTTTTGAAGTAAGTCATCACTTTCCCTATTTTAAGATGGGATAAAACTATGATGACACGACAGAACAGATTTCTGGTATCTCAAAATTTCCTGGTGATTTAATAGTCTCATTAGATTCTTACCTTGTCCACGAAACTATAATTTCTCCCTTCTTTTTAATAACATTCTTTGCAGAAAGGCTTGTAAGAGAAGTGGCACATGCTGCTGATGCATCCTTAGTCCCTGGGCTTTCGTTTAATGACGAGTGATCTTTAGTCACTACAGGGGACTTTTTCTTACTGGCTTTCTTTCGGTGAGCATCACCATTCTCACCAGAATCTTGGGTAATTTTCTTGGTCTTTTCCCTACTGGTTAAGTGTGTTTCCTTTCTCTGTTTTTTCTGAGAAGAAGGATTTAGATCAGAAAGATTTTTCCTCTTTTTGTGCGCATTATCCAAAGCCCCAGGCAACTCTGAACTATCAGAATTTGATGCCAACTCTGATTTTAAATCAACCTTTTTCACTTCACCCGAACTGGGAGATTCCGAGGTTAAATCGATACAGCCTTCCTCAACAACGCATTCCAAAGGCCTGTTTGCCACTTGCACCTTTTCTTCCTTTGAGTTATCTTCATCTACACATATCACCTGACACCCCAAGTCTTCAACAGCTAAAGCAGGATGGTTACCTTCATTTTTACTGTCACTTGAAACATCTTGTGTCAAATCAATAAAAGCATCTACAGTATCAGGCTGCATATTGTCTAATACTGGAGCGTTTTGATCCACACTGCTTCCAGAACATCCCAACTGCTCAATATTTAAAACTGCTACTTCTACAAATTCCCCCAACTTTTTGGTCTCGGAGACTGGATCTTTTGTGAGGTCTATATATGTGTTTCGAAGATGATCCTCAACAGAATGTGGAATTTCTTCCATTGGAGGCAATTCTTCAATGCTTTCAGGTACTTTTGGTTCCCATACTTGATGCAACTTGAAATATTCCTCAGCTACTTCAGTACTATGAACCACTTTACCTGAAGCATCTTTAAGAAATTCATATATGTCGGGAACCTCTGTTTGTATCATACAGTCCTGTTCTTCATGAACTGATTTACTGCTATCAACATTTTTACTGGAAATTTTCAATTCCTCCACAGATTTAAAAACTCTGTACTGACATGAAATATATTTTTTCTCCACTGCTTCATCAGCTTCCTTTTCCACTCTTGGCAAAGATTCATCAGCTACCATATTCTGTTTATGACTAGGGGAGGTAGATGGTGCCGCACGGCGTATTTTCACAATGAAATGATCGTTGGACTTTTCCATTATGACAGCGTGCATGGGTAGATTAGGGTGGTACTGAAAGCCTGGAGCAACAGACCGGCTTGTCCATGATGAAGAACAACTTGATTTACTGCTTGAATTATCAGACTCCAGGGCTAAATGAATGTCCTGTTCAGATGCATCCTCTTCCTCAAGTAAGGCATCTTCACTAAAATGGGCACTAATAACTTCTTCGGGCGTTGAATTAGACGAAGCATCTGACTTTAAGAAACTGAGATGACCATCTGACTTCAGAGGTGATGGTACTGTTAAAGAGACTGCTAGATCTTCAGCAAGTATGGAGGAAACACAGGGCTTGCTCTTTTCTGAACTACATACATTATCTTTACTCAAAGCTATGTTAGTGGACACTTCAAACATACAATTTTCATCCAACACATCAGGATGAACTGGCAATGAAAGCCCTGAAGACAGAGACGGACCTTTCTCAGATGACAATAATGACCAATTATCATCACTAATCATCTTAGGACAGGGAGAAACCACCCCTGAAACGAGCTCTTCCGTTGTACAAGCTAGTAGAGATTCACATTTAAGACTCTCTACCATCTGTTTCCCTTGTATCTTTAACTCCCACTCACTTTTTTCGTTACAGTTAACACTGTTGTCCAAAAGATCAGAACCTTGCAACAAACTTTTAAATATTTCTCCCATCTGTGCATCACTCACTAAATTAAAAGTAAGGCTAGATGCTTGCTGCTCAGTAAGAATCTCAAAACTGCGTTCTGGCTTCAAAGCAGCGTGCTGGGATGCCGGTGAATCCTCTATGGTGCTGCCTTCCATTTTTCCTGCCTGTGGGGTGCTCGGGCAGTTTGGTTCCAAGGAAGGCTCTTCAAATTGAGGGTTCTTAATATTATCAAAGCAAGTGTTAGTACTTTTTTTAATGCTGTGCTTTACTGTGTTAATACTGGAATTATTTTGCTCTTGATGTTTTTCCTCAGATTTTTTACAACCTACTAAAGACTTAGAGTAACCAGAATCTTCTGATTTGTGGGATTTCTCCTTCAACATTTCTTTGCTGGAGCTGCCTACATTCCCCTTCTGACAATTTGAATATTGTGCTTTCTCTTTATTTAGCTTTTCAAGTTTTCCTTCGTCACTGTCACTGCCAATGTTTATGGAGTCACAAAACTTTACTAAGATTTTCTTAAGCTTTGTAAACAAATAATCAAGTTGTTCATCTACAAATTTCCACAATTTTTTTTTCATATCTGGTAGCTGCTGTTCAAATAAACGATCCACGATGCCATTCTTTTTAACTTGCTTAAGTTTGGATTCTATAACATCACAGAGATTCTTCTGTAAAGTAGTCACTGACTTAGAGATTTTGGATAAGTCAAGGTGTTTAATTAGTGATGTAAAACTCAAAATTGCTGACTCAATAATTCTATGAAACTGTATTAATGAAAATTTTACCTTGAATTTCATATAATTTTTCCTTACATGTTTTCTTATCATTCGTAACATGTGCACAACCTCTCGGACAGAAGAGGGTGCAGCAATAATCGGAACTATTTTTTCCAGGCTGGAAGTGCTCACTGACCTATCTTTCTTCTCTGTTTTTGAAGATCTGCTAGATTCAGTTCGTCTTTTATTCCATTTGCTTTTGGTCTGATGGATTTTTATAGAAGATATCTTCCTATTGTCTTTATCCAAATGCACAGTGCTTTTCCTACTTCCTGGGCTAGTTTTTGTGTTCTGCACTTCAGCAGAAGCTCTTGGGTTGGTACTTTTGTCAAAACGCTTTTGTGGTTCAGATTTTTCACTGTCGCTTATAATTTCTCCTTCTTCTAATTCATCTAAAGATGAATTCTTGTGGGAGTCTGCTTCTGTAAATTTGTCAGATTTGCAAATTGGCTTTTGATTTTCCTTATTGAGATCAGACTGACTCTTGGAGGTAGAATGAGCTGAATTTGGTGGAAACACATCTGTGGAAGAAAAAAAAGCATATTATAGTCACATGACTACTGAGTCTTTGTCATTTAACATTTCCATACTAAATATAACAAAAAATTAAATGTTGAGGCAATTTATTATTTTAATAGCTTTTACACTATTTACACTATATTACTCTAACGCTTACTCATGTCATTGGTCTTTACTGGTCTCAGAAAGTGCCTGACAATAGTGATAGTATAGAGTTTGGTCATTTGGATAACCAGCAACCAACTGTTCAGGTTTCTTTACTTGATGTGAGCAGCATCACCTACTCTATGCCATCTGATGATGGCTTTTGGACAACAAAAATATACCTGAAAGCAAGCAAGGAGTATTTGAAACAATCTGTTCTACCATTCCCTTTTGTTGTATAAATAAGAATTACCTAAATCTAGACTAAAGGCTCAATGTACATTTCTAGGTAACAACAAAGGTCTGAATAATAATTAAGTTATCAAATAAAAAGCACTAACAAAATAATGCCATTTGCAGCAACATGGATGGACCTAGATTGTCATACTAAGTGAAGTTAAGTCAGACACAGAAAGACAAATATCATATGATACCACTTATATGTGGAATATAAAAAAAAGGGTACAAATGAATTTATTTACAATAGAAAAGTAGAGTCACAGATGTAGAAAACAAACTTATGGTTACCAGGGGATAAGGGCAGGGAGGAATAAATTGGAAGGCTAGGACTGACATATGCACACTACTATATATAAAATAGATAACTAATAAGAACCTGCTGTACAGCACAGGGAACTCTACTCAATACTCTGTAATGGCCTATACAGGAAAAGAATCTAAAAAAAAAAAAAGAATGGATATATGTATGTGTATAACTGATTCACTTTGCTGCACACCTAAAACTAACACAACATTGTAAATCAACTATACGCCAATAAAAATTTTAAAAATAAATATCAATAAATAAATTAAAAGCACTGATTCATCTTGCTGACATATTCTACACTCTCACAAAAATATAAGTTATAGGAGATAATATAAACTATTACCTTTATGACTGTTATTATATAATGGAACTCGAGATGACCTTTCCAGTCTAAGAACTTTTGCTACAGGTCTCACGGGACTATTCAGAGGACTGATGGCTTCTGGAATAGGTCTCAGCTGATTAAGGTCAATGCTCAGAACTGAGTTCTCATCATCATGATATACTGAGTTTGCTTCACCAGTTTCCATTCTGTGGTCCGTTAACTCAGTCTGCTGAAGTGAAGATTCTGGAGTCTCTTTAGGTAAGCAAGGCTCCAAGTGACAAGACTTACTCTCAACCAGTGGTGCATCTACAAGAGAAGGCTCAAGGTTTGGTTTACCATCTTCTGAAAGGACTGTTGGCAAAATGCCAGCTTCTTCAATTGAAGGCTGCAAAATGCTTTCATTGGATTTGGTCACTTTGGTTGAAAAAGCCTCCTTCATTTCTGTATCTTCAGAAATACTACAAGAATTTAAGTCATCGTTTCTTTTGGTATCCAATTCCAAACCAAAGTTCTGAGAAACATTAGTTTGTACTGTGTCCATTACCACAGGAACTGCTGCCCTGGCCCCATTAATGGTCTGTTCCATTTCTGTTGATGATGGAAACAAGGATTCTGTTTGTTGCATTTCCACAGATGCTGAGAAGGAAATCTCTGTGCCACAAATGGGCATTTCACAATGCACAGTATTCGCAACAGATTTAATGAACAAACTATTTTCTTCTTCTATTTTCCTTTCTGAAACACTGGTTCTGGGTTTAGATGCTGCTGTAAGAGCATCCTTTGGTTCCAATAACTCTGATTTGGTTTCCTCTGTGGTATGTTCACTGACAGAGGGAATACATGTCACAGTTTTAGCCTGCACCAAGGACTCCAAGTCACATATGTCACTAGATTTGGGAGTATCGGTTATTTTATGCTGATTTTCCTGAGAAACAGGCTGCTTTTTAGCAGGAGAAAGAGTTAAGTTCAATTTTTCCATAAAGCTTAACTTTAAGTCTTTGTTTTGTGTTTCATTTGAACCATTCTCAGCTTTAACTGCTGGCTCTTTATTATCCACTCCTTCAGAAACATCATTATTAGAGACTTCACCGTTACCGTTTTTTGGCTCATTCTGTCTCTTTAAATCTGTAGCGGTTTTCTTAGTCTCTTTGTTTGTCTTCTGCAGATGTTCTGCAGGTACTCTTTTTTCATTTCTCATATGCCTATTTTCTTCTTTGCCCTCTTGTTCTCTTTTCCGCTTATCTTCAGTTCTATGCCTTTCTACCCTTAAAGGTGCATTTTCCCATTGGTGCACAGCATCAACTTCCTTGGAGTCGACGTGTTTGTGAGTTCTATTGGTTGAAAGAGAGGACGGACATCTTCCTTCTTGAAAACTATGATTACTTACAGCCCTGTCTCTTTTACAATCTTCCCGGCCTCTTCTCTCTTCTGGATGGTATTTACTTGAATTATGAGAAGATTTCGCTAGTTCCTTCTTGGAATAAGGAAGCAATGCTCGTTCAGATCTTTTCCAATGATCCTGGTCTTTTACTACTGATTTAGGTTTTTGATCAACTTTCCTTTCTTCTTTGTCTTGTGATTTAAGTTCTTTTCTATTTATATTTTGTGATCTTTCACTTTGTCTTTCGAGTTTTTTGTCACTTTGAGATTCTAGTCGAGTGTGTGACCTGTCTCTAGAGCTTTCTTTCTCCCAAGAAGAGCTACTGTGTTCATTTTTATAATCCAAATCTGTGTTACTTTTAAACTTTGAATTTTTGCTTTCAGCCTTTGGTTCACCTTTACTATATTTCTCAGGACGTCCTTGTAGCCTCTGACTGGCCTCTATGTTCCTCGGTTCACCATCACCACAGCTAGTGTTCAAGTCTTTTCGTATTCTGTCAGTCACTCTGCAGTACTGGTTATGTCTACTATCTTTCCTCCCTCTTCTGTGATCCTCATTGGAACTACCCTCACCAACCTGATAATGGGAACGTGACCAAATGCCATTGGTGGAGTGTTTTTCAATAGGTGTAGGCAAATGTGAAGTGCCCTTTTTTTCAAAATGTGATTTTCCTTCCTTTTCGAGGTATGGCAGTGAAGTGCTATAATGTACATCTTTAGAAACATCACTTTTCACTCTGTGATCAGTCTTTGAACAATCATCCAAATGGAGAGATCTGGATTTAAGACCTTTTGTTTTAACTATATCTGGTATCCTTGAAGTTTTATGAGTATTTCGAAGATGTGGAAACTCAGACAATCTATTGAGAAATAGAAATTAACACCAAAAAAACAAAGTTAATTCCTTTTTAATAATCCAAGGTTTAATCACATGTGATACACTTTAAAACTGGGGGGCCCACATACTGGCAAAACTAATTTTACTTTGTATAAAAGCATGAGTAGTAAGAATTTACCAGCTTCCAACTAAATGAGCCAGTTTTTAAAACAAGGAACTCTCTTTCGTTTGCTTTGCTCAAACAAAGCCTGGAGGACCTCTCAGTTCTAGCCCAGCACTTGCCAATGTCTTTCAGATTTCCTTCACTACAGGTGCACAACTCTCAAACTAACCACAAGTTCACTTCTTTTAGAACAAGTGACATTATTTTCTTGCCTTCACTCTAGCCCAACTGAAACATAAGGGAAAGTGAAACCTTGCTGGAGAACAGAGACGATCAAAATACGACTCTATGTAGCTCCCTATCCTAGTTTTCTGTTTCACATACAACCCAACAGTAAAACCCAAAGCGTCAATAGCCATCTTAAATTGTTACATACTGTGCAAAAAGAAAAAGGAATATAGAATTGTGATTCTTCCCTAGAGGAATGCTATATATTTATTGTTTAAAATAACTCCTAAGGTTTTCAGAAAACTGGCAGTTTTCCTAAAAATAAAATGTAAATAGCTCATTTTAGCTTTTTGTAATAATATAGCCATCTTCCTGAACTTCTATAACTTCCCTGAATTTCCATAAATCTATGCCTAATCAGTACTAAGTGTGTAGAGAACATCAAAACTTAAAAGTCTCAGGAATAAGGGAAGATTTTTATAAAACAAGAGGACACAGGAGACATACAACTTAAGGCAATGTGTAGACCTTATGTGGATCTTGTTACGGGCTGAACTGCATCTCCTCAAAATTTAATCCCCAGTACCTCAAACTAGTAACCTTATTTGGAGACAGGGTCTTTGGAGATAATCAAGTTAAAGTGAGTTCATTAGGGTGGACCCTTATCCAATATGACTAGTGTCCTTATAAAAAAGGGAAATTTGGACAGAGATATGTATAGAGGAAAGACTTTATGAAAGACACAGAAGAAGGCGACCATCTACAAGCCAAGGAGAGGCCTGGAGCAGACCCATCACACAGCCCGCAGAAGGCATCAATCATACTGACACCTTGATCTTGGACTTCTGGCCTCCATAACTGTGAGACAACAAATTTCTGTTATTTAGGCCACCCAGTTTGTGGTACTCTGTTATGGCAGTCCTAGTAAACTAATAAATAAACTCAAAAAAATAAACATGAGGAGATACCTTTGAGACAACTGGGAAAATGTGAACACAAAAGCATTAACCATAAAAAAAAAAAAAAAACTGACTGAATTTCACTAAAATTTAGAACTTTTATTCCTCACAAGACACAATAAAGAGAGTGACAGACAAGTCACAGAATGGGAGAAGATGTCTGCAATAAATTTATCCAACAAAGGACTCACATTCAACAAAGCACATACACGTGTAACATACGTCATACTTATTAAAATGTAAGGTCCTAAAAGATAGTTCTAGCCCACAGAGCTCGTAATACACATTTAACGTAACTCCACACTAAATAAAATACTATCAAAAGTTTTGTTTTATTTTGTGTTGTTGTTATTGTTGTTATTTGGCCGCGCCATGTAACATGCAGGATCCTAGTTCCCCGACCAGGGATGGAACCCGTGCCCCTGCAGTGGAAGCGTGGAGTCTTAACCACTGGACCACCAGGGAAGTTCCAAAAGTTTTATTTTAAAATAAACCTCTGCATTAAACACTTTCCAGAATTTACACTTTAAAATTTTTATCTTATATCAGTATTTCCATTCTTTCTATTAAAAATGAACTTTCAGCAAAATGATAAACATTTACCATTAGAGTACTAGCTGAAGCTCACAAAGAAAAAGTGCAAATATTTGACAGAATATTTATTAGATAATGTATCAATATTACCACATATAACAATCTAATGAAATAACACATCATTTATTCACCCAGTTTCTCTGAATTTTCACTCTATTCAAACATTATACCCCTCCCCTAAAAGATTCAAATATATATAAAATTTCCCCAACACTTCAGGAATCAATCTTATACTTGTTGCACCTTGTGGGATTTAGATTAGTAAACATACACAACCATCTTTATTTTCAAAAGGCCTAAAATGCTTTATAATATCATATGGTCCACACATAGGATTATCTTCTTTCACTCTTTAAATATTTATTGCACATGGTAGATACTCAATAAATGGTGAGGGCACAAAGACATGGTTCCTGCTCCCATGAAGTTTACAGTTTAGTGGAAGGGAAGAACACTAAGTGATCCCATTCATGATTTTTTAAACTGCAAGTGTAAATGAAGCTACAAAAAAGAGATTCGACCTAGTCAGTGAGAACAGACAAATGTCCCGCATGAAAACGATGCTTATGCCGAGAACTGAAGATGAGTAGGTATTTAGCAGGTGGAGGAGAGGAGCATTTCAGGGAGTGGAAACAGTTCATGCAACTCAGAGCTCATGGTACACCCAAGAAACTGAAAGAATGCAGGAGATACACTAGAGCTACAATACCTAGGCAAAGGCAAACACTGAAAACAAGGCCTGAAAAGTAGTTTGGGACCATATTGTGAAGAGCTCTGTGGACCAAGTTAAGATTTATGATCTTTTATCCTATGAATGATGAGAAGCCACTGATGTGTTTTAATCAAGAAAAGGGGTGGGGGAATTCCCTGACGGTCCAGTGGTTAGGATGAGAAGCTTTCCCCAGCTTCTCATTTCATTCCTGGGGTCTGGGTTCAAACCCTGGTGGGGGAACTAAGATCCTGCAAGCTGCTTGGCGCAGCCAAAAATAAATAAATAAATATATCATTTAAAAAAAAAGAAAGAAAGAAAAGGGGTGGGATGGGGTGGTTCTGTGACAGATGTCCAGAGTTGTGCTTTACAAAGCATCCCGTGGCTTTAATATCGAGAAGTGAGAAATCACAGGCTGGAAAGAGCAAGAGTGGATGCAGAGTTTTGAGCACAAAGACTACTGCCAGTTCAGATGAGAGTTGATGGGTAGCAACAACAGCAGAAATGGAAGAGAAATGAACAACCTGAGAGATCATAAAGACATAAGTCAAAAGGACATGGTAATGAATTTGGATCTGAAGGATGACCAAGAGCTAAGTGTCAATGATGACTCCTATGCAGGGTGACTATATGTCCCAGTTTGCCAAGCAATGTCAGTGTAATTATTAATAGCCCCTCCTTCTACTCTCAAAAGTACCCTGGTTTGGGCAATAAATTAAATGGTCATTCCACCCCTCAGTCACTCTAGCTTGCACAGCTGAATAAATGATGGGGAATCCACTGAGCTAGGAACAATGGAAGGGGTTCAATCTTAAATTCTGTTGTGGATGAGGTAATTTTGAAAATTTTGTACAAATGTGAAGTAGTATCTACATATAAATGGAACTGACTAGTACAAGTAAGATTACATCATAAGAAAATACTGATAGAGAAAGGAAAGGACATAGTTTTGAGCTTTAAGGAATTCCAACTTAGCCAAGTACAGAAAAATAAATCTCAAGTTAGGAAGAAAACTAAGAATCATGAAACCCCAAGGGAGAAACTATTTCAAGAAAAGAGGGTCAACTATGTCAAATAGTGTATAAAGACAAGTTAAAATGAGAAGTCAAACTATTTGATGAATTTAGTGGTAGTCACAGCTGTTTTGGAGGAAGAGATCAGAGTAGAATGGGTTCAAGAGTGTGTAGAAATGGGAAGTGGGGAAATGGAGACAGCACGTTTAGATAACTGTTTTGGAGGTTTGACTATCAAGGGGAGGAGAGATATGAAATTCTCTGGAGCCAAATACTGCCCCTAACCAAAAGAGGGAGAGAGAGAAATTAAGTAGAAAATCCATTTAAGAGGGAAAAGAACACATAATTGAGGGACTTCACTGGTGGCCCAGTGGGTAAGACTCCACCCTCCCAATGCAGGGAGCCCAGGTTCAATCCCTGGTCGGGGAACTAGATCCCACATGCATGCCACAACTAAGAGTCCACATGCCTCAACTAAGAAGCCCACATGCCACAACTAAGAAGTCCGCATGCCGCAACTAAAAAGATCCCATGTGCCGCAACTAAGAGCTGGTGCAGCCAAAATAAATAAATAAGTAAATGTTTTTTTAGACTATATATATATATATATATTTTAAAAAAGAATATATAATTGACAGATTTTTAAGGGTTGTCTGTTAACAGTATATGACACAGACATCCTCCTGATATTTTAGTAATTTGATGGGCGCCTAGAAGAACCCATGACATACACCACCATCTTCTCAGGACCAAAGGATATCAGAGCAAGATCCCAGTGTATTACAAAACTGAATATATTCAGAGAGGTATGTGGCAATATTCTATTAATAATCATATAGATATCATTACGATAATATACCATTAGAATATTAGTCACTTACTTTCAGTAAAACCTTAAATATTTAATAAAATGCATGATTTTCATTAGCTTTCCAAAGTTAAAAATATTCCACCTATCAATACTCATGTAATTTACAAACAGATCCATATCCCTCAATCATACCTTTGGTGAAGATTATTTATTTCTTCATCTTTGCGGTTTATTTCCACTCTGGCAGTTTTGATAAGTGCTGAGATGTTTTTCTTAAGAGATTGGTTTTCATTTTTTAAGCTGAAATTCTAAACATCATAAAATACATTTAATAAAGTATATATCGACAGGATTATTAAACTATTTATAACAGTTATTGATTACTGAATGCTAACTACATGCCACGCATCACATATTTTATCTTATGCAATTCTCAAGATAGTCTTCGGAGGAGTACAGTGATGCTCACTATACAAATGGGGAAGCTGAGATTCAAAGAAGAAAACTGGCACCAAAGAAAAGCTATTTAAAGTGAAACTACTTAAAAGAGGGATCAAAATGAAAAACAAAAAAAAAACAAAAAAAAAACAAAAAAAAAATTTAAAAAAAAAACTGAAAAACCAATAAATAACAAGAAAAAGAGTCATTATTTTGAAAATGGGTCATTATTTTGAAGATGATAAAAATTTTTATTATATTTAACAACAGGAGGTTTAACTTGCAACAATGTACTAATTCTCAGGTGAACAAAGAATGAATTGAGGATTGACTGGCTCTTTGGGAGAGAGGGTGAAGGAAGAGAAACAACTTTACCAAAAAATAAAAATCAGAACAAGACAGGACATTCCTGACTTTGCAGTATGATCACAAAAAATGTCTCTCTGGCAAAAATTGTTAAGGCATCACCATTTTTCCCCAACAGCCATTCTAAAGCTTCACTCCTCAAACCATTCTCTTTTAAACCACCTGATACAATCTCTAAGAATTCTCTATTATTTAATTGTTACTTACTCTAGCAGATCATTTGTCAGTATCATTTAACAAATCAAGCAGTTTTCCTTTATCAGTTTCATTGACACTGGAAATAAAGCATGTTTTGCCAGATTTGCTCTTTCATTTAATATTTTTTAAAAAGTTTCCTTACAACCTGCCAACACTTTAGCATTTTAATTTTAACAAAAAATTTTATTAAATTTTGGTTTTAAAAGCTGATAAGGCAGGGACTTCCCTGGTGGCACAGTGGTTAAGAATCCACCTGCGAATGCAGGGAACACGGGTTTGAGCCCTGGTCTGGGAAGATCCCACATGCCACAGAGCAACTAAGACCGTGCGCCACAACTACTGAGCCTGCGCTCTAGAGCCCACAAGCCACAACTACTGAGCCTGCACGCCTAGAGCCCGTGCTCCGCAACAAGAGAAGCCACCGCAATGAGAAGCCCGCGCACCGCAACGAAGAGTAGCCCCTGCTTGTTGCAACTAGAGAAAGCCCGCGCAGCAACGAAGACCCAACACAGCCAAAAATAAATAAATAAATTAATTAAATAAATTTATTAAAAAAAAGCTAACAAGGCAAAAATAAAATATTCATTATAATTCTACCTGTGTTTGTATTTCCTTAAACTTTTTCATCAGCTCTTTCATTTGCAGCTGACATTTTCCATATTCTACCTGCAACTGTAAGATATAAAAAGATCAAGAATCATTCTAAATTATTTTCTTAGCTTAAATGACATTTCAAAATATTTAAAACTTTGCAAATCAACCCACAAATAAGGGTATATGAGGTCTATTTCTACTAACAGATATTTAGTTAGATTACTGGTTTTTAAAGTTGGGCCTACCAATAATGTATTTTCTTTAGTTTCACATTCAATCTCCAAAGTTCAAAATTCAAATAAGGTAGAAAGAAATTTGTTTGCATGAAGTCTTGGGACGAATTATAACTTTGTATAAATCATGAAAAAATAAAATATTTTATCACACTGATTGCCTGTTGAGATTTTATATAGTCAGACACTTAAATTCAATCAAGCAAAATTATAACTAAATTTAGGCAAGCATCCAGAAAACATTGTTTTAAAAAGCAGATCTGAAGGCAGAAACTGACTTAAATATTCTTTTAGTCTAAGAGCTGCTTCCCAAACACAGAATGTCTATTCAATAGTAAGCTGATGTCTGCATTTCAGGAGCCACAGAAGAGCAAAGTAACTGTCCTTCAAAATTCTGGTAAGCCATACATCATTATATGTTGCCTCCTTTGCAGTTCCTTCTTCAGTCAGGATTTCTTCATATAAATCCAAACAATTTCTGGATGGTACAGACGATTTGGTAGCACTGTCTAGAACAAACAAACAAAAAAACCTTACATTAAAATATGTATTTCCAGATTCAATGAAATCCCTGTCAAATCTCCAATGGCATTTTTCACAGAAATAGGAAAAACAATCCTAAAATGTGTATGGAACCACAAGACTGTGAATGACCATAGCAACCTTGAGAAAGAAGATCAAAGCTGGAGGCACGACACTTCCTGGTTTCAAACTATAACACTATAGTAATCAAAACTGTATTTTATTGGCATAAAAACAGACATATAGATCAACGGAACAGAACAGAAAGCCCAGAAATAAACCCAGGTATATATGGTCATAATTTATGACAAAAGAGCCAAGAATATACAATGGGGAAAGGGTAGTCTCTTCAATAAATGACGTTGGGAAAACTGGACAGCCACAAGCAAAAGAATGAAACTGGACCCTTATCTTACAGCACACACAAGAATCAACTCGAAATGAGTTAAAGACGTGAATTTAAAACCTGCAACCATACTTAATATCTTGTAATAACCTATCATGGTAAAGAATGTTGGGAATGCCCTGGCGGTCCAGTGGTTAGAACTTCGCACTTCCACTGCAGGAGGCATGGGTTGAATCCCTGGTCATGGAACTAAGATCCCGCAAGCAGCGTGACATGACCAAAATAAATAAGTAACATAAAAAAAGAATATATATACATGTATAACTGAACCACTTTACTGTACACTTGAAACTAACACGACATTATAAATCAACTATATTTCAATAAAAATTTTTTTAAAAAACCTGAAACCATAAAATGCCTAGAAAAAAAATATATAGGGGTAAGTTTCTGGACATCGGTCTTGGCAATAATTTTCTGAATTTGACACCAAGAGCAAAGGCAAAAGCAAAAATAAACAAGTGGGACTACATCAAATTAAAAGGCTTCTTTCTACAGAGCAAAGGAAATCATTAACAAACTAAAAAGACAACTTACGGAACGGGAGAAAATGCTTGCAATTTTTATATACATATATATCTGATTAGAAGTTAATATCTAAAATATATAAAGAATTCACACAACTCAACACAAAAAACTAAAAAATGGGCAGAGGAACTGAATAGACATTTTTCCAAAGAAGACATAAATGGCCAACAGGAACATGAAAAGGTACTTAACATCACAAATCATCAGGGAAATGCAAATCAAAACCACAATGAGGTATCATCTCACACTTATCAGAAAGGCTATCATCAAAAATACAACAGATAAGTATTAGCGAAGATGTGGAAAAAAGGGAACCCTTGTACACTGTTGGTGGGAATCTAAATTGGTACAGCTACCATCAAAAACAGTACAGAAGTTCCTCAAAAAATTAAAAATAGAACTATCATATGATCCAGCAACCCCAGTTCTGGGTATATATTCAAAGGAAATAAAAACTGAATCTCAGATATCTGCACTCCTCTGTTCACTGCAGTATTATTCACAATAGCTAAGATATGGAAACAACCTAGGTGTCCACCAACAGATAAAGGAATAAAGATGCGGTATATGTGGGTGCATATATGTATGTATACATGTGCGTGTGTGTAAATATATGTGCATATATAAATATATAATGGAATATTATTCAGCCATGAAAAAGGACACCCTGCCATTTGCAACAGCATGGATGAACCTTGAGGGCATTATGCTAAGTGAAATAAGTCAGAGAGAGAAAGACAAATACTATACAATATCACATGTGGCATCTAAAAAATCCAAATGCATAGAAACAGACACTGAAACGATAGTTACCAAGGGCTGGGGGTAGGGGAAAAGAGGAGATGTTGATCAAAGAGTACAAACTTCCGGCTGTAAGACAAATAAATTCTGGGGATCTAATGTACAGCATAGTGATTACAGTTAATAAGACTACATTATATGATCAAAAGTTGCTAAGAGGCTAGATCTTAAAGAGATGGTAATCATGTGATGCTATGCAGATATTAGCTAATGCTATGGTGGTAATCATTTTGCAATATTTAAGTGTATAAAAATCAATATACTGTACATCTTAAACTTACTTAATGTTATATGTCAATTATAGCTCAATAAAGCTGGGGAAAAAAGAAAAATACATGTGTTAAGCTTTTTGATGTACTGTCTACCTCTATCCAAAGGGCTCTACAGTTCTCCATCTCTTGCATTTCATCCAAATCTATACTGATTTCACAGATTAGAAATGGAAAACCAATTTACCTAAAACAAATCTGTCAACAAATCAGGTGTAAGGATCACATTTGTTTGAAGCTTTGGAAGATTTTATTACAGAAAGGTTTTCTCATTTGGACAGGTCATTAGACTCTCGGCATATCACACTCCTACTGATACATTTGAAAATATTTATAGTAACTACCCTTTTCAAAAGTTCTAATATCATGTAGCCTGTGACAGTATGTGTGGTAATATATGTAGAAACCACCATCAGTTTCGTTTTCAATGGTACAAAATTTTTTTGTACAAGGTCCAATTAAATCTGAGACCTAGATGAAAAACAAACCTAAGGGCTAGTTTATTTTATTGACCAAGCTTTGGGCAAAAAAATAATTACCTGAGTATAATGATTTCAAAGAAAAGGCAGATTGTTGAGGAGCTATGAGTTACTCCAGGAACTGATAACAACAAAATAAACACTTCCAACAGACTGACCAAACAAAATGAAAGTATTTTATTATAGAATTTACATACCAGAAACAGCACTGTCCAACCCAGCATATATGTCCAAAGAACCTTCATCATTATTTTTAAGAGGAGAAGCTGCAAAAAAAAATCAAAGACTAGTTAAAACTGACTCTATGCACTTAGTGGAGTTTTTCTATTCTGACTCTGAAGGACCAGAAAAAGAAAGACTTATTAGTCCAGTGTCAAAAAATAAAATTGTTTAGAAGCTTTTGTACATCCTTATAAACACACACATCTTAGAACACAGGTTTAGACTTAAAAACTCACTTTCAAAAACAAGCTAGTAGGGGCGGGTGTAGGGGGGGTGGTGGTGGGATGAACTGGGAGATCGGGATTAACATATATTCACCAGTATGTATAAAATTGATAACTAATAAGAACCTGCTGTATAAAAAAATAAAATAAAATAAAATTCAAATATTAAAAAAAAGAAAGAAAAAAAAAGAAGAAAAAAACCCCACGCTAGTAAGAAGGTTACAACTCCAATAATAGCAGAATAGTTTCTATCAGAACAATCTTCCTGCAAAAACTATAAACTCTAAACAAAATATTAAAAGCTATCTGCAGTCAACGCTCTACCACTAGACTTACTGTGGTGTTTTGCAATATATACAAACATGGAATTATTACATTGTACATCTGAAACTACTATAATGTTATATATAAATTGTACCTAAATTAAAAAAAGAAAAAATTTTAAAAAAGCAATCTTAAGAACTAAAGAGCAATCTAAAGCAGGCAAAAACTGGAGAGGAGATGACACCTGAAAGAAGAAAACAGCACTGCATGAATTCCCTATCCCCCTTTTATTACAAGTTTTTGTGGAACGATAGGCTCTAGCTGGAGCCACACTTGGCAGTGAAAACTCAGATGGAAATTTCTAGTCCTGATAGCTTGAAGAAACAGAGAAAAAACTTTGGGGGTGATAACAGCAACTAGAAAGAGGAAATCCAGAGTGCCACAGAGAGGACTCCTCAAATTGTACCCAAATCTGAATGACCCCCAAATTACACATGTAAAGGTTAGAACTCCCAAAAGTCCAGCTAAAGCTAAAGAAAGCTGAACAGAGATTTCAGCTGCTGTTCACCACAGGGAAGACAGAAGATTAAGTTCAGTCAAGATAAATACCTGCTAAAATTAAAAACACCAGCACTTTTCAGAGGAATATAACAGAATCCAATGTCTCTATAATATAACATTTACAATGTCCAGAATGCAATGCAAAATCACTCACTGGAAATCTTGGTAGAGAAATAAAAACAACTACAAGAAACAAATGAAAATTCTAAAACTGAAAGTACAATATCTAATGTAAAAACTTCAACAGAAAAGCCAGTGAGCTTGAAGATAGATCAATAAATTACTCTAACAGAAAAACAGAGAGAAAAAGATTAAAAAAAGAGAGAGAGAACAATCTTACTAACTTATAGTATATCAAAAGTTCTCACATACTATATATCTGGAGTCCCAGAAGAAAAGAGACAATGGGGAGGAAAATGATACTAGATCCTAGAAGGACAAAAATGGTAAATAACTGAGTAAATATAAAAGACTAATATTTCATCTTAATTGCTTTTAACTCCTCTTGATTTCTTTAAGATACATACAAGAGTTTAAAATAAAAATTACAGCACTGTATCAAGGGGTTCACGACATCTTTAACATAAAGGGATGGATGGAGTTTAAACGCAACAATATGTACAAGATTATACAACTTACATAAAAAGATTCTTACATTTAAATAAGTAGACTGCAAAATGTTAAAGATGTATATTGCAATCCCTTCAGAAACCAATTGTAAAAAATAATGCAAAGGTGTAGCCAAAAACCTAATATATAAATTAGAATGGAATTCTAAAATATATTCAAATAATATTTGAAAGAAGGCAAGAAAATCAGAGAGAACAAAAACTGAGGAGACAAACTAAAATTTTAAAATGACAGAGGGACTTCCCAGGTGGCACAGTAGTTAAGAATCCACCTGCCCATGCAGGGGACATGGGTTCAAGCCCTGGTCTGGGAAGATCCCACATGCCACGGAGCAACTAAGCCCATGAGCCACAACTACTGAGCCTGCGCTCTAGAGCCTATGAGCCACAACTACTGAGCCCGCGTACCACAACTACTGAAGCCCACACGCCTAGAGCCCGCGATCTGCAACAAGAGAAGCCACTGCAATGGGAAGCCTGAGCACTGCAACGAAGAGTAGCTCCCCTCGCCTCAACTAGAGAAAGCCCGCATGCAGCAATGAAGACTGAACGCAACCAAAAATTAATTAATTAATTAATTTGTAAAAATAAAATAAAATGATAGATCTAAATCCAATCACAATAATAAAGGACATTATTGGGTTAACTGGTAAAACTGGTATAAAGATGGTAGATTAAATAAAATTACAGTATTAGTGTTATATTTACTGAAATTGATAATTATGCTGTTCTTATGTAAGAAAACCAACTTTTTCTTGTGACATACCCACTGAAGTATTTGGAGGTAAAGGACCATAATGTATACAACTTAGTATCAAATGGGTCAGGAAAAAATTGTGTGTGTGTGTGTGTGTGCGTGTTTAAAGAAAAAAGTATGTGCACAATGTTAAAGCCACTGGCATAAAATATTAACGAGTGTTAAGTTTGCAGGAAGCCAGGTAAAGGATTCTTTGCATGTTCTTATTCTTGTAACTTTTCTGTAAGTTTGAAATTACAAATATAATAAAAGACAAGCATGAAAATGTTACAGGAATAAAAATTTTTGTGAAATCATGTTAACTGGTAAAAAGTAAAATGCCCACTGTGTGTATGACTATCAAAAAAATGTATGCATGTGGACAGGAACTTGAGAGAGAGTAATATGTAGAAATGAAAACAGTTATTTCCAGCAAATGAGATTAACAATATAGTTCTGTCCTTCAAAACAAGAGTTACAGGTGTGATAACAGTTAACCATTTGTGGGACTTCCCTGGGGGCACAGTGGTTAAGAATCCGCCTGCCAATGCAGGGGACACGGGTTCAAGCCCTGGTCTGAGAAGATCCCACATGCTACGGAGCAACTAAGCCTGTGCGTCACAACTACTGAGCCCGAGCGCCATAACTACTGAAGCCCAGTGCCTAGAGCCCGTGCTCCACAACAAGAGAAGCCACCACAAGGAGAAGCCCGCACACTGCAACGAAGAGTAGCCCCCGCTCGCCGCAACTAGAGAAAGCCCATGCACAGCAACGAAGACCCAACGCAGCCAAAAATAAAATAAATAAATTTATTAAAAAAAAAAAAAAAAGTTAACCATTTGTGAATCTAAGTGAAAAGTAAAGGTGGTCATTATATTATTCTTCCCATTTTTCTGTTGGTTTAGAATTTTTCAAAGAAAAAACATCATAAGAAAAATACATAGCAGCATAACAATTTGAAACCACATCAGCAAAAAATAATTAAATAACACCAAAAAAAAAATAACGCTACCCAGAGTGGTTATGATGGCCATATTTCATGTGAATCCTTCCATGTCTATGGATATTAATATTTTAAAACATATATTTTGGGCTTGCCTGGAGGCGCAGTGTTTGAGGAATCCGCCTGCCAATGCAGGGAACACAGGTTCGAGCCCTGGCCCGGGAAGATCCCACGTGCCGCGGAGCAACTAAGCCCGTGCGCCACAACTACTGAGCCTGCACTCTAGAGCCCGTGAGCCACAACTACTGAAGCCCATGCGCCTAGAGCCAGTGTTCCACAACAAGAGAAGCCACCGCAATGAGAAGCCCACACACTGCAACGAAGAGTAGCCGCAACTCACCGCAACTAGAGAAAAGCCCACACGCAGCAACAAAGACCCAATACAGCTAAAAATAAATAAATAAATAAATTTATTAAAAAACAAAACAAAAAAACCCATATATTTTAAGCAAAAATGGAATTCTACTAGACATGTTTTACAACTGCCCTTTTCATTCTATACCATAGTAAGCATAATTCTGATCAATACATATACAACTGTATTCTCAAAAAATTTAATGATTGTCATAGCATAATTATAATTAAGACAATAGAACTAGATGAATGTTATGTCAGGATTTGGAAGTTTAAATTCTGTATATTATTAAAAATATTTCCATTTTATGAGCTTATTTTACTACCAGGTCTTCGCTCTTTCAAACTTATCATCTATTTGTGACTGTCAATTTTTCCCTGAACAATAAACAAGTACCACTGCATTTACTGGAAGTATTAACTTCAAGAGTCACAAATACCTATCATTCATGTATACATATTATATATATGTATATATTGTATATATATGTATTTAAATATATATATCTATATATTTTTCCCCCACCCCCTGCCCCCCCAGCTCACGGCTTGTAGGATCTTAGTTCTCCAACCAGGGATCAAACCCAGGCCCAGGCAATGAAAAAGTGAAAGCACGGAGTCCTAACCACTGGACCACCAGGGAATTCCCCATATATTTTTTGATGTAACAATAAAAATCATTACTGCTTACATTGGCAAAGCTGTTAATTTCATTATGTTTAAGAGGCCTGAAAGCATACAATAATAAGAAAGTTCTCACTTACTAAGCACTTTTTATTTGTCAAGCATTTTTATTGTATTAAATTCATTTATGTGCGGGGAGAAAAAGTTGATAATGACAGTGTTTTCAATGAGAATAACTAAATGACTTTGTAATTAAATAAGTAAACTTAGAAAGACAATTAAAATGAGCTCTTACCAGAAAAGACATCAAATAAACTTGTTCCATCACCATTGTCATCATCTGCTGCCATGATCCTATTTCTTTTTGATAGTCGCCATCTAAAGTATTAAATATAAATATTCTCCACTGTTAAAATCAACCTCACAATTCAGAGACTAAACTTAGCTTTAAGTTAAAAGACAACTTTCAAATTTGGACACACTGACAATGTTCACTCTATTGTGATTTTTTTTTTTTTTAATATCTAACATTTTCCAAAAGCTAAAACTAGAAAACAGCAATCTTAAACTTGCTGATATGGTTAACTCATGCCACAAAGTAAATGATGCTAATTTTATAAAGTAGACCAAAATATAAATTAACTTGTATACTTAAATAAGCCAACTATCATAAAAGTGCAACTATATGGTGAGTTCTGTGAGTCCTCTTAGCAAATCATCAAACCTGGTGGTGATCTTGGGGACTCTAGACACACGTGTTTTCACCAATAAGGGAGTAAGATGGGCAAAGAGTGAAGAGTTCAATACTATACTAGGTTGGTAAAGGTGTGGGAAAAGAGTGATGTATATACTCTAATACATCAAGTGTATACTGGTACAAGCTCTATGGAGGCAATATGGCAATAGCTATCAAGTTTCTAAATGCAAACACTCTTTGACCCAACAATTTCATATCTAGTAATTTGCTCTACAGATATACAAGCACATGATCACAAAAATGCATATACCAGAATATTCAATGTAGCACTGTTTGTAGCAGCAAGACTAGAAGCAACGTAAGAATCCAAAGCAGTAAAAAAAAAAAAAAAAAAAAAAATCTGACTTATCTGACATTCTCCATTCTGCCCGTAAAATACATGAATGTTGCCTATGGTCAAAGAACTATGGCCACTGTGGCTCCTTGGGGTCACTAAGGCTACCTGTGCCTGCACACTTCTGCTCCCACCAACTGAGATAGTCACTTACCAACAACCAGGTGCATTTATTATCAAACCCAATTATGTTTATTTCCTTATTTTTCTAAGTAATAGTATGATGAAAGATTACATTACCAAAGGGAGTTATTTTCCAGTGAAAACTAGGCTGAATGTTCTGGAAAGACTAAAAGGCGAGTAGCAAGACACTTACAGTTGCTGTCAAATCAAGTAAGGGTGAGATAATCCAAAATACTGGAAAAGAAAATCTAGTCTGTACTCAGACTGACTCAGAAGTATCGAATTTCTTACTCTAATGAAGAAAGGGCTGGAAATCATAAGCAACGTCTTATGGGTGTGCAAGAAAGAAGTCAGAGCTCTAACCATTGGATGTATACTCAAAGAAAAGGTCGTGGTTCTACCACAACAAATACAATTTATATATTATTCCTTTAAATAAAATTAAGGTATATGTATATCATTTTTTCTTCATTCCCCACATTCCCCATTTTTTCCAAATAGCTGAGTTGATTAATCAACTGTTATAATATAGCTTGTGCAATAATTACAAAAGGCACAAATGGCATAACCACATTTGGCAAATAACACAACTGACTCTTGGTAAAGCAAAACTCAACTGATGGAGCAGAAACTCACAGGCTTCCTGACGGTAATCAACTCCTAGCTGTAAACTGTCACACGGAGAGGGGAGCATCAGTCAATGGGTTTTTTACAAAATGGAGATCAATTAATCTAAAGATTTGGTTAAAAAGATGAATCGGTTAAACTGATCAAATAGATCAAAGCTTTCATTGCATCTCATTTCACACAGTTTTAGTTTTTACTACTAAAAAAGGATTCTACTTGTCTTGGTAAATTAAAACTGGGAAATACAAGAGATCTAACAAATCCTGGATCTTTTGTTCCTCATCTGTCTTAAATTTTCTCCAATTGTTCACGGGATCTTTGTCTCCAAACCTTAATTTCTAGGCCCCTATCACCAAATATATATATATATATATTTTTTATATATATATATTAATTACTTATAAATTTAAGAGAAAGTGACCATTTCTTAGTCACATCATATGTAGCATTATGAGATCTTCAAAATTGTTTCTGAGAATATATCTACATAGTAACATAAAGAAGTTGTCAAAAGAATATATGTGGTTTCTCACTATGTACTATACATAAAGTTAAAGGAATTGTGGCAATTATGATGTCTCTTTATTCCATATCTACCCTGTGTGATAATGGAGGTAAGCCTTGAAAATATTTCTCTTTTGCTAACCGGTACTACGTACAGCCTTGTCACTAGAGAGTGCTGGAGGGAGACTGGAAAGGAAGCCAGTTTCTCCTCCTAGTTTCAATGTGCCTGGTTAGCCAGGCTCCTGCAGGGCAAAGCTTTCTCCAGCATTCAGTTCCTGCAGTAGACAGTTTCTCCAGCACTAGGTTCCCGCAAGGGCACAATTTTTCTGCATGCTTGCCTCCTATACGTAAGGTTGCTATTACAATGGGCTCCTGCAGGACACAGCTTTCTCCTGCTAGGCTCATGGAGAGGGCAGCTTCTCCAACTCTTGGATCCCACAGCACCTGACAGCCAGCAGCATCCAGGAGCTTCCCCATGCACCTCCTGGCCAGATTCAAAGCAAGGTCACTAGAAAGGCACTTAGCAACTTCTCCACCATCCAATTAGCCCTGGCCACACTCTTTCCAATGAGGGGGAGACAGCTCTTCTTTGGATGATCTATCTCAGCCCTAAAGGTAGTGGCTGATCCTTATATCTGCTATTCCTACATTCCTTAGGGTTATCTTTAACTCTTTACTAAACAATTCCCAGTTATTCCAACCCTCTGTTAATAATGCTTTCTCTTTTCAAATTACCATGTGGTTTCTGTCTCCTGATTGGACCTTGTCTGATACAGGTAAGCACTCACAATAGAGGTTTTAACACACTCTTCTCTGCTAATAAAGCAGTTAAAGAGATTTAAAGATACAGCTCTGAACACAAAATTGACAGGTTTGATCTGATGATTTTTACTGATATATTACCTACAGTAAAAGAACTTATATTACTTTCAAGCATATTTATAAAAACTGACACTATATCATAATAGAGCTAGTTTCAACAAATTTCATAAAAGTGCTTTTATCAATAAAATTTGAAATTAACAGTGCATTTTCAAATTTCCCAATTCCTTTAGAAATTTATAAACATAGGTCAAAGAACAAACATTAATGGAAACTGGGAAATACATAGAACTAAATAACAATGAATACACCACAGAACAAAATATTTGTGGGGTACAATCAAAATAGTACTTTTAGAGGAAAAGTTATAGCATTAAATAAATTTATAGGAAAAGAATACAAAATATTGAGGTCAACATTCAACTCAAGAAAAAGAACAAAGTAAACTGAAAGAAAGAAACACATAAAAAAGAGAAATTAATAAAAAGAAACAAACACTACAAAGATGAATAAAAATAAACACTGGCTCTTTGAAAAGACAAATCAAATAGGCATATGCCTGGCAAAACTAATAAAGAAAAAGAAAGAAGGCACAAACATTAGGAATAAAAAAGGAGTGACAGCTTCACATATAGCAGAGATTAAGTTATTAACAAAATATATTTGAAAGTTCAATGAAATGGATAGTTTTTTAGAAAAATGTAACTTGCCAAAACTGAAGAAACAGAAAATATGTACACATCTAGGAGGATTAAATTATTTGATACAGTAATTAATCTACTCATAAAGAAACTACTAAACCCAGACAGTTTTACAGGTGAATCCTATCATACCTTCAAAGAACAGATAAACCATAATCTATCCCAGACAACAGATAGGAAAAAAAGAAGGCTGAGAGACAAATAAGTTTATAAGGTTAGTATAGTCTAGACATCAAAACTGGGCAAAGATAGGGCAAAACAGGAAAATTACAAGACAGGAAAACTACAAGTCAATCTTTCTTACGAACATACGAATAGCCTTTAAAAAAAAATTAGCCAGCTGCAGCCAGCAAGACATTAAACAAAAAAGAAAAACAAAAATACACTACGGGGGCTTCCCTGGTGGCACAGTGGTTGAGAATCTGCCTGCCAATGCAGGGGACACGGGTTCGAGCCCTGGTCTGGGAAGATCCCACATGCCGCGGAGTGGCTGGGCCCGTGAGCCACAATTGCTGAGCCTGCGCGTCTGGAGCCTGTGCTCCACAACAGGAGAGGCTGCGATAGTGAGAGGCCCGCGCACTGCGATGAAGAGTGGTCCCCACTTGCCACAACTGGGGAGAGCCCTCGCGCAGAAACGAAGACCCAACACAGCCATAAATAAATAAATAAATAAATAAATAAATAAAAATACACTACGGGGCTTCTCTGGTGGCGCAGTGGTTGAGAGTCTGCCTGCTAGTGCAGGGAACACAGGTTCGAGCCCTGGTCTGGGAGGATCCCACATGCCGCGGAGCAACTGGGCCCGTGAGCCACAACTGCTGAGCCTGTGTGTCTGGAGCCTGTGCTCCGCAGCGGGAGAGGCCGCGATAGTGAGAGGCCCGCGCACCGCGATGAAGAGTGGCCCCCGCTCGCCGCAACTGGGGAAAGCACTCGCACAGAAACGAAGACCCAACACAGCCAAAAATAAATTAATTAATTAATAATAAAAAAAAAATACACTACGGACAAGTAAGATTTATCCCCAAAAATGCTAGGATAGTATAGCATTAAAAACTCAATTCATATAAGCACTGTCTTCTAGTTGATAAAGTTGCTTCCCAGCAGGGTATGAGTTGTTAGTTCTGATACTGTTATATGTGTATATTGGAATTGAACAATTTAAATAGATGGGTGGTAGATGGTGGGAGCCAGGTTTCTTGCTACTGAAGTGGAAGGTTACAGAAAAGCAAGAGAACACACTAAAAATGATCCCTGTGGTAATGGATTATAGTTGAAGACATCAGTAAGAACTCACATTTAACTTAACATAGATACAGATGAATATACACAGAAATATTTACAGGTATATGTATATACATGAGTTAGTAGACACATATGTACTATTTCTTTGCTCCACCAGCAAAGCAGCAATAAGCACAACAAGTATCCATATCTTGGCTTCTAATACTATTCTCCATTAAGATGGACCAGGGCTTCTTGAAGAAATGGCTGATTCTAAGACAGGGGCAGAAAATGCACAAGATGAACATGGAGCATCTTACAGTGCAAGAAAGTAAGGAAGAGTCAAAAAAAACCAAAAAACAAAAAAACTAACAGAGGTATGTCAAAGAGGCACTGGAACCAACTGAAAGAGCTCTCAATAGCCAAAGCTGGAACAATTTGAGCAACAAATTAAAATAGTACTGGATTATAACCCACAGCATAAAATAAACATACATGGTCCACACTGATATAAGTAAATTAGTAAATGGAGAAGAAACAAATCTTCCATGCAGAATTCCAAATAAATTATGCTGATACTCCACTCTAAAGCAGGCAGGGCCTAACTTCCCACTCCTCAAATGAGGGCTGTGCACTGTGACTTATTTCCAAAGAGTAGAGTATGGAATTGGGTGGGGGGCTAACTTTATGGTGAAGAAACCTGACAAACATCACTTCAGTCAAATGATCAAGCCAACATCAACAGTCATAAATCATGTTGATAATATGTACTCTTGATATGATATGATGAAAATGGCACTTCACCTTTGATCTTCCCAAAACCCATAATCTCAGTCTATTGATGAGATAAACATCAAATTCTAATTAGAGGAGCATCCTACAATATACCTGTCTAGTACTCCTCAAAACTGCTAAGGACACCAAAAACAAGGAATGAGAGAAAATGCCACAGTCGAGAGGAGCCCAAGAAGACATGACAACTAAATGTAATATCGTGTCCTGAAACAAAAAAAAGGATAGATATTGGGTAAAAATAAAGGAAATCTGAATAAACTATGGACTTCAATTAATAATAATGTATCAATTTTTTCATTAATTATAAGAAATTATCGTAAGATATTAATAGCAGCAAAAACTGGGGGGTGTAGGGTGACATATGGGGATTCTCTGTACTTCCTTATTTTTCTGTAAATCGAAAACTGATCCAATAATAGTCTACTAACTAAAAATTAGTATATTTCATGCTAGATTAGAAAAGAAAAAATATGATCATCTCAACATCTGCACAGGAAGGGCATACGATAAAGTTCAACACTAACTATCAGCAAAGTTGCAGTTTATGAAAGTTTAAGATGGGACCTTTCAGGAATTCCTTTGAGGTCCAGTGGTTAGGACTCTGACTCTATGCTTACACCACAGGCGGCACGGGTTCGAGAACTAAGATCCCACATGCTGGGCAGCGTGGCCAAGAAAAAAAAGATGGGAACTTTCATAAACTGATAGAAGACATATTTATACTAAATAAAAACAAAGCCCCTCACATTGGGACTTCCCTGGTGGCGCAGTGATTAAGAGTCCACCTGCCAATTCAGGAGACATGGGTTCAAGCCCTGGGCTGGAAAGATCCCACATGCCGCAGAGCAGCTAAGCCCATGCGCCACAACTACTGAGCCTGTGCTCTAGAGCCCACGAGCCACAACTACTGAGCCTGTGTGCCACAACTACTGAAGCCCACGTGCCTAGAGCCCATGCTCCAGAACAAGAGAAGCCACTGCAATGAGAAGCCCGTGCACCGCAATGAAGAGTAGCCCCCGCTCGCCGCAACTAGAGAAAGCCCGTGCGCATCAACAAAGACCCAATGCAGCCAAAAATAAATAAATAAATAAATTTACTTATTTAAAAAAAACAAAACCCTCATGTTAATCATCATGCACGATGTTGAAACCATAGAAGCATCTCCTTCAAAGTCAAGCTTGCTTCTATTAGCAAAAAGAGTAAAACATGAAATGAGACAGAACTGGAAAGGAAGAAGCAAAGCTGCCATTATTCACACTATGATCACCTATGCAGAAAATCTACAAATTATTAGAACTGGTAAGAGTTTCTCAAAGTCGCTGAATGTAAGATTATACACTAAAAGCAACAGGTTTCCTATATGACAGCAAACAGTTTTTAAACATAACTGATAAGAAGGTATTATTTACAACAACAAAACTATAAGGTACATAGGAATTCATCTAATACAAGACCTTTATGGAGAAAATAATAAAAGATCTAAATCAGAGATTTGAAAACCTTTTCTTCTTCTTTTTTTTTTTTCTGGCCATGCCGTGAGGCATGCGGGATCCTAGTTCCCCGACCAGGGATTGGACCTGCCCCCTACAGTGGAAGTGCAGAGTCCTAACCACTGGACCTCCAGGGACGTCCCCTGAAAACCTTTTCTTCTTAAAGGGTCAGGAAGTAGGCATTATATGCTTGTACCATCTGGTCTGTCACAAGGACTTAACTCTGCTGCTGTAGCTCCAAAACAACCATAGACAACTCGTAAATGAATAGAGGCAGCTGTGTTCCAATAAAACTTTATTTACAAGAACAGGCAGCCTACCTCTGCTCTAAATGACAAAATATGTCTCAATCATCTTTAGGAAAACTCAACATCAAGATTGGCAAATTCTCCCTAACTTTATCAACTCAGTGCAATCCCAAACTTAACAAGCTGACCATAAAATTCAAATTGAAGTGCAAAGGGCCTAGGAGAGTCAGGACATATTTTATTTTGATGGGGAGAGAGTAAATTTTTTATTGAAGTATAACATAAAAATAGAAAAAAGCACAAATCATAAGTAGACAGTCCTATATTTTTCACATACTGAACACATCCACGGAATTACCACTCAGATCAAGAAACAGACCATTACCAGCACGCTAGAAGTACTCTTTGGGCCCCCTTAAAGCCACTATCCCCTCCCAAATGTTGGCAAAAATGTGTGGAGAATAAAAGCATACACATTGCCAAGGACTTGCTTGGTAGGAGGGGAAGGACTTGCATGTCAATGGAGGAGAGGGAGGTATCTGTGGAGATCTCTGTAGATTCCAAATGAGAATATTAACCTTGGAGGAAAGGCAGACATGGAGAACTGTAAATAAAACAGCCTAGTTGAAACAGACCTCAGAGCAGGATTGGGAGACAAAACTAAAATTTCATCAGTGTCAAACAGAAGATACTAAATGTCAAACCAACGTATCTGGTCTTGAACTTCCAGAAGATAAGAGCACTGAAGGTTGCTGAGTTAGTACATTGGTATAAAGAAAGGAAAGAGGAAGGCTAATGTGTGGAATGAACTGGAAAGACAAAAGTATAGGAAAAGAAACTGGGAGGGAGGCTACTATAAAAGTCCACGTGATAAGACTTAACCCAAGACGGAGACAGTCAGAACGAAAAGAGTGATTACATGAGGCATAATAATGGAAGAAAGTAAATTACGTAAGTGCCTGGATATGGAAAATATAAACTATCATCTCCTGCCTCAATTCACTCTCAAGCTAAAAGCTTCCATTATCTTTGACTCTTTCTTAGCACCACACTCACCTTCAAGCAGTCACAAATTCTTAGTGATTTTTAAGTCTCTCAAATTTAGTGTCTCCTTTGCACTCAGTCACTGTTCCAGTTTCAGATACAATTATTTCTCACTTAAATTATTATAAAAGTCTCCTAGCTAGTTTCTACACTACCAATATCTTTTTCCTCTTACCATTTTCCACACTGAGGCCAAAATCAACCCTGTTTATGTCTAGCTTGTGTTTCTCTCCCAGGTCAGAAACCTTCAACAGCTACCCCAAATAAAATTATCAAGTTGAGCTTCCCTAGCGCATAAACCCAAGGCCTTTCTAGAAATGTCTATGAGTGCTTTTCTACTTCTCACTGTTCCCCTCACACACTCCAGCCACAGCCACCACAGCACGTTTCTGTAATGCAAGTTAGCACATACATTATTGAGAAATAGAGAAATGATGTCAGTATAACCCAGAAATTACGTTGGTTCAGATGGGGTTCTTTCCCAGGATGTTAAAGTTTTGCACCATTAATGAACAGCAGCTAAACACAGCAAGCAAGAAGGAATCTAGTCCTGTACGTGCCACCCTTACCCTAGATACCCATCACTCCCCTTTCTTCCTCTAGTCTCAGTACAGCCGCAGGCTCTGTCTTCCATGGGCTTAAGCTTGGTTTCCCTCAATCTTTGTGGGAAGGAGGATGGGGGACAAAGCCAGACACAAGGCAATGAGCCAGAGCCATCCA
Source organism: Balaenoptera borealis (assembly GCF_965194805.1). Classification (NCBI taxonomy): domain Eukaryota; kingdom Metazoa; phylum Chordata; class Mammalia; order Artiodactyla; family Balaenopteridae; genus Balaenoptera; species Balaenoptera borealis. Next base: position 67,731,885 of record NC_138873.1, read on the forward strand.
GTCCAGCGTCACAAGATTTCACATGAAGCCTGCATCTGCCTCTGTACCTACAACCTCTGATGTTTATGTCCCTCTTCTTGTTGCCGCAATCCTTCCTTATTCCTCCTTCCATCAAGCTATCTTCATCCTTATTTTTCTTGAGGAAAAGACCTATATTTACTGAGATACTTATTTACTAGGAATTTAACATGTCTTTTAACTGTGCCGATATTTTAATTACAATTGATATTGTTCCTGTTGCTGCTCCAGTAATATGAGTAGATAGGCTTTGAGTATTCTGCTCCTATTTTTCCCATAAACCCTGTTTTAGTGAGTGATTTTGCAGAAGTAAAGGTTTTTCAAGAATACATATAACATCAGAGCAGAAATATCTGTACTTGCAGTTCCTGAAATATGCCATGTACTTCAACTCCACAATATCTTGCTCATTCTGTTTCCTCACCTGGACTGCTCATCCCCTTCCCAAACCCAGCTACCACGCAAAAAATAAATTAGGGACTTCCCTGGTGGCACAGTGGTTGAAAGTCCGTCTGCCAATGCAGGGGACACGGGTTCGAGCCCTGGTCCGGGAAGATCCCACATGCCGCGGAGCAACTAAGCCCATGCACCACAACTACTGAGCCTGCGTTCTAGAGCCTGCGCGCCACAACTACTGAGCCCACGAGCCACAACTACTGAAGCCCGCACGCCTAGAGCCTGTGCTCCGCAACAAGAGAAGCCACTGCAATGAGAAGCCCACGCACTGCAACTTAAGAGTAGCCCCCGCTCACCGCAACTAGAGAAAGCCCACACGTAGCGACAAAGACCCAATGCAGCCAAAAAAAAAAACTATTTAGAGGCATAGTTAATTCCCAATCCCTTATTCTATCAACATGCTGAACATGTCATTATTGCATTTACCAATCTCTACTGGAATCATCTGCCTTCTAAAGTTTTCCTTAAACTTTAACATGCATCAGAAAATCCTGGAGAAGTTTCGTAAGGCACAGCATTAAGATCACAATGCTTGTGATGGCCCCAGGGACTGAAGGCAGGGTCTGGCCCCTGCAAACTCCTCTCCCTGACTCTTCCTCTAGTGCCTCTTTCAGGTGCTCACATGCACATTGGTCCTTCCTGCCTCAGGAAATTTGCAGATGCTGTTCCTTCTACCTAAATAAGCTCTTCACCACCATCACCTAGTTCTCTCCCCTAAATCGGTTAGACTTCAGCTCAGATGTCACTTCTTCCAGGAGATCCTCCCTGTCTCCTGTCTCCCTCTCTTCACCAGCCTGATGGGGCCATGGTAGGCCTATCCCAAGATCCCCAAGGACCTTGTAGGTTATGTTAAAGCATTTACTCTTCTATCTAGAAGAGAACAGGGAGCCACCAAAGTGTTGCCAGCCAGGAAAAATAAGATCAAATATGCTGGTAGGTCTGGGGCTAGAGAATTACGAACAGCAGCAAGCAGCTTACTTGGGACACAGATGACCCTTGCTCAGCAAGCAGTGGCCTCATCCTACCTCCCCAGGGGATCTCCAGTAATTCCCTATGGTAGTGTTTTCCAGAATGGGGCATGACTATCACCGGGGGCTCTAGGGATAATTTTAGTGGCATATAACCAAATATTTTTCAAAGATTAACATATTTATTTCAATGGGGATTCAAAAATAAAACTTGCATTCTAAACCCATGATTTCATGGCTATTATTGCTTAGGACAAACTTCATGAGGTTGATACTCAACTGACTAACTAAAGCTTGGGGCCTCTTGCTCAAGTCAAACTTGCCAAGTACCCTGAAAAATCCCTCCACTTCTTTCTCTATACAACTCTCCTGCCTGAAATGTCCTTCCAACCCCCTGCTTTGGAAATTCTACATACCTTTCAAGGTCTCAGTTGAATCCCCGCTCAGGAAAGTGGCCTTCAATTAGGGTAGGAGATTCGCATAGTGGTTAAAAACTAAGGCTTATCAAATGTAAATTTTGGACTTTGGGTGATAATCAGGTATCAATGTACCAATGATTGTGTATCAGTGATGTACAAAGTTCACTAATGGTAACAAATGCACCACTCTGGTGTTAGATGTTGATAGAGGGAGGAAGTTGTGTGTTGGCGCAGGAAGCATATGGAAACACTCTACATTTTTGCTCAATTTTACTGTGAACTTAAAAATGCTCTAAAAAATAAAGTCTATTAAAAAAAAGAAAGAAAAGAAAAACCTGGAGAAGTTAAAACACAAGATTTGATGGGCCCACCTCTGAAGTTTCTGATTCAGTAGGTCTGAGGTGAGGCTTGAGAATTTGAATTTCTAAAAAGTTCGCAGGTAATGCTGCTGGGGATCACACTCTGAGAACTGTTATTTTAGACCAGTGCTGTCCAACAGAACTTTCTATGATGATAAAAAATGTTCTATATCTGAGCTGTCCAGTATGGTAGCTACTAGCCACATGTAGCTATTGAGTACATGAAATATGCACAGTGTGAATGACTGTTCGTTTCCTACTGCTGCTCTACCAAATGACCACAAACTTCATGGCTTAACACAAATTTATTACCTTACAGTTCTGGAGGTCGGAAGTCTCACTGGTCTAAAAATCAAGGTTCAGGAGGGCTGCATTCCTTCTGGAGGCTATAGGGGAGAAACTGTTCTTTGCTCTTCCCAGCTTCTAGAAGCTGCCTATGTTCCTTTGCTGGTGGCTCCTTCTCCCACCTTCAAAGCCAATAGTGTGACATCTCCTCACCTCTTGACCTCTGCTTCCATGGTCAGACTTGCTCCCCTCCCCACCTTCCTCATGCTTCTGTCATCACATGGCCTTTCCTGTCACTTACTCTCCTGCTTTCCTCTTAAGGACACTTATGATAATACTGGCCAACTGGATAATCCAGGATACTCTCCCCATTTCAAAATCCTAATCACATCTGCAAAGTTTCTTTTGGCGGGGGGGGGGGGGGGGCGCACCATGTGAGTTGCAGGATCCCAGTTCCCCAACCAGGGATTGAACCCATGCCCCCTGCAGTGGAAGCACAGAGTCCTAACCACTGTACCTCCAAGGAATTCCCTCCAAAGTTTCTTCTGCCATGTAAAGCAACATATTCATAGGTTCCTGGGATTAGAACATGGACATATTGGGGAATCCATTATTTGGCCTAACACACTGAGGTTGATGTTTAAATTGTAATTAATTTTAATTAATTTAAAGTTAAGGGACTTCCCTGGTGGTCCAGCAGTTAAGACTCCACGCTCCCAACGCAGGGGGCCTGGGTTTGATCCCTGGTCAGGGAACTAGATCCCACATGCTGCAACTAAGAATCCGCCACAACTAAAAAGATCCCACATGCCGCAACTAAAGATCCCACACACTGCAAATAAGATCCCACATGCCGCAACTAAGACCCAGCGCAGCCAAAAAGAAAGATGATTAAAAAAAAATTTTAAGTTAAAGAGGGAATTCCCTCTTTAACTTTATTACAATTTAATTATATAATTACAATTGTGGTTATTACAATTTAATAACACATAACTAGCTCTAAATGCTATTGGGCCCTTGTAAAAAGGTATCTGAATATTTCCTAAGGTGACAAGCTCCTAGACATCAATATCTTATTTTCTACAACTGCAAAGCAGTTTGGATTAAACATTTGATGGGCAAACACAAGGAGGTCGGGATAGAGAGCAAGAACTGCCACAAAAAGTAGGGGTACCAGATCAGATTTATAGACTCCTCTGTTGCCCCTCAGTGCTTGAAAATTAGGATATGTTTGTACTAAAAAACAAATCAACAGTCAGCAATAAGATGCTAAAGTTAATAAAGTAAACACATTCCTGTAAGTCCAAGCTCACCAAGTCCAAAACCAAAAAAGATCACCTTTCTATCAACATCTGTCACCTCCTGACATTGCTACTTCTTTAAGTAGCATCCCTACAGATGCTACCCTACAACGCTTCTCCCATGTTTCCTCATTCTTGCTATCGAAATTTGTTTCAGACCCCCACTGTAGCTATCTAGTTATCTCCCCTCTCCAAACACATGTTACACACAACAGTTGGGTTAGTTCTTCCAAAGCAATCCTGCTCATCTCACTTCCTGCTCAAAAACTTTGTATTACTTCCCAATGTCTACTGAATAAAGTCAAGAAAGGCACCTACCTTTCTAGCCCTATCACTCACTATCCCAAGGTTTCCAAAACCCCAAGGTTCAGTGAAACTGGGTTTGTGTTCGTAAACACATTTCCTGACACCATCTCCCCACATCTATCTAAGAGCCCACAAGCAAGCCTGGGTTTGAATACCCAGAGGTTAGAATGTGAGAATTGAGATTTTAGAAAAGTCCAGTGATATAATTATGATACTTGGGCTTCATCCACTACGGAATGAGGGAACCACTGAAGGCTTTTAAAGCAGAGAAATATCATGATCAAATCTGCTTTTCAGACATTCAACTCTAGCAAGAAAAGTATAGAAAATATTAGTGGCAAGGGAGATAGAAAATGCTATTAAAACATGCAGGAGAAGGGTTTCCCTGGTGCAGCAGTAGTTGAGAATCCACCTGCCAATACAGGGGACATGGGTTCGAGCCCTGGTCTGGGAAGATCCCACATGCCACGGAGCAACTAAGCCTGTGCGCCACAACTACTGAGCCTGTGCTCTAGAGTCCGCGAGCCACAACTACTGAAGCCCCTGCGCCTAGAGCCCGTGCTCCACAACGAGAGAAGCCACCGCAATGAGAAGCCCACGCATGGCAACTAAGAGTAGCCCCCGCTTGCCGCAACGAGAGAATGCCCGCACGTAGCAACGAAGACCCAACACAGCCAACAAAAAGTGCAGGAGACAATGAGGGATGATTAAGTTATTAGTAGTGGAAATAAAGACTAGGAGCAGACCTGAAAGATTTCTGTAGCAGAATCAAAAAGATTTAAGGGAAAGGGTATTCAAATATCCAATCTTGCCCATTTCAAAACCACAGCCTGAGCTGTCTTTTCAAAATGAAAATCTGATGTTTCCTCCTCTGCTTAAAACCCTTCAGTGCTTCCAGCTGATCTTAGGTTAAAAAACAAATTTTGTCAAAATTCTTCTTACCAAGCCCTGAGTGACCCGGCCTCTCACCACTCCTCTAGGGTTATTCTGCAGCATTCTCCCCCATTCTCTGCTCTGATCATATTGGCCTTCCTTCAGCTCCTAGAACACACTGTTTGTCCCTCCCACCACAGCGCCTCTGCAGGGAGTGTTCTTTCCTCACTGTTCTCCTTCACTCAACTCATCTGTGTGTCATACTGTGGCTTAAGTAATGTTTGAGCCTTCCCTGGCTACCCTTTCTCTCCACTAGGTCAGGTCCTCTGTTAAATATTCTTATACCACTTTGTCCTTTCTCTACATGGCCTCTTTTCAGTTTATGATGACATTTTTTGTGGAATTCCTAGAGAAATATCCACCTCACCCGCTAGGCTATAAGCTCCACCAAGAACAGGCCTGGCTCTGTTCTCTTCACCATTGTATCCCCAGCTCTCAGCCCAGAGCCTGGCAGGTTGGTAGGTAATAAAAAAATATTTACTAAATTAATCAAAATCCCAATTTGTTACAGACAACTCTGCAGTTCCTAGCTTGAATAACAAGGTAGTCATGCTTTTAACTGAAATGGAGAACCAAAGAAGCCATGTTGAATTATCTGTCGAACATCCAGCAGAAAATGTCTAAATAGACAGTTGGAAAATGGAGTATATAGCACAGAAGACAAGACATAATTGCTACTATTTGCAACAGCCAAGACATGGAAACAACCTAAAAGTGCATCAAGAGATGAATGGATAAAAAAGATGTGGTACAATGGAATACTACTCAGCCCATAAAAAAGAATGAAATATTGCCATCTGCAGCAACATGGATGGACCTAGAGATTGTCATACTGAGTGAAGTCAGAAAGAGAAAGCCAAATACCATATGCTAGCACTTATATGTGGAATCTAAAATCTGATGCAAATGAACTTATTTACGAAACAGAAACAGACTCACAGACATAGAAAACAAATTTATGGTTATCAAAGGGGAAAGGGGGTGGGGAAGGGATAAATTAGGAGTTTGGGATTAGCAGATACACACTACTATATATAAAATAAACAACAAGGTCCTATAGCACAGGCAACTATATTCGATATCCTATAATGAAGCATAATGGAAAATAATATGAAAAAGAATATATATATACATATACATAAATATATAACTAAATCACTGCTGTACACCAGAAACTAGCACAACATTGTAAATCAATTATACTTCATCAATTAAAAAAAAAGACATAATTGCTGTAGCCGAGATTACTCTTGAAATTATAAAGGCCAGTGATTCTCTTGAAAAGGAAGAGGAAGGAGAGGAGGAAAACTTATGTATCAGAATCTCTTGCAAAGAACGATTTTTCACACTTGCTCTCACCTTTCCCCAAATGAGGATCTCAATATACAATGAGAGTTGCTTGTGATAGGAGAGTTGCACCTAAGTGAAGAGGCAAAATTTTCAAAGTTGAGAACCAAGAAAAGAGTTGCAAGCTCACTCATAATCTTTTGAGGAACAATCCCAATGGATTCAGATGTGAAGTCGAAGCAGATGAGAGAAGGATCACCTAGACTTTTGTGAGAGGACAACGTCTTTAAGAGACAGTCTGGAGGAAGTTTCCTTTAAGAAAAAAATCGAGGGAATGAAATAAACATTTGTAGTGAAAAACAAAAACGTGTAGAGAAAGAGTCAGGGGAGAGGGAGAGGGTATTTTTAGGCTCATGGGAAACACTTAATCCAATACAGCAAGACCCCTAAAAAGATGTAAGGGGAAAAGAATAACAAACGCCACATATACTGTACACTATGTGCCAGACACTGGCCTAAAATGCTCTAAATACATTATCAATTTACTTTAAATACTCCCAAAAGTCCTATGGGGTACAGACTATTCTTTTTCCCAATTTACAGATGAGGAAACAGATAAGAGAAACTTGCCCCAAGGTCAAACAGCTGGTAAAAGGCAGATCTGGGCTTAGATCCCAGCTGTCTCTAAAGTCATATGACAAAATCAAGAACATTCATTAGAGAGAAGAGTATAACAAATTTTTTAACGGGCGATCTGTTGTAAAATGGCAAGAAACGCCAGGAGATAACTGGAGTATGGGGATTCTGGCCCTGAAGGCCTCTGTCCGCCTCCTATCAAAGGAGCCCTGAGTGAGATGGGGGAGGGGTCCTGAAAAGAGGCAAGGTTTGGAACTGGAGCTGTGGACAACGGGAAAGACCAGAGAAGAATCAGAATCAATGCCAACTTGATGCCTGAAGCGCAAATCCTGAGATTCTACGAATTACACATTTACATCCGATTTAGGGCCTACTATGTGTTAGGCATGGCTCTCTTCGCTGTAGAGATTAAGATAAACAACTTCTCTGGGCGTAACAGGAGCGGAAACAACCAACATCAATGATCACCAGACACAGGAAAAACCCATTCCTCCAGAGAACCCCATCCGAAAGATTTAATTTAAGAGTACATTCCAAGGGAAGATTGGTTTTGGGGGGGAGGGGCAGGAAGAGCGGTCGAAAGGACACTTCCTACCTGCGCTCACCCTCGCCCCCGCCCCCGCCCGGATACTCTCGAGGGACCACAGAGGGATTGGGGGTGAAAGCCCAGAAGCTGCATCCGAGAGCGGCGGGAACGCGGCTTCCTGGGAGCCCCGGACATCAGACGCGCCATCCCCCCGCCACAGACTCCGCCGCTGCCTTTAACTCCCTGGCTCCCCGGACGCCGCCGGCCTCCTCTCAGAGCACTACCGCGCAGGGCAACCTCTTCCCCAGCAGCCCCGCGCAGACCAGAACCCCGAAGCAACTTACCCGCCCCGCCTGGCCCAAGGTAGCCTAGGGTCCTCTCTGAACACCGAGGTCTCTCTGGCGTCTCCACCAATGCCAGCGCGCTATCAGCACGTGGAGGCGGGATTGAGCGCCCAAGGCCAATCAGATCAGACGCAAGGCACGTCCCCGGCGCACATTCCTAGTTCCCGCCTTTGGGAGGGATTAAAAAAAACACGGTTGGCGCCAAACTCCTGTAGTCTTCTAGGGGCTTCAGGGAAAGGGGCGGGGTCTGAGCTGGCGGGGAAGGAGGGGTGCGGCTCCGCTACCGTCGGGGCAGGACCTTGGCCGAGGTAGGGGCGGTGTCTGGGAGAAGCTCTTTAATGAAAGGGAAAGTAACATCTGAGAAGGCCCTGTCATTTATTTAGTTCTTTTTAAAAAAATAAATTTATAAAAAAAAATAAATAAATAAATAAATAAATTTATTTATTTTATTTATTTATTTTTGGCAGTTTTGGGTCTTCGCTGCTGCGCGCGGGCTTTTCTCTAGTTGCGGCGAGCGGGGGCTACTCTTCGTTGTGGTGCGCGGGCTTCTCATTGCGGTGGCTTCTCGTTGCGGAGCACGAGCTCTAGGCGTGTGGGCTTCAGTAGTTGTGGCACACGGGCTCAGTAGTTGTGGCTCTAGAGCGCAGGCTCAGTAGTTGTGGCGCACGGGCTTAGTTGCTCCACGGCATGTGGGATCTTCCCGGACCAGAGCTTGAACCCATGTCCCCTGCGTTGGCAGGCGGATTCGCAACCACTGCGCCACCAGGAAAACCCTATTTAGTTCTTTATTCTGTTAATTCGATTGATTGTTAACCGCGTGCTAGACAGGTGCTGGGTGCTGGCTCGATGACGATGAGTACGCACTGTTGTTCCCTCAGACACTTTACTGAATGATAAGCAATTTACCTCAGGGAGTTTGGAGCTTCGAGGAGGGGATACCAGGCCAGTGGGGTGGGAGGGAGAGGAGTGCTTTTTAGAGGTAGACTACCGGCGTCGTCTCTTAGAACCTGCAGGAATCTGAGGTGCCTGTAGGGTCTAGCCTCCGGAGGCTGGGCCTGCGCCATTGATTGGTGGGGAAATAAAGCCAACTTCCAATGCTACCTCAACGAGGGATTTGATCTTGATCCCTAGTCCTTTCCTCCTGTTTTGTCCACTTTAACAACTTGCAACTGTCATAACAATTTATTGCATATTTTTAAAGTTTTCAGAAAGGCCCCATTTGGGAGAATATGTTCTCTGGAAGAATACTGGTTTCCTAGATTCTCCCCCAGCCACCTACCTTCGCTTCTGAAGAGAAGTTAGTCAGCCAGCATTCCAGGTAGTGGAAAGGGAAAGAGTAGAGGGTGTGCAATCACAAAGCATTCGGTGTTGCTGGAGCATAAAGCGCGAGGTGAGGCTGGAGAGGGAGGAAGGGGTGAGACTTTGAAGCCGCCATAAGAGCTTGTCTTAGGGCGGGGATGGGGAGCGCCACTGAAGGATTTTAAGCTTGGGGTGCTGGTGATCTGATTTGCATTAGTAAGATCTGTTGGCCTTGAGAAGCAGGATTTTGAGATGCTGTTGCAGTGATCCAGGCTAGAGAAGATGAGGACCTGAGGGAGATGGCAGGTAGGCTAGGGGATTGATTTTAGAATATGTAGGAGATGAAAGTGACAAAACTTAGCAATTGGTTGAATACTGGTTTTCACCATGAGGGCTTAATGATAGCATTCATAAAAAAATATTTATTGGGGCTTCCCTGGTGGCGCAGTGGTTGAGAATCTGCCTGCCAATGCAGGGGACACGGGTTCGAGCCCTGGTCTGGGAAGATCCCACATGCCGCGGAGCAACTGGGCCCGTGAGCCACAATTACTGAGCCTGCGCGTCTGGAGCCTGTGCTCCGCAACAAGAGAGGCCGCGATAGTGAGAGGCCCGCGCACCGCGATGAAGAGTGGCCCCCGCTTGCCACAACCAGAGAAAGCCCTCGCACAGAAACGAAGACCCAACACAGCCATAAATAAATAAATAAAATTAAAAGTATGTGTCACATTAAAAAAAAAATTTATTGAGAAAATAGCATATTTGCCTCAAAAATAACTAAAGATTTCCAGCAAAATTATCTTCCAGAAAAGAATGACCTTATAATTTAAGCCCTTACAAAGTCTCTCATTTTTACTGGTACTCTCTTAAATGGGGGAGGGGGGGAAGATGGGTATAAAAATATTTGCTTGGAAAGACCTCATTGCCAATTTGGCATACTTACAGAAGCCAACTGAAGGAATCAGTATTTTTCTTAAGGAAACAAAGTAGTAGTTTTGCTTTATGGACTCTGAACTCACAATTGCAAATGTTGCTAACGTAAAAGCAATTTCTGAAGAAGATCTTCATGTAATCTATGAGATACAGTGTTAAGGGGAAAAAAGTACAATGAAAGAATGAGAAAAAGAATATACATATATTTGCTTGTTTTTGCATAACGATACATTAGAACCTCATAAAAAGGGTACCGTATGGTATCTTGAAGCCACCACTTAAGTATTTTTACATGGAAATATGCATGGCTTTTCTTGCTTTTTTAAATTACAGCTTTATTTAGATATAATTCACATACCATATATTTTACCTATTTAAAGTGTTGAGTTTGCCTTTTTATAACCTTTTACTTTTGAACTATGGAAGTGTTTCATATATTAAAAGATTGAACTAAATCAGAAGGAAAAAATGCAGAAATGGAAAATAAATCTAAATAAATGAAACTGTGTAAACAAGAGAAATATAGCCACATAGACAAAATCATTATTTTTTTTAACATCTTTATTAGAGTATAATTGCTTTACAACGGTGTGTTAGTTTCTGCTTCATAACAAAGTGAATCAGCTATACATATACATATATCCCCATATCTCTTCCCTCTTGCGTCTCCCTCCCTCCCACCCTCCCTATCCCACCCCTCTAGGTGGTCACAAAGCACCGAGCTGATCTCCCTGTGCTATGCGGCTGCTTCCCACTAGCTATCTATTTTACATTTGGTAGTGTATATATGTCCATGCCACTCTCTCACTTCGTCCCAGCTTCCCCTTCCCCCTCCCCGTGTCCTCAAGTCCATTCTCTAGTAGGTCTGTGTCTTTATTCCCATCCTGCCCCTAGATTCCTCGTGACCATTTTTTTTTTAGATTCCATATATATGTGTTAGCGTACGGTATTTGTTTTTCTCTTTCTGACTTACTTCACTCTGTATGACAGACTCTAGGTCCATACACATCACTACAGATAACTCAATTTCATTTCTTCTTATGGCTGAGTAATATTCTATTGTATATATGTGCCACATCTTCTTTATCCATTCATCTGTCAATGGACACTTAGGTTGCTTCCATGTCCTGGCTATTGTAAATAGTGCTGCAATGAACATTGTGGTACATGACTCTTTTTGAATTATGGTTTTCTCAGGGTATATGCCCAGTAGCGGGATTGCTGGGTCGTATGGTAGTTCTATTTTTAGTTTTTTAAGGAACCTCCATACTGTTCTCCATAGTGGCTGTATCAATTTACATTCCCACCAACAGTGCAAGAGGGCTCCCTTTTCTCCACACCCTCTTCAGCATTTATTGTTTGTAGATTTTTTGATGATGGCCATTCTGACTGGTGTGAGGTGATACCTCATTGTAGCGAAATCATTATTTTAAGTGACATTTGAACACAGCGCTCTGACTGTACATCATGAGTGGGATATATTCTAAGGACTAAAAGAACTGCAGAGAAATCTTATACCTCACGCAGCAGTTTTATTGTTAGTGTTAACATTGTAATTTTAAAACTATTTTATGTATATTGTAGGATAAAGAAATATGTAATATGTTAATATTTTTAGGAATTAAGATATTTAGTGAAAGAGAAAAGAGATCCAAGCATGAAATCAAAAAAAACTTAAGGGTGAAATCCTATACTATTTTGTGTGAATTGGAAATGTCAGCATGAACTCATGATTTTTTAAAATACATATCCCTTATTTCTGTTCCTTAAAGGGTCTGGAAGCAATGATACCCTGTAGCAATATGTCATTAACACACCTGAGACCCAGATCAGGATTTCTAAATACTATTTTCCACTGGAAGGGAGATCTGCTGAGAATCCTCATCGCCTGAACAGGTTAGCTCCTAAGGGCAGAGAGCAGGATGAAGAAGGAGGGGGAGTCTATCAAAAAGGAACAAGTGCAAGATACTCAGTATCCTGAATATGGGTAAGTGGCTAGGCTTAACATTTCCAGTGATAGTATTTTTTACAGTTTTTAAAAATTCTCTTACTCAAATAATGCAGATGAAAGTGCTTTGGAAATTTGTTAGAAATCTCAAAAAGTGCATCTAGTTGTGGTAAATAAAGATGCCTGCAAATTATTTGCTACTCCTCCATTGAGAAGTGGAGTCTAATTTCCAGCCCCTTCAATCTGGGCTGGCTTTAGTGACTTGCTTGACCATTGGATTCAAGGACAGTGATGTTCTAGGACTTCTGAGATCTTGCAGTCTCTATGCAGGCTTCTTCTTGGAGATCTCTCTCTCTCTCTTCTCAACCCCAAGTTGCCATGTAAGCATTCCAGCTTACAGTTCCAGCTGAGCCCAGCCTTCCAGCCTTCCCTGCCAAGACACAAGATATGTGAGTGAACCCATCTTGAACCCTCCAGACCAGGCCATCTACTAACTCAATACCACTGAATGCCCTCAATCAACATCTCATGGAAGAGAAGAATTGCCATCCGAGCCCTGCCCAAATTCCTGAACCCCCCAACTGTGAAATATTATTAATGGTTGATGTTTTTAAGTCACTATGTTTTAAGGTAATAATTTGTTACAAAGTTTTAGATTACTGGAACAGTAATGGTAATGACAGAACAAAATAATGCAGAGTTTTATTAAAATTGTTACATGAAATATGAGAATGGAAGGCCAAAGGAGGACTGTTTTTTTTTTTGGAAATTCATCTCAAGTAGTTATCACTTCACTACTCTTTTCATTCCTTTTCTTTTTTAATTAATTAATTTATTTTTGGCTGCGTTGGGTCTTTGTTGCTGTGCACGGGCTTTCTCTAGTTGCAGCGAAGGGGCTACTCTTCGTTGCGGTGTGCAGCTTCTCATCTCAGTGGCTTCTCTTGTTGCAGAGCACAGGCTCTAGGCACGTGGGCTTCAGCAGTTGTGGCTCGCGGGCTCTAGAGCGGAGGCTCAGTAGTTGTGGCACACGGGCTTAGTTGCTCCACGGCATGTGGAATCTTCCCGGACCAGGGCTCGAACCCGTGTCCCCTGCATTGGCAGGTGGGTTCTTAAGCACTGAGCCACCAGGGAAGGCCCAAAGGAGGACTTTAATGTTTGAGGAACTTAAATTAATAATCACTCCCATTTATAGAGTATAGTAATTAAATTCCCTTCAATATTTTAAACTCCATTTATAAATGTAATGCATTTGATCTGTTTTTTAAACACTTCATACTCGTAGAACAAACACAAAATCCCTGACAATTAAAACATTCCTTAGTGTTACCGAGTCTAAGCTCATACTGCTCACCACACGACAGGCCAATAATTGAGAGACGAGCTGTTGGGACAAGGAATAACAACCTTATTCGGAAAGCCAGCAGACTGAGAAGATGGTGGGCTCATGCCCCAAAGAACCATCTTACCTGAGTTAGAATTCAGGCTCCTTTTATACTAGAAGGGGAGGGAGTAAAGTCAAACACTTCCTGGTTCCCATCAGCCTCAGGAGGGAATGTGTTAATTTCTTCCTCCCTGCAGTCATTCACAGGTGGGGCTGGTCAGGATGTTTCCTGTGATCTAAACAAAGGTATTCTAGCTTAATTCTCATTACCTGGGAAGCAGGGTTCCCAGCTATGGGCCATTATGTATAATTTAATCTTATAGGCAACATCCCTTTAGTGATTAACTTGTAATAGAATACAAAAGGTTCTTCCTTATTACATCAGTACCTAAACATGTAGTGAATCCTCAAGTTCTCTCAATCATTCTAATACTTTTAACAACATTGGTCAACTTCTCTGACTTTTCAACTTAAAATCAAAGGTCTATGAATATGGTGAACTTATCTGCATTTCAAAGTAATATATCCACCGAGAACAGGAAAAAAAAAAGAAAAAGATCTAATCCAGGGAAACTTGGAACACAGTACTTTGACTATATATCTTTAGTTTAAAACAAAAAAGCAAAGAAACAAACAAAAAACAAATTTAAAAAACCTGCAAACAAATTGTAATCTCCATTTAGTAAGTTTGCTGTTTACAGTGGTATGAAGGTAGCAATTCTGAAATTATACTGTGTATATTGTAAAGCTGAGAAATGAAGAAATATATTGATTATTGTGGGAGCCAGAGTTTTCACTATGGGAAAAGGATGATACAAATATGGAAAGGAGGAAGATAAGGAGGGACCCTGTGTTTTGGGATTGGATTAGAGTTATCAGTATGAACTTATGATTTGAATATGTATGTCTATATACATGTGTATATTATATATATTCATATTTACTATCTCTCTTCTCTGAAAGGGCCTAGAAGAAGTGACACACCAATAACAATGAGCACTCATACCATACAGATCTTGGTCTCTAAATACTATTCCTCAATAAAAGGAACTCTTTAGAGATATGGATGATCCAGGAGTGGAGCAAGAGGGAAAAAAGATGATCCTGAAATACCTTGCTGTACCAGAAAGTAAAGAAGTGTTCACAGTATGATGGGGGATGTGTGCAAGAGCAACTGCTTATGGGTGAGCCTGGATAATGGAACACTCTGAAATTGTTTGCCAAAAATTATGAATTGGTACATTTTTCTGGGGAAAAAGTCCCTAGCTTTCAATAGGCTATTGAAATTGGCCATTGGGCATTACCTTCCTTATTGATGATTTAATTCTAAAGAAATGGCTCCCAGGTCCTTGAGGAAAAATTCCTGATTTGTGAAACTGGCAAGAAGCTTATTTTAAAAGACTTACATATATTTGAAAAGGAGAGTGAAAGAAATTCTGAAAGAAAAGGGAGGGGTGGGACTTCCCTGGCGGTCCAGTGGTTAAGACTCTGCACTTCCACTGCAGGAGGCATGGGTTTGATCCCTGGTCGGGGAACTAAGATCCCACAAGCCGCCCTGAAGCCAAAAAAAAAAAAAAAAAACACCAAAAAGGGAGGGGTGAATGGGGGAGAGGAGGAGTTTCTTCCCTTATTTTTCAACAGGGAGAATAAGCCTCTTAATTTGCATTTGTTCCTACACAGTTTATAAGTAGATAGGGAACTCAGATAGTGTATCAGTTTCTAAACAAATATATTTATTTTATAATTCACATAAGTGATTTAATTAAGTAAATTGCTCCTGGTTTTCTCAGTCACCTAAATACCTGGAAGGATTGAATATTTATTAAATGCCTATTATATGTGTGACAAACTAAGTTGAGATACAAAGATGAATAAGGCAGATCCTGTGTTCCAGGAGTTTTTATTCACCCTGGGAGATAGACACAGAATCAGAACTTTTAGAGAAAAACCAAGGCCTAGGAAGGTTAAGTCATTTAACCCAGGTCACAGCGAGTTAATGGAAAAAAGTGCAACCTTAATGACTCAGGTCTTTAGATGCTGGTTCAGCACTCTCTGAACTTCACATAATACTTCTAATGATATCCTAATGAGGTGCCAGTAATTTTTTTTTAACTTTAAAAAAATTTATTTATTTTATTCATTTTTTATTTTTGGCTGCATTGGGTCTTTGTTGCTGCACGCAGGCTTTCTCTAATTGTGGCGAGCGGGGGCTACTCTCTGTTGCGGTGCCTGGGCTTCTCACTGCGGTGGCTTCTCTCGTTGCGGAGCACAGGCTCTAGGCATGTGGGCTTCAGCAGTTGTGGCTCGCGGGCTCTAGAGTGCAGGCTCAGTAACTGTGGCACACAGGCTTAGTTGCTCCGCAGCATGTGGGATCTTCCCAGACCAGGGAGCGAACCCGTGTCCCCTGCATTGGAAGGTGGATTCTTAACCACTGTACCACCAGGGAAATCCCGCCAGTAATTTTTTGATGGTAATAACTAGAGGTTAAGGAAGAGGGCCTGGGAGAAATGAGAACTCTTACACCAGGTGTTTCCTGAATTCTGAATCCCACAAATTTTTAGCTTTTATTTGCATTTTCTATATTCATTTTTTTAAAAAAATCTTTTATACTATAAAACAAAAAAAAGATATAGATTAAAGAATCTTACTCATTAAATTCATTGTAACTACCACCCTGGTCATGGAATAGAACTTAGACACTTCTTTCTAAGCCCTGTCCCAGTCATAGCCCCTCTCCTCCTCCCAAAAAGTAATTACTACCCTGACTTTCAGAGTAAAAACTTTCTTGCATTTTGTCATTGTTTTATTAACCAAGTTTGTAAGCACCATAATTTAGTTTTCTGTGTGTTTTAAAAATTTGATGTCTTATAAGTCTCAGTCTTAGTCATTTCAGCTGCTATAACAAAATAACATAGACTGGATGGCTTAAACACCAGACATTAATTTCTCACAGTTCTGGAGGCTGGGAGGTCTGAATTCAAGGTGCCAGCAGCTTCAGTGTCTGTTGAGCGCCTTCTTCCTAGTTTACAGACAGCTGCCTTCTTGCTGTATCCTCCCACGGCAGAGAGCCAGGGCTCTGGTTTCTTCCTCTTCTTGTAAGGGCACTAATCCCATCATGAGGGCTCCAGCCTCATGACCTCATCTAAATGTAATTACCTCCCAAAGGCCCCACCTCCAAATACCATTTTTTGGGGAATTTGGGCTTCAACATATGAATTTTGGGGAACAGAAGTATCTTGTTCACAGCAGTCTCTTATAATTGACAGTTTCCCCCTCCCATACCTTTCTTTTTCTTTATCTTTCTATATATATTTTTCTCTTTCTAATATTTATTTATTTGGCTGTGCCAGGTCTTAATTGCAGCACGCAGGATCTTCGTTTCCGCGTTCGGGATCTTCCTTGTGGCATGCAGGATCGTTAGTTGCGGCATGCAAAATCTTAGTTGTGGCATTTGGGGTCTAGTTCCCAGACCAGGGATTGAAACTGGGCCCCCTGCATTGGGAGCGTGGAGTCTTAGGCACTGGACCACCAGGGAAGTCCTCCTTTCTTTTTCTTTAAATTGATCTCTTAAAAAACTTGATTTTTTGACCTGCAGAATCTCCCAACAGTCTTGAGTTTTTCTGATTACATATTCATGGTTCAGTTTAGCATATTCTTCTGTCCTCTTTATTTTTTGCAAATTGGCAGCTGGATCTAGAGATTTGATCCTTTTGACAAGACCATAGGTGGCATTATGTTCTTTCATCAGGAGCCACCTAAAGTCTGGGTTTTTTTGCTCCTTTTGTGATGTCAGCAACCATTTATCAATTGATTAATTGGATGTTGCAAAGTGGTGATATTCTAATTCTGTCAATTCTTTTTTATATTAACTGGAATTTTTTTTTATAGTAATCTTTTATTTATTTATTTATTTATTTATATATTTTTATATTTATTTTTGGCTGTGTTGGGTCTTTGTTTCTGTGCAAGGGCTTCCTCTAGTTGCGGCAAGCAGGGGCCACTCTTCATCGCTGTGCGCGGGTCTCTTCACTATCGCGGCCTCTCCCGTTGCGGAGCACAGGCTCCAGACACACAGGCTCAGTAGTTGTGGCTCACGGGCCTAGTTGCTCCGTGGCATGTGGGATCTTCCCAGACCAGGACTCGAACCCATGTCCCCTGCATTAGCAGGCAGATTCTCAACCACTGCGCCACCAGGAAAGCCCTTAACTGGAATATTTTAATGAAGAGACACTTATCATCTATTTGGTTACCCAGTAGGACAAGGTACAATTCATATATGAAAAGCAAGATAAAATTTTGATCTTTTCCTTTTACTTACCAGCTTTTGAGATTTATTTCTTGTTCTCCAACGGTAACCAATTTTTAAAAATATTATGTATTCATGGATTTAGACATATACAACAGGTTTCAACTCATTGCAGTTGTTAGCCTTATTGAAGCTCATATTGTACTATCTTTGGTCAGTGGGAGCCTCTTCAAGTTGGTATTGTAAGGGAGGGAAAGAAATCTTTTTCCTCTACCCATTTTGGGTTCACCAGCTTGGGCCCCGTAAATTAGACTAACAAAAGACATTAACAAGAGAAAAACAGACATTTATTAACATGTGCATTGTGCATACACATGGGAGCATTCACAGATGAGTAACTCAAAGGGATAGTTAGAACTTGGGCTTACCTAGCATCTTTTTTTTTTTAATATAAATTAATTAATTAATTTATTTTTGGCGGCACTGGGTCTTTGTTGCTGCGTGCGGGCTTTTCTCTAGTTGCATCAAGCGGGGGCTACCCTTCATTGCGGTGTGCAGGCTTCTCATTGCGGTGGCTTCTTTTGTTGCGAAGCACGGGCTCTAGGCGCACAGGCTCAGTGCAGGCTTCAGTAGTTGTGGCATGCGGGCTCTAGAGTGCAGGCTCAGTAGTTGTGGTGCACAGGCTTAGTTGTTCCACGGCATGTGGAATCTTCCCGGACCAGGGCTTGAACCCGTGTCCCCTGCATTGGCAGGCGGATTCTTAACCACTGTGCCACCAGGGAAGTCCATTACATGGCATCTTAAAAAAAGAACAATAAATTTTCTTTAGAGAAGTGACAAGACAAAGGAAAGAACTTTGAGCTTCTAAGAGTGGCAAATTGTAAGAAGGCAAAAATATGGGGAAATTAGTGGTAAATACAGGCTAGGTTGTTTTTTTTTTAAATTTTTATTGGAGTATAGTTGCTTTACAATGTTGTGTTAGTTTCTGCTGTACAGCAAAGTCAATCAGCTACACATATACATATACACCCTCTTTTTGGATTTCCTTCCCATTTAGGTCACCACAGAACATTGAGTAGAGTTCCCTGTGCTATTCAGTAGGTTCTCATTATCTATTTTATACATAGTAGTGGTATATATGTCAATCTCAGTCTCCCAATTCATCCCACCGCCCACTTCCCCCTTGATATCCATACATTTGTTCTCTACATCTGTGTCTCTAGATCTGCTTTGCAAATAAGTTCATCTGTATCATTTTTCTAGATTCCACACATAAGTGATATTATATGTTTGTTTTTCTCTTTCTGGCTTACTTCACTCTATATGACAGTCTCTAGATCCATCCACATCTCTGCAAATGGCACAATTTCATTCCTTTTTATGGCTGAGTAATATTCCATTGTATATATGTACCACATCTTCTCTACTCATTCCTCTGCTGATGGACAGTTAGGTTGCTTCCATGTCCTGGTGATTGTAAATAGTGCTACAATGAACATTGGGGTGCATGTATCTTTTTGAGTTGTGGTTTTCTTCTGGTATATGCCCAGAAGTGGGATTGCTGGGTCATATGGTAGTTCCATTTTTTTTTTAAAGTTTTTTTTTAAATTTTATTTATTTTTGGCTGGGTTGGGCCTTTGTCGCTGTGCGCAGGCTTTCTCTAGCTGTGGCGAGCGGGGGCTACGCTTTGTTGTGGTGCGCAGGCTTCTCATTGCGGTAGCTTCTCTTGTTGTGGAATACGGGCTCTAGGCGTGCAGGCTTCAGTAGTTGTAGCACACAGGCTCATTAGTTGCGGCACACGGGCCATAGAGCATGTGGGCTTCAGTAGTTGAGACACATGGGCTCAGTAGTTGTGGCACAGGCTCTAGAGCACAGGCTCAGTAGTTGTGGTGCACGGGCTTAGTTGCTCCATGGCATGTGGGATCTTCCCGGACCAGGGCTCGATCCCGTGTCCCCTGCGTCGGCAGGCGGATTCTTAACCACTGCACCACCAGGGAAGTCCCGGTAGTTCTATATTTAGTTTTTCAAGGAACCCCCATATTGTTCTCCATAGTGGCTGTATCAATTTACATTCCCACCAACAGTGTAGTTATAGTAAGGTTTGTTAATAGTTTCCTCTGATGCTGTCTCCGGGCTGATAAGGGTCTAAAGTTGTCTCCAGTGATTAGCTTCTGTCTTTCCTGGTAGAGATAGAAGAGGGGACACTTTTATAAATTAATGGCAAATAGGGGGAGGGCAGAGAGCTTTTGTATAGGCATACCTTGTTTTATTGTGCTTCGCTTTATTGTATTTCACAGATATTGTGATTTTTACAAATTAAAGGTTTGTGGCAACCCTGCATTGAGCAAGTCTATGAGCACCACTTTTCCAACAGCATTTGCTCACTTAGTGTCCCTGTGTCACATTTTGGTAATTCTCGCAACATTTCAAACTATTTCATTATTACTATATTGTTACTATATTATGGATACCTGCGATCAGTGATCTTTGATGTTACTATTGCAAAAATATTACGACTTGCTGAAGGCTCAGATGATGGTTAAGTTTTTGGCAATAAAGTATTTTTAAATTAAGGTATGTAATTTTTTTAGATATGTTATTAATAGCACACTTAATAGACTATAGTATAGTGCAAACATACTTTTAAATGCACTGGGAAACCAAAAAAATTATGTGACTCACGTTATTTTGATGTTTGCTTTATTGTGGTGATCTGGAACCAAACCTGCAGTATCTCCAAGGTATGCCTGTATCTGTTTCTCTCAATTGCCTTCAGTTCAAGAAAGCTTATATACCTCTTAGACAAAGAAGCAATAAATTTGTGAAGAAATTACATGACAAAAGGGGTTTGGGCTAGGGGCAGTAAATTGTAGGAAAGAGACTAGGAGATATATGGAAGATAAGGGTTGTTTTAGTAAGTTTGTTTCTACAGACCCATTTGAATGTTGATTACCAGTCTCAGGTGACAATGATGTTCTTCTATTGCTGGTTCAGGGAGGGCACATTTCTCATGGGAAATTTGATGGCCTGGTTTTTTTTTTTTAATTTATTTTATTTTATTTATTTATGGCTGTGTTGGGTCTTCGTTTCTGTGCGAGGGCTTTCTCTAGTTGTGGCAAGTTGGGGCCACTCTTCATCACAGTGCGCGGGCCTCTCACTATCGCGGCCTCTCTTGTTGCGGAGCACAGGCTCCAGACGCGAGGCTCAGTAATTATGGCTCACGGGCCCAGTTGCTCCGCGGCATGTGGGATCTTCCCAGACCAGGGCTCGAACCCGTGTCTCCTGCATTGGCAGGCAGACTCTTAACCACTGCGCCACGAGGGAAGCCCTGATGGCCTGTTTTTAAGTAGAAACATCTGCATCTGTTGTTTCCAGAGTACCTTTAGCTCAAAATAGTCAGTATGCCAAAGTGCCATATTTTGGGGTGGCATGTCTTGAAATCCTTCCTGCCAAAGCAGCATGTTTTGGGGGTGGCATATTCTCCTACCCTTTTTTACCTGAGTCCTTTTGACGTGACCCTAGTAGTCTTTTAAAAAATATATTATTTTATCTTTTATTATTGAAATTTCCAAACATATACAGTAGTAGAAAGGCAAGTCTATGGACTCCCACTACCCAACATCCAGTTTCAATAATTATCAATATATTGCCAGTCTTGTTTCATCGATACCTACACATCTTATCCTTGTTGATTATCATTAGCATTACTTTTAGAGCTTTCTTGAGGCATAATTCACCCACTGGAAGTGTGCAATTCAACGATTTTAGTAAATTTATAGAGTTGTGCCACCATCACCACAATCCATTGTTAGACATTTCCATCACCCCAAAATGTTGCCTCGCAGCTGTTTGCAGTCAGTCCTTCTTCCACTCCTATATCCAGGCAACCACTGACCTGATCTATCAGTTTAGTTACTTTAGAGCTGTTGACTTTCCTGCTGCTGCCCAATAAAAGTCTTGGGATTTCTCTTAACAGTCATCCTAAGTATTCTTTTCACATTTTTCTGTGTTGAATCTCTCACTTCCTAGATACCATATCTTCCTCTTTCTTGGTTTATACCCTCATACAGAGGAGCAACTTTTTCAACATATTCCTGAGAAAGGGTATATAGGGGAGGAAAAATAATTTTCCTCTACCCTTCTGAGTCCTTGGCTGAGAGCCCTGTAATAAAAGACAGATTAACAAGAGAAAAACAAACATGTTAATTAACATGTATACTTCAGGTATACATGGGAGATACCCAGGGAAAAAATTGAGTCACTCCACAAGTGTGGGTAATTTTTCATCTATTGTGCTATGACCTCTCAGGGAACCCTCTCAATTATCTTGGATTTTTTTTTATTATTAATTAATTTATTTGTTTATTTTTGGCTGTGTTGGGTCTTCGTCGCTGTGCGCGGGCTTTCTCTAGTTGCGGTGAGCGGGGGCTACTCTTCGTTGTGGTGCGTGGTCTTCTCATTGCGGTGGTTTCTCTTGTTGCGGAGCACGGGCTCTAGGCACGCAGGCTTCAGTAGCTTGGCTCGCGGGATCTAGAGCGCAGGCTCAGTAGTTGTGGCGCACGGGCTTGGTTGCTCTGCGGCATGTGGGATCTTCCCGGACCACGGCTCGAACCCATGTCCCCTGCATTGGCAGGCGGATTCCCAACCACTGTGCCACCAGGGAAGTCCCTCTTCTTGGAAATTTAAAAATATTATTTATTTGGAAATGTATTCTGTCCCATTTTCATAGTTCACTTGTTCTGAAAGTTCTGCTGTTGAGTTTGAGTTCCCCAAGGAGCAAACATTCAAATCCTGGACAAAAATTCAAATTGAAATACATTTTTAAAAGGTTTAAACTTCCTTTGGAGATCTACCCATGTCAGTACAGAAGTATCTACTCCCTTTTAAAACACTTTTTAGAGGTAGAATTTACAAAAGTGCACAAATCTTAAGTGTACAGTTGATTTTTTTTCTCTTTTGTTATCTACCAGAGTAACCACAACCCAGGGGAAGATAATGAAACATTTCCGTCTCCCTAGGAGGTTCCCTTAGGCCCTTTGCAGGCAATACCCCCCAAAAGCAACCACTAGTCTGACTTTGTCATTATTTTGGCTTGTTTATGAGCTTGAAGTAAATGTACTGTTAATTTTTATGTACTCTTCAACACCCCTCTTCACAGTGCCTGAAGACTATTCTATACCTTACATACTTTATTTCATTCCCATGTCAATGAAAATAATCAATAATCTATAATAAGAATAGAAAAGAGTTTTATTTGAGCCAAACTAAGGACTAGCCTGGAAGCCAACTTCCCAGATTACTCTGAGAAGCTGCTCCAGAGAAGCATGGTTTCCAGCACAGTTTTATATCTTGTCAGAACAAAGAACATTAAACAAGACAGGGTTACATTCCTTCAAGGTTTTAAAAAACAACAACACACACACAGATCAGCAAGTACACAGCAAGCCAGCATGGCCTTGGCACCTGGAAAGGAAGTCTTATCATCAAAGGAGTACTAGCATAAGCATCCCAGGAAGAGAGACATTTAATCTTTATATTTAACATGGACATTCTTTACTTCTGGTCAGTGTGCTCTTTTCTTTAATAATTAGAGCAGATATACAATTTATGTCTGATAGGCCATAAACAGGCTATTTTAGTTAGCATAAAATTCAAGTTAACTCATGCATAAGCCAAGAATGACTTTCATATATGTCAATATGTGAAAATTTCTTTTATCACCCATCTTAACATTTATATCCAATATTTATATTAAGAATGCTGCAAGGGACTTCCCTGGTGGCGCAGTGGTTAAGAATCTGCCTGCCAATGCAGGGGACACGGGTTCGAGCCCTGGTCCAGGAAGATCCCACATGCTGCGGAGCAACTAAGCCCGTGTGCCACAACTACTGAAGCCCGCGCGCCTAAAGCCCGTGCTCCGCAACGAGAGAGACCATCGTAATGAGAATCCCGCGCACCACAACGAAGAGTAGCCCCCGCTCAGCACAACTACAGAAAGCCCACGCGCAGCAACGAGGACCCAACGCTGCCAAAAATTAAAAAAAAAAAAGAATGCTGCCAGGGCTATGCTTGTTACACTTGTGTGTGAATTTCCACAGACCAGAGGTCTAAAAAGGGAATTGCTGGGTCCGAAGAGGCGAATCTGCTTTTCATTCCTATCTGATCTTTTCGCCTGTTGAGGCAGAAGGATCCCATACCCCAGGCTCCCTAGCTTCTCCCGCATGGCGGAATCTTCTGTCTCGCTATCCCACCACTCGTCGTCTCCGGACCTCCCATCACAGCAAGCTCTTGCCTCGGTTCTACTAAGCCATTTCTGCTCGGATTCCCCAGCGGGAGTTGCCCGGATAGGGACGCCAGCGTTTCCGGTGCCGAGGGGGCGGGGCCGGCGTCGCGGGGCGGGGCCGGCGCCTCAGGCCTGCGCCGTCGCAGGCCGGTGACGTAGTGCGCCGCGTGCTCCCCCCACGTGTGCTGCAGCTTTCTGGGTGTCCGCGGAGAAGCGGCGGTTGTTTTCTCTGGGGGCGAAGTTGGTGGCAGCTCTGGCGCGGGGACCTCAGCGGCTCAGGGGCTCTGAGCGCGAAGCAGGGAGCGTCGGTGGCCGTCTGGGGCGGAGGGCCCGCGGTCATGGAGCACCTCTTGCTGGAGGTGGCGGCCGCGCCTCTGCGGTTAATCGCTGCCAAGAACGAGAAGAGCCGCAGCGAGCTGGGCAGGTTCTTGGTCAAGCAGGTAAGAGAAGGAGCGAGAGGGAAAGCGCCCGGCCGCCCCTGCCACCCCCCTGGCGCGTGCCCCAGGGCCCTGCGCGGAGACGCAGGGGACAGGAAAGCGGCGTCTTGTTACTCTGGCCCGCTCCCCAGGGCTGGCCCGTGGCGGAGGCGTCCGCGCGCGTTTGAGAAGCCAGGAAGGAGCCTTCTGTTTTTCTCGGGGGGAGAGACTTGCCTTCCCCTCTCCACCGACTTACCCCCTTGCAGCGCCCTGACTGCGTGCGGCAGACGTGGCCTTCGGAGAGAAATGTGGGTGGTTTTTCTGTAATTGAGGTTGTGTGTCTGCCCTTTTGACATGTGTATTATCTAAGTGTGCCGAGTCCAGTCACCCTGTTAGCTTGGGTGAATGTTTCCTGTCTGCCCAGTCCCGACTTCTCGGCCCACTGACAAGCATTAATTGTGTTCCTGCTCTGCCTAGCACACAGTGTGGCACTTTGAGGAGACATAAATTCGTTAAGGTCTCTGCCCACAGGGTATTTAGTGTCTATCTTTAGAGACCGTTCATAAACACAAAACAACTGATGGACAAAGCGAGACGTTGAGTGCATAATTTCTAAGCCATGGGAATTATGAATTGGTTTTCTGGGAAATGGGTGCTCTGGCCTTTTAAGAGCGATCTCTCGTTTACCACCAGCTGTCTGAGTTTTTTCACGTGGCATTTTAACTTCGTGTTTTGTGCTTCCCCACCCCCCACCCCCATATCTGTTAGCTTCTTTTTTAAAAATTAATTAATTATTTATTTTTGGCTGCGTTGGGTGTTCGTTGCTGTGCGCGGGCTTTCTCTAGTTGCGGCGAGCGGGGGCAACTCTTCGTTGCGGTGCGCGAGCTTCTTACTGTGATGGCTTCTCGTTGCGGAGCACGGGCTCTAGGCACACGGGCTTCAGTAGTTATGGCTCGCGGGCTCCAGAGCGCAGGCTCAGTAGTAGTGGCGCACGGGCTTAGTGGCTCCGTGGCAAGTGGGATCTTCCTGGACCAGGGCTCAACCCCGTGTCCCCTGCATTGGCAGGCGGATTCTTAAGCACTGCGCCACCAGGGAAGTCCTGTTAGCTTCTTGAGAGTAGAAAAAATTTTTTTTCTAATTCCAGTATGTAGACCGTATATATCCTATTGCTTAGAAAACAACAGCAGTATTTTGTGTCTGGAGTAGCTGGGAACTAACATGAGAGGCATTTCTGTTTGGTGACAACAAATGAACATGTATAGCAAAGGGGAGTGGAAGATATGCCTGGGGTTATCTGTCTTGTGATTCCCCCAGGGAAGGGAATCACATAAATGGAGAGGTCTAGGAAAGAAAATGGATTTTTGGTGGGCTGGACTAAGGATAGAGATGATCAGTTTATATGAGCTGAGCTTGTGGTGACAGGCTCCTGAATTATGTATTATGGCTAGACGTATTTTTCTGTAAGTGGGCTTGCATTTAGAACAGAGGTTCTGAAGCTGGGGCTCATGGACCATGGACAAAAGGGGATTTATTTATGATTCTCCACTGCAATTGGATATAAAATTGGTGCTTATGTATTGTGAGTAAAATGAGAAAAATGGTTTGTAGCCGTTTTTAAGAGAATCTGATATTTTGAAGTGCGAACCACTCAGGTAGATTCTGAGACTATATAGTAATGTTAAGGAACTTAAAAGCTACTCGAAAGTTTAGTTGAATTAAGGAGATTGGGACACCTGTGCTTCCCCTTTCTTTGTCTCACGTAATCTGTCTCTTAGATTCAATCCAATCAGAGAGATGTTTTTCAGGTTTGTTCCTTTCCATTTTCAGTAATAGTTTCAAGCCTTTCGCTCAGAGAAGAGTTGATTGTGTTGTCATTCTATTTTTCTCCTATTTTGGGAAGCAAAATAATTTTTACTGGAAAGCAAAGGCTTTTTTTTTTTTTTTTTTTTTTGGCCAAGCCGCGCAGCTTGTGGGATCTTAGTTCTCCAGCCGGAGACTGAACCCAGGCCCTCTGCAGTGAAAGCACGGAGTCCTAACCACTGCACTGCCAGGGAAGTCCCAGCAAAGTTTTTTTTTTTTTTTTTTTTAAATACAATAGTTAGAAATGGATTAGTGCTTATATTTAGCAGCAGTTAATAGACACTATCATTTTTTTCATTTTTTCTTTTTTTAATTATTATTTATTTATTTTTGGCTGTGTTGGGTCTTCGTTTCTGTGCGAGGGCTTTCTGTAGTTGCGGCGAGCGGGGGCCTCTCTTCATCGCGGTGCGCGGGCCTGTCACTGCCGCGGCCTCTCTTGTTGCGGAGCACAGGCTCCAGACGCGCAGGCTCAGTAGTTGTGGCTCACGGGCCCCGTCGCTCCGCGGCATGTGGGATCTTCCCAGACCAGGGCTCGAACCCGTGTCCCCTGCATTGGCAGGCAGACTCTCAACCACTGCTTCACCAGGGAAGCCCCCCAGCAAAATTTGAAACATTGCTTCTCATGGAGTTTGGGATCTGAAGTAAGAATTTTTTAGGATTGTGCTTCCTTTTTTTTTCTTTATCTCAGTTGGTGACACCACTGTTTCTCTATCCAGTCCCTTTTCACTCCTTTTCTGTCACATATAGCCAAGTCCTCCTGATTTTCCTTACTCAGTATTGGATCTGTTCCTTTCGCTTCCTCCCTACTACCGCTACCATCCTACAGTTCTTACTCTTAATTGCACCGTGGAGGTGTTCTTTCCACCACCAGCAAGCAAGTCTCAGACACCAGCTGGTGTCCTACAGTTAACTCAATTCTGACACTGTTTATCTGCAGAAAGCATCATATTCTTCAGGGTAAAGGCTCAGCCCTAAAAGACTTCTCCCACCCGCAACATACCACCGATTGTCACCTGTGCTTCTGATCAACTGGCTATAAATTAGAGGTTCCAATGACCTCTTCCTTGGGTTTGATTAATTTGCTAGAGTGGCTCACAGAACTCAGAGAAATGTTTTACTTACTAGGACAACCAACCCTGAAGCTCTCTGAACCATGTTCTTTTGGGTTTTTATGGAGGCTTCCTTACGAAGGCACAGTTGATTAACTCTCTGGCCGTTGGTGATTGAACTCTCCATCTTTAGCCCCTCTGCCCTCCCAGGAGGGCACGGAACTGAAAGTTCCAATACTCTAATCACATGATTGGTTCTCCTGGCAACCAGCTCCCATCTTAGTGGCTTTCCACAATTCACTGCATTAACATAACAAGACACCTTTATCTCTCTCTCTCATCACAGGAAGTTCCAGGGGTTTTAGGAACTCGGCCAGGAATAAGGTCGAAGACCCGATTTGTCTTTCTTATAAATCACAGAGTCACATCTTACCTCCTTGATCACTGTTTATGTTGAGGAAGAGCAGAGTGCTTAAGAGCATGCGTGGGTACTGGGGCTGAAGTACGGCTGAAGATCAAATCCATTCTCTCTCTCACTTTCTTGTTTTGTTTTGTTTTTTGTCCGCACTGCTCGGTTTGCGGGATCTTAGTTCCCCGACCAGGGATCGAACCTGCACTGCCTGCAGTGGAAGCGCGGAGTCTTAACCCCTGGACCGCCAGGGACGTCCCTCTGTTCTCTTTTATTTAACTGCCTTTGGGTCCTCCCACAAGTTGCTCAACTCTCCTGAGTCTCAGTTTCTTGATATCATATGTATTATGTATGGTAGCCGCTAAATAGTTACAGAGAGTAGTTAAAAGCAGGGACTCTGGAGCCAGATTCTGTGACATGGATTCCTGGTTCTGCTCCTAGCTTTGTGACCTTACCCCTTTTTTATTTTTCAGTTTCCTTATCTGTAAAATGGGGATAATTTTACCTACTTCATGGGTTGCTATGAGGATTAGATGACTAGAATATAGCAAGTGCTGTCTATAAAAGTGGTTGCTGTTATTATTGCTATAAATAAGATTGTTGTGAGATCTAAATGTTGTGAGATCTAAATGTTTGTGAGATCTAAAATGCATGAATCAAAAAGTGACAGAAAAGGAAAAATAGAGAAACTCAAAATTATAATTGGAGACTTTTAACACTCTAGCCTCAGTCATTGATAGTACAAATACAGAAGATCAGTAAAGATATAGAAGACTTGAACACCATCAACAAACCTGACCTAACTGGCATTTATAGAATGCTGTGTCCAGTAATTGCAGAATACATACTCTGCACATCTGGAACGTTCACCAAGATAGATCATAAGATGGGCCATTAAACAAGTCTCAACAAATTTAGGAGAATTGAAATCATACAAGGCATATTCAGTTACCCCAATGAGATTAAATTAGGAGGAAAACCCCTCAAAATGATGCTGGGAAAAATTCCTAAATGTTAGAGATTAAATAAGAAAATTAAAAGAAACTGATGGCTAAAGAAGAAATCACTGGGAGAATCAGAAAATATTTTGAACTGTATGATAGCTTAAACAATTTGTGGGTTGCAGGCAATAACAATTAGAAGGAAATTCATAACATTTAGAGGGAAATTTATAACATTAAGTTCTAATATTTGGAAAAAATGGTTTGAAATTAGTGATATTTCTTAAGCTTCCACCTTAGGAAATTAGAAAAAGAAGAGCAAATTAAACGCAAAATAAATAGAAGGAGGAAAATAATAAAGATGACAGTGGAAACGAATGAAATAGAAAATGGACAAACAATATAGCAAACCAGTGAAACCAGAAGTTGATTCTTTGAAAAGATTGACCAAGAATAAAAGGGAAAAATACAAACTATTAGAAATGAAAGAAGGACACCATTAGAGCGTTTGAAAAGAATAAAAAAATAAGTAACTAATATGAAAAATTTTATGCCAATAAATTAGACAATTTAGATGACAGGAGCATTCAGAGAATATAAATTACCAAAGCTCACTCAAGAAGTAGACAAAAACAAGATAGGAATAGAGCAACACTTCCTCAAGCTGATATAGAGGATCTACAAACACACAGTTAATAAAGGAACAACCCGATTTAAAAATGGGTAAAAGATTTGAATAAATACGTCACAAAAGAAGATAAATGAATGGCTATTAAATACTTCATACCATATACCACTCCACCTACAC
Source organism: Balaenoptera borealis (assembly GCF_965194805.1). Classification (NCBI taxonomy): domain Eukaryota; kingdom Metazoa; phylum Chordata; class Mammalia; order Artiodactyla; family Balaenopteridae; genus Balaenoptera; species Balaenoptera borealis. The sequence goes on from NC_138873.1 coordinate 67,761,293, forward strand.
TAGAATGGCTAAAATTAAAACCAATAATACTATGTGTTGGTGAAGTTATGTAGCAACTGAAGTGCTCAGATATTGCTGGTGGGGATGTGAAATGGTGCAGATACTCTGGAAAACAACTTCTGTTAAACATTGAAAAATTTCTTAAAATTTTATTTATTTATTTATTTATTTTTGGCTGCATTGGGTCTTTGTTGCTGCGCGCGGGCTTCCTCTAGTTGCGGCGAGCGGGAGCTACTCTTCCTTGTGGTGCACGGGCTTCTCAATGCGGCGGCTTCTCGTTGCAGAGCATGGTCTCTAGGCGTGCGGGCTTCAGTAGTTGTGGCATGCGGGCTCAGTAGTTGTGGCTCGTGAGCTCTAAAGCGCAGGCTCAGTAGTTGTGGTGCACGGGCTTAGTTGCTCCATGGCATGCGGAATATTCCTGGACAAGGGCTTGAACCTGTGTCCCCTGCATTGGCAGGGGGATTCTTTTTTTTTTTTTAATTAATTTATTTATTTTTGGCTGTGTTGGGTCTTCGTTTCTGTGCGAGGGCTTTCTCTAGTTTGCAGCAGGTGGGGGCCACTCTTCATCGCGGTGCACGGGCCTCTCACCATCGCGGCCTCTCTTGTTGCAGAGCACAGGCTCCAGACGCGCAGGCTCAGTAGTTGTGGCTCACGGGCCCAGTTGCTCCGCGGCATGTGGGATCTTCCCAGACCAGGGCTCGAACCCGTGTCCCCTGCATTGGCAGGCGGATTCTTAACCACTGCGCCACCAGGGAAGTCCTAAAAAAAATTTTTTTTTAATTAAAAATGAAAGTTTAGGGAATTCCCTGGTGGTCCAGTGGTTAGGACTCCATGCTTTCACTGCCGAGGGCCCGGGTTTGATCCCTTGTTGGGTAACTAGGATCCTCCAAGCCGTGCGGCGTGGCCAAAAGTGTATTATCAAGTTGAGCATACAGTTACTGTGTGACCCAGCAATATCAATCTTTGGTAATAAAAAGATTAAGAGTAACAAAAATATGGGGGGGGGTGGAGAAATTGGGAATTTGGGATTAACAGATACACACTACTATATATAAAATAGATAAATAACAAGGACCTACCGTATAGCACAGGGAACTATATTCAATATGTTGTAATAAACCTATAGTGGAAAAGAATCTGAAAAAGAATATATACATATGTATGTATATATATATATGTACAACTGAGTCACTTTGCTGTACGCTTGAAACATTGTAAATCAACTATACTTCACTAAAAAAAAAAAAAAAAAATAGTAATGAAGGACTTCCCTGGTGGTCCAGTGGTTAAGATTCTGTGCTTCCAACTGGAGGGGCCTCGGGTTAGATCCCTGGTCAGGGAACTAAGATCCCACACGCTGTGCAGCATGGCCAAAAACCAAAAAAAAGAGAGAGAGGAATGAACCTGTGTCTATCAATCTCTTGTACATGAATGTTCATGGTAGCTTTATTGATGATAGCTGGAAAGAGTGCACATATCTATTAACATGTGAAAGGATAAACAAGTTGTGGTATGCTCATATGGTGAAACACTAGTAAGTAATAAAATGGAATAAATTATTAACACTACCTACAAGTACAACTTTGGAACTTTGGAAAAAATTATTATATTTTTGAATATGGTATTTAGGTTGTGCTCAAGCTGTACTCCTATAGATAACCATTTAGTGTCAAAGTCTTTAGGCTATAAATTCATAGCCTTGGGCTTGCTGAGTCAGAGGGTATACACCTCAGGCAATTGAAACCCACTGTCACATTGCCCAGCAGCAAGGGTTGTGCAGACTTGCATACACACAAGCAGTATGAGACCTTTTACATACTTTTCAGTTTTCTTTTTTATGCTTATGGACATACTGAGCCCAGGCACTAGAATTTTATGGTTTATTTCATCTTACATATCAAAGTGTGGCTGTCTGCTTTGGATCTGTCTTGTTTATTAATTAAAATCTGAAGCCTTCATGGGAATATATCATCATTCATTTCCAGGAACTGATTTCTTATCTTTATCCTTTCCTCAAGAGAGTTGGCAGTTTTGCATACTAACTGCACTTTATTTTTTTCTCATTTAATTCCTGTTTTCCTCCAAGACAAAGGCGTTGGGGGAAACACTGGATTCCCTGGAAACTGTTATGACTCTGAAACAGATTACTTTTCAAGGAAGCTGAAGCTATCTAGCATTTTACATGGAATCCTGGTGTCAGTCCTTTTACCTCAAACCCCAGTGGACTGAAACTTATTTGTAACAGCATTTACATTCAATTAACTAATCCTCTATTGCCAAAAATCCCCCACCATGTTTTATAAGATGAACTCAGTTATGAAGTCTGGCAATTGGATGTTTTGATTTTAAGCCAGGACTCTGTTCTTCTGTAGCAGTAGAAATGAAAGTCATTTATGTAGAAATTTTGTTTTGCCTTTCTCTCAGGTGTGGACACCTCAAGATCGCCAGTGTATCTTGAGTACCTTAGCACAGTTACTTCTGGATAAGGACTGTGCTGTGCTGGTTGGCCGCCAGCTGCGCCCTCTCCTTTTGGATTTGCTGGAAAGGAATGCTGAAGCCATCAAAGCTGGGGGCCAAGTCAGCCATGACTTACACGAAAGGCTCTGTGTGTCCATGAGCCGACTCATCGGTAACCACCCTGACGTCCTCCCGTGAGTAGCAGTTTTATTCTTCACGTTTCTCCTTGAGGTGGTAGAACCTACTCTCTCCTGGGAAGTAAGGAGGAGTCTGAGCTGAGATGAAGAGAAAAGGGGAAATTGAGAAAAGGGAGAGAGGAGTGGTACTATTTTATAAAAATAGTCACAGCAGAAGCCGTTTATCCAGCTCAGTTCAGTGACTGACCATTTACTAGGTTTTAAGTCTTGACCATCAAGACAGGTCTGGAAAATATAACCAAGATATCTCCCTGCCCTCAAGGATTCTGTCACCTGGCAAGACATGCATATAAGGCAGATCTAAATGAGTTTTAGCTGAGGCTCTTACAGCATCCATTTCAGATGGGTGAGATTCTTGTTTGCTGGAACAGCTGAAGTGAGTGGGTTACAAGAGCTCTAGTGTCCCTTCCAACTTTCTGTAAATCTATCCACATCCAAAGTGTGATAAGAAGTTGTATTAGAACTGGATTCTGATGCATTTCTCTTTTGACCTGCTCTCTTTCCAACTTGGGCTGCTTCACCCCTCCTTAGGCAACCTCATGGTCCCCCCCTCCCACGAGGTCACCCCAATAATGCTGAACTTAGTGCGGACGCCCAGTTGGCATAGCGCCCTGCAGCCCGGAACTCCTGGCCCAAGCCATCCTCCTGCCTTAGCCTCCCGAGTAGCTGGGGCTATAGGCATGTGCCACTGCACCAGGCTTTCTCAAAATGATAGGTTTGTGTGGAATAGTCAAAAGAGGCAGCTAAATGAGTGTCAGGGTTTTTTTTTATTTTTTTAATCTTTTTTTTTTTTTTAAGAGCTAAGGGTCTGGCTTTTTATTTATTTGTTTATTTATTTATGGCTGTGCTGGGTCTTCGTTTCTGTGCGAGAGCTTTCTCCAGCTGTGGCAAGCGGGGGCCACTCTTCATCGCGGTGCGCGGGCCTCTCACTATCGTGGCCTCTCTTGTTGCGGAGCACAGGCTCCAGACGCGCAGGCTCAGCAATTGTGGCTCATGGGCCTAGTTGCTCCGCGGCATGTGGGATCCTCCCAGACCAGGGCTCGAACCCGTGTCCCCTGCATTGGCAGGCAGATTCTCAACCACTGCGCCACCAGGGAAGCCCGTCAGGGGTTTTTCAATTGAGAAGATAAAGGCCTTTAACTTTAAACATGAATAATGTTCTGTGTACTTATAGGAGCATCTTTTTAAAAAAATTAATTAATTAGTTGATTTTGGCCGCGTTGGGTCTTCATTGCTGCGTGCAGGCTTTCTCTAGTTGCGGCGAGTGGGGGCTACTCTTCATTGTGGTGCGCGGGCTTCTCATCCTGGTGGCTTCTCTTGTTGCGGAGCACAGGCTCTAGGCACACGGGCTTCAGTAGTTGTGGCACGTGGGCTCCAGAGCGCAGGCTCAGTAGTTGGCAGCACTCGGGCTTAGTTACTCCATGGCATGTGAGATCTCCCTGGACCAGGGCTCGAACCCGTGTCCCCTGCCCTGACAGGCTGATTCTTAACCACTACGCCACCAGGGAAGTCCTAATTAATTTTTTTATTGGAGTATAGTTGGTTAACAATGTTGTGTTAGTTTCTGCTGTACAGTAAAGTGAATCAGCCATACATATACATATATCCACTCTCTTCCAGACTCCATTCCCATATAGGTCATTACAGAGGACCGAATAGAGTTCCCTGTGCTATACAGTAGGTTCTTTTTCTTTTTTTCCCCATAAACTTATTTATTTATTTATTTATTTTGGCTGCGTTGGGTCTTTGTTGCTGCGCAGGCTTTCTTTAGTTGTGGTAAGCGGGGGCTACTCTTCGTTGCAGTGCACAGGCTTCTCACTGCGGTGGCTTCGCTTGTTGCGGAGCACGGGCTCTAGGCGCATGGGCTTCAGTAGTTGTGGCATGCGGGCTCAGTAGTTGTAGCTCGCAGGCTCTAGAGCGCAGGCTCAGTAGTTGTGGCGCACGGGCTTAGTTGCTCCGCGGCATGTGGGATCTTCCTGGGCCAGGACTCGAACCCGAGTCCCCTGCATTGGCAGGTGGATTCTTAATCACTGCGCCACCAGGGAAGCCTACAGTAGGTTGTTATCAGTTATCTTTTATATACAGTAGTGTGTATATGTCAATCCCAGTCTCCAAGTTTATCTTCCCCTTTTCCCCCTTGGTAATCATAAGTTTGTTTTCTACATCTGTGACTCAATTTCTGTTTTGTAAATAGGTTCATTTGTACCATTTTTTTAGATTCCACATTTAAGCGATATCATGTGATATTTTGTCTTTCTCTGTCTGACTTAGTTCACTCAGTAGAGCATCTCTTATTATTAGTCTTCGTCAACACAGTAAGTACACTTTGGCTTTCCTGGAAGTATAATCTCTAGTCTAGTCCTTGGATGAGGTAATAAGAAATGAAGGCTTGGGGAAACCATAATTTGTGTGAGCTTTTCTAAAAGAGTAGCAAAAAAAAAAAAATGGGCCCAGTTTGATGGGACTAAAACATATACAGCAAAGTTAAAGATCACCATCGTACGAGGTATCAGGAGCTTATCCTCTGGGTTGATTGAGGATCTGGATTGTGGCCTCACTGGGAGCTTTAATCACTTAGGTGTGCTTGACTGTGGTACAGTTTCACAGGGTGTGCTGACTGTCCTGTGCTTACCCTGTAGGACCGATGCGTGAGTGACTTCAACCCCACTTCTCTTGAGCCTTAGTGGTAGAGTGCTCTAGGGCTGTGCTTGAGAATCATTGAAATGATGGATTGGCTACATCTGCTTTCCCATCAGCTTCAGATTTTATGTTCATATTCAGTGAATGTGAGGCACACTCCTACTTTTTCTTTTCTTTTTGCCAAGGCAGTATATTTTACTTATGTTCTCACCTTGTTCCGGAAATGATATAATGCAGCTACAAAGGTGCCCATGATGGAGTAACTTAAAAACAAGGAAAAAAAAAAAAAGCACCATGTGTAAGTGTGTGTAAATGATGAGTCAATGCATGATATGAAATGAACTATATAGGTAGTGATGTGGAATGGGATTTCGATTTTTAGTTTTAAGAAATGTAGCTGATTAGTTTGGCTCGTGCTGTAAATTTCCTGTTTGGGAATTTACCTAATGTATTAGGAATATACCTAATATATTTAGATAGGATGCAGTCATTTATTCAGTAGGTAAATATGAGTCCTCCCTTTAAGCTCTGGGCCACATCATGGGGGTGAGAAAGTCCAACGTAATGAGTTTCTGTATTTGCAAACAATAGGATACAATACATTAATAGAGGTGTGAGCCAAATACTTAAGGGAAGCAAGGAAATCATTAAACTAAGAAAAATGAGTGTGTTATCCTCTTGGAAATTAGAGAAGGTTTCGTACTGTGCAGATTGTGGAGGAAGAGTGAGGAGTGGAAGAATGCACAGAGAGATGAGATGGGGATGAAAATCTAGAAAAGAGAGACTGGAGAGGAGGAACCCAGTCAGGCTCCCTCGGATCCTAATGGCATTCATTTTCGGGTTCACACCTCTTTCTGAGGCCAGGGTGCGTACCTATTTGGAGTTTCCATCAGGTGTCTCAGTAGTAACGAGGTATTTCTTTTTATTCCCTTGCTTATGCTAGTTGTTCATTACTGGTCCCCCTTTCCCTAAGCTTTTTTGAGATATAATTGACCTATAACACTGTGTAAGTTTAAGGTGTACAGTGTGGCGATTTGATACACGTATTGTGAAATGTTTACTATAGTAACATTAGTCAACACATCCTTCACCTCACATAATTACCATTTTGTTGTTGTTATTTGTTCATTACTGTTTTTACATCTGCAGTCCTTGAATGCATTTTTTACTCTTTGGCAGATTCTTTAGCAGGACTCTGTGAGAACACTCCTGGTCTGTTGATGCTTTCTCTATTCTGATATACTAGTTTAGATTTCAAAGTTCTATTTTTGAAAAATCATCTAATTCTGTTCCTAACTTTCCATTCTTGTGTTCCCGGATTTCTTCAGCTGTAGCTTTGTAGATGGTTTCATATGGCTAATACTACATTATGTGGTGATTTTTTTTTTCCCCTTAGTGTTCTCGCTTGCGTGTAACCTTACTTTTAAGTTCTGATTGTACTTTACTCTTATATTTTGCACCTTTTAGTTCTTTGCTTTTTAGTTTGCTCCCCCTTTCTTGTTTCTCCCCTCTCCCTGGTCCTTGCGAGTCCCTTTAACACACTGTCCTTTCAACCATGGCATGCAAATCTTGTGGAAACTGCCTTTCATTAATGATGAGGACTACAACAACCACTGTCGCATTTTCTTGGCATTGTCTCCAACCCTCAGAGGTTAGGTGTTATTCCCATTTTCCAGATGAGGAGACTGAGGCTCAGTGATGCTAAATAACTTGCCCAAAGTCCCTTTGCTAGAAAGTGGCAGAGCTGGAATTCAGTCCTAGGTTAGCTGCTTCCAAAGCCCATGCTCTTTTTTTCTACTTTGTGGTGCTGCCCACTCATCCTGTTGGAGCCATTCACGTATTTGTTGACTGATTTACACAGAACTTGATCTGAACAGCATGTTATAGCTAATGATTATATTTATACTCCCAGGAGGGAAAGAATACAGCAGTCCCCCTTTATCTGTGGTTTTGTTTCCCGTGGTTGCAGTTACCTGAAGTCAGTCATACCCAAAAAAATTAAATGGAAAATTCCAGAAATAAACAGTTCGTAAGTTTTAAGTTGCATGCTGTTCTGAGTAGTATAATGAAATCTTGTGCTGTCCTGCCCGGGATGAGTCATCTCTTTCTCTAGCATATCCATGCTGTATTTGCTACCCACCCACTAGTCACTTAGTAGCCATCTGTGTTGTGGTATTAAAGTGCTTGTGTTCAAGTAACCTTTATTTTACTTAATAATGGCCCCAAAGCACAGGAGTAGTGTTGCTGACAATTTGGATATTCTGTGCCTGATTTATAAATTAAACTTTATCATAAGCATGTATGTATAGGAACAAAGTGTGTATGGAGTTCAGTACTATCTGTGGTGACAGGCATCCACTCCGGGTCTCGGAACCCATCCCCCGTGGATAAGGGGGGGACTACGGTAATCACCTAAGTTCCTTTGGGTTGTACTGGGTTAATTTCTTGGCTTCAGTTTCGCATTTGCTGTCAGTTTGTCCTGGACATGTGGATCCACATTAGTGCTATGTCTTTGATTGGAAAGAGCAATAATAGGTGGTCCTAGTAATGGTCTTTTGTGAACAATAGCAGGTGGAATGCTATGGTAGAGCATGCTTCATGTGTAAAGTGCTGTACATATATGGACAATCATGCTGAAATCAGGCTGACATAGAGTGGAATGAGGGACCAAAAGTAGTTAGCTTTTATAAACCTCTGCTTCAAAACTGTGTTCAGGAATGTTGTAAAGGTAACACACACTTAATTTTAGACTTTTTTCTCCCCTTCAAGAATTATTTTACTTATTCTGGCAGCATTCTTCTGAGGAAAAGAACATCCTCTTTTAATTACAAAAGCAGTATATTCAAGTAACACTCAATAATACAGAATCGTAAAAAGCAAAAGGTCCTCTCTCTCCACCCAGAAATCCTACTGTCCAGAGATAACTGCTATGTTTGGTATGTTTCCTCCCAAATCCCTTTTCTTTTTCTTACTCTTGCACCCATCTGAGATTGTGCACACTGATATATTTACGTGCACACATTTTAAAAATAGCTTTATTGAGATGTAGTTTATATACCACGTAAGTGTACAATTCAGTGGTTTTTAGTATATTCACAGGTATGTGCAACCGTCCCCACAGCAAATTTTAGAACATTTGTGTGCATATTTTCAAAATAAAATTTTAATAAAATCTAAAAACAAACATTTGACTATATACTAATTTTAATAAAAACACATATTAGAATTTTTAACTTGCATCTTGTTTTTAAATTTAGTCACATATGGACATCTTTGCATCAGTAAATAAAGTTGTTTTAAAAGTTGTGTAGTATTTTACCACTTCTTATCCGTTTGTTGGGCAATTAGGTTGTTTTTGAATTTTTGATGTATAACGTGACATTGAACATCCTTGGGCATGAAAATCTGTGGATCTGCTGTGTGAATTAGGAGTGTGGATTTTGGAACAGAATGGTGGTATTTTAGTAATAACACATATTTATACAGGCTTTAGAGTATTTAAGTAAGTAGATAAACATTATCTTTTTAATCTTTGTACTGTGACATATTCAGGCACTCTTAGTCCCATTTCAAATCTTTAGAGGGTTGACTAAGTTAACTAAGTTGTTCTAAGTGTCAGAGCCAGAACTGGACCACAGGTCTTACTTCTAGATGCTGAGTTGCCCAAGTAAGTGGCTGATCCAAGATTAGACGTTTAACTGGATAGTGTTTCTTGTTGCATTTTAGACCTTATGACTCTTTGTTTTATCCCAGGAAAGAGACCATTCTCCATAGACTTCGAATATTCTCCAGGGAAACATCTGATCATGTTATTCTCTGCCTAAGTATGCTTTACTGGTCCATCCATCACTGCCTGGATCAGAATTTTAGAGCACTTTCTGAAAATGATGGGTCTCTAGAGAAAAGGGTGCTGTAGTCACCTAAGTTCAGGAGGGAATATCAACCCATCCTCCTTTTGTATACTTACAGTGGACCACAGTCTGTTTCCCCTATGGGGAAGCCTTCTACTACACAGGTTTACAGCCATTGCCAGTCCGCTCTGTTCATTTCCCCTTATCGTCAAAGACCTCTTGGGTCGGGTTGATGACTTGGTTACTGCTTATCTCCTACATGTTTGTTGCTGTCCATTGATTCCACGTGCACTGCCAACACCAGCTGCCCATGAGCTAGTGGACGACCAGCCTCCCACACCACAGCTGCCATGTCTCTCTTCCAAGCCACAGCTGAATCTTTTTTTTTTTTCTGGCTGTGCTGCTCGGCATGCAGAATCTCAGTTCCCCAACCAGGGATTGAACCTGTGCCCCCTGCAGTGGTAGCGGGGAGTCCTAACCACTGAACCACCAGGTAAGTCCCCACAGCTGAATCTCCTGAGACCCAGTTGTCCAGTCTCCTTTAGAATATCATGAGCGTTAATGTACAAAGCCTTTATTCCTGTTGGCCTGGCTTGCTCATTGAAGTCCAAGCCTTCCCACCCATCTCCTGAATTCTCATTTTGTATCATCCCACCCAGCTGACATCCAGGCCTCTTCCCTCACCCAAACCCTTTCCCTGCGTGTGCTCCATAACCTGCACACTCCCCTGTATACTTAGCCTCTTCTCTGAATGTTACTTTTGCTTCCTTGTCTTCACTGATTTACGGTGGTCTTGATACTGTGTCTGTGTTGGTCCTTAACCGGGAAGGGAATCTTTAATCGCACCCTCCACATCCCTCACAGTCTGCATGTTTAATGGGTGTCCTCCTTTCTGTTCTGTGAAGTGTTCTGGACATTCTTGTTGCCATGACACCTGCCATCTTCTGCTTTATTTTCTGTTGCTGCTTTCTTGTGATCACTGATGAACTTCTGAGCTCCTCTTCCTTCTTTGAAGAACTTGGCAACTGGCCCATCGTCTTCTTCCCCACCCCAGCTCCTGTGTCACACTTGGAATATCCATGCAGTGCTGACTCCGTTGTTCCTTGACTAGTTAATCTCCAGTGGACTTCTGTGTTCATTTCACCTACTCTGCTCACTGCAGTGGTCACACCCTGGGTCTAGCTCACATCTGCACCACCACCTTACAAGTCACTGGCTCAAACGCTCCGTTCCCAGACTGCCATCTCCTCTCCCACTAGTTCACTCAACACACTAGCCTTTCTCCTCACTGGGACTGCCAATCCTTTCTTCCTGTTAATCAGCTCTTTCCAGTTTGTACCTTCCTTATGTGGCTTAAAATTCTATTTTTGACCTTATGGTTGCTGTCTTTCTATTAATATCTGCTTTTTTGTCTGTCGGTTCAGTGTTCTTATCTATCTAGAAAACCCCAACTCTTGATGAATCCACTTTCTTCATGTCTGTAGTAGAGCAACTGAATCACAAATCTGATTGTGGAGTTGGAAAGCCTGGATTCAGATAGCCTCTTTACGCTTAGTAGCTTTGTGACCTTGAGCAAATAAACTAACCACTTCAGTTTCCTTAGCCTTACATTTGGGATAGGAATACCTACTGTTGACATACTCCCTGTTCTAGTCCCACTTCATAGTAGACCTGGGTAATGAGAGTACAGAAAGAGCTAAACCAATAGCTTTCATTGTAGACCAATACATACAGGGCACAGAGGAGTTTGCTTTGATTCCTTTTCAAACTTCCTGGGTTTCCTTCTACTCAACATGCCAAGGAGTACAGTAGAAACAACAAGGATGTGCTTCTACATCATTTACTATCTCAATCTACTGAGAATCACCATGTTTGCAGTATACATAAATTCTGTAGAGTATGTTTAAGTTTTTAAAGTTTATTTTCATTCTTAAAAATGCACATACTTTTTTTTATTATGGTAAAAAAAAATCATAAAATTTGCCATCTTAACCATTTTTAAGTATGCAATTCAGTAGTGTTAAATATATTTGCATTGTTGTAAAACAGATCTCCAGATGTTTTTCATCTTGCAGTACTGAAACTTTATACTCTCTAAACAATTCCCCTGTGCTCCTTCCCCCAGCCCCTGGGTAATCACCATTCTGCTTTCTGTATCTGTGAATTTGACTACTTTAGATACCTAATATAAATGAAATCATACAGTATTTATCCTTTTATGGTTGGCTTACTTTACTTAGCGTAATGTCCTAAAGGTTCATATATGCTGTTGAATGTGACAGGATTTACTTCCTTTTTAAGTTTACACAGTATTGCATTGTATGTATATACCACAGTTTTATTTATTCATCTGTCAAAAGACATTTGGGTTGCTTCCACTTCTTGGCTATTGTGAATAGTGCTGTTATGAACATGCGTGTGCAAAAATCTCTTTGAGACCCTGCTTTCAGTTCTTTTGGCTATATACCTAGAAGTGGGATTGCTGGGCCATATGGATAAGTGCATCATGTGATTCACTGTATTTCAATCTGTAATTAAATTAGTATGTTTGCTTTGTGGTGAGAAAAAGATATACTAGGTTTTTTTTGGTAAATATTTATTTATTTATTTGGTTGTGCCAGGTCTTAGTTGTGGCAGGCAGGCTCCTTAGTTGTGGCATGTGAACTCTTAGTTGCAGCATGCACGTGGGACCTAGTTCCCTGACCAGGGAACAAACCCAGGCCCCCTGCATTGGGAGCACAGTCTTATCCACTGCGCCACCAGGGAAGTCCCTATTTATTATTATTTTTTAAATAAAATTTATGTATGTATGTTTGTATGTATTTATTTATTTATGGATGGATGGATGGATGGATGACTGTGTTGGGTCTTTGTTGCTGCGCGCAGGCTTTCTCTAGTTGTGGCGAGCAGGGGCTACTCTTCATTGTGGTGTGCCGGCTTCTCATTGTGGTAGCTTCTCTAGTTGCGGAGCACGGGCTCTAGGTGCGTGGGCTTCAGTAGTTGTGACTCACAGGCTCTAGAGCACAGGCTCAGTAGTTTTGGCGCATGGGCTTAGTTGCTCCGCGGCATGTGGGATCTTCCCGGACCAGGGCTCAAACCCATGTCCCCTGCATTGGTGGGTGGATTCTTAACCACTGCGCCACCAGGGAAGCCCCCCGTTTTTTTGTTTTTTTTTTTTAAAGGAACCTCTGTACTGTTTTCCATGGAGTTGCACCATGGTATCCTGCCAACAGTGCACAAGGGTTCCAGCTTCTCCACATCCGTACCAACAGTTGTTAATTTTTTGTGTGTGTCTGTGGTTTTTTTTTGTTTTTGGCCACGCCATGTGGCATGCGGGATCTTAGTTCCCCCACCAAGGATCGAACCCATGCCCCCTGCAGTGGAAGCATGGAGCCCTAACCACTGAACTGCCAGGGAATTCCCTCATAGTATTCCTTATAGTCTATTTTATTTCTGTGGCAACCGTAATGTCCCCTCTTTCATTTCTGGGTTTTTTAAAAAAATTATTTATTTATTTATTTATTTATTTTTAGCTGTGTTGGGTCTTCGTTTCTGTGCAAGGGCTTTCTCTAGTTGCGGCGAGCGGGGGCCACTCTTCATCGCGGTGCACGGGCCTCCCACTATTGTGGCCTCTCCCATTGCAGAGCACAGGCTCCAGACGCGCAGGCTCAGTAGTTGTGGCTCACGGGCCCAGCTGCTCCGCGGCATGTGGGATCCTCCCAGACCAGGGCTCAAACCCACGTCTCCTGCGTTGTCAGGCAGACTCTCAACCACTGCACCACCAGGGAAGCCCTCTGTTGTTTTTTTGAGCCTTCTATTTTTTTCTTAGTTAACCTAAGAGTGTATCACTTTTCTTGATCTTTTCAAAAACCAACGGCTTAGTTTTGTTGATTTTTTTTCCCTGTTGTTTTTCTAGTCTGTATCTCTGCTCTAATCTTTACTATTTCCTTTCTTTTGTTAGCTTTGGGTTTAGTTTATTCTTTTTTTAGTTACTTGAGGTGTAAAGTTAGGTTGTTAGCTTGAGATCTTCTAAAATATACATGTTTGTAGCTATAAACTTCCCTCTTACCATTGCTCTTGCTGTATCCCATAGGTTTTGGTGTGTTGTATTTTTCTTTTCATTTGTTTCAAGGTCCTTTCTAATTTTCCTTGTGACTTCTTATTTGATCCATTGGTTGTTTAAGAGTGTGTTGTTTAATTTCCACATATTTGAGGATTTTCCAGTTTTCTTTCTGCTGTTGGTTTCTAGTTTCATTCTGTTGTAATATTTTGTATTATTATACAAAAGGTATTTTGTGTAATTTCAGTACTTTAAAGTTTGTTGAGACTTGTTTTGCGTCCTTACATGTGCCCTATCCTGGAGAATGTTCCATGTGCATGTGAGAAGAATATATATTCTGCTGTTGCTGGGTAGAGTATTCTGTATGTGTCTGTTAGGTCCCTTTGGTCTATAGTGTTGTTCAAGTCCTCTGTTTCCTTATTGATCTTCTGTCTCATTATTCTATCCATTTAAAGTCTGTTTTGACTGATATTAATATAGTCACTCCTGCTCTCTTTGGATTACCATTTGCATGGAATTTTTTTTTTAATCTCTTCACTTACACCCTGTGTGTAGTCTTAGATCCAAAGTGGGTTTCTTGCACATATCATACAGTTTGATGCTGTTTTTTTTTTTTATATCCATTGAGCCAATCTGTGTCTTTTGATTGTGAGTAAACCATTTACATTAAAAGTAATTACTGATGCAGAAGGACTTACTATTGCCATTGTTAATTATTTCCTGTATGTCTTGTAGCTTTTTGTCCCTCTTTTCCAATCTTACTGCGTCTCATGAGGATCACCTCTTCATCTTTTAAGGTGCAGCCAAAGCATCTCTTCTTGACTCTCCCAGGTTCAGTTGAATCTGTTTTCTTTGTGCCTCTCCTTGTTTCTGTGACTTTCTTCCTTCCTAGATAGCAAGCTCCTCAAGGAAAGTATCTTCTTGGTTTTGTATCTCTAGGACTTAACACAGTGTCTGAAACACAGTGTCTGACTCATAGTGAGAAGTCAATAAATATTTGTTGAAAATGAGTTTATTTTCAGTAGTAAACACTTGTGATAAGTTCTTGTGGTTTTTGTTTCCTCTTAGATATCTCATGCTGCAATTCTGGTTCCTAAACTTGAACAGAATATAATCTTAGGACTAGGTGGCTTTAAGCATTCATCTCTTTTGGTTCTCAAACCCTTGGGAGTTACTGTTATGTTCCGTTGTCTCATTAAGTGGATATGTATACTTCGATATTCTTACCAAGCCATGAAAGTTCTTTTTCTTTCTGAAGGTTTGCCCTGAAGTATTTCAAGGACACTTCTCCAGTCTTTCAAAGACTCTTCCTAGAGAGCTCGGATGCAAATCCAGTCCGGTATGGGCGCAGGCGGATGAAGCTCCGGGACCTGATGGAAGCAGCTTACAAGTTTCTGCAGCAAGAGCAGTCTGTGTTCCGGGAGCTCTGGGACTGGAGCGTGTGCATCCCACTCCTCAGGAGCCATGACACCTTGGTCCGCTGGTGCGTAGCTGTTGGGCTGTTCCTGTGCTTCTAGTGTGGGGATGGTTGAGGGAGTCTGGAGTTGTGTGCATGAGGAGGGAAGGGGAACCTTTTAAAAGGCGTCATTTTTGTTCTGGTCCCTTTGGGGTTCTTATTCCCTTTCACGTGTCATTTCAGAGGGAAATCAGATGGTATGAGTGGAATTCCATTGTTTTGTGTTCCATTAGGTGAATTTATTTTGCCTGATTTGTGTTTTCTCCCCTTCCGTGTGTTAATTATAAGATTTCCTTTTCTAGTGTTCAGTTGGCTAGCAAATTTTCTTTATTCTTTAGAATCAGCTGCAGGTCCTGAGTTTATATACTTTGGTTTTCTCCAGGTACACAGCCAATTGTCTTTCTTTGGTCACCTGTATGAATGAAGAGCACAAGTTATCATTCCTTAAGAAGATTTTTAATAGTGAGGAACTGATCCATTTCAGGTTAAGGTAAGCAGGAGCATTCCTGGAGATCTTGATGTGGCTTTACTGGGCGTTAGAGTAGTTGATGAGATCCTCATTTTCCTCAGGTTACTAGAAGAGGCCCAGCTGCAGGACTTAGAGAAAGCCTTGGTGTTGGCCAATCCAGAAGCCTCCCTTTGGCGTAAGGAGAAGGAGCTGCAGTATTTACAAGGACACCTTGTTTCAGCTGACCTCTCCTCCAGGGTGACTGCTGTCTGTGGTGTGGTGCTGCCTGGGCAGCCGCCAGCCCCTGGAGAGCAGGTATGTTGACAGCAGTGGCGTGTGTGCCCTCTTCCATCCAAACACTGAGTGTGCATCTTTCCTTGGCTGGGCTCTCTGTTCTAGGTGTGAGCCAAATCGAGTTTGCCAGGTTACTGTTGCACTTATAGAAGTGTTCAAGGAGAGAGTAAGAGAAGTTCACCCAGGACCCTCCTCTTTGATAGTCACTTTGTCCCTATTTAGTGTGAAGTCAGAAATTGTAATGATGCCTATGCAAAAGCTTTTAACTTTAGCAAAGCTCTTCCATGTATGACCTCATTTACTTGCTACAACAGCTGTTTGAAGTTGGGTGGCCCATGTTGTGATACCATATTTATGTAAAACTAAGGCAGAATGACTTGCCCAGGACCTGTGGGCTGTCCTTTGGCAGAGATGGAGCTAGGCCCAGGTATAACCCCCCAGCCTCTTTCTGTCAGAATATTCTCCTTGCCTGTTGTGTGAGAGGCTAGCATCTGTAGTGAACTCTTGCCCTGCCATAGCAAATGACCTTTCCAAGAGTGTGCCTCCAGACTACACTTTGGAAAGTCTTGTAAATCAGAGTCTGGTTCCATAATCTGGGAACATTGGGAACCAGTCTGTTTTTCCCCAGCAGTCTTTAGTCAATTGTCACTTTGTCTGATGGTCAGACCCACCCAGTTTTCTTCCTGGAACAAGTCCTGAGTCATTCCTTGAACTATCAGTTTGTATCTGGGAAGTACAAAATTAAAAAGGTAAGTATAATATAGATATAAAAAAGTGCATGTCTTAAGTGTACAGCTGCATGATTATTCATAAGCTAAATATATCTGTCACCAGCACTGAGACGCCAGCATTTCCAAAGCGCCCTGTGTTTCCCTCTGGTCAGGAAGACCTCCCCACCCCTCTTTAACCACTCTCCTAACATAGATTAGGTTTGGAGCATTAGAACATTAACTTAGGGAAGGATTCTGGTTGGGGTAGGCTTGATATACTGGGCGGCAGTGGCAGAGCACTGGGACAGAAGTGCAGAATGGAGCTACAGCCCAGCCTGCCTGACAGTTGTTAAGAGTAACAGCTCTGCAAAAAGTTCGAAAACTTCCAGCCCTGAATCTCATTTTGTCCTCACATATCTTTAGGGGACAAGCTATGTTTGAGAATTTACCATTCCTTGAAAGTTAATAATCATTGCACTTTTCCAAGAGGTCCTTTTTTCTGCGTCATATTAGGTCCATTGTTATTAAAATTTGTTTAAATTGTGGTAAAATGAATGTAACATTTACCATCTTTACCATTTTTAAGTGTGCTCTTCAGTGGTGTTAAGTATATTCACATTGTTAGCAAACTCCAGAACTTTTTCATCTTGCAAAATTGAAACTACCCATTAAACATATTGGGTGCATTATTATTATTATTATTATTCTTTTACTTTTTGTTATGGAAAATGTTAAATGTATTCCAAAGTAGAAACAATAGTGTGATGAACCCACATGTACCCATCATTCAGCTTCAGTAATTATAAATTCATGATCAGTTATGTTGCATTTATATTTCTGAACACTGTCCTCACACCGTATTATTTTGAAGCAACTCCCAGATACCACATCATTTCTTACCTATATATAGGCATACCTTGTTTTATTGTGCTTCTCAGATATTGCATTTTTTTTTTTTTTTTTTTAACAAGGTTTGTGGCAACCCTGCCTTGAGCAAGTCTGTTGGTGTCATTTTTCCAACAGCATTTGCTCACTTTGTGTCTCTGTGTCACATTTTGGTAATTCTTGAAATATTTAAAACTGTTTCATTATTTATATTTGTTATGGTGATCTGTGACTGGTGGTCTTTGATGTTACTATTGCAAAGATTACAACTTGGTGAAGTCTCAGATGATGGTTAGCATTTTTAGCAATAAAGTATTTTTAAATTAAGGTATGTACATTGTCTTTAAGACATAAAGCTATATTGTACACTTAATAGACCACAGTGTAGTGTAAACATAACTTGTATGTGCACTGGGAAACCGAAAATTTTGTGTGACTTGCTTCATTATGGTATTTGGTTTATTGCTGTGGTTTGGAATTCAACCTGCAAAATCTTTGAGGTATGCTTGTAGTTTAGTGTATGTACATATGTGTGTGTGTGTGTGTGTGTGTATAAAAGGAAAGGACTTTATGCAAACTATTATATATAGGATGTATATATAATATAAGGGAACTATATTCAGTATCCTGTGATTAACCATAATGAAAAAGAATATATGTATAGCTGAATCACTTTGCTGTATGGCAGAAATTAACACAACATTGTAAATCAACTATACTTCAATAAAATTTTTTAAAAAAAGAAAAAAAGGACTTAAAAAAAAATTCCCAGAACTCTTTATTACACCTGGAAAAAATTGAACAGTTTTATAGTGTATCCTTTTAGTGTCCTTACTCCCCTGATGGTCTCATAAGTGTATTGTACATTCTTGATCTTAGACGTGAAATCCTAGAATATGGTAAGATAAAGAAAAACAAAAATCCAGTCATGAGAGATGAGGTTTGCTCCCATCCCGTGTGTCAACTTTTGTGGCTTCTTAAAGTTTGGGAGACTTTTTCTTAAATTTTTTAGTGAGTTCCCACCCTTCTCCCCAGAGTTGGAGTAGTGGGGAGAAAGGAAAGTGAAAAAGTCAGATCCTTACTTTGGATAGCATACTTGTTGTTATTATAGGTCCTGTACTACCAATTTATTCGCAGAGGTTTATGTAAAAGCCGGTGGAAGCACTGTTGTAGAAATTAACCTGTGCCCTTTGGTGGAAAGACTCTTCTTGATATGCCTTTTATTTTTCACTTGCCTCCGTAGGCCAGTAGTAGGAGTTCTTCTCGGGAACAGGAGCTGGCCTTTAGGTCTTACGTGCTGGTTGAGTCAGTCTGCAAAAATCTTCAGACCCTGGCTATGGCAGTGGCTTCTCAGAATGCTGTGCTGTTGGAAGGACCAATTGGATGTGGGAAAACTTCCTTAGTTGAACATTTAGCTGCAATGACAGGTAGAAGGAAGCCCCCTCAGCTTCTCAAAGTCCAGCTTGGAGATCAGACCGACAGTAAGGTAAGTAAGAAGTGGCAGATTTTGGTTGGTGAGCATACTTGTGAATATTTGCATTAAAATATTGTTTTTGCTAAGAGAATATGAGAATAGTTATTGGTCTTCCTCATAACTGAGGGGACCACGCTGTAAAACCTCAGGTACCTGTTATAACCCTGTGGAAGTTTAATGGAACTAATCGCAGGATGTAGCATTGGCTCCTCAGGTGTGTGGCTTCAGTAATTACTTTGTCTTCTTTTTGCAGATGCTGTTGGGAATGTATCGCTGCACAGATGTCCCAGGAGAGTTTGTGTGGCAGCCTGGCACCCTGACACAGGCGGCCACAAATGGACACTGGATCCTTCTGGAGGATATTGACTATGCCCCCTTGGACGTGGTATGTCACCTCCCTAGTAACTCGCTAATTTCTTGTCTTTGAAGAGAATGAGAATTGTGTTAATAGTGATTCTGGGGGATTATTTAAACAACATAGGTATTTCATTAGAGATGGTATGTTGGTTACCTACCTAATCTGGTTTGAGTTCTTGGATTACTGGGCTGATCTCTTGTTTGATAGAAAATTATTAAAATTCTGCTTGTACTGTTTCCTTTAATAGTTGAATATGTGATCAATTTCACAGTAGTTTTTTTTCCTCCTTTAGTTGAAAATATGACCAATTTCACAGACTTTCCGAGAATAGGCTTGGTGGGAAACATCTTAAGCCATGCTGCATATACACTGAGAACTTTGAGACCCAGCTCCCTAGCTATGGCATTTGTAGAGCAGTGGGCTGAGGACAGATGAAAGAAGAGATGATATAATAAGAGCCTGCTTGTCTTTGTTCCATTAAGGAAAATAAACTGGATGTATATTTTTGACTTCAAAAAGATCACTTTTATATGTGTATAAAATTTAGCTATGGAGGCAGTCCATGTTTATTCTGTATTCTGTAAACTATGACCAAAAAAATGTATTGCAGAATGAAAAAAATCTTCCTTTGGGTAGATTTTCCTGAGATTGGTTTTAATTTTCTTTTACCGTGAACCCTAAAGCTACCTGTATATGGACTCTCCCCTCTTGGATTGGAGAGAGAGAGGAGACAGAGAGGGGGGAGGGGGAAGGAGAGGTGGGAAAGGTCTTTAGGTTTAGGGGAATGTATGGGGAAGGAGGGGCTGTAAATATGTGTGTGTCTTATGACACACACATATTTTAGAGTCTAGTGAGGTAAAGATGTAATGGGGTTATTGGCTTAGTTTGACCACCATGTTCTAAGATTTTAAGGCTCAGTTTTATAGGGCTGGAAACTCAGATTTCTTAAGAAGCCCAGAGCCAAGGATGACTACTACCAATGAGACTTAAAAATAAAACTGAATTATAAACTGCAAGGCCAACTTAAAAGTATTTGTTGAGTCTTAGCGCTTTCTATAGCTCTCTTTCCTGGGAAGTTTTTTCAGACATCAGGGTACCTGGGAAGTCATTAGGGTTATGAATCATAGAATTTGAGCCAAAGAAGGTAGATGAACATAAGGGATATTCCATTCAGGTCATGATGAAGCCTAGGGATCTATCCCTTTGCCATAGCCAAGTACATTCTTTGATGACCAGGTCCAGATTTCAAGACCAAACAGTTAGTTTCTGTCTTGATCTTCCTTGGGCAACGTCTGGTAAACATCAGAAAATTTTTGTACTTTGAGTTCCATTTTGTGTAGACCATTCCCCTTCTGTTACTATCAATACATTTGGTTCCAGAGGGTATGCTGTTCAGTTGATTTAAACTTCATCATCATTATAGTGAAGTTGTGTTTATTTTAAAACATACCTGGACCCTTGATTATTATTTTGTTATTTCCAGAACTTCTCAGCTAATTGCTAACTAATTACTATTTTAAGGTAGCTTTTATGGCTTTTATAGATCTCATTCAGGATGGTTGTCTTTTGTTTCAAGTTTCGGAGTTATCTTGGAGTTGCCCCTATAATATTTTTCCTTTCATCTCCTAGCCATGTATGAAATAAGGGTGCTTAATACATTTACCTTGATATTTTAGAGCCTTCTTCCTTGGCTCTTTGTTCTTCTTACTGTTTTTTTTTTTTTTTTTTTTCTCAAACTTCTATAAACTCACATCCCCTAGACCCATATGTCTAGTCCATACTTTTCTTGAAAAATCTCTACTTGGATGTTCCTTAGCAGGTACAGGTTCAGGATGTTCAAAGTGAACCTTATCTGCTCTTTCCTGCAACAGCCTTTCCTGCCACACAGTTACCAAGCCAGAACTTTGATGTGTCTCCTTCCTCTAGTCTCCCATTCACTTAGTCTGATATTGCTTAGTACTTTTTCCTTATCTCTTATTCTGTTCCCTCCTAGCCCACTGCCTTAGCACAGGCCTTCTTATTTTTATCTATCTGTCTGTCTATCTAATCTATCCTGCCATCTTACCTTTGTTACCTGAATGGTGTCCTTTTTCGCTTCTTTCCCTCCAGACTGGCTCTCTTTCAGTTTATCTTCCATATTGTTGCACAGTTCATTCTCTAAAATAAAAAATAGGTTTTTCTCCAGACTAAAATCCTCTCAACAACTTCATGAAAAAAATTCAAACTCCTTAGCTCAGCACAGAAGGCCTTTTATCATTTATCTCTAAGCCTAGTATTTTTCCACTACTTCATATGCACGTTCTGCCCTAACCATAAGAGTCCTCTCATGCCATGCTCTTAGGCATATACATTTTTATCCATTTGAATATTTTTGCCTAGAGTAAATGTGCCATTGCTCTCCCAACAAACCAGGCTGATTCCTCTTCATACTTTCAGACTCAGTGAATGTCATTACCTCTAGAATGGCTTCACTGCCCTGCTTCTAAACTACTCCACACTGATCTACAGCCACCCTCTGTCTTCACGTATTGTTTTGTACACCCCTTGGGGGTCACACCGATCATGCTGTATGGTAGTTTGCACGGCTGTCTCCCGTCAGACTCTAGGCTGTAAAGCCTCAGTCATGTCTGGATTTTTCCTGTCTTGCTTGATTCTGGTCCATAGTAGGCACTCAGTGAATGCTGAATGAATAAGTTGCTCTGCTGGAGTGTAGGTGGCTCCAGTATTCCCGCCTGGCATTTGACCCCAGTTCATGCTGTGAGAAGTAGGGTTTCCTTTAAGGACGTGTTCATCATTTGGCGAGAGGGTTTTTTTGCTTTCTTGTTTGTTACTTCTGTCTTAATAGCTTTATCACTGGGGTTTTGTGATTTAGGTTTCCGTGCTGATCCCTCTCTTGGAGAATGGAGAGCTCTTGATTCCTGGCCAAGGTGACTGTCTGAAAGTGGCTCCTGGATTTCAGTTCTTTGCAACCAGGAGGTATGTCCCATTAACCCTTCTGTTCCCACGATGGAGCCTCTTCCTAAGTCCACATGCTAGAGTGCTGAGTACAAAAGTCTTGGAATAGAGTTCTCTGGGCCCATTTTAAGCAAGGTTAGTTAGCAGTGATGACAGATTCAACATTCTTATTCCTGACTTTTTTTTTTTTAATTAATTAATTTAATTTATCTTTGGCTGTGTTGGGTATTCATTCCTGCACGCAGGCTTTCTCTAGTTGGAGTGAGCGGGGGCTACTCTTTGTTGCAGTGCACAGCTTCTTACTGTGGTGGCTTCTCTTGTTGTGGAGCATGGGCTCTAGGCACACGGGCTTCAGTAGTTGCAGCTCGCAGGCTCAATAGTTGTGGCTTGTGGGCTCTAGAGCGCAGGTTCAGTAGTTGTGACACACGGGCTTAGTTGCTCCACGGCATGTGGGATCTTCCTGGACCAGGGATCGAACCCGTGTCCCCTGCATTGGCAGGCAGATTCTCAACCACTGCGCCACCAGGGAAACCCCTTCCTGCCTATTTTTAACAGAGATAATTAATTTAGAAAGTAAAAGTGGTTCTTTTTTCCCCCACTTAAAAATAAGTAACCAGTCTTAAAAAACTTTGTCTTGTTTTCATGCTTTCAAACATAATCAGAGATGAGACTGTTTTCAGATAGCCCTGGGTTTGAGTCCTGACACTGGCACTTTGTACCTGTGTGTACCTTGCTTGACTGATTGTGATGGGGCCAATAACACCTGCTTTACAACTTGGTGTAAGTTATGAAGGTTAGGTGAAGTGACTAAAGACCTGTCACATTGTAAGTGCCCAGCCATGATGGTGGTGATGATGAAGCCATGTAGACTTCAGGCATTTAAAAAAATTAACTGAATATAAGCATCAACAAAGGAATAAAACCTAAGCAAACTTAGTATATGTCCCTATCTACTTTTTAAAATAATGTGAAGGCAGTGGTTTATTTCCTACTACTTGTCTATAACTGTACAGCTTCTCTTTGGTCTTAAAATGCCCAAGAGTGAAAATAATGCCACATTGTATTTAGTGATTATATTACTGTTTACTGTACCTCTGTGAACACTCACTTCCAGATGGAATGCAGAGCTAACAGTTCTAAGGAAGACCTTGCTAGGCCCTGTTAGTTTTAATAGACCCTGATTTTATTCACAGCGATGGTGAAGTTCTTTCCTGCTAGATACATTTCCCAGAAGGTCCTGGGACATCATAGAAGTATGCCACACAAACTTGAGTTCAGTTCTTGGCTTTGCCATTGTAGTCATAGTTGAGTGAGCGAGGGACATTACTCTCCTTCTCTTCCTTACAGTTCTTCCTTACAGTTAGAAGAAAAGAAGGGCATCATCCCCTCAGGGCAGTTGTTGTGAAGATTAAATTACATGGCTTAGGTGTAAGCCCATGGCTTGCCCAGAGTATGTGTTTAATGAATATTCCTTCTCTTCTGGGCATTTTAAGTAATTTTAGGTACTGTCACTTTTGGTAATAAGCAGTGAACTTATTTTTAGTGCTATCGGTCTTGGATTAGGTTTTCTTTTTCCTGAAGTTATGTCTTAAGGAAAAGAAACATGTTGTTGAGTTCAAAACGCCTAATAGGATCATTTGCAGTGATGTGAAAATAACTTGGTTAAAGCCCTATTACTCCCCCTAGGAAAATAGTCACACCTGGCTTGGTGGCAGCCTTTCATTGTCATCCTCCCTATAAGCCCAACATAGTGCTGTCTGGCACCAGAAGGAACTGTGAGTTTTACTCAGATGTGAGATAACGTCTAGCAAGGGATAACCAGGGGCATAATTCAAGATTAAAATTGGGAATTTTGTGTGACTCTGTTTTTCATTCTGAAATACAGACTCTTGAGCTGTGGAGGAAATTGGTATCGACCGCTAAATAGTCATGCTACTCTGCTAGACAAGTACTGGACCAAAATTTACCTGGATAACATGGATAAGACAGAACTGAATGAGGTATGACGTTATTTGAAAGTATCAATGCTTTTCTTTCTTACTCTTCATTATTAAAAGTGTCAGACTTAACATGTAAACAGAGGAAATAGCCCAATGAGTCACCAAAATACTCGTCACTCTAAATTTAACAGTTAATATGCTGACATTTTACTGTATTAATTTCATCTAGTAGTTTTTATTTGCTAATATATTTGAAAGCAAACCTCATAGCATTTCACCCTTAAATACTTTCATGCATCTCTAAGGGCATTTCCATATATAACTTCAATGATTATTATACCCAATAAAATGAATAGTAATTCGTCAGTAGCACTTAATTCTCAGACCATGTTTAAGTTTCTCCAGTTGTCCCCAGAGGATCTTTTTTATACTAAGTTGTTTTGTAACTAACATCTTTCACACTTAACAACTTCATGTACATTTTGATCTGGGTATTAATGAAAATTGAGATGACTTATTTTAAAGGTTTTATACATCGATTTACTTTGTAGTATCTCTGGTTCTCCGTGATCACTAAGAGGTGTGCCTCACTTTACCCTGTCAACCTCCTGTCTCCCCTTGGATCTATCTCCTCACTTGGGAAGCGTCCCGACTTCCAACGTTTCATCTTGGAGAGCAGCAAATAAAGCATTGTCAGTGATCATTCAGTTATGGCAGGGATGCTTTCCTCTTTCTTGGTATAAGTTTTTAGATAAATAAGTGGCACCAGACAACCTTTTCAAATATTTTATCTAGCATTTAGGTATTTACTAGCAGAGGGGTTTTCAGAGTTTACCGATTACTGGGTAAACCTTGATAGTATAATCTCTAAGAAGCCTTGCCTTGATGGTGTGATTTTATAACTCTACAGCCTGTTTTACACTTGTGAGTTTCTCATCTCACTCTAGTTCCCAGTTGTGTATTTGTGTGTCCTGTATGTCTTTTCTTTTCCCCTCTTGCCGCCCTCAACTATAAGCTCCTCCAGTAACTTAACTCAGCTCTGGTGTCCCCAGCATCCACTCCGTGCCTGGCATTTTGTAAACGTTTGTTGTATTGCTCTGTCGTAATGCTCCTCTTTCTTTTGCTGTTGCAGACCTTTAAATGTTTTGTTTTCAGACTTAAATTGTGAGTCTTTTCCTTAAAGGAGAGGACTGAAGTTCACATTTAGGTGTAATTTATTGGGGATTGAGAGAATGAGGAGAATATTTGACAGCCACTCTGTTCTTACTGTCTTCTGTGCTTGGAGGATAGGCCAGAACTCCTCCTTCCACCCCTGCCTTGATCAGCAGTGGGTCACTCTGCTCACCGGAAGTGCCACAGGAGCACGCACCTCCTCGCTTCGGTGACCTAGGTCATATTTAGGTAGCTGACTTTGAGAAGCTCACTGGTTATTTTTAAGCTTCTGGGCTTACTAATCCTAATAACACTCTCCTAAATAAATGACTGGTAGCTAAAAACTTTGTGTGTATTACTTAGGAAATAAAATGATCTCCTATGCCGACCTCACAGGGAACACAAGGAACTGCATTTCTGTTGCTGCCAACCGCAGCCATCTTATGCTTAGAAAGACTGGCTTTGACTTCTGAAAGTCAATATCAAATTGAAATATCAAATTACACTTCGAAAAACAAGCTCTTTACATAATGCTAGTCTCATACCTAGTAAGTGCCGGGAACTTACCCCTAGCAGTTTCTCACACCTTGTCTCCCCTATACACCTTGACTGTGCCCTGATGCCTCACGTGCTGGCACCAGAGATGGCCTGCGGCAGTCCCCTCTCACAGTCACCAGCGACCTCTGCCAGGTGCCTCCTGCTCTGTGAAACCTTCCCGGGTCTCCCAAGCAGGGCCGACCATGCTGTCCTTTGGGCTGAAAGTTTGCTTTTGCTTTCATATCTGCTGCTTATATTAGGGGGAGTTTCTCGAGGACAGGTTCCATTCCTTATTTTGTTTTGTTTCTCTGTCCCTGGAATAGTGCCTGCTACAAAGTAGGTACTTAATAAATGCTTATTAAAGGAATGAATCTCCAAAATACATATCAAATTGATAACCATATCATGTTAGATTAGTTTATTATGTGATACTGTGTTCAAATTTTGACATTCATGTTAATAACAAAAGATGTTTTTTGACTAAGGTAGAAAATGACTAATTGGTTGGTACAGATAAATCTCTATTCAGAACTTTTTTTCCAGATAACTGAGCCCTTACTAAAGTGTTAAACCTAACAGAAATTTTTTTCAAGTAAAAACAGCTTTTTTTTTCACCTTGGTCATAAATATACATGCTCGTATGATGGAATTACTACTCAGCAGTAAAATAGAATGAACTACTGATACATACAGTAATGTCTGGACGAATTTCAAAAACGTTTTGCTGAGTAAGAGAAACCGAACTACACACTACATTCCGTATGATTCCGTGTATATGATAGATTTGAAAGCAAAACTGTAGAGATCTGAATTCAGGTGCAGGATTCCAGGGACGGGGATGTGGAAGAAGGGAGTGATGACAAAAGGGAACTTTTTGTTTTAGGGGTGATGGAAATAAGTCTATATTTTGTTTATGGTAGCCAGGGTCCACAAATACATGGGCAATTTTGAAAATGTTCCCTCCGTCCACAAAAAATGTATATTCTGTATTTGAAAGATCCACATGTGTATCCATTAAATTGAATTTGTTGATTTTATTAGTCTCTTTTTCTGTCCTTAATTTTCAATACATCTGAAATATGTTTTCAATAATACATGTTGTAAAATCCTCCAGTTTAAAAAAAAAAGTATGAAGAAATAAAAATCTATGAGATCTACCACTTGATGACACCGGTAAAAGATCTTAGTGGGCCTTACAACTTTAATATATACAAAATATGTTAATATTTCATATATAAATTGGAATCGTGGTATACTTCTCAATTTAAATGTATTAGGGTGTAATATTTCTAATATATACATGATATTTTTCTTCCTTGTCAAGTAGACTTGACTTAGCAAATCCATATCATAAAAGCGTTGAACCAATATTATGGGCACCAAGTATTATACTGCACAAAATTCTTAATAGTTATCAAAGTGAATTGGACTAGATCTTTTTCTCGTTAAATTCTGTTGTCTGATAAAAACTACTTTTTATCAGGACTTAACACTAGCTCCTTTTACTGTGATTTGCTTTAAAAAACTTTCCTTTTCCCATTAACTGCTTCTTATTTGCTTTTGTCTGAGAAATGACTTAATGACTGTACTAGAATTGTGTTTAAAAAATTAGAGTACATATTACTTGAAGGATTCTTCAACGAGTAAGTGCCTGGGACTTGGACGCCTATGTTGCTTGAGACCCCTTTCCCATCTAGCTTCTACGCCCTAAGCTGTGTGATAGGTGGTGAGATTGCCAGATAACTGAGTTCTGGGCAGGAAAAAGTCATGGTCTTTGAGGGATTGGAGGTATGGGTGAGGGTGGAAGTTGTTATACTTGGTAAAGATGACAGATTTCTTAGAAGAATTCATTTTTGGTTGACTAGTGTCAGCAGCAGTTTATGTGTGCTTTTAAAAATCACTCTGTCTGCTGCTAAATTTTCTTTCCTTTTTTTTCTCCCTCTGTCAGGTTCTGCAAAATAGATACCCCAGCTTATCGGTAGCAACCGATCACCTGCTTGACATTTACATCCAGCTTACTGGAGAGAAACATCACCCTCTGAGTGATAGTTCCGTTGGAGGGGAACAGGCACCCGAGGAAGTTTCAGAAGCCAGATGGGAACACAAAAGACTAAGCCTTGAAGGGAGAGAATTGTCTCTCAGGTACTGGGCTAAACACTTTTGAGTCGGTATTTTAAAAACTGCTTCCCTCAGAAGTTCTTAGCAGCTAGAACTGAATGGTTACAAGAAGTGAGGTTTTGAAATGAGACGTTTGGGCTGCTTCATAGTGTTCAGTCCCTTTTTGAGATCTATAGTTACTGAATGGGAAGGCTTATGAAGGTAACATTATGTTAACTTTAACAAATAACTTTTTTCTTCCAGTTTTGTTGAGATGTAATTGACACAGAGCACTGTATAAGTTTGTGGCATATAGCATAATGATTACATACGTCATGAAATGATCACTGCAGTAAGTTCAGTGAGCGTCCATCATCTCATAGGTACAAAATTAAAGAAACAGTAAAAAAAAAATTTTTTTTTCTTGTGATGAGAACTCTTAACAACTTTTCATATATAACATACAGCAGCGTTAATTGTACTTATCATGTTGTACGTTATATCCCTAGGACTTACTTATAACTGGAAGTTTAGCAGATAACTTTAAAAGCCAAAGTTGGGAATAGTTACTGACATAGCTCTTTCACTGGATGTCCTTTTGTGACACTTGGGGTCTTAAATAAAAGACTCTTGGGTTTTGCTCTGTATAGTGAGTTACATGCCTTTGCGCTTCGTTCGCAGTGGTTGACTTGC
Source organism: Balaenoptera borealis (assembly GCF_965194805.1). Classification (NCBI taxonomy): domain Eukaryota; kingdom Metazoa; phylum Chordata; class Mammalia; order Artiodactyla; family Balaenopteridae; genus Balaenoptera; species Balaenoptera borealis. Next base: position 67,789,497 of record NC_138873.1, read on the forward strand.
CCTTTGAGAAATGAGAATTAGGTGTGGGCAACTCCCCTCAGTTTGCTCTGAGAATTAATTGCTCCCTGTCTCCTGCTACCTTGTCTGGCATGGATGGGGAGAAGTGAGTTCTAGGTCACTTCCTGGTAGGATAGGGACTGGGACCACTCATTCTTTTTCCTGACACTGTTTATCTTCAGTTGCCAGAAAAAAAGGAGAGTCTTTGTTGTCAGGTGTTCCCAGACCTAAGTAAGCTCTGATGCCTTTGATGTCTTTGGCCTATGGTCTTTTATTTCTTGCCCCCTGCCCCCCTTTTTTTTAAAGGGATCTACTGAATTGGTGTAATAGGATTGCCCACAGCTTTGACAGTCTGTCTTCATCAGCATCATTAAATATTTTTCAAGAGGTAAGATACAGTCTTCCTGCTTGTTTCTCTGTGCTCTTTAAGGCTGTTGATTTCCACTGTTATTTTCTGTGTCTTGACTGCTATCAAAAAGTTCTTCTTTTGTGTAGGTACCGTTTATTATCCTTAGCTAGTTAAAACTGAACTAATGTTGCCTTAAAACTAATTGGGCATAATAAATGTTTTGTGGTTTTTGAAACAGGTTACTACTAATTTCAAATAAGTATAGTATGAATTAGAGTAAAACAGATACAGTACTGAAATTAAAGCTTAAATGGAAAGAAAGTCTCCCAGGTGATAATACTGTTATAAAATGTAAAGTGTTTCTAAGATCTTTAGTATTTATTTCTATATGTAATTTCTTAGTCTATTTGATAGATTTATATTTGTCTTATCCCACCACTAGCCTCAGTAGGGCCTTTTTAACTTTAGTCCAGAGAGATTTATGTCAGGTTTGTAAAGTACATCCTTGTGTGCTGGACGTGGGGACAAAATGTGTTGCGTGGGAGGGAAGCCCTATTGAATTGTAGCTCTGCCACATTCAGTAGAACAGAGAGAAATTTATTCCCGCCTGCTTAAGAATAAAGTGATGCTGTCTGAAGATCTCTGGGCTGTTAAAACATTAACCCATTTTGACTATAAAGTGTTCTGGTTTCTGTCAGCTAGGACTGAGGAGAGAATAGTGACCCATTTTGGTTAGCAGTTTCTCTCTGTGTTTGGTTAACTTACTTTGAGTAGAAAGAACCCACATTTGGAGCACACACTTAAGCCGGCTGAACTCTGAAGTGCTGTGTGCCAGTCCTTTAATCCTCTTCTCTCCATTGAAATTTCCTTTCCATTCTCCTACATTTCTCATATTTCTTACAGGTAACCTTGTTTTGTACTTTTCTTTATTTTATTTTATTTCTAAAAATTTATTTTATTTATTTATTTTTGGCTGCATTGGGTCTTTGTTGCTGTGCACGGGCTTTCTCTAGTTGTGGTGAACAGGGGCTGCTCTTCGTTGCGGTGCGTGGACTTCTCATTGTGGTGGCTTCTCTTGTTGCAGAGCACGGGCTGTAGGCGCCCGGGCTTCAGGAGTTGTGGCTCGCGGGCTCTGGAACGCAGGCTCAGTAGTCGTGGCGTGCGGGGTTAATTGCTCCACGGCATGTGGGATCTTCCCGGACCAGGAATCGATCACGTGTCCCCTGCATTGGCAGGCGGATTCTCAACCACTGCGCCACCAGGGAAGCCCCCCCAGTACTGTTAATACCCTGATGTATCTCCTTCCACATCCTTTTCTATGCGAATGGGATTAAGAACTTTTTTACTGTATCAGAACCTTCCCCACCACCCCACACATACCCTTGAAGAGATCAGGCCAGTTGTTTTACAGAATGTTTCACCTTCTGGCTTTATCTGGTTGCTTCTTCACTGCTTTGACACCAACTGGTGTCCTGCAATTCAGTTCAGTTTTGATACTGACTACCTGGAGTTAGTGTAGACCCCACAGGTTCAACGGCTCAGTCCTCCTCAAGGCTGCCCCACTTTAGACTCTAGCCGCAAGTCTCAGATGCCCACCCACACTTAGGACCTATCAGCTGTAAATTCAGGGGTTCCCACAACCTCCTCAGGTACAGTAATCACCTCACAGAACTCATTGGAAGCTCTGTACTCACCATACAGGTCACAGTTTTTTGCTTTTTGTTTTTTGTTTTTTTTTGGCTGTGTTGGGTCTTCGTTTCTGTGCGAGGGCTTTCTCTACTTGCGGCAAGTGGGGGCCACTCTTCATCGCAGTGCGCAGGCCTCTCACTATCACGGCCTCTCTTGTTACGGAACACAGGCTCCAGACGCGCAGGCTCAGTAATTGTGGCTCACGGGCCTAGTTGCTCCGCGGCATGTGGGATCTTCCCAGACCAGGACTCGAACCCGTGTCCCCTACCTTGGCAGGCAGATTCTCAACCACTGCGCCACCAGGGAAGCCCCAGGTCACAGTTTTATTATAAAAAATATAACTCAAGAAGTCAAATGGAAGAGACACATAGGGCAGGGTTTCAGGAGTCTGAGCACAGGCACTCCTGTGGAGTCAGGGTGTGCCACCTTCCTGGTACATCACTTTGTCACCAACCAGAAGCTCTCTAAGCTTTGGATGTCCAGTGTTTATTGGGGTATTATTCTGACATTGGCTATTCGATTGAACTCGGTCTCCATCCCCTCCCCTCCTCCAGAGGTTGGAGATGGAGCTGGAAGTTTCAACCCTTGGTCTTTCTGGCCTGGCCAGTTCCTCTCTTAAATTATCTAAGGGCCCATCAAGAGTTACCTTGCTTAGCATAATAAACCTGGTAAGGTCCATAAGGGCTCTAGTAAATAACAAAAGACACTCCTTACTCCTGGTAATTCCAAGAATTTTTGAAGCTCTGTGTAAGGAATTAGGGACAAAACTAGATACATTCTTTTTTAAATGCTTACATGAAGCTTATTGATATATTACACTTGGTGGCAGTAGAACCAGATATATTCTTTGTTTTGCCATACTCGTGTCCTTTCCCTTGTCATTTTATCTGTCTTTCTTGTAAATAGAAGTTTAACAAAACGCTTGATGTATGCAGACTCAGCTTTTGGGGGGGTAGAATCCATTTGGCGGTGATACATCCTTTATATTTCATTACAGCAGAAGACATGTGTCTTGTTGGCCTATCAGTAGTTGCTAAGGTTAAGTACTGGGTTAGGGTAATGACAGTGTAATCCCTTTATTGCACACCAGGAGTCTCCCTTTACATCTAGAAAGTAATCTTTTGATGTTACCTCCACTGTCTGGAAGTCGTTTCCCCCCACAGAACCCTATACCCAAGGATTAATGCTAATTGCTATTATTACCTGAATTTTGGATTTGCAAACTGAGGCGTTTGTGTGTGTTTTCCTAATTAACCGGTATTTTGATAGTAAAGCCTTCACATTTTTTGGTGTCCTGTCTCTGTTATGGTAAGGTTCTTTGAGTCTAGGGTTGGTACTTTATTTGTATTCTCCTTAGTCTTACTTGCAGAAAAGTTCTGCTGGATTTTACGTTCCTCCCTTTTGTGGCCTGGATAGTGATGCTCTGTTATTAATGTATTATTTTAAAAATCAGTTGGCATTTACCTTGGTTATTTTAATAGGCTCTGGACTGTTTCACAGCAATGCTTTCTAAGCAGACAAGCAAACTGAAAATGGCAGAAGTCATTGGAAGCAAATTGAACATTTCCAAGAAAAAGGTATGTAATGCTGTTTTTACTTCCCTCTTGAAAGGAAGCTGGGATATTTAGCTTAATTGCTGATCTCTGGTCCTTACCTGGAACAGCTTTTGCAAATAACAGCGTCCTCTGTCAGAGTTGGTAGTTTCATTGCTGCCTCTCATGGGCATAAAGCTCACTGTCTCCTGGATAAGTAGTTCTCCCTGTGAGCTGCCTTGCATCCTTTTTCACACGCACGCCTTTTTCTCCAGTGCTTAAGGAGCATGTTATTCTGTAGGTTGTGGACTCAGGACTGGAACCATGTTGTAGTAACACCTTTGTCTGTAGTTCTGTGCATTAGATTTTTTCCAACTTTTTTTTTTTTTTTTACTTATTTATTTTTGGCTGTGTTGGGTCTTTGTTGCTGCGTGCAGCCTTTCTAGTTGTGGCGAGAGGGGGCTACTCTTCATTGCGGTGCGTGGGCTTCTCATTGCGGTGGCTTTTCTTGCTGTGGAGCACGGGCTCTGGGGTGTGCGGGCTTCAGTAGTTGTGGCTCGCGGGCTCTAGAGCACAGGCTCAGTAGTTGTGGCGCATGGGCTCAGTAGTTGTGGCACACGGGCTTAGTTGCTCCGCAGCATGTGGGATCTTCCTGGGCCAGGGCTCGAACCCGTGTCCCCTGCATTGGGAGGCAGATTCTTAACCACTACGCCACCAGGGAAGTCCCTTTCCAACTTTTTATGGTTAATATCTTCAAACATCAAAAAAGTTGAAAAGTATTAGTGAACACCTGTATACCCACTACTTAGGTTCACTGCTGATACTGTTAATATTTGCCTTTCCTGTTTTATATCAAAATATGTACTTCTGGAGGAGAGAGCCTTTCGGCAATGGTGTTGGTAGCTGGAGAAATGTCTGGGGTTCATCTTGAGGCAGATATTTGGCGTTCCCAAATGAATGATGACTCAAAAAAGCCTTAGTCAGGAACCGAGATGGTTAGGGGTGTTCCTTAGGTGTATGAAACTATCGGGATGGTTTTGGCTGCAGGTAACAGAGCACCTACTAAAAGGGGCTGAAGTAATAAGTATGTTAATTATAGTAGACAAGAGAAATGAGACTACCATGACTGGCTTAGGTTGATCAATATTCAGCCCCTTTGGTTGAAGAGGGGTTTACCTTCCGTGGGCAATTTGCCCCTTTTACTCCTGCCCCAAACCCTGAGCGAAATCTGGGTTCTTTGGGTTAGTGATGAGGATAAGGCTGATGGGTACGTGTCCTGAGCCTCTGTCACAGCTTCTCTTTCTGCTTTGGCTGTTGTCAGATGTATCATGGTTTATTCAAGTGACTGTTTCCTGCATTATGTTAGAAATTTAAAGCAGAGGAAAGCATAGAGGAAGAAAAATTACTTTGGTTTTTTTCATATCTTTTAGGAGTAAAACTTTCTGTTCACTGTGTTCACTTCATATAGGTAGATAGAGGCTCATTTGAATGAATAAAAAGTACTATTACAGGGAAACATTCATGATCAGTGTTTTTAAAAACATATTAGAAACTTGGAGAATTTTAAAAAATATAATTAAAAGCTAACTTACCTATCTTGGAAGCCCAAAAATGCCTCTTAGTAGAGGGCATGTTAGAGGAGCACAGTAAGCCTCACGGATGAGAAGTATTTGAAGAGCATGCAGAAGTTTACTCAGGTAAAATCTTTCCCCTCCCATAGGCTGAATTCTTCTGTCAACTTTATAAACCAGAAATTGCAATCAACGAGCTAGATGTGCAAGTGGGTCGAGTGCGGCTTCTACGGAAACAAAGTGAGGCTGTCCACATACAGAGGTAAACAGGGTTCCAAACTGATCTGAGCACTGTGGGGTCGTTGGGAAATTGATAGAAGGAACGTGTGGTCCAGCCCCTTACCTTTGAGTAAAACATGTCAGAACTGTGATCTCTCCAGTGTACTAGACAGTAAGGAGCAGTGATTTCCCAAAATGTGTTCTGTGAAGCTAGATGTTAATAGGTGGAGGAGGTGATGAGGGTCATTAGAGACTTGGGACTAGCAAAGGTGTATCTTTGATTTTATTCATTGTAGTGTATTTAGTGAAGAAAGCATCACCTAGAGGTCAGGCTTGGTCCTAACATTAGTCTATTAATCTCTTGAGGGCTGGAATTGTATACGTTTCTGAGATTTATTAAAGTTATTTATTAAATATTTGCTATATGCCTAATGTTGTGCTGAGTGCCTTTTTGCATGTTTTCTCATGTGGTTATAGTAAGCCTATGAATTAATGTGTGTGTTAGTGTCCTTAGGGCTCTCCTAACAAATTACCATAAACTTGATGGCCTAAAACAGCAGGCATTTATTCTCAGTTCTGAAGGCTGGAAGGCTGAAACCAAGGTGTTGGCGGGGCCACACTACCTCTGAAGACTCTTGCCTCTTCCTGGCTTCTCCTGGCTCCCAGCAATCTTTGGTGTTCCTTGCCTTGTAGCTCCATCAAGCCAATCTCTGATGCCATTGTCATATGGTCTTCTTCCCTGTGTGTATTTCTTTGTGCCTCTAAATTTCTCTTTCTTTATAAGGACACCAGCCATTGGATTTAAGACTGACCCTTAAATCCAGTATGATACGATTTTAATCTTATTATACCTGTAAAGAGCTTTTTTCCAAATAAAGTCACATTCACAGGTTCTCAGTAGACATGAATTTTGGGGGAACATAATTCAACCCACTACAGCTAGTAACTATTGTTATCCAGATTTTACAAGTTAGGAAACCGAGGCTAAGAGAGGTTAAGTAGTTTGCGCAAGATGACATAGGTAGTACAGATGTTTTATCTTGTTGGTGTTTTGAATTTCCAGAGCCTAGTGAAGTAGCAGTTATGTAAATGCTGCACGTATGTAGAATGAATGAATTCTGCAATTCATATGTTGTAAGGACATCTGTTATAGCAGCGGTCCCCAACCTTTTTGGCACCAGGGACTGGTTTCGGGGAAGACACTTTTTCCACGAATGGGGTTGGCGGGGGTAGTTTCGGGATGATTCAAGCACATTACATTTATTGTGTACTTTATTTCTATTATTATTACATTGTAATTTATAATGAAATAATTAATACAACTCACCATAATGCAGAATCAGTGGGAGCCCTGACCTTGTTTTCCTGCAACTAGATGGTCCCATCTGGGGGCGATGGGAGACAGTGACACCCGAAGTGTGTTGCTTATGTCCAGTCTAGTCCGTAAGGTGCAGTTCAATTGTCACTTGCCACTCACTGATAGGGTTTTGATATGAGTCTGCACGCAGTCGATTTATTATGGTCTCTGTGCAGTCAAACATCTCCGCTAACGATGATCTGTATTTGCAGCCGCTCCCCAGCGCTAGCATCACCGCCTCGGCTCCACCTCAGATCATCGGGCATTAGATTCTCATAAAGAGCGTGCAGCCTAGATACGTTGCATGCAGTTTACAGTAGGGTTCACCACACTCCTATGAGAATCTAATGCCGCCGCTGACCTGACAGGAAGCGGAGCCCAGGCGGTAATGTGAGCGATGGGGAGCAGCTGTAAATACAAATGAAGCTTTGCTCACCCACCATTCACCTCCTGCTGTGTGGCCCGGTTCCTAACAGGCCACGGATAGGTACCGGTTCGTGGCCCAGGGGTTGGGGACCACTGTGTTGTAACATGAAGACCGTCACTCTGAGTTGTCTCCTTCTTCTTGTTTGTTGAATCTGGGAAATCTGATTCCTCAAAATAACACAAAGAGAAGCTTGCAGCCTGTTCCTCCAACTGCTTATATACTTTCCCCTCCCCAGGGAGAAGCTCACCTTTGCTGCTACGAGGCCATCCTCTGTTCTTATTGAACAGCTCGCGGTGTGTGTTAGCAAAGGGGAGCCTGTGTTGCTGGTGGGAGAGACCGGGACCGGCAAAACCTCCACCGTCCAGTACTTGGCTCATATTACAGGTAACTCCTAGAGGGGAAGCACTCTGCCCCCAGACAACAAACATTTGACACTGACTGCCTTTTTATTATTTTTAAAAAATACTTATTTACTTATTTGGCTGTGCCAGGTCTTAGTTGCAGCATGTGGGAATCTTTTTAGTTGTGGCATGTGGGATCTGTAGTTGTGGCATGCAAACTCTTAGTTGCAGCGTGTGGGATCTAGTTCCCTGACCAGGGATCGAACCCGGGCCCCCTGCATTGGAAGTGCGGATTCTTAGCCACTGGATCATCAGGAAAGTCCCCTGACTGCCTTTTTAAAAAATAAAAAGTCCAAAGAATATTGGAATTTAAGAAGTGCCACCACTCCACTTGCCCTGGAGATAAGCACTGGAAATTTTTACCTTGGAAATAATGTATTCTTTCCCCCTGGAAATAACCACCGTTAATAGATTGGTATTAACTTTTTTCAGTTCTAATCTGTGGTCTTCAAATACATACAGATTTGGTTTTGTTTTGAAACAAACGGGATCATTCTCTATGTATTACGTTTAGTTAATAAGCAAATTGGACATCTTTAAAAACAGAACTGCCTCATTCCTATTCTGATGGCTAAATAATATATCACACTGGATATTTATTTAGTTCTAATTCATAGACAAATATTTCACACTGGATATTGATTTAGTTCTAATTCATAGGCAGACGTTGACTTACTGAAGGGTTTTTTGTTGTTTTCAGTTACCTGATGCTTGAGCAGTGAATCTTCTTTTACATATCTCTCTGAGTTAGGTGAAAATTTTGAATAGTCAAGATTCCTGAAAGTAAAATGAGGGGGTCAGAGGAAATGCACATTTAAAGATTTGCTCTGTGCCCTTGTCCACACATCCTTATGGATCACACTGGATGTTGTCAGTCTTTACATTTTCAGAATAACCCTTTTGCCCTTTCTTTATTAAAGGCCACCGTTTGAGGGTAGTCAATATGAATCAGCAAAGTGACACTGCAGATTTGCTGGGAGGGTAAGTGCAATTTTAAATCTTTTTCTTGTTATTTTGTGTTCACTGTTTGAGGTAAGAAATACTTCTTTTCTGTAAAGCTCAAAACTAGCCTTGGAAAAATGTTCAGAGAATTGCCCCCCTACGCCCACCCCAGCAGGGTATTATTTATTAGAATTTATTAAGGAGCTCTTGAGTGTGTAGATGTTTCTTTTCATTTTAAAGAACACTTGAGGTTCTTGCTCTTAAGGATCCTGCTGGGAGGGGGAGGAAAACAAAAAGGTAAGTATGTAATCAAGTAATGTTTGTGTGTGCAGTCATTTATCTGAAGCCTATGTTCTAGACTCACACTGCCTTCAAGCTAGGCTCTCCTGCAGTTTGATTATCTATGAAACATTAAGTAGCCTCCACTTTGTTAAATGGGACTTGGCTCATGGCACTCCACTGTGGTCAGTAAAATGCCCTTCTTCCTTATTTGTGGTTTTGAATATGTTAGTTTCATGAACAATTTTAGTCTGTGCTGAAGGCTGTAAAAGCGATGGCTGCTATTGGCATACCTTATGTTGAACCCTAGTAGGGTCTGTCCCATTAACTCTAAGCAGTTGCTTACACAAACTCTTAAAGGCATAAGATAATAGAATTTATTGTCCTTTTTGCTCTTTGTGATATCTGCAAGAAAGCTCTTTATTTCCTCTTTTCTGAGGACCACATTATGCTGTGGCATTATTTTTACTATCACTCTTTCCTTGTCTCATATCCCTTCCTGCTCTGGATGGAGTGCTACTTTGGAATCCTGCTTCCTTTGGTGCTTCTCATTTTCTTACTGTCCCGACCTATTACTTCTGCTCTACACATGCCACTAATTATGTATTTTAAATTTATATGCTGTCTTCGAATCCGTTAGCTGAGGCTTACCTCTCTTACTCTAATTCTACTTTGACTTTATTTTTCCCCAGTGGTCTTTCTACCGTGTTTTCATTTTACCTCTGTTCAGTTAATTGACACTTAATCTCCCCATTCCCTCATTGTGGTACTTGCAATGTGTTCTTAATAATATATGGAATTTGTTACTTAACTAGGCATGTCTATACTACTGTGTATTTCTCTCTATTCTGTATCTATCTGTGTCTTTAGTAATATCCTACTGTTAAGTATTCCTAACACAAATGGCATTCATCTTGTACTAATTGAACACGCACTGGATCTGTCTCTTCTAAGAATTTGTAGTGTTATGTCAGCCGTTGCAAGTAGTTTTAAATGTAGTGAGTACACATTGTGCCTTGATGCAATTACTAATACAAAAAGGTTGAAATCAGAATTTGTTAACTGGAATTTTATTTTGGTGCCAACTTGGTGAAAAAAATATATATCCATTTGTCCTTGTTAGTAGGTTAGCATCAGTTATCAAAAGAAAACTTACATACGTTTCAATTTTTGTATAGTTGGAAGTATGCCTTGTTTTCTTTTCTTTTGTATTATTGGCAAGTGGTGTGTAAATCACATCTTTTAATATATATTATCGATGTATGAATGACTCCTTTGCTTAAGAACCCTTGTGTATACAATTGGAAGACCAAAAATGATTTTAAAAAGACAAGGGAAAAAGAAAAAAAGGAAAAAATAATAAAGGCAAGGGAGTAGTAGAAAATAAAGGAGCAGGTAGGGAGGTGGGATAAAGAAGGGCTAATATTTCTATTTTGGGAATGTGTGGTTAGTTTCATCTAACTGTGAAACTAGTTCTGTGTTTTGTAACTTACATTAAACATATTTTGCATTTATCAAATACTATGCTTAAAATATAATAAAAGAAATTTATAGTCCTAATTAGTCTGGTTTGCAAAAATTCCTTTAGATTGGTTTTTTAAAAAATTATAATTAATGATAAATATATGTTATAAAAATAGAGGCTTCAAGGCCATTAGGCTCTTAAATTGCATTACTGCAAATTGCCTTCTGATCTTTGTTTGCATATGTACCCCCTTAATTTTTGATTAGTGTTAGTGTGGTATATCTTTTTCCCTCATTTAACTTTTAACTCAATTTTGTCATTCTATTTAAAGTAGGTTTCTGATAGCACATAGACCTTCAGGTTACCTGTGAGTAGAGAAGTAAACCAAATTCTGACAGAGTTGGGGTAGAGAGAGCTTATGAGACTCTGTAGAAAAGAGTAGAAGATACAGAGGGCTTAGAGGAAGCAGGTAAAAATCATTCCAGAAAAGGAAAGTCTGCCATTAAATGGCAAAACACAGAACACAGGTTCACATCACTGACTCTAGGGAATGGGATTGGGAGGGGTAGCCTCTGAGGGAGAAACAGATAAATAGAGAAGGGGAGGTATCCTTGGAGAAGTTAACAATGAAGGAAAGAAAAAATGGGAGAAAAATTAAAGATCTCATAGAAATAGAAATAAAATGGCTAACCTGTGTCCTCCTCTAAGCCACCCATGGAAACATCCATAAAGGAAACTGCACAGGAGATTGCAGGGCAGAAGTGCATGCTTTCAAACTCAGAATCCTGAGCCCAAATGAAGTGAACCGTTTGCCTTTTCAGTTACTCAGCATGCACTGTTTTGTGTCTCTTTTACACTTCATGTTCTTTCATGTATGATAATTTTGGAGAGTCATTTTCTTTTGTTCTATCCATTTTCTAGTGAACTCTTGTATGTGGTCTCCATGTATCATGTATGTAACAGGTAGACCCTGAGTGACTCTCCATGAGGGCCAGGTGTTCTAGACCTCCCTCCCCTCTTGGCCTTTAGGTTGCTCCTGAGGCATATTTTCTCTGCAAAAGACATCATGGAAACCCTGGTCTGTAATGGTTCGTAGTTTGATTTCATCAGTTCTCCCTGTAGCAGGTTAGTTTCCATTGAGTATATGTGTTACAGTTTATTTCTATTTATTTATTTTTCCCTTCGGAAAGGTGTATGTATGTTTGTTCATTCATTTATTCATCACTTGAAACATATGACGACTTAACTGTTCCAGCCACTATGCTTTCAGCTTTAAATGAACAAAATTTTTTCTTAAGGAGCTCAGTCTAATTTGAAATATAAAGCCATTTCTTTCATGAATTCAATTCACTGAGCCAATTACTAGTGGTAATAGTTGTCACAGGTAACTCTTAAATGACACTCCTGTGCCAGGTACTATTTTGAGTTTTTATCTTTGTTCAGTCACTTAGCCTTCTTAACAACCTATTGATTATCCCCATTTACACTTAGGGGACCTGAGGCTCACAGGCATTAAGTGCCTTGTTCAAGGTAATGGCTAGTCCATGACTTGAACCCAGGCAGTCTTTCTTGATATCTCCGTTCTTAGTCATTACTCTGCTGCCTCAGTTAGCTTTGGATCCATCTATTCTGTCATCTTTAAGACTAGCTCTTTTATTTAAATAACGTGTGTGTTTAATTTCTTACCACTTCTTCTGTTGTCATTGTGGTTCATCATCCTCTGCCTGGTCCAGCGCAGGGCTCTCATCTTTGCTTCTACTCTTACCCTCCCCACAGTCTCTCTTCCATTTAGTATTTACAATGATCCTTTTATAGTGTGATCAGATCTCATCACTCTCTTCCTCAGATCCTTCCACTGACTTCTCAGTCCATGTGGAATGTACTCCAAACCCTTCATCACCTGGCTCCGGCACGTCTCTGTCTCCTTTCTTTAGCTCTGCTCTGCGTTGATATTTCCTCTGTGGCATCCCCTGCTGCCCAGGGATATTTGCTTAGCCTAACCCTTCCTTGTTTGATTTCCTTCAAATTCCCGTCTTTAACACAGCCTCTTCTGACTATGATAGTCAAAGTACCAATTCTTTCAGCCACTCTCCTTCCACTTTATCCAGTTATAGCACTTGCTACTTGATATTTTATACTAGTAGGTGTATTCCCCTATTGTCTCTTTGGTTAGATTGTAAGCTGCAGAGGGGCAGGACATGGTGGGTCTCATTTACTCAGTGCTGAACTCTAGCAGGTGCTCAGTAAATCTCAGTTGAATAAATGGAGTAAAGAAATGTCTTTACTGATTAATGGGTTAGTGCTTACTGGGAAGCGATATTGAGTTTGTGAAGTTCTCATGCTTTCTGTCTCTGGAATCAGAATCTTCTATATAGATGCTCAGTATCAGGGCACTGGGTTTCACTCATCTCATTGTTCCTTCTCTCAGGCCAGTGAGTAAATAGTATCCATGAGTTCTCCAATTGTGCTTGACTGTTCTGAAACATATTTTGGTATTGTTTCAGTTCTCAAATTATATTTCTCAGAAATAAAAGTTATGTCGTCATCCTTGAATTGTAGTATTTAGTATCCTAGGCCACGGAAAATTGTATACTTGAGATTTTCCAGGAATGATTAGTGCTGCTTGGGCAACTTCTTTTAAATTTAGCTAGAGCAGTGTTTCTTGACTCTATACATTATTAATCCCCCCAATATTAAATTAAATTTTAATTTAAATGAATTGATTCCCTAATTCCCCAACCAGAAAAATAAAATGCTAAGAAATAGGAGAGAATCTAAATGCTGAGAAATAAAAAAAGTTGAGCCTTGGAAGGTCACAAACCATTGCAGTGTCTTAAGATTTTTTTTTTTTTTTTTTTTACCGTCCCCCTCCCCCAATTTTGAATCTCTTTGGGAGCAGTCTCCCCACCCTCCATTGACGAGGCATGATGTTCAAGTAAGTTCTTAAGATGCTTGAATAAGTCAATTTCAGACATTATATTTTTCTTCTAAAATGTTTCAAAAACCTTTTGGTCAATCTTGATAGAATATGGTTTATCATCAAATATACATGATGTTTATTTAAATATATTAGTAAAATCAGTGACATGCCTTGCACTGCCCAGTTTGGAATTTCAAATTTGTTCATAGTTTGTTTGTCTAATACTAGTTTTTACCTTTAGTATAGGTGCTTCTGACACTTGGAGTGGAGAAAATAGATTATAATTTAAAACTTTAACATAGATTTATGTTAAGTATTTTGGTATTATTTCTGATTTTGATTAGAAGAAATCTTACACCTATTCCTGTTTTCTAAGGCATACTTTCCAACTTCTGTTAGCTTTAGAAGTTTGTGAATCACATATTTACCTTTTGTTTCAGTTACAAACCAGTGGACCATAAGCTTATTTGGCTACCCTTACGGGAGGCATTTGAGGAACTCTTTGCTCAGACATTTTCCAAGAAGCAAAACTTTACATTCTTGGGACACATTCAGACCTGTTACAGGCAGAAACGGTGGCACAATCTCCTCAGACTAATGCAACATGTGTACAAGTCGGCTGTCAACAAGGATGGAAAAGAGAGTGAGACCGGTAAGAATGTGACCCAGGCTGCCAGTGGGAGGGCATGAGGCTGAAGTTTAATTAGCAGAATTAGGAGAAGAGTTTGGGGGAAGAATGAAGCAATACACATTAGAGCTTTCTAGGACTTAAGGCAGAGCTGGCTAATTTTGAAGTATTGCTGCTCCTGTGACTCTAGTCAAGATTTCCATCAAAACAGGTGGTCGCTGATGTTGATGTACAGTACTGCTTAGTGGTTAGTAAGTCACATGTGCTTAGAAGAAGAGGTTACTTCCAGAAAACTGGATTCCACAGCGAGTGGGGCTTTTGGCGGCTTAGTTATCTTCTTCCTCATCTATAAAGTGGGGATAAGAGTACCTACTTAAAAGGGTTGTTGTGAAGATAAACGAGTTAACCAATACGTATGCATATAAATGAACTGATTAGTATAGTGGCTGCACATGTTTGGCATTATGTAAGTGTTTGGACTTAATTTTTTATACTTCTAAGATGTGATTTTTGTGTGTGTTATGTTAATTGTGTGTTTTTAAGTTATGTATATTACAACTCAAAGTGTATGTTAAATTCTTGTCTTTATTTTTCTCTAGGGTCACTACTAAAAGAGAAGTGGGAAGCATTTGGTCTTAGACTCAACCATGCCCAACAACAGATGAAAATGACTGAAAATGCCCTATTGTTTGCATTTGTAGAGGTATTTTGCTTTGGTTGTTTAGGTTAAGGGAATGTTGATTTGATGCAAAATGCAAGTTTAAGGAGGCTACTGTTTTGTATTCTCTTCATGTTGACATTTTAGGGCTTGTTGTTTAAGACAGTAAACACTTAATGAAATAATTCTTTGGGGGGAAGATTTTTTTTAATGTCCTTTATAGAAATTATAAAGTCTTGGTGAACACCATTATTACTATTTTTAAAGATGCAGTTGAGAACAACTAGTGAAATTTTTTATTGTTTCATAGCTCTGTGTGTGTGTGTGTGTGTGTGTGTGTGTGTGTGTGTGTGTGTGAGAGAGAGAGAGAGACATATTTGGGTCCATTCCTGTTAGGACACGTTTTTGATTCCAGTGCATGGGTAGCTCTACTGTTTTCTCTCCTGTGACCTTGCAGGATCAACTTAGTTAAATGTTTGTGACTTAAGCTTTTTATATTTTTATTAAAGAAAATTGTTTCTGTGACACTCTTCAGACCACACTCGAAGGGAGGTGTAGGAATCTTACTTGAGATGATGTCTTAGTAAGAGAGAAAGTCCCTCAACCATATATCCATTGTTGTGGGAAATTTAGTCATCAGTGCGTAATCTTAATATGATTGTTTCTAAAATAACCAATGAAAATGTCAAGTGCTCTCAAAATAGGGTTTATACCTATTTCATGACTTGACATTACACTGGATTTTAATACGTTTGTTCCGTTTTATTTTTTTCAGTTTTATTTATAGAAGATTCTTTGTTAGGATCACAATGAAAACAAAAGCATAAAGCAGTTTAATAATAGTAAAACAATTAAGTTTCTGATGTTGTGTCACTTGAGTAGATTGTCAGTTCATTGCTTTTGGAAGTAGAACTTGAGGAGATCAAATCAGTAGAGATGAGGAAAGATTCATCTTGATATTCTTCAGCAACTGTGAAAGGCTCTGAGTTACAACCACTATACGCTCTTGATTTAGTCATTTATCTTTTCTTGGTATACTCATAGCCTGACCCTGTATTTATTTTGGGTCTTTTTAATAACCATTTGGTTACCTTTAAACATCTGAATACATTGTAAGTTATTATTTGCCTTACCATCCATATAATGGGATGGTCTAGTTTGTTGCATCTCATCGTTAGGCTCAGAGAGATTCCCTTGACTCTTTTGGATATTTGAAAAAAAGTTAACCTGACCTTAACTCTGGCAAACAGCTGGCAGCCATTTGGCGTTAAGGTGTAAGCTCATCAGGTTGGAGCGGTTTGCCCTTGCCTCTGCTTCTAACCCTGCTCACATAACTGTTCTTGGTGAGTGTGTGTGTGTTTGCAATGGATCCTTAACATTTTACTTCATCTTCTAGGGTACATTAGCTCAGGCTGTAAAGAAAGGAGACTGGATCTTGTTGGATGAGATTAACCTGGCTGCTCCAGAAACATTAGAATGTCTGAGTGGTTTACTTGAAGGCTCCTCTGGCTCTCTGGTGTTGCTGGATCGAGGAGACACAGGTAGCACTTGATCCCTTTGGGGTTTGACTTGATGCGAGGCCTTTTGGCCTCTTTAAAGTAATATTCTTGGGACTTCCCTGGTGGTCCAGTGGGTGAGACTCCGTACTCCCAATGCAGGGAGCCTGGGTTGGATCCCAGGTCGGGGAACTAGATCCGGCATGCTGCAACTAAGAGTCTGCATGCCGCGACTAAGACCCGGGGCAGCCTGCCTGCATGCATACGTGCATAAATAAATAAGTAAGTAAGTAAATAAATAAATAAATTTAAAAAATGTTTTTAAAAAAGTAATATTCTTTTGGTTAGGTAGATTACATGGGCCTCCCAGTGTGATTTATTTATTCTGTAGATAGTAATTTTCTGCAAAGTCTTATTGTTAGGTGATATAGGGAATGAAAAGAATAAGATAATTTGTCAAGGCATTTGTGTAGTGGGTAATAAGGCATGCACACTCAGTGACAGTGTATGCGCTGGTGAATAGGTGATGAAACATAAATAGCATGAACAACCACACCATAAGAGATGGTGGGATGGCAGTTTAAGATTAAGTTGTGTACGTAGATCTGGAAACTGATTTCATCGGGGTTTGAGAAAAGGCAAGGATGGTTGAGCAGCCAGTACCAACCTTGCTGAGCCTTGAGGCATAGTGGTTCACCCTGGTGTTCAGTGGAGTTAGTCTTCCTCTGATCACTTATTGTTACAAGCTGTTGAGAATTTATAGTTTTCTTTTAACAGAACCACTGGTACGTCATCCGGATTTCCGTTTATTTGCGTGTATGAATCCAGCAACTGATGTGGGCAAAAGAAATCTCCCACCAGGAATAAGAAACAGGTAAGGGGTCATGGCTTGGTTCCTGGAGCTGTTTTTAAAATTAAGTTCTCTTTATTTATTGATTGGTAGTATTAACGTAACCAACCCTCATAACAATGCTTGAAATTTATTGACTGCTGATAGAGGAATCTTTTTACTTGTAGTAGTCTTCTTCTTTCTATAGGTGGTAGGAATATGGAAAACTCCAGAACACTGGGAGTTTTTTTCCTTTGGGTTGTTCGTATGACATTTAATGGCTCATGGATATTGTTCAAAACAAAAATCTTTCCTCCTTCAGATAGCCTTTTAGCTATTAGAAAACCTTCACATAACGAAATAATAGTATATCATAGAACAACGTAAGTGCATTTTAGGCAGAGTCGTCTTGGATGAGACTAATGATTTGTAAAAGAATATTTAAGTTTCAGTTTTCATCATTAAGCACAGACTGACATGAACAAGATGTTTTATGTATGTAGCATTCGGGAAAAGATAAATGACCTTGAAGAACCTAAAGGCAGGACAGGAATAAAGACACAGACGTAGAGAATGGACTTGAGGACACAGGGAGGGGAAAGGGTAAGCTGGGACGAAGTGAGAGAGTGCATGGACTTATATATACTACCAAATGTAAAATGGATAGCTAGTGGGAAGCAGCTGCATAGGACAAGGAGATCAGCTCGGTGCTTTGTGACCACCTAGAGGGGTGGGATAGGGAGGGGGGGAGGGAGACGCAAGAGGGAGGGGATATGGGGATATATGTTTATGTATAGCTGATTTACTTTGTTATAAAGCAGAAACACACCATTGTAAAGCAATTATACTCCAATAAATATGTTAAAAAAAAAAAGGTAAATGACCTTGTTTATTGTTGGTAACCTTTTGTTGAATCTGAGTTTTTAAAATAGTGTTAAAACTTTACTGGATCTTCTCCCACATTATAAAAGTAGTAAAAGCTTTTTAGGAAAATTTTATCAACCACAAGTATGTATTTTCCTTTGCTACAACTATTAATTTTTGATAGTGAGGAGGCTTTTTTGTTATTGTTGCATGTACTTTTTGTTACATATAGTTGTAATCAAAAACACTTTCTGAAAATGAGGATAAATAAAGTCTTATTTTTGTAACTGTTTTTGCAAGGACTGTTTGACTTTCTTAGAAGTAGTAATGGTAGAATTTTTGGTAACGGTTACATTATCTTCTATTTCATTATGATCAATCTGTATCTCAAGTTGAAAGGCCTTCATAATTTATATTACAAGCAGGTAAAATGAGTTTATATAACTTCCGTCTTGTGTTTTTGTATTGTCAGAATAGCTGTATTAACTTCCTCAAAAATGGTTATTATGGAATAATAATTGTCTTAACAGGTTCACAGAACTTTATGTAGAAGAATTGGAAAGTAAAGAAGACTTACAGATCCTTATTGTGGATTATCTGAAAGGCTTGAGTGTGAGCAGGAGTACAGTGCAAGGAATCATAACGTGGGTTCTTTTTGGTTTCTCTTTATAAACTCTTCCTCTGAGCATAAAAATGTGTACCTCATGCACGTATATTGTTTTCTTCTTTTTTGCTCCTAACGAGAGAAGACTGATGGAAGGATTATTTAGATTTTATTTTAAAGTTGGAACCTTATGGACTCCCTTGGATTTTCCTAAGGAAACTACATAGAGAGCTTATGAGAATATGTATTGTCGAGACCTATGAGAATATAAACAATTAGATAACTCTCTCCTAATTACTTCTTTATTCACAGCTAAGAGTTTGAATCCCTTGAGGAGATATAAATGGCTTATATTTTGATCTGCCTTGGTGAAATCCTACTTTTTGCAATTTGCATATTAGCTTTGTGGAATGTAGAGGGGGGAAGGTTGATATAATTGATTGAGGCCAGTTTGGAATTATTAGAGTCTTAGCTGAATGCAGTATAGAGTGGTTATATCACTTGGTGCTTTAATTTGAGTTTCTTTCCTCTGTTTTTTGTATGCCATGTGGAAAGGGTGCAATCTTTTGTATCATACACCCTGGGTTCTAGTGCTGGCTCTGTCAGAAACTAAGTCTGTCATCTGGGGCACGTCACTTAGTTGATTTTATCTGTGTCCTCTAAAACAAGATATACAATATGTAAAGATTTTGAAGTTGGATCATATTAGTGTTTTACTTTGCTTTTTGAGCTTTTTTTCCTTATTTTTTTTTTTACAAATAGTTATTGAGTGGCTCAGATGCTAGGGATACAGCTATAAATAAAACAGACAATCTTGGTTCTTTTCATGGAGCTTTAATTCTACAGGTGGAGATCAGTAAATACTGTTATTTTTGGTTGTGGTAAGTGAAGAAAAAGAACATATAAAGCAAAATGCTGGTTAGAAAATGAAACTTGGAGCCCAGTTTTAAATAGGTTAGTCAAAGAGGCATTTGTCAAAGGGCTTCGGAGTGGTTTGTCACACCACATTTTAAAATCAGAGCACTTTTTGTTAGCCAAGAATATTTAGACAAAAGCGTAAATATGTGTAGTTAAAATTCAAAAAGCTGGAGATAAAGCAGTGTGGCTGAAGTGTGGCTCTTATAAAATGCTGATAGTACAAGAGGTGCATGTTCCATATATAAAAACCCACTTCTGGAATGTAGAGTCTTTCTACAAAAGAAAGAATGTCTAGCTAGATTGCAAAGAGGGAAGACATGTCATTTGGGCTAGAACTTGGGTTTCATCTCTTCATTTGGTTGCACTGGGTCTTAGTTGTGGCAGGTGGGCTCTTTAGTTGTGGCATGTGAACTCTTAGTTGCTGCATGCATGTGGGATTTAGTTCCCTGACCAGGGATTGAACCTGGGACCCCTGCATTGGGAGTGCGGAGTCTTATCCACTGCGCCACCAGGGAAGTCCCTTGGGTTTCATCTCTGACACATGTTTGGTTATACTTGATCTTGTGGCATGTGATCATGAATTTTATGAATTTTTTTTTTTTGGCTACTTTGGGTCTTTGGTGCTGTGTATTGGGCTTTCTCCAGTTGCGGCGAGCGGGGTCTACTCTTAATTGTGGCGTGCAGGCTTCTCATTGTGGTGGCTTCTCTTGCTGTCGGCACAGGCTCTGGGCATGTGGGCTTCAGTAGTTGCGGCGTGTGGGCTCAGCATTTGTGGCTTGCGGGCTCTAGAGCACAGGCTCAGTAGTTGTGGCGCACGGGTTTAGTTGCTCCGTGGCATGTGGGATCTTCCCGGACCAGGGCTTGAACCCGTGTCCCCTGCATTGGCAGGCGGATTCTTAACCACTGCACCACCAGGGAAGTCCTTCATGAATTTTTGAGATTTGCACTTGATGTTTCAGTCTGAAACTTCTTCCATCTTGTCATCTTCTGGACTTCTAAATTATGTGGTAATGAAAGTAGAAATGGTCACCATATCATCATGCTTTTTAACATTTTGTCATTGTTGATTATAACCGTATCTGTAGACTTTCTTTTAAAATACCATTACTTTTGTTTTCTATGTGCTTATCCATCACCATTAGAGATTGCACAGGGACTTCATTTGACCCTCATATTAAAGCCGACTTTGGAACCCTGTGTTTGGATTCAGTATATTCTTGCTAAGGGCCTCTCATATCTCACTACCATTCCCTTAAAAATCAGACACATCTCACCTTTCTCCTCTTTCCATCCTAAGGGAAATTGATCAATATTCATTTTATTATTTTTGATGCTCTAAGAAGTTGTATGTAAGCTTGGCCATCTAATCTATAAAAATGCCTTTTGGTCCTTTTGTAGAGAAATGGGAACAACAGCAAAATAGTAAGGCTTATTAGTTAATAAAATAAATCTTTTGAATTGCATCCTCTTTGTAGGTTCTATACAGCTGTGCGGAAGGAGTCTGGGACAAAATTGGTGGATGGGACCGGCCACAGACCTCACTACAGCCTTCGGACTCTCTGTAGGGCCCTGCGATTTGCAGCCTCCAATCCATGTGGCAACATCCAGCGCTCGCTCTATGAGGTCTTTGTACAGTCTGTGTTTGGTTGAGAGCTTGGTGGATGGGCACACCATGGGGAAGGAGCAAGTGGGGATGCCCGTGCCAGGGTTGCCAGTGCTTTCTGTTTAGTCAGATTAGCCCAGAACTTTTCATACCGGAACTACCCTGCCCTTTTTCTACCATTGTATCCCATTTAAAAGTTGTTCTGGGGCTTCCCTGGTGGCGCAGTGGTTAAGAATCCACCTGCCAATGCAGGGAACACAGGTTCAAGCCCTGGTCTGGGAAGATCCCACATGCTGCGGAGCATCTATGCCCATGCGCCACAACTACTGAGCCTGGGCTCTAGAGCCCGCCGAGCCACAACTACTGAAGCCTGCACACGTAAAGCCCGTGCTCCGCCACAAGAGAAGCCACCACAGTGAGAAGCCCCCGCACTGCAATGAAGAGTAGTAGCCCCCGCTCGCCGCAACTAGAGAAAGCCTGCATGCAGCAACGAAGACCCAACACAGCCAATTAATTAATTAATTAATTAATTAAAATAAAGTAAAATAAATAATAAAAAATATATTCTTAAAAAAAAAAAAATTGTTCTGGGCACCAGCACCACCCGAGAGGTTGAATTTTGTTTCTG
Source organism: Balaenoptera borealis (assembly GCF_965194805.1). Taxonomy (NCBI): domain Eukaryota; kingdom Metazoa; phylum Chordata; class Mammalia; order Artiodactyla; family Balaenopteridae; genus Balaenoptera; species Balaenoptera borealis. The sequence continues at coordinate 67,810,873 of NC_138873.1, forward strand.
AAATAAGTTGGCCTGTTATTGCAGAAGGATAACTAGTGTTAACGCGTATTTGTGTTTTCTCTAGGGCTTTTGTTTGGGTTTCTTAACACAGCTTGACAGGGCGTCGCACCCAGTAGTTCAGAAGCTCATTTGTCAGCACATTGTTTCTGGCAATGTTAAAAGTCTGCTGAAGCAGGTAGGTTCTTTTTTGATTTTTGGCTTAAATGAAAGGCTGAAATATCAAATTGTTAGCTGTTTTGTTTTTGGTTTTGGTTTTTTTGCAAAACTTATTTCTAATTATAAAAGTCAGTTCCACAAAATTGTAACGTAGGTGGTGAAAATTCCTGATAATCCTGATCTTTGGAGATTGAAATCCTATAGATAGTCCTTTCCATCTAAATCGTGTGTGTACATATATATATATACTTAAAAGTTAAAAAATCTTTTTTATATATTCAAATTCTAATATATGTGTGTGTGTAGATTTATCAAGGTAAATTCTAATACAGGCATACCTCACTTTATTGCAGTTTGCTTTATTGCACTTCGTAGATGTTGCAGTTTTTTACAAATTGAAGGTTTGTGGCAACCCTATGTTGTCAGTTGATGGTTAACATTTTTTTAGCAATAAAGCATTTTAAAATTAAGATACGTACATCTTTTTTAGACATGTTATTGCACATCTAATAGATTGTAGTACAGTGTAAACATAACTTTCATATGCATTGAGAAACCAAAAAATTTGTGTGACTGGCTTTATTGTGATATTTGCTTTATTGCCGTAGTCTGGAATCAAATCTGGAAAATCTCCAAGGTCTGCCTGTATATATCTAATATAAGTAATATAAATGAAACCATCTCATAAGAATGTTCTGTAGTTTCCTTTCTTAGCCTAACTATATCCTGGATATATTTTTTTGTCTGTACCACAGATCACTGTGAGTGACGTGCTTTCTAATTGTCACATAGCATTTCATCGGAAGCTTGCACCACAGTTTATCTGCACACCCCCCTTCTGATTGATGGTTGGGCTTTTTTTTCGCTTTCCTTTTCTTGTTTCTGTTATACACAATAACCATTTCAGTTTGACAGAGGAAATTACAGAATAACATGGGATTGAAAGAGGCTGAGAGAAACTGGCTCACAAACTGACTTGTTTATGTGTCTATTGCTTGCTGTTTAGGAAGAAAGAGCCATTGGGATTGTGGGTACTTTGGATTCAGTGTTTTTTCCTTTTAAAAAATTATACAAGTAACACATGAATATATACTTTTGGTAAACTCTGAAAACACTGAGAAAAGACTCAAGCTTGCTTTGATTATTATCCGATTACCATTCCCCTCCACTTATTTTTTTGTATGCTTTCCTCATGGTTATATATGATGGTGGCTTAACAGTTCTTTTTTCTCACTGCTCTTCTGCCCAACTGAGAAGTCCTTAAAAGCAGTGCCTACAACTGTGGCTTCAAGTCAGGGGGCTAAATGTTCTAGAAGAGCACTTTTCTATAGCTATATATCTGACCACCATTTGACCATTTTTGATCTATAAAAATGGCAGTTTTGTATAAATCAACTTAACTTCCACCATACCTTCAAAAGGTTATGCCATCATCTACAATATTATCCTTAACGAGTTTCTCTGGAGGGTTGCTTTTATTTTTAATGTCTTCTAGGGGATCCAGAACATAGTAGTGCGTAGTGCCCCCCTTTCCCTGCCCCAGTACAGCACTGGCCATGTTTTGGGAATATGGTTTATATGAAATACATGTTTTTGACCAAAATACTTTATTAGAGTGGGAAGTTTGGTAGATGAGAGAAGAGAACTGAGTCATAAACTATCTGAGAAATTATTTTCATTCAAGTTTTCCCCCATATCTACCTAACCCAACCTGAATTTTAAAACCAGTACATGTCACCATTTTGTTCTCCTTCCTCAAAGTAATTTTTTTTTCATGTTCATTTGTGGGTTTTAATGTTGAAAGCATCCAGAACAAGCAGCATTCTTGGTGACAATTTTTTTCCCACTTTACACCCCTCTCTGAAAGAATGCCATAGTTGTCGTGGGTCTGTGGGTTATTTCTCTAACTCTTGTGTCTTTCAGCCTATTCCAGAACCAAAAGGAGGTCGGCTTATCCAGGTGGAAGGCTACTGGATTTCGGTGGGAGACAAGGAACCTACAATAGATGAGACGTACATCCTCACGTCTTCCGTCAAGCTGAACCTGAGAGACATAGTCCGAGTGGTCTCTGCAGGGTGTGTGGACCTTTTCTCACACTGCTCTGATGTCTTACCAGCATAGGCATTGCTGAAAGTCTAGTCCTACTTCCTGAACTTTCAAAGGGCTCTATTGTTATTCATTGGCTGAGTGAATAATTATTTTCTAAGTCAATCCTGTCACTTTTCTCCAGACACAAAACATCGTTTCTAGTTGTACCTTTGGTGGGAGCAATATGGACCCAGATTATTTTGGCCATCATTAAGGTTGCTTTCTAGTATTTTGCTGATGGATACTCATCACCCATTACTTGTTAAGTGAGTAACAGTTACTCCCGCTTACTGTTTCTCACTAGTGCAAGAGAGGCTGGAATTACTTTCCTTGGTAGTTTCTGAGGAACCATTTTTACGTAGAAACTTCTCAGGGCTTAAGAAACGTTCCATTAGTAGTGCATAGGTATATAAAAACATTCTCTTATGATGATGTTAAATGTTATAGTTGTTCTTTTTTAAACACTACATGATTTAATTCTGGTTTCTGTCTTTTTTTTTCTTTTTAATTGCTTTATTGGCTGATCCTTTAAAGAACATATCCAGTGCTGATTCAGGGAGAGACATCAGTGGGTAAAACAAGCCTGCTACGGTGGCTGGCCGCAGCTACTGGTAACCACTGTGTGCGTATTAACAACCACGAGCACACGGATATTCAGGAGTACATTGGTTGTTACACATCCGACTCCTCAGGGAAGCTCATGTTTAAAGAAGGTAAGGTTATAATTCTATTCCTTGGGTCTCCTCAAGCAATCTTCATCCTTTCCAGTTGAGGCACATGGATGGATGCCACAATAGCTGTTTTTTCTTTCTCCCTGAGCTATGTGATGGTTAAGGGGTGATGGTTAGGGCCCCAGCTTCCTTTGAGCCAGACTAATCTTGTTGGCTGTACACAGGACTGGGGCCTAGGTTTTTTTTTTTTAAATTAATTAATTAATTGATTTTTGGCTGCGTTGGGTCTTCGTTGGTGCACGCGGGCTTTCTCTAGTTGCGGAGGCTACTCTTCATTGCGGTGCGCGGGCTTCTCATTGCGGTGGCTTCTCTTGTTGTGGAGCACGGGCTCTAGGTGCATGGACTTCAGTAGTTGTGGCGCGTGGGCTTAGTTGCCCCGTGGCATGTGGGATCTTCCCAGACCAGGGATGGAACCCGTGTCCCCTGCCTTGGCAGGCGGATTCTTAACCTCTGCGCCACCAGGGAAGTCCTGGGGCCTAGTTTTGAAGTGTGCAGTTGAACTCCTCCATTTCCTAGAGAATCAGAAGAGGAGTAAGCATTGAACAGAGGGAAACTGAGAATAGATACGAGAATGTGGTGACTTAAATGAAAGTAGACTTCAGGGGAAAAAGTAAGTTGTAAATGTAATATTCATCAGCTTTGGCTCCCCCTCTGTGCAAAATAAAAAGGAGTATTTTTAATTGAAAATTATGCTTCCTTGATACTCAAAACCACAAATTATTTGGGGACATGGCTAGCTGCAGAGAACAATTTGCGTTGAAATTTAATGATAATCTAGGATTTGTTGATTTGTATATAACATTAAAAAAAAAAACTTTGGACTAATTTATGCACTAATTTTCAGTATGTATTTCCTCTAAGGTGTTCTTATTGATGCTATGAGAAAGGGCTATTGGATTATTTTAGATGAGTTAAATTTGGCCCCTACCGATGTGCTAGAGGCACTGAACAGACTGTTGGATGATAACCGTGAATTGCTCATAACAGAAACACAAGAAGTTGTTAAAGCACATCCTCGCTTCATGCTTTTTGCTACCCAGAATCCCCCAGGACTTTACGGAGGCAGAAAGGTGTGTAGCATTTGCCCCCTTACTCCTGTTTGTTACCGAGTCGAGTAGAAAAGTCGTCTTGGTAAGACTGAGATGTTTTTACCTCTTTTGAAGGATTTTTCTTTTTGTGGTGAATAGCAGAGCCTACATTTTGGAAATTAAATGAAAAGGTCCTTTGTATCATGTTGTTTCTGTGCGTTTCCCAGATGCTTTCTAGAGCCTTCAGGAATCGATTTGTGGAATTGCACTTTGATGAACTGCCTAGTTCTGAGTTGGAAACAATCTTGCACAAGCGGTGTAGCTTGCCACCCTCCTACTGCAGCAAGTTGGTTAAAGTCATGCTGGACCTTCAGGTATTCCATCTCTCCATCACTTAGTTTCAAATGGACTGTGTTGATTAGATTTGGTGATCAGAATCTGAGGCTTCCTGGGGTAGAAACAGCCCATCCACCCATTTATTATTTTTTTCAGAGTAAGGATCTTATCTTTAAAACTCATCCCATTAACAGCCAGTTTTTGGTTTTGTGTTGTAAATTGGCAATTTAATACCATGTTAAAATTTTTCTGATAATTACATGTGATGACAGTTCCCTTCTTGTGGATAATATGGAACATTTTACTTAGGTTGGAATTTGGCATCAACAAACTGCAGTTTTTGTGTTTTAAATGGGTGTAATCCTTGAATGGACATAACTAAAAAGATCCTTTATGTGTGGCTCTCCCTTTTCAATTCTACAAAGCTACAGTTTTTTTTTTTTTTTTAAGAATATTCCCCCCCCCCCCTTTTTTCCTAAAGATTTCCCAGAACTTACTCATCATTTATTTATTTATTTATTTGTTGCGGCAGATGGGCTCCTCAGTTGCAGTCGTGGGCTCCTTAGTTGCGGCATGCAAAAACTCTTAGTTGCAGCATGCATCTGGGATCTAGTTCCCTGACCAGGGATTGAACCCGGGCCCCCTGCATTGGGAGCGTGGAGTCTTAACCACTGCACCACCAGGGAAGTCCCAAGAATATCCCATTTATTTTATGGGGTTAAAAGTGGTTTTTATCAGAATTATACGCTGTTAAATTACTTCCTAGAAAGCTAATAATTGCCACTCTTACTACTGTGGTCCCACACTATGGGATTAATTTTCCTTCATGTTTGCCACTATTTGTATTATTATTCGTAATCGTTTTCTGTGTGTTATATGAGATGGAATTCCATTATTTGTTATGTTCTTTACTTACACATGGGTTTGAACATTTATCTTCAAATGATTGCAGTCCCTTTACATTTAAGAAAAATTAATCTTAGTGGAATGAATCATTTTTATGGTAGCTTAAGTTTGTCAGGAATTTTGTATAAGTTGTACTGTACGCTTGCCATTGCCCTTTTTCATTTGTTTTGGTCCTTTAATAGTCCTATCGCAGAGGTTCTTCAGTGTTTGCTGGAAAGCAAGGCTTCATCACCCTCCGTGATCTGTTCCGATGGGCTGAGCGATACAGATTGGCTGAGCAGACAGAGAAAGAGTATGACTGGTTGCAGCACTTAGCCAACGATGGTAAGCTCTCAGCACACGCTCTCTAACTGTGGACTTCGGGCAGATTGCATGCTGTGTTATTGCAACAAATCTTGCCCAAATTGTGGCCAGTATATATATTTTACTAGGCATTGTAGGAACAGAGCCGTTCTCCCTCAAGTCCCGACTGACATTGTAAGTGGTCCTATTTCTGCAGGCCTCTGTGCTGTTATGTTTTGGTTGCTAAGGTTTTCTCACTCTTAGCTTCAGGTGGCCACCTGTGGGAGTCAGGATATGGACATAACGCCTTTAGGAGTTTAGGCAGGTGGTTGGCGAGGGTCTTTGAGCACCTTTTATCTGCATTGTGGTGACCATGGAGAGTTATGCTTGCGCCTTAGAGACGTACAGAAAACTGACGGGTTGGATAATACCAGAGTTCTGAGCGAAGGGAGTTACGTCATCTGAGACTCAGATTTGTTTATTTTGGTTTAATCCATGGGAAGAATTTGTATGTTCCTCTCCGTGCTAGCATAGAAAGCCTTTCAGAATCTTCTGATTTGAAAAGTCTTGATGAGTTGTTAACAGGGTGGTTACTGAGCGTGGGGAGGAAATAAAACTAACCCATGAGAGTTGTATTTTCTCTTTGCTGGTAAAGAGTACAGGGAGGAGCACTGTTTTTAAACTTTTTTTATCGAGGTATAACATAAAATGTAACAGTAAAGTGGGTAAAGTGCTCTGTTATTTCGTGTACAGCTTAATGTATTTTTACATATGTGGGTACCCGTGTAAATCACCACCTTGGCAAAGATTTAGGATATTTCCAGTACCTCAGAAGATTCTTTCATGGCTCTTGCCAGCCTTAACTCCTAGAGATAGATAATCACTGCTCTGACATCTGTCACCAGTGATGGATTCTGCCTGAGCTTGTGCTTCATCTAAATCGTATCATGCAGTATGTACTCTTGTGTCTGCCTTCTTTTCACTCAGTCTAATGTGAGATTCAGCCATGCTGTTTTGTACATCAGGACTTCATTCCTTTTAAATTATTACTGTGTTGTAACCCATTGTATGGGAGATACCATGATATGTTTGTCTGTTCTCTTGTTGATGGACATTTGGGTCATTTCTGCTTTTTAGCTATTAGAAAGAAAAGCTGCTCTGAACATTCCTGAATGTCATTTGGTGCACGTGAGTTCCTTTGTGTTGGATTACCTAGAAGTCGTGTTGCCAAGGCAGAGGGCAGGCGTATAGTTAGTTGTAGTAAGTTCTCCTGGTTTTCCAAAGTAGTTCTTCAGGTTTCCTCTTCACAGCAACTAATGCTCCATAGTAGTATCAGTGTCCCTTGGTGTTGACACTTGACGGTTCCTTTTTTATTTTCTTTCAAGGTTTTATGCTTCTGGCAGGCCGAGTCAGGAAGCAGGAGGAGGTTGATGTGATTCAAGAAGTCCTTGAAAAACATTTCAAGAAAAAATTGTGTCCTCAATCCCTCTTCTCCAAAGAAAATGTCCTAAAATTGCTGAGTGAGTAGGCCATCACATCCAGAGGAGAATGAATTGAGTTGTATTCATATTAGAACCTAAATATGTACTCTGCCTTTGATAGGTAAATTGTCTGCTCAGATATCCACATTGGAGTCTAAGTTCAGCCACGTCGTATGGACCAAGGGCATGCGGAGACTGGCGATGCTGGTGGGAAGGGCGTTGGAATTTGGTGAACCAGTGCTGCTGGTTGGAGACACTGGGTAAAGTGGGAAGACAGTAACTCATTTTGAGGGTTCAGTTCAATTCAGTAGAGTTCATGTAGTGTGTGCCCTTCTGGTTAAGAGACATGGTAGGGTGCTGTGTTTTGGGGAAGGGCCCCCTGAGCCAAGGGGCAGGCGCCCTGTGTTGGCCAGATGCCCTGTGTTGGCCAGCAGTGTCTGTGGCCAGAGCTCCCCTCACTTGTTGACTGGGGTGTTCATGGGTGTGTATTTGGAATTCATGCTCCTTGTTAATCTGGTGTGTATCTCTTAACAGGTGTGGGAAAACTACTATCTGTCAGGTGTTTGCAGCCTTGGCAAAGCAGAAATTATACTCAGTCAACTGCCACTTACACATGGAGACATCGGACTTCTTGGGGGGGTTGCGACCCGTGAGACAGAAGCCAAATGACAAGGTTTGTCCTGAGCAAATGATAACATGTTCATTTAAAGAATTGCAGTCGGCTCTGTGCGAGAGTCAACTGTGGGATTTTGTTCCCGGTGGGGCATACAGGTTTGATACGTATCTTATCTTCAGATTTTCACTGGTCTGCAAGGGACCTCCACGAGCATCCTGTTATGCGAGATCTGTTCCTTGTTCTCCAGTCTTTGTTTTCTGCAGAGCAACTCCAGCAGACACCCACTAGCTACATGTGTATTGTCTTGTGGAGCCACCTGCCCTTTAATTTCACCCTCTTCTTTTCCAAATTGTAGGAAGAAATTGACACATCAAGACTCTTTGAGTGGCATGATGGGCCTCTGGTTCTGGCCATGAAGGAGGACGGCTTTTTCCTCTTGGATGAGATCTCCCTAGCCGACGACTCTGTCCTGGAAAGACTCAACAGGTACACGAGTGTAAGAGGTTTACCCTGTGTTTGATGCTTTTGCTGGTCTGGATTTTATAGATATTAATTCTTGTGCACAGTAGCGTTCTTCATAGGTACACTGTATTCAGTAAATGTTTGAAAATGATGATGAGCTATTGCTTTTTTTGGCTTTAGCACACAGTGTCTCCTTTAAGAGACCTAGTTTTTCTGTTTAGCTGTCAGTAATCAGAAAGATGGGACTATGGGAGGATAGGGCTAAAACAAACAAGCGCAAGTTAAAATTCTTTTTTAAGGCAAATTATGTGGCCATTATCTCAATTTTTTTTTTCAAAGAACTAGAATCAAAATCCTGGATGTTACAGCTGTAAGGCCTCTCAAAACCCCAGACCAGGACGCCAACCCTCCACACCAGACTTGGCTGGCCACGTAGCCCCCTAGCCGCATACTGGTGTCGGATGTGAGAGCATGTGCTTGCGTAAGAAATCAGGCTTTGCTGGAGACATTCAAGCAAAGCTGCTTTTCCAGAACAGAAAGGAAACTCATGCATCAGAAAAGGTGACTAATGAACGTACTGAAAGAATATGGCTGCACAAATACTGAAATCTGATCAGATAAAACAGTTTAAGAAGTTTCTCAAAACCTACACAGTAAGCCTACGGTAAACCTGCTTTTTGCAGTGTGAGAGACTTCAGGACAAGAGAAGTAAAGCCTGAAGTGACCTCACCTGCCCAGAACATTGCTTCCAGAAATGTTTAAAAATGACACGAAGAATATCAATGAGATTTCAGGAATATCCTGTTCAACAGAATGAAGCCCTGATAGCCAGCGTAGGATGCCTTGGCCAACCACGTAGAGAAGTCCTGAGGGACGGATCCCTGATGCGATACCGGAAATGAGGGCTCACCTGACAGAAAGTGCCCGAAAACACGGTGGTGGCCACCGTGTGAACCAGCCATCTGTCCTGACTGGCGAATAAGAACCACTGGAGGAGCAAAATTGCTATTTACCAGAGTAATCAAAATAAGTCTTGTTGTGCAATGAAAATAGTAAGATGCAGCATTTGTTGAGACCTTAAGACTCAGCAGCTTGGTCACTTGATTAGAAAAATAAACCATTGTTTCTTCAAAATAGGTGTTCAGTCATGAGATAGAAAAAAAATTATATTACTAAAAGTAAAATAAATGGAAATAACCCAGGGGGGAAAAAAAAGAAAATGAAACAGGGACTTCCCTGGCAGTCCAGTGGTTAGGACTCCACGCTTTCACTGCCGAGGGCCCTGGTTCATTTCCTGGTCGGGGAACTAAGATCCCGCAAGCTGCCCCGTCAAAAAGAAAAAGAAAAAAAAAAAAAAAAAAAAACCTCAGATCAGTGTGAATCTTGATGAACACCTGTGTTTCTCTCTTTATCAAGGTATAATTTACATATCATGAAATGTACCTGTTTTAAATGTATAATTCAGTAAGTTATTTTTTTTCTTTCTTTTTTTTGGGGGGCGTTGTTTCTTTGTGTGTGGGGGGCTGGGGAGTTGGGCAGTGGCCATGCCGCGCGGCTTGTGGGATCTTAGTTCCCCAACCAGGGATCGAACCCCGGGCCCCGGCAATGCGAGTGCCAAGAGTCCTAACCACTGGACCGCCAGGGAGTCCCCCAATTCGATGAGTTTTAGTAAATTTACTGAGTTTTGCAGCCACCACAATTCAGTTTACGTTTTTATCATCCCAGTAGCATCCCTCCTGTGCATTTACAGTTTATCTTTGATGCCACCTCCTGCTCCAGGCAACTCCTCATCTACTTCTTGTCTGTATAGATTTGGCTTTTCAGGACATTTCATATAAATGGTCTCTTCTCTCACTTTGCGTCAATGTTTTGAGGTCCCTTCATGGTATAGCCTATATCATTAGTGTGTTCCTTTTTGTTCCTCATAGTATTTCATTGTGTAGATAAATTTATTTATTTATTTATATTTATTTTTGGCTGTGTTGGATCTTCGTTTCTGTGCGAGGGCTTTCTCCAGTTGCAGCGAGCGGGGGCCACTCTTCATCGCAGTGCGCGGGCCTCTCACCGTCGTGGCCTCTCCCGTTGCGGAGCACAGGCTCCAGACGCGCAGGCTCAGTAGTTGTGGCTCACGGGCTTAGTCGCTCCGCGGCATGTGGGATCTTCCCAGACCAGGACTTGAATCCGTGTCCCCTGCATTGGCAGGCATATTCTTAACCACTGCGCCACCAGGGAAGCCCCATTGTGTAGATAATACCATATTTTTTTATCTGTTCACCTATTCTTGGTATTTGGGTTGTTTCTATATCTGTGAATAATGCTGCCATGAACATTTGCATGCTAGGCTCCCATTTTTTATTTTTTATTTAATTTATTTTAAAATATTTATTTATTTGGTGGTGCCAGGTCTTAGTTGCGGCACGTGGGCTCCTTAGTTGTAGCATGCAGACTCTTAGCTGCGGCATGCTTGTGGGATCTAGTTCCCTGACCAGGGATCGAACCCGGGACCCCTGCATTGGGAGTGTGGAGTCTTATCCACTGCACCGCCAGGGAAGTTAGGCTCCCATTTTTTAAAACAAGTGTCTTGACGTAAGTGGGAAAAGGGAATTCTTTTTCTTTTGATCAGAACTGTTGTTCCACTACATAGGAATTGGGATAACTATTCACTTTGAAGTTTGTGGCAGGAAACCATTAACTAAAGTGAAAGCTCAGCAAAGGAGATGACTTTTTTTTTTTCCTTTTTGAGAACACTGAAGACCACAAAATAGAATACAGAAGCCTTTTCTAATCTCACATTCTCCAATTTTCCTTCTAGTGTCCTTGAAGTGGAAAAGTCTCTGTTATTAGCTGAGAAAGGCAACCTAGAGGACAAGGATAATGAGGTAGAGCTGTTGACTGCTGGGAGGAAATTCCGTATCTTGGCAACCATGAACCCCGGGGGTGACTTTGGGAAAAAAGAGGTAAAACTGTGTTCTTGAAGCATAATTTTTTTATGCCTTTTGACCTCAGCTCACTGTACCCATAAATACAGTATGTAAAAATGTGTCTGGAATTTTATGTTGGGTAAAAACTGAGTAAAAGATAAAAATCCAGAGAGAGCCATTATAAGGTTGAAAAATAATTCTGACAGATAAAACATTCCTTATTTGACGTCTCACTTTTGTATGTGCCTGAAATTTCATTATTTCAATCACTTTGCCTGGCTTTTTACATATGTTAAGGTAACAAAGTCTCACGAGAGCTCTGTGTGGAAGTTATTATTGCTAGTTTTATGGATGAGAAAAGTTGAAACTGAAGTTTATTCTCAAGTTCTGCTTCTAGAGTCTACTCTGTTAAACACGAGAGTGGTGATATGAATGACTTAAAGTGACAAAAAAGCAGTCGCAGCCAGGATCCTGTCCTGGTTTTGCAGGTGGAGAGTGTCTGTTCTCTCAGGGGTTGTGTGGGTCACCCTCAGACTGTTGGTAAAGGAAAGGGTGAGGGTGATTTCTTCTGTTGAGAAGGTGGTATGAGGGTCCCCCAAGCCCCACGGCTTCCAGGCTCATGAAGCCTCTCAGTGGAGAAGTCTGTGTTGTGTGTGAGACCCTGGTGTGTTCAAGTTAGGGAGAGGGTGGTGTGGTAGTAGGTCAGGATGATGAGCAGAAATGGGTTGGTGGGGAGTGAAAGCAGGTAAGATTCCTGGTAACTTGGTGGCTGCCTGAAGTGTAAAAGTGATATTTAGGGCCTGATTTTCCTCAGTAGCATAAGAAGAAAGATGATCGCTGTGCTTTGGGAAATGTACTGAAGGGAAGAAATAACATACACCACAGTTTCAAAGTATGAAAACAGGCTCTGTGGCAAGTGGAAATAGCACAGAAAGATCTGATTTCAAGGTTGTATGTGTTAACTTGCCTGTCAGGTTAGCTTAAGTTATTTTTAGACAGAGATTGCCGGCTTTTACCGAAGGGAAAGCTAGCTTTTGGTTCTGCCTGCCTTGCTGCAGAGGGAGGCGGGATCCTGGAACCACGTCCTGCTCAGCCGGGATGGTGCTGAGCAGCACACGCACACCCCTGGGCCCTTTGCTGAGCTGCTCCTGAGTGCAGGCGTTGTTCCTGGTCCTGCTGTGCTAGGCCGGGGAGGCGAAGGATGGAGTTGATCTGTGCAGTAAAAGAAAATCGTTGGTGAACTTTTGTGAGCGGGTGTTATCTGACCTAGGGGGAGGGTGGGATGAATCCAGACTGAGGGCAAAGGCCCTGAGACTGGAGGACTAAACAGTTCTTTGTCATACGAGAGGTAAATATATACCTGTTTGCAATTTCACTCCCTTTGAGCCACATCAAAGTTTTCTCCTTCTGCTTCAGACAGCTCTCCCCCATGGGAAGATAATGTTTATTTTCTCCAAACCACCAGTCAAGTAGCTGAAGGGAAAGTAAAGGGAAGGGCCTTTGCTTAGGGGAAAGTGTTGGGGTTTGGGAGTCATCTACTAGGGCTGAATCCTTCTTGCACCACGGACTCTATAAGACCTTGAAGTTCTCTACCATGATTATAAAGAAAGGGGTGGTAGTACGAGCTCGGGGAGTGTGGTGGAGATAATGAGGTGACATGTGGAAGGAGCCGGACAGATAGGTGTTCAGTGAATTATAGACAGTAGTAGAGGTGATAAAAGAAGCATTGGGTATTTGCCACATTCACAGCCAGCATTCATTCAAAGGATTTGTTTTCTAGCTTTCCTCATAGGTATTAAATTCACATTAGGATTTGTGTTCTTTGTAGCTGTCTCCTGCCTTAAGAAACCGTTTTACAGAAATATGGTGCCCTCAAAGCGCAAGCCGTGAAGACTTAACTCAGATTATCAGCCATAACCTTCGTCCAGGACTGTCTCTGGGCAGAACAGATCGTAAAGGTGAGAGTGTTCAGGTGGTGGCGGTGGGGTGTGTGTGTGTGCTGGAGGGAGGGGAATAGCATGTTTAGCAGTAGGTGTGTATGGCCTGTTCTATGGAGAAGTGATAACAGGTAGATAGATCTAAGGAAAATGTGATACTAGCCTGTTGCCCTCTACCAAAGTATCCCTTCTTCATCTTGCTTCCATCACCGGGTTACTACGTTTTAGCTTTCTGATTGTTTCACCTGTCGGCTGTCTTTATATATAAGGCATATTTGTTGGCTAAAGATAAGGAAATGTGGTTTAAATTTTAATCATTACCACCATTAGAAAATGTTTATAGAATATTAAACTGCATTTCTTTAGTAGTTGTCAACTAATTTATTATCATTTCACTTTATTTTATTTTAAATTTTCCTTTTATTATGAAAATTTCAAACACAAGGAAAACAGAGTAGTATTTTAAAAACTCCCATAGACTTGTAACCTAGATTTAATAATTCTTAAAATATCAAGGCTTCCCTGGTGGCGCAGTGGTTGGGAATCTGCCTGCTAATGCAGGGGACATGGGTTCGACCCCTGGTCTGGGAAGAGCCCATATGCCGCGGAGCAACTAGGCCCGTGAGCCACAACTGCTGAGCCTGCGCGTCTGGAGCCTGTGCTCCTCAACAAGAGAGGCCGCGATAGTGAGAGGCCCGTGCACCGCGATGAAAAGTGGCCCCCGCTCGCCACAACTAGAGAAAGCCCTCGCACAGAAACGAAGACCCAACGCAGCCAAAAATAAATAAATAAATTAATTAATTAAAGTTATGTTGCATTAAAACAAACTGCATATTAAAAATAATACATTTAAAAAAAATATCCAGTAAGAGCCAAAATATTTATTATACGGTTCTTTTTTTTTTTTTTTTTTTCCAAATTGAGCTTAGACTGCCCTGATTAATCCCATATTCTCGGCATTGAATGGGCTAAATTTAGGACGTAGATCTGGTTCTAAGCCTTAATACAAACCCTAATACAAGTAGTTTTTTGGATCATTTTGCCTCTCTGTCTTAAAGAATATAAAAGGTTGTCTGCTTCTTTGAGATTGAGGTTCATGGATATGTTCAGCTTTTTACAGGCACGCTAAAGCACAGCTTCAAAAATAGGTAGGATGGCTGTGGAGAGTAGGTGCATGGATCCCAGCCTCATCTGTGGTATATTAGGAAAGATTGGCTCTTTAGTCACCTGAGCACAGACTTCCTTTTAAGAAGGGCCTTTACTGAACCTCAGTATTCACGGGAGTACCCAGTGCTGTCTGAACAGCTGGAGTTCCCCTGGCTCCACCAATATCACAGCCACTCAGTGGTGCAGAATTGACTAAGCCTGCGATTCCCAAACTCACCTGGACAACTGGTTTAAATACAGCTTGCGGGGCCCTGCACCCAGGGCTTCTGATTCAGTCGGTCTGGTGTAGGGCATGAGAATTTGCCTTCCTAACAAGTTCCCAGGTGGTCCAATAATATTGGTCTACAGCCGACACTCAGAACCTCTGACTTACCTTGGTTGTGTGCATTGGTGCATTTATGGTGAAAATTCAAGTAAAAAGAGGAGGAGAAGACAGAAATTGTTAAGCTGGCATGGTTTGTCTTTCGGCTCTGGGTTGGGACTGGGTCCCCCAAGGAAGTAACCTCTGAATCTCCTATGGGCTGCTTACTTTTCTGAGCTACTTGGATTGTGATAAGAATGGCGGAGGATGCAACTGCCGTTAAGCTGCCACGTTTGCTGCATCATCAGTGCTTTTCATGTTTAACTGAGCAAACGGTTCCTCCACAGGGCCTAAGCCCTGGGACCCCTAGGACTTACTCTGAGCCGTACGGCTTGTCCTTAAGGAGCTTGTTTACTCCGCGCTTTCCGGGCTGCACGGCAGCAGACTTCCCTGGGGAGGCATTAGAGGCCCCGAGGGGAGGAGCATGGAGCACGAGGGAGAAGTGGCTTAATGGATCAGCGTGGCACAGCATAAAAACAGTTTTGAAATTGTGTAATATAAAACAGGAAATCAGGGAATTCCCTGGCAGTCCAGTGGTTAGGACTCCGTGCTACCACTGTAGGGGGGCACAGGTTCGATCCCTGGTTAGGGAACTAAGATCCCACAAGCCGCACACCGCCCAAAAAAAAAGAAACTAGACATAGCTTTTCCCCAGATTTTCTTTAAGGACATATATGATTCATTGAATTTAATATTTCAACTATTATGGATTCTAAATTGAATTCTGAGCCTATTTAGGATATTTAAGGTATATTTACTGCATCGTCTTAATGAAAATGTAAATACCACTGTGGGTACCACTTTTTCTATTATTTTTGGTTCACAAATCTCAATAGTGGTATTATGTATACATTGATAATATAACAAAAAAAGATTCTGTAATGAAATCTTTTCTATATTTGATGTATTGATGAAATTGATGTATTTAAAAAAAATTGATCTCTGAAGGGCATGTGGGCTGCTTTTGCCATTCTCAACCTCTCATTGACCAGTATTTCTCAAAGCATTCTCTTTTCATTAAAATGATATATTGTTCAGAGCTTTTCTTTGAGTTGTATTTCTAGAAGTAGAAACAAGGAACTTCCGAGCTCCCATTAGTTGTGGCCAGATTGCTCTCCAGAAAGTTGGCCCCATTCACAGTGCTGCCAGCAGCTTATTAATTAGTTCCCCGACCAGGGATCGAACCCGGGCCCCAATACTGAGAGCGCCGAGTCCCAACCACTGGACTGCCAGGGAATTCCCGTCATTTTTTTCTTTTTAAATACAATGAAATCTATTATTTTATCCTTGTTAATTTAATGGATATTCTAAAATTTCATTTTCTTTTATTACTAGTGAATGGAGCATTCTCTAGTTTATTTAAAAATAACTATTATTTTACATATTGCTATTTGTATATTTTTGGATAATATTCCTTAATATATTTATCACGTAGGTTTCTCTCCTGTTATCTTCAATATTTGTTGTTAAAAAATACATATATGAACCCATCCCATCCACTTTATCTCTGATGATCTTTTATTTCTTTAATAGTCATGATTTAATTCCTCTCTATTAATGGATAAATTATTTCATTTTCCTTAAGTCCTTGATTTACCTCACATTTTTTCCACTCTGAAATGTGGATCCAGGTACTCATGTTTAACATCTAGCTTTTGAAACAGTATTTAATTTCTTTCCTCTTGTTACTAGACTTTCTCCCATGAGTTGTCATTTTATGTTCTTTCTTAAGATTTGTGTTTTTTTCTATAATTAGTATTTTTCTTCTAACCAGTTTGCAGTGTAGCTTGAAAGCTGTTACTGTATAGTCTACTTTTTATTACAGCAGTGCTGATTCCTCCTTATCATATTTTCTTTTTAAAAAGCATTCCTTGATATTCATACTTTTTAGATAAATGTTTACTATTGATTTCAGAAGTTATATGAAGTACTCTACTAAATTTGATTGTCATTGCTTTGAATGTCTGTGTATGGCTTAAGTATTCTGTTTCCAGACAAATATTTTACAATATGAAATTGTGAAAATTAGAATAGTCATTAACTTGAATCATGAAACATGATTTGTGAATCCTCTAATTTGCTAAATTGTGATTGATGAACAGATGGACCAGACAAACAAAAAACCTAGACTAAATGCCACTGAAATCATGATAATCCCCATTCCACTGAATCAGTTAAAAATATAAATAAATCTGTATGTTTTCTAAAATCATTGTGTCTTGTCTTCAAAATTGTATCTGAACACAAACCAAATGAATACTTTATTTCTTTGAGTTGTTTTCAGGGCGCTTTCTTAGACTTTAATTCTCGAAGTTTTCTTTCTGGTGTTTTTTTGTTTGTTTGTTTTGGTAGGGGTAGAATGCTGTTCTTGAACCCTATGGGAATGTGATTATAGCCGTGGACCCCATTTGCTTAGAAAAAGTATTAATGTACATTCACAAAAATTTGCATATAATCTCATGAAACATAGATCCCTTTTAAACCATCGATGGGCCCCAGGTGGCAAATCCCTGTCCGGAGTCTTCCCAAACAGCAAATACCTTTGCTTTCTTGTGTCTTAGGGGCTGACATAGCTGAGGTGATGCTGGATTTCATTGACTGGCTGACCCACCAGGAGTTTGGCCGAAGGTGTGTGGTCAGTATCAGAGATATCCTGTCCTGGGTTAACTTCATGAACACAATGGGGGAGGAAGCTGCTTTGAAAAGGCCGGAGACCATCTCCACAGTGACGTCTTTTGTCCACGCCGCCTGCCTGGTGTACGTGGATGGAATAGGTTCAGGTATGTTGTCTGTTAGCTGGTGAGAACAAGGGGTTAGGGTAGAGGGAACTGTGAGATGGAGCAAGCCCAGACCTCTGAGCCAGATACCTGTAGCATTTCCAAGACTCACAGTGGCTCTCTTGTTCTTTTACTCTTCTTGAGAGGCGATTGGTGTAAAAGATACGCGAAAGCTTTTCATTGCTTATAGACCAGGGGTTTAGTAAATGTGAAGTAGTGATTATGATAGAAAGAAGACTGCTGGAAATGCTTTTGCTCCTGAAGAACTTAACATGACATTTCTTAAAACAGTCATTTAGAGTTAACGGGCCTGAATCCTGTAGTTTGTTTTAAGTGTACTACAATTTTATTAAATTTAATGTTTAAGTTTTTTTCAGCCATGAAAATTAGAAATACAAGCCCACATGACTAAAAGTACCCTATTAGTTACTCTTTTCTCCAGACTGATTTCTCGTGGGGTGACTGGAGTGCTTTACTGAATAAGCTGCTGCTGAATTGATGACCTGACAGTTGTGTGGAGAGGGGAGTCACACTCCTTCTTAGGGCTGCTTATACTAGCAGTCGTATTTTGGCTGTGATTCAGGAGCCCGTCCTAGAGTTCCTGCTGAGTGGTTGTGAAGCTGGGTGCCCTGCTGTTGTTTGATGGACTGATCCTCTTCCTTTAGGGGTAACTTCATCTGGGTTTGGTACGGCTCTCTTGGCTCGCAAAGAATGTCTGAAATTCCTAATCAAGAAACTTTCCAAGATCGTCCGACTTACAGAAAGTCAGAAAAATGAATTGAAGATTTATGACAGACTCAAAGCCAAAGAATTCACTGGGATAGATAACCTTTGGGGAATTCATCCATTTTTTATACCAAGGGGTAAGAATGATTTTTAATAAATAAGATTCTCTTCTTGTGGTTCACAAATACCTGACCTTTATTGTGACTTTTAACTTCAGTATATCATGACTACTTTTTATCTGAGTTAGAATCTGACTTGGCGTAATCATAATTGTGTGAGTGGTTAAAAATATATAACTGGCATATAAAAATAGGAGAAAATACAGTCTTTAATACATGAGTAAATTGTCCCGTTAAAAATGCATTTATTTGTTTATTATTTGGTGCTCAAAGCAAGACCTTTCCTGTAGTGGTAATTCAGCCCATAATGTTTCAACTAAGAACTTTATCGCCTTTTACAAAAACAGTTTTGTGAACCCTTGAGGGCAGGTGTCATTCATCTTCCTGTCCCTGGCATCTGCCACGTAGCCTAGCAGTCATAGGCATTCAGAGAATGTCTGCTGAGTGAGTGAATGGATGAATAAATGAGTGATTAAATAGGAAATGCAGGTGGATTTCAGTTCTAATCCTTGCTCTTATTAGGTTGCCTCTGTCAAATATTTAAATGAGGTAGTTATATTAGATATTTATCCAGGGCACTCTGAATTTTTCGGATTGTTGCTTCTCTAGCAGAGTCATCTCTTTCTTGTCCCTTCTTTCCTCTCTGTGTCAAGAATTGTTGAATGCCTGGAATGTGTAGAGGTGCAGTGGCAGTTAGCGGGGGTTCAGTGGTGAACTAAAGCAGCCCAGCTTCCGGGCTGAATGGAACATTACCCCTTTCCCTCTCCCTCTTCAACAGTACTGTCTTCATCCCTGATGGGGCCCCCCCGTGATCTAACCATTAGATCCCTTCCCTAAGCCGTCATGGTAGTATTCAGTTCTCTCGTGTAGGAGCTGTGTGCTCGTGGCCTGGGACTGGGGTGGTCCTTGCTTCTGCTTCCGTAGCTGAGGTAATAAATGTTTTCCTAGCCCCACTGCCTCCAAACTGATGTACCAACAGCTTCTGCCAGGAGACATAGTGGCATAAATATTAAGCCCTCTAAGACTGTTATTAGTCCTGCACTTCAGCTATACTATGGGTTAAGGATGCATCCTGAATTGTCTTGGTGGCCTAAAAACCTTGGATGAAATTGTTTATATGGAACCATCTGGCCTATATACCAAGCTTCCACTTGACTTTTAGGAAAATACAAGTATAAGGTAAATTGTACAAGTACAGGTAGTAGTAATTCCAGGTGTAGGTTGTGAAAGGAAAGATGTATGCTTGCAGTTTCGACCTATATGAGTATGTATAGATGTAGGTGTAGGAAGTGCCGAGATCTGTGTAGTAGGCACAGTTGAAGAAAGTATGCTGCTGGCTCTTCCTGGAAAGCATTTTATGGACCCAAAAGTGAGGAAATATCAAAATAGGGCTAAGCGTTTTCACCACAGATGGTACTTCACTGACTGACAGTCTACTTGGTGGATTCTTTTAATCTCCAGTTGATATATATGTATGATTTGGTGATGTCTAGCTTAAATGTGGCTTTTCTTTCCTCCACTTCAGGACCTGTCTTGCACAGGAATAATATCGCCGACTATGCACTCAGCGCGGGCACCACAGCTATGAATGCCCAGAGGCTCTTAAGAGCTACAAAACTGAACAAACCTATCCTCTTGGAGGGCTCCCCTGGTGTGGGCAAGACGAGCTTGGTGGGAGCCTTAGCCAAGGCTTCAGGCAACACTCTTGTCCGAATCAACTTGTCAGAGCAGACGGTAAGCTTAAGTCACGCTACAGCTGATGGGGGTAGGTGTAGGGAGTAATGTTTTTATCTATTTATAGAGTTTTCTAGTCAGAAATAATCACGATGTCAGAACCCCAAATATTTCATGGTGATAAAGACCATAGCAACATGATCCACAAACCTAATTCTCCTTTTGTGTTCATTAATAGATGACACCTGTAGTAGTATTCTCTCTGGATGCTTTATTGTAATTCTCTTTTGAGGGAGAATCACTCATTTCAGTTTTTATTGTAATACAGCCTCTCTCTATTTTTGTCCTTTCTAAAAATATTAATTACAGATAAAATGACCCTTTAAACAATCTTATGAAAATATGGGACAGAGATGACAAATTAACTAATCTCCTGGGATGGGGTCTGGGAGGAGGGCCTTGTTTTTGGTGTGTGTGGTTTTTGTTTTTGTTCTTTAAGGTCACCAATTTATTTCCAAGTACATCCAATGTTGAGAACTATTGATCTAGAGCTCCAGTTGATAGATGCTTAGACTATTGTGATGATAAGATGCTTGGGGCATGTCTGGGCTCCTGGTAAAGAGTTCTGGCATTGATTAGTTCTCTCTTGGGGGTAAGACTAAAAAGTGGTACAAGGCCTAAGTATTTACCATTTTACGTTTGGGGTCTTGGGATCTAGTTAATTTTCTATGTAATGTTGGCTTTCCCCCATTTCTTCCTCCTCTCTAAAGGACATCACAGACCTGTTTGGAGCAGATCTACCTGTTGAAGGTGGCAAGGGAGGAGAGTTTGCCTGGCGCGATGGCCCCTTGCTGGCAGCCTTGAAGGCAGGCCATTGGGTTGTGTTGGATGAGGTGAGAGGACGGCCCATCGTGCCAACGTGGGACTACAAGTGTGAGAAATGGGGGTGGGGGCAGAACTTTTCGAGGCTTGAGGGCATTTCGCAGTGGATGATCATGCCCTTGGCTAGTAAAGGCAAATTCTCTGATGAAAAGAATCCTCCGTGGTCTCTTTTATGAATAAGAAAAGTCACTTGTCAGAAAGCATATACAGAACTCCCCCCATGTATAGGGTTGGCCAGAAAGTTCATTTGGGTTTTCCCATAGCATCTTATGGAAAACCAAACAAACTTTTTGGCCAGCCCAATATAACCTACAAACTCTCCTACTTTCGTGAGCTAGCCTCCAGAAAAAGTGCCTCTTCACTAGTTTTATGCTCTAGTCGCTGGCAGGCTTGCTGTGTTTGTATTTATTTTCAGAGTTAAACATAGTTTACAAATAGTGCCAACCACCTCATTTCAGCAGAGAGGCTGGGGAGAGTTATAGTAGGAAGAGACATAGAAAAATGGCGAGAAAATGGTCAGTGTTATATGTGCACATGGAATAAATTAATGACCAAAACAGAGCACATCATGAGACACGTGATAAGTGCCGAATCTCTGTGACTGGCAGGCAGCTAGAGAGATATGGAGAAGTGATGCACAAAATAAAAAAATTGAAGGTTGTGGCCAAAGGATTTGAGTTAGTTCGGGATGTGCGATGTCAGTTGCAGAAAAGGCGAGCAAGTAGTTGTGTAGCTTAAAATGATTTGAGTGATGAAAGTGCCACAGAAGACTTTTGACACAGGTCCCAGTGGGTTCCCTAGATTCAGACCCCCTTGTGTCTGCAGTAAGGGGGGTGGATTCCTTTTCTGCTGAGCTGCTTCCTAATTACCAGATATTAAAAGAGAGGGAGGGTTTTGGTTTTTGTTTTATTCCCCCCAGATTTTTTTGAAAAAGATATGTGATAGAATAATCATCAGCCAGGAAAAAAAGAGTGCCTTGTTTCAAAGCTAGAAGACTGCTGACCATAGTCATATTTTGTGGAAATGCACATAGGGACTGCAAGGCATTCTGGCCTTGCAGTCACACATAAGAGCAGCTTTTAGAACTTGACCTGTATGTGGGTATATAGCGGAGTTTGTGTTTTGAGTGCTTATGTAAACATGACACTTGAAATTCTAATATAATCTGATTTTTGGCCCATTTGCATTTTACTGATTCACATTTCACAGTTGAATTTTTCCATGTTACCTAAAAACCACCCATACTTCACATCCCTGAGCTCTGAACTCAGCATCTGAGGACCTCCATTCAGCAATTTTCATTTCTGGCGCTCACACACACAAATCCTCGTGTTTGCTCTTGTTTTTCACAAAACTGTTGGCATAGTTAGATCTACTTTATGTAGTTTATATCGTGACTTTGAAGCCCATTTGGAGAGTTTATTCAGTATTTGAGCTGGGAAGGATGTTTATTTAAGTATGTAAAGAGCTATCTTACTTCACCTTAAAAAAATCCCAGAGCGAAAATGAGATATCTTTGTATTGGAAAGTTTCTTTTGTAAGCTATGATTTATAAAGTAGGCCAATGTAGGAGCAGATGATGGATACAGTTTTATTTTTGAGACTAATTTAACTGCTGTAAAAAAATTTAACCTACATACTCAGTTTACTTAAAAATTATTGCTATTTTATACACCCCAAATTTCTCTAACATATATATGAAATAATAGGATGAATACACATCAGTTCAGCTTGAGAAGCAGAATGTTACCAATGTTGTTTGAACTCCTTCCCCCTTGAGGATAAGACTACTTTTTGTGCATATTATTCTTTTGCTTTTTGTAACAGCTATACAGCATATAAAATAAGTATATGCTCTTTCTTCTCCAAATAGCTTAACCTGGCTTCGCAGTCAGTCTTGGAAGGACTCAATGCTTGTTTTGACCACCGAGGAGAAATCTATATTCCTGAGTTAGGAATGAGCTTTCAAGTGCTGCATGAGAAGACGAAGATTTTTGGTTGTCAGAATCCTTTTAGACAAGGAGGCGGAAGGAAGGGCTTGCCCAGGTCTTTCCTAAATAGGTTTACTCAGGTAAGATTTGCTGTTGCCCCAGAAACCAGAGGTGGTGTCAGGGGCAATAATACTGCTGACACCTAGCTATGAGGGTGCCCACTATGAGAATGAGACAGGCTCAGTGTAATGATCTGCCTCTCGATTTCGTATCTTTATATGTTGGATATCAATGTGACTGATTCCCATAATCACTTCTCTCCTGCTGCGAATCCTTTATCTTAGGTCTCAGAGGACCTGGTATGTTATCAGTTGGAGGAAAGTAAGATGACCACCATCTTGAGGATTCTATTACTGTGCTCAGAGATTAAGGCCAATCTTTGACCTTTTCAAGTGTATTTGTGATCTGTTAGAACATTAAAAGATTATTTTATAATGAAAATGCATTTAAATCTAAGTAAAATAAAGTATAAAAAACTACCATGAAGAAAAAAAAAATCCAGTATTCTCCATGCCAAAGTCAACCACTATTAATAGTTGGTATCTTTTCTTATTACCTTAATTCTCATTTGCAGCAGAAGGTGTGTGTGTGTGTACACGTAGGCTTACATGTTTTAACATCTTTTTTCAAAGTTTGGCTAATGTAGTGGCTTGGAAATGCTTCTAGATGTTAGCTTTCTTTTATGCCCCATCCCGTGATAATAAAGAATTTACTGAGTATCTTTTAAGAAATTTATTATGAAAAATTTCAAACTTATTGAAAAGTTGATCAAATTTTAAAATGAATGCTCATATACCTACCATCTGGATTTTTTAGAGCATTTTACATGATATATAGGAAATTAAAATTACAAATATACTTAAAAAAATTACTTACATGTCTTTCTCTAAGTCACTAGAATGAAGCTAACAAGAAAACCCTCTTTTGCTGTATATTTCAAAGATTTTATATGATTCCGTATCCTAAAAATGAAAGAAAATAAATTTCTATAACTGAAATATATATATTACTGAGGTATTATTTGGTGTTAAATAAAAATTTTACGTAAGTCACGGTAGTCATTTCTGGTGTTTGGTAAAGAGAAACGATGGCGTTTTTTCATGTTATTTTTGAATTTTCTAGGTCTTTGTGGATCCCCTTACAGTAATAGACATGGAGTTCATTGCCAGTACTCTGTTTCCAGCCATTGACAAAAGTATTGTTAAAAAAATGGTTGCTTTCAACAACCAAGTAAGTACCTACGTGTATTATTCTTTGTTTTTCTGATTTTCTCATTTTCTCAACATGGAACACTAAATTACCAGTCTCCGTAACTAAGATAAGTCACATAGACTTCTAAAAGTTTCTAGTGGAAGGCAAGCTACTCATTTGAGGGTTACAGTAATTCAGTTCTGTTGCGTGTATCATTGTCAATGCTTACAGGGTATTCCTGGCATTGAGAAGTCTGGGTTGGGAGAAGGAGACATCTGAATCAAGCCTGTTAGTCTCTGTTTTGGATTATGTATGCATTCACAGTACACTGATAGTACTTAATGCAGTGCCTAGCAGTGGGACATGCTTTCCCAGTAAGGGTATTTTCTTTTCAGATTGATCACGAAGTCACTGTCGAGAAGAAATGGGGGCAAATAGGAGGACCCTGGGAATTCAACCTCCGGGACCTTTTCCGCTGGTGTCAGTTGATGCTAGTTGACCAGTCCCCTGGGTGTTATGATCCTGGTCAGCATGTGTTTTTGGTCTATGGTGAAAGAATGAGAACCAAGGAAGATAAAGAAAAGGTGAGTTTCATACTTGCTCTTTGCATTTCTTTCCATCTGTAAGTTGATTTCTTCCTGAGGGACAGAAGGGGTGTACTCATTAACAATACCAAACCCAGTAAAGCTGCTTGGAAATTTAAAAGTTACGGGAAGAAACTAAACATTCACCTGTCTCGGAGTCTCATAGTGTAGTTTGCTTTGGAGGACACAGTTTGCTTATCCATCTAAATCCCCATGATTGCAGACCTTCTTTAACAGTATTGCCCTCCATTAATAAAGGCTTGGTCTTTATCACCTTTCCAGGCACAAAAGTGAGAAGCAGGAGGAGACAGGTGATAACCAGTAGAAGAGGAGGGCTTTCTACTTTTAAATAAATGTCAAATTGCAAAGTATTTTCTCTAGAAAGGATAAATAGATGAAAAGAGAGAGGAAATTCTGTATCTAAATGGAAGTAAAAATATCCCTTTGTAAGTAGAAAACAACACCAGAATTTCCAACTTAGTAAATTAATAATGTGTACATTTTGCTTTGTGGTATTTCAAGTCCAGTTCATGGAAAATTCACAACAGTTGCAGGTGGGAGGTGCTGTCATGACCTCTTACAGATGAGGAGGATCCAAGGCTCAGAGTCATGGAATCTCAGTGTAGCAAGTGGCACAGCCAGCTCTCCAGCACAGACCTTTCCACTTTGCCTGCTATTCCTTCTACTGTATCACAGTTGTTTACAAACAAAGCAACTTACAGATTCATGTGAGTTAGAAACAGTAACCTCCTTACTGACGTGAAGATGTGGCTGCACGTGGCACAAGTGACTTTCACACACTTTCATTCTGCTACTAAGAGCACAGATCCCCTTCTGTGTGGCATCCAGAGTCTAGCCCAGTGTTAACAACTCATTTATTACATGCAGATGGCTTTCAGTATTTTAGGACAAGATGTTCAGTTAGTTTTGTTTTTTTCACAAATTTTAGTTCACATAGCCTCAGCTAGTGTTTTCATTTCTCCATCCACTTACTGGTTACAGTGGATTAACTGTGGCAGGACTGGCCAGTGTTGGGGAACTGATGTTGGTCAGATGGTGAGTCACTGTAGGGTGTGGAAGGTTTCCATCACTCCTCCAGTTCAGTTGCTGTAGTTGACCAAATGTTTTCTGAGGGGGAAAGAAGCTAAGTAAAATAATAATAGAAGAAGAGAGGCTATAAAAGTATTTGTAATTTTAACTCTGGTATAATATCAGTGAGAGGAGATGATATGCTGTAGAGTGGGATATAAGGTCAGAAATCGCCTGGACCAAGGAGTAGGTGGTGGGAGCATTTTCTTCTGTGCTGCTTTTAGGCTTTTACTCAGTGTTTGATACTCATTATGATTTTATCTTTGTTGTTTTTATTTTCTGACTTCAGTATACATTGATTAGTATGAATATTGCTGCTTTGTTAGAAATGCACAACTTGTTGTAAATATTTTGGGTGGCTGGAATCTTTGTGGCTGCTATGGGCTAAATTAGTGTTTTTTACACACCCTTATCTTTTCCCCTCCCCAGCTCCTCTTAGATTTAAAAAAAGAAAAAAAAAGTGCATAAATGAAGTACAGTTAACAGGAAGTTTTTAACAGTATTGCTGCTAAGGAAGGGATAAGTGAATGTAAATAATCAGTCAGAGAAATTACTTTGCTTGTCCTCTCTACATAAATATTTAGAAGGATAACAGTGATTTTGGAGTCAGACAGGCTTAGATTTGAAATCAGTTACCAACCATGGGCAAATCATGTAACTCATGAATCCCCTAATCCATATCTATAAAATGGAAATGGAAATACCTATTTTGCAAGGGTATTAGGATCAGAAATAATCTATTAAAGCACCTAATATAATGTTTGGCACGTGGTAGGTACTCAGGAAACAGTCATTGTTCTTCATAAACTTCATGTTTCTCTTCTACCTTCTTTAGGTGGTATCTTGAATGATGAAAGCAAATTCATTTTTCATCTCAAGATTTACCACAGTTTCTATGGCTTTAATTTATGGTATTTTCTCACTGGAATCTCAAAATAATTTGAGATTATGTGGTTATTACTCTTTTCTTAAGCTTCAGTTTACTTTCATTCTGAAGAATTAAATGCAATCTATCCTTTTTATAAGAAAATTCAAAAAGATAAGGACTCAGAATATTGTCATTCTCCTATTGTGTTCATGTTTACTAGTATTCATTCTAGAAGGTTTGGCTCAGAATTTGGTGGAGTGATTTGTGTTTTGATTGTATCATCGTCTTCCTTTAGGTCATTGCTGTATTCAAGGATGTGTTTAATTCAAATTCTAACCCGTACCTGGGAACCAGACTGTTTCACATCACTCCCTGTGATGTTCAGGTGAGGAGAGGAGGATAAGCCACTTTCAGTTTTCTGTGGCTTCTGCTCCCTCTCGCAGGCACACTTGTGAAAACTCACCGGCATGTCTTTTTCAGCTGGGCTACTCGATGCTTTCCCGTGGCAGCTACGTTCCTCCCCCGACCTGCCGGCCCCTGTTGCTCCTGCACCAGTCTTTACAGTCTCTGGAGTCAGTTATGAAGTGTGTACAAATGAGCTGGATGGTCATCCTTGTGGGGCCAGCCTCAGTGGGCAAGACCAGCTTGGTTCAGCTCCTGGCTCACCTTACTGGTCACACTTTAAAGATCATGGCCATGAACAGTGCAATGGACACTTCAGAGCTTCTGGGTGGATTTGAGCAGGTAACTGATCTGCCTCTGCGTTTTCAGGCAGGACACAATAAACCGTGTGGTCTGGCTGGTGGTCTTCTGTGTTGGTGGTAGCTACAGTAGCAGTGTTCTTTGATTCTGGCCATGGGCTGTGCTGGGTTCACGTGCTCTGGAAATTGCAGGTTGATCTCATCCGGCCGTGGAGGCAGCTCCTTGAGAAGGTGGAGGGCACTGTCAGGACCCTGGTAAGAGACAGCCTCCTCGTCAGTGCCGACGATGCAGAAGTAGTGCTGCGAGCCTGGAGTCATTTCCTCCTGACCTGTAAGCCCAAGTGTCTTGGAGAAGGTGGTAAGGGTGTCACGATGGAGATTGTCAGCAAGCTGGAAGCAGTGCTACTGCTTATGCAGAGACTCAACAATAAAATCAACTCATACTCCAAGGCAGGTATGTGTGTTTGGGTGTGTGTATCAGACACTTACCATTGCCCATATAGTGTCCACCCGCAGGTAATACATTTGTAAATGCAATGCCCATAATTTTTGAAATGAATTTAATGATTATTAACAATCAAAATTTGGAAATCTTTGTCCTAGGAAATAAAATGAAGCTGATGTTAAGTATTCAGAATTGGTGATCCTAAACAAAGGAAACAGGAAAGAAATTGGTTACTGAGTTTGATTTATTCTGTGTATAATCAACCACAGTGACTTGTATGTAAATTTGGTTTTATTTTTTGTTGGCCTGTTTTGTTTTTTTTTTTTAATTATTTATTTATTTATTTATGGCTGTGTTGGGTCTTCGTTTCTGTGCGAGGGCCTTCCGCAGTTGCTGCAAGCGGGGGCCACTCTTCATCGCAGTGCGCGGGCCTCCCACTACCGTGGCCCCTCCTGCCACGGAACACAGGCTCCAGACGCGCAGGCTCAGTAGTTGTGGTGCACGGGCCCAGTTGCTCCGCGGCATGTGGGATCCCCCCAGACCAGGGCTCGAACCCGTGTCACATGCATCAGCAGGCAGACTCTCAACCACTGCACCACCAGGGAAGCCCCCTGTTGGCCTGTTTTTTAAACTTGTTAATAACTTCTCAAGAAATTGAGTATTTCAAACTGAAGAACAGAAGTCTAAATTGATAGCTAGGAATCTATTTTGTATAGAAGATGGAGGAAATTCCTCACTTAACCTGGAGATATACAACTCTCATCTTGTAGTGCAACTTTTTGGGTGGTGATGAGCATGCCTTTAGGGGAGACTTGATTAAAGGTTAAGGCCTGTCACTGAGGTTGTCATCCTTTCCAGAACCTGGTCTTAACTGTTGATTCCTTAGGAATTCTCAGTTATTCCTTGGGAATAGTTGATTCCTTAGGGCTGAAGAAATGAGACTCCCCTCTTCCCACTGTGTCAACCTTGTATCCATAGCTGTGGGTCAGATAGTTTACTTTCTTAGTTAAGACAGTGATTTCAGTGTTGTTTTGATCTGTCATTTTCCAATTCAAGCTCACCATTTGAATTTGAAATTCTTTACTCATTCATTCAAATTAATTATTAAATAGGTTAATGAAGTCATATATCACTTTATATATTTTTAAAAGATAGGTATTGTAAAACTCACCATTGAGGTTTGAATTCCTACTGAGTGGTGGACACTATGTTAAATGTGTTTACTTTTAATCCTCACAACAGTACCACATTATAAGGAAAAATGAACCCCATTTTATACATGAGGAAATGGATGCTCATAAAAGTAAAATAACCTGCCCAATGCCTTCTTGTTACCGAGTGGTTAGACTAGGTTTGGGCTCCAGTCCTCTGTGACTTCAAAACCTGGAATCTGGTGTGTATGGATTTCTTTCATAAGTCTGTTAAAATGTAAATATCTAGGGAAGTTCTCACAGCCCATTCTCAATACTGCTTTTTTTTTTTTTAATTTATTTATTTGGCTGCATCAGGTCTTAGTTGTGGCACGCGGGATCTTTCGTTGTGGCGCACGGGCTCTAGAGCGCTCTGGCTTGGTAGCTGCGGCGCACAGGCCTAGTTGCCCTGCAGCACGTGGGATCTTAGTTCCCCGACCATGGGGTGAACCCGTGTCCCTCGCATTGGAAGGCAGATTCTTAACCACTGGACCGCCAGGGAAATCCCAATACTGCTTTTTATTTAGGATTGACTTTCATATTGAGTAATTCATTTCTTAGGGATATTGATAGAGTGAAAGAGGCTGGGTCTAAAACAGTTTGTCTACTACTCTCTTACTTTTGGTTAAAAGTATCTTTTCTTCTTCTTAACTTTATATCTTTTAATGTCCCTATGATGAACATGTGTGACTTTTAAAATATATTCTAGTTTCATATTTTATCTTAAATCTTTGTACATATTGAGCATATATATAATAGCTCTATTAACATCAGAATGCAGCCCTTAGGGACTTAAAGAAGCAAGAAAATATATCTAGGAATTTTTATTAGATTCTGGGCATTTTGAATTTAAGTTGCTAAGTGCTGCATTTTGTTTTTTTGAGGTTTTCTTTGGGGGGAATAAGGCAGTTGAGTTGCTTATGGATCATTTTTATCTTTTCAAGCTTGCACTTAAGCTGTGTAAGGTCAGGTCCGGAGTAACCTTTGCTCTAGGGTTAAATGAGCCCCCCTCTTGAGGCATGGCCCTATGGCATCTCTACTGAAGGTCCTGTGTGTTCTGCGGAGTCTCTTCGCTTTGACTGGTGGGAACTGGAGTGTTGTTCAGCCCCGTGTGAACTCCGGGAATTCTTCAGCTCACAGCTCCCCAGTAACTGTCCTTTCCTTGGAAGTTTTTGCTCATGCTTGTGGAGTTTCAGCCTTCACATGCACGTGTAGATTATTATTGAGCCAAAGACTCCAGGAGCCCTCATCTGGATTTCTGGAGCCATCCCTTTGAGTAACTCTTGCCTTTTGAGCACCCTGCCCCTCATTCTAGTTGCTGTAGCGTCCCTGAATTCAAGTCTGTGACCTCAGGTCATTGAGGCCTTGGGATCTGTTTGAGTTTCCCCTCCCCGCTTTGCAGTCTAGAAACTGCTTCCAGGCAGAAAGCCGGCCATTATAGGACCTCCTTCCCTCAGGTGTCACATTCCTGTACTGTTTTCCAACATCTGAAAGCAGTTGTTTCATGTATTTTACCAGTTTTCTAATCGTTAAACACTGGGAGGTTAAGTCTAAACCTTACTATTCCTTCATGGCTAGAAGCAGAAATCCAACATATATTACCTTATGATATGAAAAAGGGTCAGGAAACAATTTCTTCTCTTTCTTTTTTAAAGTTACTTTTTTTTGGATTCTATTTGGTTTTTAAAAGATTTTGTTTATTTATTTATTTATTTATTTATGGCTGTGCTGGGTCTTCGTTTCTGTGCGAGGGCTTTCTCTAGTTGCGCCGAGCGGGGGCCACTCTTCATCGCGGTGCACGGGCCTCTCACTATCGCGGCCTCTCTTGTTGCGGAGCGCAGGCTCAGTAATTGTGGCTCACGGGCCTAGTTGCTCCGCAGCATGTGGGATCCCCCCAGACCAGGGCTCGAACCCGTGTCCCCTGCATTGGCAGGCACAGTCTCAACCGCTGCGCCACCAGGGAAGCCCCTCTCTTTCTTTTTTAAAAAAATAATTTTATTTTATTGGAGTATAGTTGATTTACAGTGTGGTGTTTCAGGTGTACAGCAAAGTGATTCAGTTATATATGTACATATATTCATTCTTTTTTAGATTCTTTTCTCATATAGGTTATCACAGAATATTGAGTAGAGTTCCCTATGCTATACAGTAGGTCCTTGTTGGTTATCTGTCTTACATAAGGAAACAATTTCTAATAAGAAAGATCAATTGAAAAAATTCTGGGAAAGGACTATCTAAACTATGAAGCAAATAAATACCGGTTGTTACTGTATACGATATGGTCATTACAAAGGATGCCCTGTTTAATGACACTGATTGCATTGTGCCGACTTAACAGCACTTTCCTATAGTATAAATGCAGTAATAGGTGGAAGACATTATCCTTCCTCATTTGAAAAATTAAAACACATCAAGATAATTTCCCTTCTCCATCACCCTTGAGTCAACTTTATCTAGCCATTCATTCAGAAAGCCATTAAGTATTTTCTATCCCCAAACCTAATTTTCTTACTTGTTTTGTTCAAACAAAAATGAAAAGCTTTTTGTTTACCCTATTATGAAACTTCAAAGAACTGGGCCAGAAGTTTCCAGCCTTCTTTTAATAAACTCTTAGTTTTTTGTTTTATTTGTTTGTTTTTGATTGCCCTGGTTTGAAATTAAATACTGTGGCTGTGACGTTTCAGAGTTTGCCAAACTCGTGGAAGAGTTCCGAAGCTTTGGTGTGAAGCTTATGCAGTCAGCCAGTGGCCGAAGCTGTGGCACATTCGAATGGGTTGACAGCATGTTGGTTCGGGCCCTGAAGTCTGGAGATTGGCTTTTGATGGACAATGTTAACTTCTGCAAGTAAGGACCTTCTATTCAATCATGAGTGGGTCTGATTGAAATTTGAGATAATGCATGTCAAAGTAGAAACCCAGGTGGAAGCTCTGGTTTTGTTTTTCCTCCCTCCCTCCCTGCCTCCCTCCTTCCCTCCCTCCCTCTCTCCCTCTTCATTGGTGTGCGCAGGCATTGCAGTGCGCGGGTCTCTCATTGCAGTGGCTTCTCTTGTTGCGGAGCACGGGCTCAGTAGTTGTGGCTCGCAGGCTCAGTAGTTGTGGCGCACAGGCTTAGTTGCTCTGCGGCATGTGGGATCTTCCCGGACCAGGGCTTGAATCCATGTCACCTGCATTGGCAGGCAAATTCTCAACCACTGCACCACCAGGGAATTCCAGCTCTGGTATTTTTAATCCACTGTTTTCTTAGCTAGAAACACATCCTCAGCTATATTCTATGGACTTCTCCCAGTGGTGAACAATGGTAGTTGGTTATTAGCTACAATATTTAAGTTCTAGCAGATAGTTTTGAGCTGAACTGAAGGCTAACAAAATTGGACTACTTTTCCAACTAACATCCTTTGAGTTACACCTTTGTATTTAACATCAGAAAGGTTCCTTTTGTTAGGGTTTTTTTTCTTTTCTTTCTTTTTTTTTTTTTGCCGCGCCACGCAGTTTGTGGTATTTTAGTTCCCTGACCAGGGATTGAACCCCAGTCCACGGCAGTGAAAGCGCTGAGTCCTAACCCCTGGACTGCCAGGGAATTCCCTGTTAGGGTCATTCTTAAGTACAGATTTTTGAAATGGAGGGTCTGACACAGGGCAGACATTTAGTAAATGTGCATTCAGTGTGTACCACTTGATTCCAAAGTAAGGAGAAGGGCAAGCATAAGACTACTCTGCCTGTACAGTGAGTGTAATACAGGTCAGGTGATGGGCTTCTCTACCTGGAGCATTTTCAGAATGTTTCGAATTAAAATCCAGTTACCTTTAAATGGATTTGATAATATTGGGAAGTGGGGGAGAGGGAGGGGGAAAGAGAAGACAGTTGTATTAGTTCAGGGAACTTTCTATCATTTTCCTTAATTCATTCAACAAACATTTTGTATATTTACTGTGTATGAATCACTGGGCTGTGTGCCTTGGGGAGTGAAAACGGGTATTGATAGGAAAAGAGATCTTGGAAGAATCACAGTTCTGTACGGGGACGTGGTCTGTGCTGAAGGGAAGACATGGGTCAGGCGCAGTGAGAGGCCTGAGCCAGGGCGGTAGTCAGTGTGGCACGCCAGCCTGTCCCCCATTTGGATTCTCTCTGTGCAGCCCATCGGTGCTGGATCGTTTGAATGCTTTGCTGGAACCCGGAGGTGTCCTCACTGTTAGTGAGAGAGGAATCATCGATGGATCCACTCCCACCATAACACCAAATCCCAATTTCAGGTATTTATGCCTCTTAAGTGTGTGCCTCAGAATCTGACAGCCTTGATGTCAGAGGTGACCATTCATTAGGGCCACCTTATATATCGTATTTGTACAGTCAGTCATGAGCATGTTCATGCACTCATTGATTTAACATATATTTACTGAGGCTCTGCTATTTGCCAGGTGCTGGTGTGCTTTGGGGGGGCACAGCAGTAAATAAGAAAGATGAGGTCCTTGCCTTGGGTTGGTGAAGGCTGGAAGCAGGGAGACCAGTTACAAGCCTTTTGCAGTTCAGGTGAGAGATGATAGCTTAGACTAGGGCTCTTAGATCAGTGGGACTTGCTCATGGGGTTGTGGGTTAAGAAAAGGAGGAAGCAAAGATGGCATCTAAGGTTTTGGCTTGAGTAATTGGGTAAAAGGGTGCCATTCATTGAGAAAGGAGAGACTGGCAAAGGAGCAGGTTTGGTGTGGGGAGGGTTAGCAGCAATCAGCTGTTTAGCTTTGGAGGTAAGTGTGAGCTGTCAGATAGCTAGATGCAGAAGTTGATGGCCATTGAATGTTACGAAGCTAAGTGTTTCTGGAGAATACACTGCTCCTTTTTCTTTTCTCTGTAGGTGAGTTAGAATAATTGATGAATTAGCACTGCCTGATGTGGGGAATATCTGAAAGTAAGAATTTTACAGTCCTCAGTACTAAAGTGCACTGGATATTCAATACTTAGTTCCTTAGGAAAATAGGTTTAGAGAAACTGATTTGCTGTATTGATGCATTTTGGAACTAGAGGATAGAATGCAGATGTAAATAGCATCTGTACGTTGAGTTAGCAGTGTCTCTTTTGATGAGCTCCCTGAAGATGAGCCACATATGATTTGCCCTCACCAATTGTTGCTGAGCTGCACTGTCAGTTGCACTGAGATTTTGATTTTTTTTCCTTTGAATTGCTATACTACTAGACTTTTTCTCTCAATGGATCCTGTTCATGGAGAAATATCCCGAGCTATGAGGAATCGTGGACTTGAAATCTACATTTCAGGAGAAAGGGATGGGGGCATCCCAGATGACCTGGATCTGAAAGTCCTACTGCACAGCCTTGGGTTGGTGGGGGACAGTGTGTGTGACATCCTTTTGGCTTTGCACTCAGAGACCCGAAGTGCTGTTGTAGGTAAGGTGCTTGACTTCTAGGCCTCTGCAGGGTTTTCTTCCTCTGGAAGTTCATGTTACTCCATTTGACTGCTAGTTCAGGAGTTCTTACATTTAGTGTACATAGAAATAGAAATTACCAGGAAAGCCTGTTAGTAATGTAGATGCGCTTGGTACCCTTCTTCCCCAAGAGATTGGGTTCAGCAGGTCTGAGTGAGGCACAGGAATCAGCATGTTAAAGAAGCTTCCTGGGGAATTCTGATGCGTGCAGTCAGAGACCACACTCAGAGGAGTACCTGTACTGCTTTTCACGCTGAGATTGGTGAAGTTTGTTCTGCAAATCTTCACGGTCATCATCAAATCTCTTGAAGGTTGAATAAAGAGGGAGCTTTGAGTTGTTTAAAACAGACAGGTGTTACTTCTTCTAAATGTCCAAATATACAAGAAAGAGCAGTAATAATAACAATAATGAAAAAATAATGAAATGTTACTTATTAAGTAACTACTCTGTGTTAGGTGCAATGTTGGCTGCTTATTTAGTCCTCACATTAGTTCTGCAAGGTAGATTTCCATTTTACAGATAAGGCTCAGAGAGGTAGATTAACTTGTCAAATCCAAACAGTTAATAATGACAGCTGGGATTTGAAAGCAGGTCTGTTGAATTTCAAAGCCCATGGTTCTTTCTGGCACCATGCTCATTTTGCCCCCTTCAGTGTATGTCGGCTTTAGATCCAAGGGTCTTTGTGGCCAGGCTTTATCACATTAGTAAATGAGTCATCTAGTCACTTCCCCAAAAGGTACTGCTGACAGGGAAGAAGGGGAGGAGGGCGGAATAGGAGGCAAGGAATGTGAATGTTCCCACAAGTTCATTGTGTGCTAATGAGCCCCTATAGTCCACTTGGAAGGCTTTCTAAAATAAGTATCTGGGTGGATTTGAGTGGAAGTTTGATGTGAAGGTGAAATTTGTCCATTTTCATTGGAGATTTTTCAGAATCTATTGCTCATGGATGGCACTATTTCTTCTTTATAGGTTCTCCAGCGTCCTCGTTGTCAACACTCATTCAGACAGCCTTACTCATTGTGCAGTACCTACAGCGAGGGCTGAGCTTAGACAGAGCCTTTTCTGAAGCATGCTGGGACGCATATGTCCGTTCCCAGGCTTCACCAGCAAACCAGAAGGTACTGTGAAGTGTTTCACACAGCTTTCTACTTTATAACATTACAGGTAATAGGAGGAAACTTTATTGGTGGCAACTTTAATGACCTAAGAGAGCCATCTGTAGTTATGCTCTAACAGAGATCTGGTATCCAGGCACTTTTCTGGAAAATAGCGTAAATATAAATATTCCTTGAAACTTGCCTCTCAGCAGAAAAAGTGAAATTTAGCTTGTAATGTATATTGAGGAATGTGTCTGAGTGTTGTGAGAGGATCACAAAGGGTCTAGAAAACTACTGTTACCCTGCTAGTTTTTGGTAAGAGCACTTGTGTCTCAGTGTCCGTACACCATGTGTTTTTATCTCCTACCAGCTTGTGCAGGCTTTACTGGAGAAACATGTTTCTTCTCTGCAAGCACATGAAACCTGGGGCAACTCCATTCTTGCCATGGGGCTGTGGCCAGATTCTCTGCCCTCGGCTCTCTCTGCTACGGAAGATTCTCATCTCTCTAAAGTCCGAGGCGATGGACAGATCTTAGCATATTGTCTCAATAGGCTGAGCATGAAAACGAGCAACTGGGCAAGGTTAGTGGAGCCTTGAGCTTCTGTGTCTCTTTGGCATCTTGACTTTTCCTTCCTCCCTCCCTTCCTTTCTTCCTTCCTTCTTTCCTTCCGTCCTCCCTCTCTCCCTCCCTCTCTCTCTTTCTTTCTCCCTCTCTCTTTTTTTGATGGTAATGGTCATGACCCAGCATATTTGACCAGAATGTTACGTGGCCATTTTCCACACAGTTCTGTTGTTTGTTGTGATATTGCTCCCTATTTATTATTTATTATAGGTGCGTGTTTTAATTGTCCCCCTTTGGAGGGGACTCATGTTTTCCCTGTTAACCTCTTTGATACATTAATTGTAAAGTTATTGTCTTGGTTCTTTGAAATATGAAATGAAGATTTAACCCTAGTACTAACTTTGCCTATTGCAATGAATTTCAGGATTCAGCCTCTTACTTTGCCAGACTTAGAGAAAATTATGCAGTCCTCCCACCCGGAGAGCTTAAAATTCAGTTCAGTTGAAATGGATACTTACTGGATCGATGAACCAGATGCTCTGGCTGTGGCTGTTAAATTGCTCATAGAAAGAGCAACCAATCAAGACTGGATGCTCAGAGTTAAATGGCTTTATCATTTAGCCAAGAATGTGCCACAGGGGCTTGGTGAGTAGAGAGACTTACTTTGTGTAATGAGGGAATTTAAGTACACTTACCCGGCTTTAGTAACTCAGCAGTTGTTTTACTCTCTGGCTACACTGTTAAAATTACATCTGGGGGAGCTCCTAGCAGGACGTATATGACTTAGCATTACTGCTTATATAGCTGTTAAAATATTAAGGAACACATCTGCCCTTAGATGTTCCCTGAGAGAAATTTTTTTTTCCCCACGTAATCCTTAGCATTTCAGGATCCATCCAGCTTTCTATCAAATCCAGAAGGAAAATGTACTATATTATGTTACTTTTAAGTTTTTGAACATCCTGCTTTTTTTTGCTGTACTTACTCTGCTGCACATGCATTCTATCTGGGAAAGGGTTGCTTTTGGTAAATGTACTTCCCATAAAAGTACATAAGATTCTAATCTTATTTTCATTCCAGTGCTCTAAGTGGTCGTGCTTGATTTCTTTGTACTTTTTTTTCATTCCAAGAGAGGGAAAAGCAACAGTTAACAACATTGTGCAGATTGTAAAGTACAGAACGTGGAATTTGTTGGTAGAACTTGTTGACTAAAGTAATTGAGTTTACATGAGTCTTTCTGCTCCACGAGAACTTGTAGATAAGCCAGTGTATGTGTATATTATTGTGTGGTACATGTGATGTCTAAACGTTGAGAGAAAAATTGTATAAATATTCGTATCTGCGGCGTCCTGTGTGATAGCTACTAGCCACAGGTAGCCACTAAAATGTGACATGTGACATGGCTACTGTGACAGCAGCTATAGAACAGAAGGTTCGAATGGACGGCACTGCTTTAGATGCTAACGTTTGCTTCTCCTTCCTCCACAGAGTCAGTACAGATTCATTTGGAAGCCAGTGCTGCATCTCTTAGGAATTTTTACTCAAATGCTCTCTCATCTGGGGTCAGTAATGTCATCAAAATATTACAACCAAATGTAACAGGTACTGCACCTGACTTGATTTCTAGCTCTCAGCACTCTGGGGAACCTGTCCATTGAGTTCATGGGAGAAAGATCTGTTACAGCTCCCACTTGTAACAGTTTTTTCTAAAGAAGACTCAGGGTATCCAGATGCAAATTCTGCTGCTTTTTTTTGAAATTATGCATTTATTCTTCAGTTTCTGAAAGAGGATGATGACACACAATGTAGTGGGAAGAACACGGGAGTTGGAAGACTGGGCTCCAGTTCCAACTTGGCCACAAACTGGCTTGTTGATTTGGGGCCCATCATTCACACTTGCTGACTTTGTTTGAAAAATATGGGAATTAAATTCATTCTTCTGGGGTCCCTTTCACTTATGACTTTCTGTGATATACTAGTACTGTTAACAGAAACTGTGATCTGTTTTGAGACAAAGGGGAAACAGTACAGGATCAGTTTCTTCAGAAAATAGAAAACCTTAATGATGAAGTTATAAAGCCTTAAATACAAAGTTACAAAACAAAATCATAATGATAAAAGGAGTAGCCATCTGAGCTATCTAATCAAATGAGGTATTCAGAATTTCTCAATCTTTATCTGATGTTGATCAAAACATACTGTTACCCATTTGGTTCAGAAAAAAATATGCATGATGCTTTTGTGCTAAACCTTATGTTTACATAATTATAATCTTATGTATACTTATAATTACCTTATGTACACTAAAGGTAATGGGGTAAATGGTTGAGCAGAAATCAAACAATAGAGAAAACTTCTGTAGTAGTCAGATTGCGGCTGAACCTAATTATGGCTTTCCAATTATGAAGGAATTTTGGTCTTTGGGAACACAGTTCTAGAGTAGAGTGGTAGGTTCCCTTTGTAGCAGACGTGGCTTGCCCTCTGTTGGCACTCATTAGCTCGTCTTCCTTTTTCCTTTTCAGCTGTGTAGCTCTGGATTGTGTAGTCTTGCTGGACTTTGGGATATGGGCCCCCATGTGTACCTTGCTATTCACAATAGGCATTTGTTAGGCTACTCTATGGTGGATGCCTTTAAAACTTGAAGTGCTCCACTGACCCATCCAGCTCAGCCACCATCAAATTAATGTTCCCATCATTTTGTCTTACCTCTTCCGCTGGGCTCTCAACCTCTGGAGCGGGTCAGAGTCTGATCGCTGCTGCTTTACAGAAGAGATACCGAGCTTGAGCCAAAGGAGTAAGAAGTAGCAGCAGCACATCCTGTGATTATAAAGAAATGGTTTTTAAGGGAAATAATCTTGAGTTGCTTTTCTTATTGAAAGCAAATAATGAGATGTGTTCTCATTCATTTTCTGCCATGTAAGTTCGTTTTTTTATGGTTAATGGCGAAAGATTGGGTAATTAAGCCCATGGATTCTTTCCCAACCAGAAGCGGGAGCTGAGCAAATGAATACATTTGTTGGAATGTTTATGCTCTAGCAGAGGTTACCTTTCTACCCTACGGTGGAATGAATTTTCAGGGCTAGAAGAAATTTTGCATTTAGAAAGGAAATAGCGTAGAAGCTGTTGAACCCTACTTTTCTACTACCATGGACTGAAACCATTTCCCTGGTCCCTCTCTTCCCCGGCAGGACTCAGTGTGATCAAAGTAAAACAATGAAAATCCTCAACTGAAATTTGCCAGGCAAGGAGTTTAACTCCAAAATTCTACCTTCTGTTTTTTAAACTAGATGAATATGTGATCCCTCTGGATCCCCGATGGAATATGCAGGCTTTGGACATCATTAGAAATTCGATGGACTTTGACCCACAAATGGACCAGCCTGAGCAGCTCTTTGCCCTTTTAGAGTCTGTTGCAAACAAGTAGGTGAAGTCTACTGTTCTGGGTGCTGTTTGCCTCGCTGTACACCATGGCTTCACAGATTATACCTTTCCTAAGCTATACTTGACAGTCTTATGGGTGTTTAATTTTCTGAACCTGAGAAGTGGTGGGTGTCAGACATGATTGCCTTCGTCACCACCTCTCCTTCATGCTCCATGTGCAGCAAAATCATTCTGACCCTGATGTCCAGGTGCCTGTGAATGTGACAGGTTCTTAATAATTTAATAGGGTGCTTTAATAAATACACTAGTGAAGCATTAGTGGTGGGATTTGTTTTATGGTTAATTTTTTATCATAGGACAGTTGTGTTTCCACTCTTTTCTGTGTGATTCTCAGCAGCTCCTTGCATTTTCACATGTCCTTTCCTCAGCCATCTGTCTGCCCCGTCAAATGTTGGAGATGTACGTACATAGTGACCTATAGTATAAATTTACATAATTGTTATATAAGTTGATCTTTCCTCACCTTTAATTTAATGACCAGTAATATTTTTTAATTGGCCATTAGTGTAATAGATTTAAAAAATAATTTTGTAATTGAGGTATAACGTGCATTACAGAAAAGTACACTAATGATGATTATATATTGTTTTGATGACTTTTCACAAAGTGAACTCACTCATGTGATAATGTAGTAGCACCTCTGAGGCCCTCTTGTCCCCCCTCCCAGCAACTCCCCCTTCCTCCTCCCTAGGTAACTTCTAGCACTGCAGGTTAATTGTGAGATGGCCAGTTTTAAGAGTTCGCAGCACAGTTTGTCATGTCATGGCAGAGCAACACAGTGGGGCTGGGTGGTCTACCTAGCCCTCTGTCTTCCTACCCCCAGCTCAGTTGTCATCCCTCTTGCTGCCGTCTCTCTAGTCCAGAATTTGCAGAGGCACGAGGGGAATGGCAGGTTGAAGGAGATTGATGTTCCAAAGGGTTCTCAGGATTCAGCAGGTAGAGGCTGTAATAAGTATTATTAACCAATACCTATTATGTTATGGAATCTCATTTCAGGACAATCATATATCTTGATCGGGAAAAACGGATTTTTACTGAAGCAAATTTGGTTTCTGTTGGTGGCAAGAAGTTAAGAAATAGTGTTTTGAGAATGTCCTTTGAATTCCATAAAGGTAAGGACATTACCTTTACTTTCTTCAGTTATGCCTCTGACTGCATAATGTTGCTGAAGGTGAGAGGGATTCAGCAGCTGATGCCATGGTACTGATTCCTTTTGATTTGCTAGCTTGAGTTTGAACATCTTCCCTTATTCAGTATTTTTGACTAAGTGCTTTTTTACACGTCCTTGATCTCATTTACTTTTTATAGCAACCATGAGATAAGCCTCATGAGAGAGGAAAGGGAGGCACAGAGATGCTCAAGGTCACATCTCTAGCAAGTAGCAGAGCCAGAACTTGAAACTTGTTCTGTTGGCTCAAAAGTATGAGCTCATAAGCATTTGGTTATAGGTTCTTTCTTCCTCCTTTTTTTTTAAATTGAAAAGATAACGGTATTTCTTGGAAAATATTCAAACTATTATAGAAGCATAAAAATGGAAAAAGTCTCCTCTCGCAGCAGCTACTGTTAATAGTATATTTGTTTATATCTTCTCACATCTGTCTGTATTATCTATCCATCCAGTCATATACACACTTAGAATTCGTATTTAAACAATTTTGTATTTAAACAAATGCTTTTTTTTTTTTAATTAAGACGTTATGAACATCTCTAGGTATACACGACTAATTTGCTAACTTAATAATAGACAAAGATTTGCATTCAATTTTGACGTTTCAAATTGACCCTTGTACTGAGAATAACGTTAAGTTGTAGATTACTGTTGATTTTGAAAATGTCCAGAGATTTAAATCTGATCAAATGTTCTTATTTTGTTTATACCAACTCTAAGATCCAGAGAGCTATCACAGCCTGCCCCATGAAATCGTGGTCAATCTTGCTGCTTTTTTTGAACTTTGTGATGCGCTAATCCTGCTCTGGGTACAGTCCTCCCAGGGGATGGTGTCTGATGCCAGTGTTAATGAGGTAAGGAGATGTACCTGTTTTTATCTTAAGCAACATATTTCTTGGCACAAAGATTCTTAGGGGCAAGACCAACTTCAGTGTTGTTATAGGTACAATATTATTTGAGAAGTTCTTAAGAATTTAAATAGATACACATATTTTAAAGCTTTATGGGGTTATAACTGACATATAGTAAGTCGCATATAAAGTGTACAGTTTTGTATGTTTGACAAGTGTACACCCGTGATACCATTACCACAATCATTACAGTGAACCTCTCCATCACCCTCAGACCTTTTCGTCTTGTTCTTTTGTTTTCTTTTCTTTTTTCCTACCCCCCACCTCCAACCAGGTATCCACTGATCTGCTTTCTGTTAGTGTAGCTCAGTTGTGTTTTCTAGTATTCTATATTGTTCTTTTTTATCTGGCTACTTTCACTTAAAATCATTTTGAGGACTTCCCTGGTGGTCCAGTGGTTAAGACTCCACACTTCCAATGTAGGGGGCACAGGTTTGATCCCTGGTCAGGGAACTAAGATCCCATATGCCGCGTGGTGCAGCCAAAAAAATAAAAATAAAATAAAAATGAAAAAAAATATTTAAAAAATCATTATTTTGAGATGCATCCATATTGTTTTGTGTCTCAAGAATTCATTCCTTCTTATTGCCAAGTAATAGTCCACTGCATGTATGTATTACATCTTATTCATCCACTCACCTGTTGATAAAAATCAGAATCTTAACAGTTATACTTCAATTCACTTAATCCTTCTTAGACATGATTGTCACATATGGACTAAATTGGGCTTGAATCCAGATTATTCGAGTAATTCTGGTTAAACTAGAATTGTAGATCTTAAACTTTTTAGTCTCAAGACCCACCCCCCCTCTTATGTTCATAAAAGTTACCAAAACCCTCAAAGAACTTTTGTTTATGTGTTTACATGTATCAATATTTACTTTATTAGGAAATAAATCTGAGAAATGTAAAAAATATTTATTAATGTGTTTAAGAAACACAGTAACAAATTCATTTCATGGTAATATGAATAACATTTTTAATGAAAAACAACTATTTTCCAAAACAAAAATTAAGAGGAGTGGAACTGTTTTACATTTCTGCAAGTTTCTTTAATGTCTGGCTTAACAGAAGAAAGCTGGATTCTCACACCTGCTTCTGCATTCGGTCTCTTACAGTATGTTGTATGGGTTGAAGTTTGTGAAGAAAAACTGGCCTCTATTTCATGTGGCTAAGAGATTGGAAAGGGAGGAGTATTTAACAAACATTTCATATAACTGTGATATTCTTCTTTGATTCTATACCACAGGTTGACAAGTGTTAGTTTTGTAAAGGTTACTTGTGATGTGGAATCTGAAAAAGTATCACTGATCTTGTCATGTGTTAAAATCCGTTGGCCTGGCTTGCAGTTTGGATGGACTTTTAGCCTTGCATGTATGGTCTCATGCACTGGTAATTTGGAAAGTATTGTTCAGTGAGTTATCAGATCTTCCAAATGTTGACACATTACATTTTTCAATATAGATAAATTTAAAAAGTCCCACTCATGAAAAATTACCACAAAAAGGTACCTCATGAAAAAATCTGTAAGTATTGGGAAGTTGTCAAACTCTTAGTTTTTCAAAGTTCTAGGTTTTACTTGAAGGTTCAAATTCTGTCATCAGCAGCAAATACTCTCCTGTTTTTCTTGAACTGACAGGTTGACTTCATTCATTTTCCACACAGTGTTTGCCAGACACCCAATCACAGTTTGTCCCCTCCACCCTCCCCGCCCTGTTTTTGGTACCATCAGTGCAAATGTCAACATAGTGAAAAAGGCAAATAACGTGACATTATTATGAAAACAGCTTTGACATCATAAAACCTAAAAGGAATCACTAATCTTGAGACTACTGTAAAAATACATAATTAGAAGGACAGCTAAGTTGGAGACTCACAATACCTGATTTGCATTAAGAAGCTACATTATTGAAAACAGTAGTTATTGTCATAAGGATAGACATATAGACCAGTGGAACAAAAAAGAGACTTCACAAATAGACCCTCTTATATGGTCAGTGAAGTTTTGGGGTGGGGGGGCAAATATGCAAAGGTAATTTAATGGGGGAAACAGTTCATTCAGCAAATGGTGATGGAAAAACTAGATATCCATATAATATAAAAATGAGCCTTTACCTGCTACCTTACATCATATAGAAAAGTTACCTCAAAATGGATCGTAGACCTATATATAAAAGCTAAAATTATGAACCTCTAAAAGAAAACATAGGAGAAAATCTTCACAGCTTGAGGATAGGCAAAGATTTCAGGGCATTCTTCATAAAAGAACAAAATTGATGAATTCAATTTTGTCAAAATAAAGAACTTAATAGATAGCTTTAAGAAAAGGAAAACACTGGGAGACACTGTTGCTAAATCACATATAAATTTTATAGACAAATAATAAGACAGCCCAATTTTTAAAAATGAACAAGAGAATTTGAATAGATGCTTCTCAGAAGATAAATGAATGCCCAGTGAGAACTTGGAAAAATTGCAACATCATTAGTTATAAAGGAAATGTAAATTAAAACCACAGTGCGGTGCCACCCACCAGAATGGCTAATATTAAAATGGTCAACAGCAGCAAGTATTGGCAAGGAAGTGGAACAAACTGAAACCCACCTACACTGCTGGATGGGATACAAAATAGTGCAGCTGCTTTGTCAAGCAGGTTGGCGGTTTCTTATAACATTGCGTGTACACTTACCACATGACCCAGTAATTCCATTTTCTCTGATAACTGAACTTCAGATAATAAGAGGAAAGAGCTTTTCCTTCTCTGACTGCCTTAATATCCCTAAAAATACTCCAGTCGGATGCTAGATCTTTAACGTGTGTGTGTTGAGTATTGATTAATGATTGAAGTCAGTGTTTTGTGTCCTTTACTGGGAGATGTTTGTGAGCAGTTTTGGTTTACTTTGTTTTTAGATCTTGGGTTCTGTGCGGTGGCGGGACCGGTTCTGGACCGTGGCCGATACAGTAAAAGTGGATGCACCAGGCCTGGCCTTGCTTGCCCTTCACTGGCACTGGGTTTTAAAACATTTGGTTCGTCAGATCCCCCAACTCCTGATGAACCACGAAGACAAGTAAGAGTCATATTTAGAGTAACAACGTCAGTATCTACAGTATTGATGTTAAAGGGAGGAGGGTTAGGAATTGAAACGTGCTTCTTCTTGGCTTTACTTTGGTTTGTCCCCTTGGCCTGTTGGTGAATGTAAATCAGATATAAAATGTGAGTGATGTTCTTACCATCCAGCATTTCCCCCTTTCCTTACTTCCCTTCTGCCCTTTATCTCCTTTGTTAAAGATATTACAAAGAGGTTCAGACCGTCTCAGAACATATTCAGAATTGCTTGGGGAGCCCAACTGGTGGATTCACGG
Source organism: Balaenoptera borealis (assembly GCF_965194805.1). Taxonomy (NCBI): domain Eukaryota; kingdom Metazoa; phylum Chordata; class Mammalia; order Artiodactyla; family Balaenopteridae; genus Balaenoptera; species Balaenoptera borealis. Next base: position 67,855,557 of record NC_138873.1, read on the forward strand.
GTATAAAGAAGTTACAGAAGTTTCTGGGACGACCGTTTCCTTTTAAGGTATGACTTGGAAGCATGTAGTAAACACAAAGATTTGACCTCTTTGGCAGCTCTCCTGGAACGTGGGGACTGCCATTCAACTATACTCAGTCTTGCTTGCAAAGCTTAATTCTTAAATGTTCAATGAGTACTATTAACTGACTTGTTAAATGTTATCATTTTATTTATTCTTGAGACTTTTAAGGCTGAAGTAGACTTTTAACTTTATTACTGTGAATATCTTGAGATCTACAGGAGTAAACCAACTTTATGTTTTATAGAATCATTAAGGAAATATTTAAAACATTTTTTTCAGCCATGAATAGGCTGCTAAAAAGAACTACTTTTCTCCTCTGTAATAGGCTCTCCTGGGTTTTATTGTTTCAGGACAAGCTGGTGGTGGAGTGTTTTTCACAATTGAAGGTCTTTAACAAAGCCCTTGCCATCAGAGAGCGGATGCCTGCCCTTGGGGAGAGTGGATGGTGGGAAGACATTAGTCGGCTCCAAATGGTTGCTTCTGAATGGACATTAAAGAAAAGTCTCCTACAGGCCTGGGGATTGGTCCTCAGAGCTAATACTCTGGAAGATGTCAACCCAGGTAATATGCTCTGGAGTTTGGCTGGCTGACAGACGTTCTAAGCATGTCCTCTGCTCTGCAGCCAATAAGTTTTATTTATTTATTTATTTATTTGCAGCCAATACGTTTTTTAAAGTTTTCCCTTAGATATTCTCCTTTTATTTATTTATTTATTCCCTGTATACTATACTGACCACTAAATAAGTATCAGGCATAGGGCTAAACTTTTTCTTTTTTTTTTTTTTTTCTTTTTTGGCCACACCACGCAGCTTGTGGGATCCTAGTTCCCCGACCAGGGATCAAACCTAGATCCACGGCAGTGAAAGCCAGAGTCTTAACCCCTGGACTGCCAGGGAATTCCCTAAACTTTGCATATGTTATTTAATTCTGTCATTGGAATTGTGCAGGTGTTAGTAGCATTATTTAACACAGCGGTCCCCAACCTTTTTGGCACCGGGGACCGGTTTCGTGGAAGAGAGTTTTTCCATGGATGGGCTTGGGGATGGCTCAGGCGGTGATGGGGGCGATGGGGAGCAATGGGGAGCGATGGGGAGCGGCAGATGAAGCTTCGCTCGCTCGCCCCGCTGCTCACCTCCTGCTGTGCGGCCCGGTTCCTAACAGGCTGCGGACCGGACCGGGGGTTGGCGACCCCTGTATTAACACACGAGACACTCAAGCTCAGGTGAAGTTGAACTCAGGTTAAGCTAATGGTCATGTGACTGGCTGTTGGGAATCTGAGCCTGACCACTGACCACTGTGTGTCTTTTTGTCCAGATGAATTGAAGAGTCTTGTGAATGCTCAGTGTTCAGAACTAAAAGCCAAAGGAATTTCACTTGGTTTTCTGGAGAAAAAGCACAGTGAAGCTTCCTCCCTGTCACAGCCAGGCTCTACCTCCTTAATCCAACTCACCAGGAGTGTTCAGCTCTGGCCTGCAATGGAGTACCTGGCTATGCTTTGGCAGTACAGAGTCACAGCGGATTTTATGACACAGGTTTGCCTGAGAAGGTGAGCCATCCTTCAGTTTTTTTCCTTTGGGGCACTTATTTTCTTGCAAGGTTATTCCGTGTATCCTACATGTAAAACAAAGCAGAGCGTTGTCTTGAGGGGGCATAGTTGCTGAAGCAGAGGGAGGTCATTTGCCACTTTGGAAAGCCAAAACTTCTTGAAGATTCTTTGCCTGTTTTGGCTCCACTTCTAAAAGTTACTAGGTATGGGACTTCCCTGGTGGCGCAGTGGTTAAGAATCCACCTGCCAGTGCAGGGGACACGGGTTTGAGCCCTGGTCCGGGAAGATCCTACATGCCGTGGAGCAACTAAGCCCGTGCACCACAACTATTGAGCCTGCGCTCTAAAGCCCGCGAGCCACAACTACTGAGCCCATGCACCACAACTACTGAAAACCGCACACCTAGAGCCTGTGTTCCGCAACAAGAGAAGCCACTGCAGTAAGTCCGCACACCGCAACGAAGAGTAGCCCCCACTCGCCGCAACTAGAGAAAGCCCGCGCACAGCAATGAGGACCCAACACAGCCAAAAATAAATTAATTAAATAAATTTATATAAATGAATGAATGAATGAATGTATGTATGTTACTAGGTGTTTTTCCAGTAAAATTACTTGCTCGTTTTTAAATAAATGTACTCGATGTCCTGTGTGTTCCATCTTCCCTTCCCTTACATAGCAGTTTTCTAGCAGCTCATTGAAAGCCTACAGCCCACTCTCTCTCCCTCTTTATTTTTGGAGCAGGTCCAGCAAAAACCAGCAACCCCATGTAGAGGAGGAGATAAGTCATCACATCACATTTTGTCTTAAGCACACACCAGTTGCTCCTCAAGAGCTTCGAGACCTTTGGTCCTTAGCGCACCATCAAAAGGTAAAAACCAAAATCAAAATCAAAAAACCTCCTTTACACTATGAGCTGATTAGATTTTCTATGACAGACTGATTGCAGAACATTTATTTATTTAATCTCAAAAACTGCATGTTGTAAAACTCTAGTCTTATCTGAATTAAGTTTCCAAGGGGAGAACTTTGAATGTTCTTTGGCAGTAATTTCCTTGGTATTTCTCTACTCTTACCACAGATTCATTTCATTTGGTTTCCAGTTAAATGAGGCTAAAATTTTTGCTTATTTTTATTTTACTTGCTCAAAAATGTATTGTCAGAGTGTTTTTTATCCTTCCACAAGAGTAACTGTTAAATGTGAATAGTGGTAAACTGTAGTTAATGTAACTTCATTAGTACAACCTTAAATTTTTTTGATAATAATGTTTTATTCATTTATTTATTTTGATCACATAATTGTGTGATTATTTTAATTGAGTTTTCTCATGCACTCTTATAAAATCAGATCTTATGTTTTATAAAATTATAAATAGGTTAAGTGACTTGACCAAGACAACTGGGGTGGCAGAAAACCAGGAACATTAGGATTAATAATCTTTAAACGCATGTTAGTTTTAGATGAGTCTTACAAGACAGACCGTATAACGATTTATGGAACCTTTCTCAAATACTCTCTTATCTAATTATTCCTTTATCTCTAGATGTCTACTGAAGAGAGGATCTCTTTGTGGTCCGAGTTATTTAATTCCACGTTTACGTCTTTCTGGAGCAGTACCGTGACCACAAACCCAGAGTACTGGCTAACGTGGAGCCCTCTGCCTGGTGTGCAGCAGAGGGAGACACCCAAGTCCCTTCTGGACCCCACGTTAAAGGTTTGTCGCCATAAAATTATAAAAATGTTTGATGATAGTAGAAGAAACCTCTCAATGGATCTAGCAATGAACATTTATTCCTAGGATAGAGCAGTGACTAAGTAAGTGATTGCAATACTTTATTTTCTGTAGGATATTAATAAGTGTACCTTCAAAAAAGATATTCCATCTTAAATGATTTGGGAAATCCTGAATTAACGTAAAAACAATTTCCTTTAAAAAGTCTTTAATTTCTTTTCTAATTGAAATATTTTTTCTAATTATAAGATTTTAAACAGTACAGAAGCATGCAGATAATGTGTGCATATGTGTGTGTGTGTGTATATATATATACATATATATATATATGCATACACATATACATACACAATATGTATACATGTGTATTTATATACGTATATAATGTAGAATTCACTGGGAATAACCACTCATTGCTCTGTATCCTTCTGTTAACATGTATTTTTATATTAAATACATATGTAAACAAAAACAAGGCCACCTTCTTGGTTCACATGATATGTCGTGGAAATTTGCACCTGTCATTCCAGCTTATTCTTTTTAAGGTATTCCACTGTACGAATGTGCTGGAATGCATTTAATCACTTTCTTCTTGATAAGCATTGAGGTTTCTTGCCTTGTCCTCCCCCTTCCTGTAGCAAACATACCTGCATCAACTACCCTTGTATAAGCCTTTGTCCACTTGTCTGAGTATTTCTGTGGATGTGTGACGAGAATTGGAATTTAACCCTTGGCCAAAGTGTCTTCACATTTAAAGAGATTTGTAAATATTATCAGAATGTCTAGGGAAGTAGGTTTTTGTTTTTTCACTTTTTAAACCTGCAAGGAGACAGTGAAGAGGGAGAACATGAAGTCAGGATGACCACGGCGGACTTGGGACAAGAGCACGTTTCACTTATCATATATCCTGTGTTTCCGTATCTTTGCCCCACTAGGTGTTATTAACACTTTAAATTATTGCCAGTCATACAGTTAAAAAAAAAATCTCATTTTGATATGTATTCCTTTGATTATTATTCAGGTTGAATGTCTTTACATATGTATATTGATTGCTTTTATTTCTTTCTCTGAATTTTCCAGTCATGTTTATTGCTCATTTTGTTAAAAAAAAAAAAAAAAAGTCATTAATCATCATTTTATTATTGAACTTCTCTTTATATATTATGGATATTAAACCTTTACCCAACATATATTTGGAAATACATTTCTAGTGTTCTGTCATCTCTCAAGTTTGAAGACGTTTTCTTATATCACAGAAGTTTTATAGTGTTTTCTTTTCAAGTATGCCAGTCCCTTTCTACTTTCTGGCTTTGGTATCATGCTTTTAAAATAAGCCTTCATTACCTACAGAGTTAAAAAAACCATTTTCTCATATTTTCTGTTTTTTTTTTTTTTTTTTTCCCGGCTGCGTTGGGTCTTTATTGCTGCGCGTGGGCTTTCTGTAGTTGCGGAGAGCGGGAGCTACTCTTCATTGCGGTGCACGGGCTTCTCATTGCGGTGTCTTCTCTGGTTGTGGAGCATGGGCTCAGTAGTTGTGGCGCACAGGCTTCAGTAGTTGTGGCTCGCGGGCTCTAGAGTGCAGGCTCAGTAGTTGTGGCGCACGGGCTTAGTTGCTCCACGGCATGTGGGATCTTCCCGGACCTGGACTCGAACCCATGTTCCCCTGCATTGGCAGGCGGATTCTTAACCACAGCACCACCAGGGAAGCCCTCATATTTTCTGTTTTTGTTTTAGTTTTATGTTTACATCAGTCTCATCTGGGTATCTCGTTTTGTGAGGTGCGGATGCAAATTTTTTATTTTATACAAACAAGCATATCCAAAAGCAGTATTAACAACACCAGTTTTGACTAGTTCATCCTTTCCATCTCTTTTGAAATGCCATCTCTGTCATAACACCTTATTCCCATGATGTTCATGGATTTATTTTTGGACTCAGTTCTGTTCCATTGCTCTGTCAAGATTGATTTCTTTAGTGTAAAACATCTCTCAAAGCTTTTAGTGTTAAACCTTATGGGTCCCCAAGAGTTGCATAGAGTCAGGTTTGCTCTCATGTATATTTGACCCGCTAACCCTTTGTTCGTGGACAGCTGTTCCTGTGTCCCAGGTTAACAGTCCAGGGAGACAGGCTTGTCCCTGGCTCTTCTGTTCGTCTTCCAACTCCTTCCCCTGCCTCCAAGTCTCACCTTCCTGCCCCCAGCTCTGCTGCACGACTGGTCTTCCTGATGCCCAGGTTTGAGGTGTGTTCTTCTGCATGACTAAAGCACCCAGTGCTCCTCGCTCGTAGAGAATGGAGTCCTTCAAAGGCCCACTGCACCCGACCCCATTCTGCCCTTCTGGTCCTGTCTCAGGCTGATGTTTACCTGTTCCTAGCAACCTGAATCTCCTTTTAAAATTTTCTTTCTTTCCTCTAAGGTGCCCCAGTGCTGCTTGTTGAAACCCTTTTTTTTAATTTCTAAAAGCTAACATGACTCCTCTCCCCTTATCAGGGTCCCGGAAGTCTCAGTAGAGCAGTGTTCTCCAAGTGCTGCTTTGAAGTCTTGACCAGCAGCTACAGAGCAAGTCCCTGGGATGTGAGCGGCCTCCCCATCCTGTCCTCCTCACATGTCACCCTGGGGGAGTGGGTTGAGAGATCACAGCAGCTCCAGGACATCAGCTCGGTGCTGTGGACCAACATGGCTGTCCCTTCCGTAGCAGAGTTCAGGTATTCCCTCCCCCGGGTAGACGGTACAGCTCCCGTCTTCCCTCCAGAGCAGGTAGTGGGGACCTCGGTCAGAGCTTTCTTCGGTCGTGGCTAGTGCCGGTGGGTGGAGGAAGGGTGTTTTCTGGCTGGATGAGCAGGTTTTCAGTCCATGACAGAGACTGCTGTGAGCTGGCCAGCCACTCTGTCAGCTGTAAGTATATTGTGATCAAGAAGATGGTACTTAGAAAACCGTATCAGATTAAGTGAGAATTGAAATTCACCTCTAGGTGTAGGCAGTGCAGTCTGTCTTGTCATTTTCTGGAAGAACAGTAGCATGAGAAAGGAATGGGGGTCGCTGTGGTGCAGACCCTTAAGTGCTTCCCTGTCCCCACAGACGCACGGATTCCCAGCTCCAGCGGCTGGTGCTGTGCCGGCACTTGGCTGGCCTGGCAGAGCTGCTCCCTGAGCCCCGGCGGCAGGAGTACGTGCAGCACTGTGAGCAGCTGCTGCCTGGGGACAGCCAGGCATGCCAGCACGTGGGCCAGACTCTCGGGGACATGGCCGGGCAGGGGACGCTGCCCAAGGAGCTGCTGTGCCTTTTGCTCACCTCCCTGCGCCACTTGTTTGGGGAGGGGGAGGGTAAGCGGCACCTGCCTGAGCCAGCCCGCCGTGGGAGCCTGTGGGTGAGCCTGGGCCTGCTCCAGATCCAGACCTGGCTTCCCCAGGCACGCTTCGACCCTGCCGTGAAGAGGGAGTACAAGCTCAAGTACGCCAAGGAAGAGGTATGGAGGGAGGGTTTGGAGCGCGGGCTGCATCCCTGACTGGCTGGCTTTGCTTAGTATATTACTCCTTTCTCTCCCTTTGGGTGCTCAGAGCACAGAGGGATGATTTTACATAAGCTGCCCTGTGACATCCCAGGAGTGTGTTCTAAAGACTGTGTTTTCCTCTTTGCGGGTTCCTCTGAGTGGGTTCAGGCACTGGGAGGGGCCATTCTGATGTATCTGCTGATAGGCTGCCCTGGGCAGAGGGCACAACAGGAGACCACTAGTGGTATCCCTCCCTATCCAGATCCCTCTGCCTAAAGTAAGTGGTGGATATTTGGATTTGGGTAACTTCTTTAGGGTATAGCATTCCTTAGGTTTTGAACTTTTGGCGTTTATTATCCAAAACTCAGGAAGTAGGTAGATTCGGATAATGTGGTGTATCTCTTGCTATTTGAACTTCCAGCCAAACTCAGGAACTGAGTACATTAAGATAGTGATACACTAGTTCTATATTTTGAAGAAGGAAAATTATGTTAGTTGGGGTGATGATCAGACTGCTGTAGCAGAGACTTAGAAGTTCATTGGCATAAATGAGATAGTTTCTTTTCACCTGACAGCTCTGAGGTGAGTGGTCCACGTTAGTGGAACAGAAACCCCTGCCCTTGGGTCATTCAGGTTCCTTCCATCCAGGGAGCGACCCTTCCCCAGGGCTTTGTCTCTGGAGCCTGGTCCTAGCTGGGCACAGCAGACCAGTCTCTCCCCTTCCGTTAGTTACAACAGCTGCAGTGTGAGTGGAAGACCCGAAGCCTCTCATCCCAGCTGCAGACCGGAAGAGACCTGGAGGATGAAGTCGTCCTCGGTCACTCTCATCCTCACGTCAGGTAACACCGTAGTGATTATTCCAGTTGGGGGTTATTGGCTTGAATATTCTTTTTTTTTTTTTTTAATATTTATTTATTTTTGGCTGTGTTGGGTCTTCTGTGCGAGTTGGGTTTCTGTGCGAGGGCTTTCTCTAGTTGCGGCGAGTGGGGGCCACTCTTCATCACGGTGCGCGGGCCTCTCACTGTCGCGACCTCTCTTGTTGCGGAGCACAAGCTCCAGACGCGCAGGCTCAGTAGCTGTGGCTCACAGGCCTAGTTGCTCTGCAGCATGTGGGATCTTCCCAGACCAGGGCTCGAACCCGTGTCCCCCGCATTGGCAGGCAGATTCTCAACCACTGCGCCACCAGGGAAGCCCCTTGAATATTCTTTTTAAAAAGACATTTTGTAGTATAATTACAGTGTTAAGCTGAGATTATGATCTACATCTCTGAACTACATTAGCAGGTAGATCCCAAAGCCATGGTTATAATCAGGAAAAATACATACTCTGTAAAAGGAGGGGGAGGACTCGCATGGGGCCAGGAGGGTTGAAAGCAGAGCTTATTCTCAATGTGGAAGGAGTGGCGTGCGATGACGTGCACTGTGGAGATCTGTTACCTTAGGAAATACTGTTTAGTAGTGGGTTCTGAGTTCCAGTCCTGTCCCTGACCTTTGGCTTTAAACCTTGGGTAGACCACTCAATACCTTAAACCTCAGTGCCGTATTTGTAAAAGGAGGATAATAGTGCCCACTTCAACGAGACGTGCCTCCGAAATGCTTGACGACACATGTTGCACGTGGTAAATGCCTGTATATATATTATCCATTTTCATTATAATTGTCCATATATCATCTTATGCCTCAGTAGCTGAAATGTCTTCCTTCTGTTTTCCTGAGGCTCAGTCTGGATTTGCTGCTTTGCTTCTGACAGAATTTGCATACTGTGTTAATTTGCCTTTAGGTTGCTTCGCCAGAGAATTGATCAGCTGGAGAACTTAATCTGCAGCCTGTCCAAGAAGCAGGCCTTCAGGCCCCCGCTGCCTGCGTACGAGTCCCTGGTACAGGAGGTCCACCACTATGTCACCAGCATCGCCAAGGCCTCTGCCGTTCAGGACCTGCTCACTCGGCTCCTGCAGGCCCTCCACACGGACGGACCTCGGGCTGCCCAGATGGCCCAGAACCTTCTGAAGGAGGAGGCCTCTTGGCAGCAGTCACACCACCAGTTCCGGAGGCGGCTGGCAGAGGAGTTTGCCCTTTACCCAGACGCAGCGGCCCCGCTGCAGGCGTCTGTCCTGCAGCTGCAGCACGGCATGCGGCTGGTGGCGTGCGAGGTCCACGCCTCACTCCATGGTGGCGTGGCCTGCGCGCACAGGCTGGGTGCCCTGGCCACATCCCTGTTGGCTTTCCCATCAGTGGGCCCCACCTTCCCCACCTACTATGCTCACGCAGATGCTTTGTGCTCGGTGAAGTCGGAGGAGGTCCTGCGAGGCCTTGGGAAGCTGCTCCTTAAGCGCCTGGGAGGAAGGGAGCTGGAGGGCAAGAGCCAGAGGCCCTGCCCCACCCAGGAACAGCTGCTGCTGAACGCCCTCCTGTACCTGCGCTCCCACGTGCTGTGCAAGGGAGAGCTGGACCAGCGGGCCCTGCAGCTCTTCAGGCGTGTGTGTCAGGTAAGCCCTCCTCCTGACGGGAGCTGGGGGCACGAGCAGGGCGCCTGCAGGACACTAGCCGTGCCCGGTGTAGGTGAGACCGTGGGTAGGCACTGGGGATCTAGGGTCTGTTACTGGCTTTTTCCCGTTTACCTGTCAGGTTTAGGGGCCTTTGTCAATTTTTAAGAGATTAGAAAAAATATTAGTGTTGTTAGCCCTTTATGCCTGATACACACTGCAAATATTCTCTCCTTTTTTGTTGGTTGTTTGACTTTATGGTGGGTTTTGCCATGTAATTGAATGAACTTTTATTAATATTAAGAAAATAGGGGCCCAGGTTCAATCCCTAGTTGGGGAACTAAGATCCTGCAAGCCAAGCAGCGCAGCCAAGAAAATAAAATAAAATAAATTCTGTTTTTCCCCTTATCAACAAAAGCAATTTGTTTTCATTGTAGACAATGAAAAGAATAAGTATAAGCGAAATTATTAGATTCTGCCGCTCAAAACTATATAACTGTTAACACATTGGTGTGTTCTATTCTAGGCTTGCTCATTTGCGCATGTATCTGTAAGTGTGTGTCTGTGACACTAAATTTTTTACAGCTGTTTTTTTCCCAGTGGTTTACAATTTTTTTGGGTGGTGGGGAGTAGACCCTTTTAAAAAATACAGGTATTAGCAGAGTGATCCAGTATTTAACAGATAAAAGGGCTGCTCTGGTTGAGGACAATGCTATACCCTCCGTGGTCCCCGAGATAATGTCCTCACATGGCTCGAGCCCTACAAACCGCTAAGAAAGTCCATTCTGTTTTATAACTTGCCTTGAAAAACCTAACAGCTAAAATTTAGTGCTTATTTCCCTCATGATTATGGTATTCTCCACCTGTATCATATTTAGTGACTGCCGGGTTTTCTGTTGTATGGGTAAGTCATTTAACAGTTCCTGTCACTGAATATTTACATTTATATGTAAAGTTTTTTTTTCTGTTTTGGGGAAAAAAATTTAAAAAACCCAAACCAGTGCCATCCTAAAAGTCTTAAAGCTAGATCTTTGGGTAAAACTTCTAGAAAACAGAATTGCTGAGACAAAGGTTAACTGCTTGCTTGGGCTTTTAATACAAATTGTCATCCTGGGGTTGCTTATCTCCTCAGTTCTTCTCAATACTGGGTGGTTTCTTTATAGTTTTTGCCAATTGTAGGGCTTTAGAGGTAGTAGGGAATTTAAGAAATGTCTGGTGTCGTATAGCCCAGTTTTGCCTGATTGGTTCCCCTCCATCACCCAGTCCCCAGCCCATTTTCCCTTTTCCGAACCCCCAGGATATCTCCCTGAGGTGCTGGCCAAGTGCAGCCTGCATCACACACCCACGTTGCTGACCCTCACCCTGTCCTTAGTGCAGGGCACCATTCATGCCTGACGGGAAGTCCCCAGTCGTGCCACTACAGCAAGGTTTCACACCTGCGAAATTGTAACAGTACAGCAAGGGGGGTTTTAGGAAAGTCAGGTTGCTGCAGATGCACAGTTTGAAAACAAATCCCATTTGCTCTCTGTTACATGGAATTTAGTGTCTTGGATGTCGGCATTTATTTGTTCTTGAACCATGGTATTTTGTTTTCATGAGGAAGAGATAGCAAGTCTTGCCTCTGTTCATTGTAAATGCCTCAGCAAAGGCAAATAAGCTTCCTTTGGAATGTGTGATTTTTTTTTTAGGAAATCATCAATGAGTGGGATGAACAGGAACGCAGAGCCCAAGAGAAGGCTGAGCAGGAAAGCAGCCTGTACAGATACCGGGGCAGGAACTCTAGGACAGCCCTGAGCGAGGAGGAGGAGGAAGAGTGGGAGTTCAGGAAACAGTTCCCACTGCATGGAGAGGTTGGAATGAATTCCCTTGATACCACACACCTGCCCTTTGAATTCTTTTTTTTTCTTCCAATTTTATTGAGATATGATTGACATACAGCACTGTGTGAGTTTAAGGTGTACAGCATAGTGATGTGACTTACATCCATCATGAAATGATGACCACAGTAAGCTTAGGGAACATCCGTCATCTCATATAGATACAAAATAAAAGGAAAAAAGTTTTTTTCCTTGTGATGAGAACTCTTAGGATTTACTCTATAACTGACCTACAGCACTATGTTAGTTCCTGTTACATCACTTTGAATGGTTTTGTAATTTTTAAAATATTTCTCAATGCACGTAATTCCCTATTTCATTTTCTTGATCATTCACACTCCATCCTTCCCCCTTCCTTTTAGTCTTATTAGAACTGGATTTTGACTTTAAAAGTTCAATTGCTCTAATATTATTTACAGGACTTCGCAGATATTTTGGTAGAATCAACACTAGAGGCAAATAAGGGACCTTCCGACGGGCAAGAAGAGGAGGCCGCCACAGACCCCGCCCTCCTGTCACAGAGCTCGATGCAGGCTGTGATGCTGATACACCAGCAGCTGTGCCTCGGCTTTGCTCAGTCCCTCTGGTACCAGCAGACGCCGCCGCCACACGGAGCAGAGCACTACCTCAGCCTGTTTCTGTCCTGCTACCAGACTGGGGCATCGCTTGTGACAAACTTCTACCCCCTGATGGGTATGGTAGTTTACTTTTGTTAAGCTCTTGGGAAATCAAAACGAATAGATGTGATTGCTACTTCTGGAACAATTGAAAACTGTTACGTCCCTGTTTCTGCTAAATTCCTTATTGATGGAGTTTCCTTAGCTTAAAGGACTTAAGCTAATTCCAAAAAATTGATTTAAAATTCTGCAATAAAGATGGGTTTTCACCCTTTGAATACGTGGGGGTAAAGGGATTAAGAGTAAGGATATAGAATTAGTTTAAATGGTCTTGTTTCTCCGCATTATTTCCAATTCCCCTTTCACAGCTTCAGTGCTTTTCTAATGAAGTCATGTATTCCTGGGAGCAACCTGGCAACTCACAAATTAATCTCACAGGATATGGTTTGATGCAGTTTCCTATGTGACCTCATGAGTTATTCCTTGCAAGTAGGAAGGAGGCTTTAAATTTCATTTCTGCCTACCAAGAAGAGCTACAAAAACTGGGAATTGGAATCCATCAAACCAAACTCTGTACCCTCTTGATTACATGTAGGCAGTATCTGAGTTCCTCTGTATATACCGAAACTTGGGGCAGATTTTGGTGACCACTGTAGTATTGGGGTCACAGTCTTTTAGACCTTTGCTGCTTTGGGGGTGAATGGCATTGCAATATCTACTTCATTTAGTCACAGTCATTCATTATTTCTGAGCATGTTGCTGACCTCATTGTAACTTGATACCAACTTTACAGTGATCTTGTTAACTTCACAGGAGTTGAGCTGAATGACCAGCTCTTGGGCAGCCAACTTTTGGCCTACACCCTGTCCCGTAACACTCTCTTTGGGGAGGGGACCTTGGACCTGATGGTGAAGTCTGACGGTCCCTATGACTTTTACCATCACCCCAACGTCCCGGAAGCTCGGCACTGCCAGCCTGTGCTTCAAGGCTTCTCAGAGGCCGTCCGCCAGCTGCTGCAGGATTGGCCGGAACATCCGGCGCTTGAGCAGGTAGGGCGGCAGTGGGGAGGCAGCCTCTCACTGTACTGGGGGCAGTGACTTGCACACTGGATACGCAAACAGAGGTTTACAGAACTGCGGTTCAGTGAGGTGCTGTTCCCTGTAGGATGAATATACCAGGTTGTAATGCTGTTGTGTAAATGGTGTTTGAGATTCCACTTATTTTATCTGCTGCTCAGGGTTTGCCGTCCGTATATTGAAGTGCTGCTAGGTTGCTCTCTTTATTCAGACACATCCTTATACTAACAAGGGCCTGGCTTTTTCAAGATTGGCAGTTTTAACTCAGACCTTGCTCTGTGATCTTCAGCTAATTCTGTAATAACTTATAACAGAGAGTAATAAGAGTAATTACTTTATCAAACTCAATCTTATTTCCAGAGTAATGCAGCAGATAAAGTGTTTATCTTGGGCAGGATCTGCAGCCCTGGAAGTTTCACCCGCAGCCTTCCTAAGTGCTCACGAAGCAGGGCCTTTGCATGAAACTTCCAGTCAGGCCCCTTTTCAGTACCCTGTGACTTTGGGTGATTGACAGTCCCACGAGGATGCCCAAATCTTCTTCCCCCCCCTTCCCTCCCCTCCCCCCCTGCAGCTGCTGGTTGTAATGGACAGGATTCGTAGCTTCCCACTTTCCAGCCCCATCTCGAAGTTCCTGAATGGCTTAGAGATCCTTCTGGCAAAGGCACAGGTAAGAGGATTCTCTCCAGTCTTCATTTTAGTTATAGTCAACTGAAGAGATTCTCTTATCGTTAGAGGGACAGGATGTGATAGTTTGGGTTGGAAAAGGATGAACCTCCTTGGTTTTTCTGACATAGGGTCAGATTATTGCAAGTGAAGCCACTGCCTCCATGGGACACATAGGGGGCCTGCCTCACCTGTTCTCAAGGATGGGACGCAGCGTCCACCAGTCCTAAGGGCTCAGTCTGCCAGGACTTCTGGGTTGGCCTTCAGACCGGCAGCGTGCCTCCGCTCTTCAGCCCTTCAGTCCTCTCACAGCCTCTGAAGTGGCTGGTGCTTCCCTGATTTTCAGATTAGGGCTCTGGACTTTGGAGGGGTCACGTGACTAACAACAGGGATTCAGACTCAGGTCTCCAAACCCTGTGCTATTTGCTCTGCTGGAGGTCTGTCAAGTGACCAGAAAGAACTCAAAGCTGGATAAGCTGGATGTAAACTCATTCTGGTTAGTTATTGGTAAATCAGTATAAAATTGTTGAAGGTCCCAGGGGTCTTTGCTCAAGAAAAGTCCAGGGTGTTCCTGAGTGAGGAGGTGGTCAGGGGACTGAATAATGGCCATAGTAAATTTTATCTGTGTTTCTTCAGGATTGGGAGGAGAATGCAAGTCGAGCCCTGTCTCTGCGGAAACATCTTGATGTGGTCACTCAGATGGTCATCCGTTGGCGTAAACTGGAACTGAAGTAAGTGATACATTTGTCACTTCCCCTCCTGAACTTAGGTTGTAGGGATATAGTCTTTGGGTAGTTTGTTTCTTCAGAGTTTATGTAGTATGTCAGCTGGAGACCAGACAACAGCATGCGTTCGGAGGCAGCAGACTGGGAGCTTCTCCATCTCCATTTGGGAGGAAAGAATAGTGAATATTTAGCTTCTGCTTCTGTGGTTTCAGATGTTTGAATAGGTTTCCTTAAATGCCTCCTTGGCCTCTCCTTCCACGTTTCAGCTGCTGGTCCATGAGTTTGGATAATACCATGAAACGCCATACTGAGAAATCCACCAAGCATTGGTTCTCCATCTATCAGATGCTGGAGAAGCACATGCAAGAACAAACAGAAGAGCAGGAAGGTAACACCCATCTGTAAATTCCCTGCTTATTTAGAGGGTCCAAGCTAAGCTTGAAGTGCTGCAGAGTGTGGGATTTACCTGCTCCCATGGGTCCTCGCCCCACTACTTTCACATAGGATGTATCGTTTGAGTGCGAGGTATTCCTGAGAGGTCAGCCAAGAAAGCTGTGTAGTTTTATTCTTACTAAGAATAATAATGGAAGTCAGAGAGGTTTAAGTGACTTGTCCAGAGTCTAGAGAGCTAGTCATAAGATAAAGTTTCCTTCTTCTCTATATCCATGAGACAAGTCAAAGAGAAAGTTTCTGTCTTGGTAGGTAGTAGTTAAAATGCTTGAGTGAAAAGGGTTTCATCTCATACTTAGAACAAATGCCTCATAATTCAGTTTCCTAATTTGCTGTGAGTGCATTTCACACATACCCTGAGTGGGGCTGTAGTTTTTAAATCAGCTTGGAATTTAGCTGTGGTCCTTGCTTCAAAGCTTCACCTTAACTGGTGTCTCTACTTGACGGCCATCCCACGGGAATCCCATAGTAGACTGTGTGCGCTTTGTGACAGCAAGTGATGGTTGCAAGCACATATATGTTTTCTTCTTTGAATCTCTAAAGATGACAGACAGATGACCCTGATGTTGCTGGTCAGCACGTTACAAGCATTTATTGAAGGATCTTCACTGGGAGAGTTCCACGTACGACTTCAGATGTTACTGGTTTTCCATTGTCATGTCTTGCTGATGCCACAAGTTGAAGGAAAAGGTAAGGATATACATATGTATGTATAATATTTTTTCTTTAATTTTACCCTTTGAATTCTCCACATGAGACAGGTGTCTTGTTGCATACCAGGTTTTAAACAAGACAGTTTCAGTTGTCTTTTCCTATAATGTGATTCAGGTTAGATATAGAGAAAAACATTAAAGTTGAGTGCAGTCTGGTTATAAGTGAAGCCCTGGCTAGCAAACCGTGGCAGAGGTAAATCACCAGATGCAGAGCTCGGGAGCTGGCATGTTGAGGCAGCACATCTTTCTGTCTAGACAGTGCATATGTCCTGCTAAGCTTCTGCTTGATCCAGGCCATTGTTAGGTTCTTTGATCTCGGGAGAGCGCTGCCACATGTCAAGTAACTGCACATAAAACTTCTACTGTCGATTCCTATCGCTGACCACAGCAGTTTAGACAAAAGTGTCGCTGTAAAATGAATATAGATTTACGTGAATGAGCAGTCAAGGTGAGCCTCTTAATATGCCATCTTTTAAAACAGGCTTAGTTTCTGCTGAGTTTACAATCAGATTCCGAGAAAGGGTTGGAAATTGTGAGTTTGGCAGAACGTCTGAGTACACCATCTTTAAGAACAAAAGTGCAACCAGAAAAATCCAGTACAAACTGAAATGAAAATACAGGGTAGGATTGACAGCCTGCGTCTCTGGGAACTGGTCACCCCAGCTTCCCAATGAGCTGTCATACAGTCTGCATGTGCTACATTGCACTGTGATCTCGTGGCCTAAAGAGTAAGGAGGAAGGGTCATCACAGAGATGTGAACCTCAGGGGGAGCCAGCAGCACATGCAGCGAGTGTGGTGTTTTGTTTCCTTTTTGTTTCTTCCAGATTCACTTTGCAGTGTTCTATGGAATTTGTACCATTATTACAAGCAGTTCTTTGACCGGGTCCAGGCCAAAATTGTGGAACTTCGTTCCCCCCTAGAAAAAGAGCTTAAAGTAAGATGAACGGCTGTCATAATCACTATTGGGAGGACAAAATCAGCAAATTCTTCCTCAGTTCTGTTCTTTAATCTATTTGACCATGAGGCAGGGGGATCTGGGGAATGGAGGAGAGCATTGCAACTGCCAACTAGGATGGCGGGTTTTGCATTTTGCAGCATTGGCTCCATTGCTGGCCTGGCTGCGTGTGTGAGGGTTCCGGGGCGTAGCGCCTTTTCAGAGGCTCCTAAGAGGGATGTTAGTGCCTGCTCCCCTGGTCTTGCCCAGGCTGATCTTCCACCTCAGACGCGCACCATCTGGTGTTGGTCTATGGGCTGTTGAGGTGCTGGGGGTGTAAGGAGGATCCTCTCTTTTTGACACTTTCAGTGGTTGTGGAATCAACCCTGGTTTAAGCTAGAGTACATAGTGACCTACTGATTGTAGGAGCACTTTTTTCCATTGCTTTGAGACAAACACATGGTTCCTTTATTAGACTTGTTTTACTTGTTCACTGACACACAGTCCTGTGTTTGAGATGGAGTGGGCTCTGGTCTTCGGCAAACAGATGATCTAGAAAGAACAGAATGACACCAGCATTATAAAGCCGTTTCTTGAGCTTCATTTATCTTACAGGAATTTGTTAAGATATCCAAGTGGAATGATGTCAGCTTCTGGTCTATTAAACAGTCTGTGGAAAAGACACACAGGTAATTGATCTTTTAAAGCTGGGGGTGACCAAACCTCAGAATTTTTGAATGGTAGACAACATGACTACATTGTTACAGAGGCCTGACTTGTGCTGCCTTGAACTTAACTAAAAAACACTAGACTGTCTTGCTGGCTTCCCAACACCACGCCCTTCCACCCAAAGCAGAGTCTCCCTGCAGGAGGAACGCGTGTGTCTGGAGGCAGAGCAGGCTGTGTGCCATGGAAGGTCGAGTCCCCTGCCACCTGCTCACCTTGAGCAAAGTGATCCCACCGTTCCTGGCTTTTTTTTCCTCCTAGAAAAGAGAGACGAGAATACCTGCCGTACTTTTTCCTTTAAAAAAAGATTATGAGTTTCTAAGGAGCTCATTATGTACCAGAGGTACAAGTTATTAAGTGATCTATGTATGTGTTATATGTCATTTACATATTTCCTCACTTTCCATCCTATTTTTTTCTGCCCATCTCTGTCATTACCTGGGGCCAGAACCCTCTTTAAATTCATGAAGAAATTTGAAGCTGTCCTGAGTGAACCCTGCCGGTCATCCCTGGTGGAGAGTGACAAGGAGGAAGAGCTGGACTTTTTGCCAAGGCCAACAGACGCAGCCGCAAGTGAGGAGTCGCCCATTCAGAGTCTGAATCGGGCACTGAGAGAGACCCTGTTAGCCCGGCCAGCAGCTGCGCAGGTATTAGCTCGTGGGATAGTGTTTGCTTATTCCTGAGCTAGTTGTGTGGGGTCTTTGCTTTCTGTGGGAGGAGTGTCCTTAGAACTAGGTGAGGGAATGCCTTTGAAATCTTCCTCTTTGGACTAGTGGTATAGCATTTGTTTGCATGACCTGCTGCAGAGTAAGGCAGAAAGCATTAATCCTGGTGCTGGAAGTTTCATGTTAGCCTGTGGAAACGACTGTTGTGCTTACCTGTGAACAGTTCATCTACCTGTGAGGGAAGATTTAAAGCATCAGTTTAGGAGTAGGATATTGAAGCTGCCTTTGGGCTCCCGCGTGATGAAGCTGCTGCACAGGGAGTGGCTGTGTGCAGTGATCTGCTGGTTTGAACTGGTTGCTGGTAACCATGGTGTAGAAACATATGTACTCCCATCATGGCCAGTTTCAAGCGCCAAGAGTTAAGAGCTGGCTTGCAAAATTCCTGAAAATTTAAACAGTTATCGAGACCTTGGGTGAGCAGGCCTGTTACAGGAGGATGTCCCTGCTTCATAATCACTGGGTGTAGGGAGCACTCTTCCCCCCCCCACCCCCCGCCCCGCCCAGTAACTTTATTTATTTATATATTTTTGGCTGCATTGGGTCTTTGTTGCTGTGCGCAGGCTTTCTCTAGTTGCGGTGAGCGGGGGCTACTCTTTGCTGCAGTGCACGGGCTTCTCATTATGGTAGCTTCTCTTGTTGTGGCTCATGGGCTCTAGAGCGTAGGCTCAGTAGTTATGGCTCATGGGCTCAGAAGTTGTGGCTCTCAGGCTCTAGAGTGCAGGCTCAGTAGTTGTGGCGCACGGGCTTAGTTGCTCCATGGCGTGTGGGATCTTCCCGGACCAGGGCCCGAACCTGTGTCCCCTTCATCGGCAGGCGGATTTTAACCACTGCGCCGCCAGGGGAGTCCGGGGGCACTCTTAAGGGAGTAATGACTTTTGTCTTCCTACTGTGCTTTCCACCCTGGGTCTATAGAGTTAGCAATCGGGTTCCTCAAGCGATTTTTAATATTTTAATAGTTCAGAAAGCATAATAGAAATGGAGCATACAGCCATGATATGGCCGCACACATATGATATGGCTGCCAAATTTTCTTTTGATTGTATTCGTCAGTTCACCGCTTGTCATGCTGATCCAATTTTTAAACTTACTATTGATGACAGCACAGGAATTTCAGGTTTTTTTTTTTTTTTTTTTTTTTTTTTTTTGGCCGTGCTGCGTGGCATGTGGGATCTTAATTCCCCTACCAGGAATGGAACCCATGCCCCCTGCAGTGGAAGCGTGGAGTCTTAACCACTGGACCGCCAAGGAAGTCCCAGAATTTCAGGGATTCTCAAGGGAAAAAAACGAGTGAAAACAGGCCCCCGATGGTTGCCTAGTATCTGGATCCTGGTATTTGAACTGTTAGTCAGGCATTGGAGGCAGGGGAGAGATGGTGGTAGAAGTCGGCTTTGGCGGATCAGGTTAGCGTAGCCTGTGTGTCTGAGAAGCACAGTGCCGTGCAGCACCTTAAAGGCAGCAGTTATGCTGCCGGATCTCCACCTTCGTGGAGCAGAAGCGCAGGCCCCTGGTGACGAGCACAGAAGGCGCTGCGGGAGGTGGGGACCAGGGCTTCTGCTGCGGGGACCTCCCACGGCAGCAACACACAATGCTGAATACCCGCGGCACGTGCCTGTTTTAATTTTGGCGATGATACCTTTGTTCTCGTGAGACTTCAGAGACGTGGAGAGGAGAGTTTCCTGTTGCCGAGCCAGGTGTGTGTGGAGCAGCGCAGCATTTAAACTTAGCGCCCGTGCAGGTTCGTGCTAGGACTGTTGTTCTTGGCAGTGAGAATAACCTGTGCTCTGTCTCACAGGCCGTGGTTCCAGAGCAGTGTCAGGGTGCCCTGCCCGCCTCGGAGGGGGCGCTTCTGCGTCGCTTGCCGAAGCTCGTGAAACGCATGAGGAAGATGTGCCTGGTGCTCATGAAGGGAAGCCCCCTACCCTGCCTCGTGGAGGGCCTCGACCAGTTCACCGGTGGGTGCACACCCAGGACTAGGGGGCTTTGCTCTCTCTGGTATCCTCAGTGGCCTGGGAGGGTTGGAATGAGATACCTGTGTCCTTCTGTGACATCTTAAATAGCGTTGAGCAGGTAATTTAGCAAGTGGTTAAAAACCATCCAAGCCCGGACACAGGAGCCAGCTGAGACGCCACAGGCGGTCACCTTGTCCTCCTCCCATGCACACCAGTGCAGTGTTAGGCCGTTCTCTACAGCAGCCCTGTCCATGTCAGCTCTTGCTGGCTGGGGACACGAGTAAAGGGTTTCCTAGAGTCTTGAGGCTGTCCCCACCTCTCAAAATGTTGTCTCTCTTGGGTTAAAGGAAGAGGGAGGTTTGTCCACAGTCCACTTCTTTTTTCCTTCACTTCAGAGAGGTGTAGCAGTCTCGTTTCCCTGTTCGTGCTGTACAGCAGTGGCTGGGAAAGGGAATCCCGACCTTAAAAGATCATTTGGGCCCTTGGCAGCCTTTCAGCACTTCCCCCACCTCAACCCACCCCCCAGCCGCAGTGAGCGTGCCGTCAGGGTGAAGCTGGTCCTTCTTCAGTGAGGCTGCAGTCTGATCTCAGGGAGATCTTTTTTTTAAAAAAACTTGTCAGAATAATAGCCTATTATCCATTGCTCAGGATGCCCTGCCTGCATTGTTCAGGGGTCAGCTGTACCACATCTTTGGTGGCTTAAACAATAGGAATTTTTTTTCTCACAATTCTGGGGCTAAATGTCCAAGATTAAAGTGTCAGCAGGGTTGGTTTTTTCTGAGGCTCTCTCCTTGGCTTGTAGATGCCTTTTCTGTGTCCTCATCTCCTCTTCTGTTAAGGATGCCAGTCAGATTGGATTAGGACTCACCCATAAAGCCTCATTTTATCTTTTTTTTTTTTAAACTTTTTTTAAAAAGATATTTATCTTTATTTGGTTGCACCAGGTCTTAGTTGCGGCTCGCCGGCTCCTTAGTTGCAGCATGCAGACTTCTTAGTTGCGGCATGCATGTGGGATCTAGTTCCCTGACCAGGGATTGAACCCATGCCCCCTGCATTGGGAGCGTGGAGTCTTAGCCACTGGACCACCAAGGAAGTCCCGGCCTCATTTTTATCTTAATTGGCTCTTTAAAGGCCCCATGTCTAAATACAGTCACATTCTGAGGTATTGGGGGTTAGGACTTCAGTGTGAGCTTGGGAGGCCATGCAGTCAGCTTATAACACTGCCTGTGGCAGGTTGGCAGCACCCTGGTGTTCTAGGTGCCGGTGGGTGCTCAGGAAGGCAGTGCGATGCTGGAGAATGAATTTGGGCTTCGGAGTCGGTTCAGCCAGGGTTCAAATCCGGCTTCAAGTCTGCTCTTTACCTGAATGGCCTTTAGAAGATGACTAGACTTCTCTGAGCCTCTTTGAGTGGCTACAAATAAGTTCTTCTGGAGCTGTGCAGGTTAAAAGAACGTTTTCCAAGTACCAGGTACAGTGTAGGAGCTCAGTACATGTTGTATGTATTGGAAATTTACCTCAAGTTTTTAAAATTCTTAGTGTAAATCACTGCACATAATCCATGTTCAATAAGTGCTTTTTGCTTGATTGGTTATGAAACCCCTGAATTTAAAAAATAAACAGAATACCTACTTTATTTGGGTTGTTTGTTGTTAAGAGATAAGAAGCACCATGTGTTTTGATTTTTCCGTTATCATGCATCTTGATCAGTTTAATCATTGAGAATTTACCAAATGCTAGGGACTATGTTAGCTATAAAGATGAATGACACCTGGTCTTCGTTTTTTGACAGGTCCTTGGTCTTGGGTAATTTGAGCACATTAAGAATTCCTGGGGATTTCCATGTTTCCCCCTTGTCTTCCCTGCAGGTGAAGTAATTTCCTCTGTGAGTGAGCTGCAGAGGTTAAAGGTGGAGCCCTCCGCAGAGAAGGAGAAGCAGCGCTCAGAAGCCAAGCACGTTCTCATGCAGAAGCAGCGAGCTTTAGCAGACCTCTTTAAACACCTTGCAAAAACCGGTAAGGTCCTCGATGGAAACCCAGTGAAGTGTACTCACCTGATTTTAGGAAGACAAATAACATGGGTGATTTGGGGGAAGTTTGTAGAGACAGTGGAGATGGTGGGAAACATAAGGTGGAAGGCAAGGTTTGAAATGTGTGAGTCCCAGTCAACACACACGAAAATCCTATGATGAACCATTTGTGACTCAGGTAGTTTCACAGTTTTGTAATGAGGCTTCTCAGAAACCATGTTTTTTATTTTCATCACCATATGTTGTACAGCACCCGCCCTTCCAACGTGCATAGGGAGCAACACTTTTCAAACTAACTTGTGTATGAATCACCTGGGGAATCTTGCTAAAGTGCAGAAGGTTTCTGTTTCAGTAGGTGTGGGGCAGGACCCGAGAGTAAGCTTTCTAGCAAGCTCCTGGGCGATGCTGTTCCTAGGACCTGACTTTGAGTAGCAATGGCATTGAGGGGTTCCTGGCACATCTGTTCTCTCCTGAGTTTCTTTATTTAACCACCTGCTATTTATTTCCTAGGTTTGTCATATCGCAAAGGTCTTTCCTGGGCCCGTTCAAAAAACCCTCAAGAGATGCTTCATCTTCACCCGTTGGATCTCCAGAGCACATTGTCTATAGTCAGCAGCACTCAGGAGGCTGATTCTAGGTTTGTGTTTTTAATTATAAATGGAGCAAGTCAGCTAAGCCTCCGTGGCCTCATTTGCCAAAGTGGCGAGAGGAGTACTTCTGTCCTAGTGTTGCCATAAAATTAGCATTTAGAAAAGTGCCTGGCTCAGGACTGGCAGGTGGCGAGCACCCAGTGTTAATTTTCTTTTCTTTTTTTTTTAACCTTCTTTTCTTTCATTAGAAAAAGGTAAGGGATGAATTCGAAATATTGGGTGGTTTGGGCTCTGTTGGGGATCTGGTGGGGTAAGGAAGACAAGGGGCCACTTTGAGTGTTTAAAGCAAGTGTCAGTGGTTAGTTAGTAATTGTTGATTTTCTTCTTTCCATTCCTCTTTCCTCCTTGTATTCATGTCTCCCATCATTTTTTTTGGTCCTTTGATTTTTCCTGAGGTCTACTCAATTGACTTGAATGTACAGGTGAAAATCTGTGAGAGAAGGGCCACGTTTTTAGCTATTCCATATACATAAACCTAAGTTCCCATATGTTCTTGAATTTGAGAGCCTATAGACTTTGGAGGCAGATGGAGCTCCCTCTGTGTTAGTAACTGGTTGGAAATGAGCTGAGTACAGCATACGTGTGTGTTTTCTTTGCTCAGTGGCCCTCTCAAGTGCTTTAAATTTGAGTTCAACACAACACTGTAAAAAGTAGAAATTTTACATAAACATTCTGGATTTTCAGTTTTTCGGGAAAATTTGGCCAAGTGTGCTTGCCTTCCCGTGTAGTCGAAAGTTGACTAGAGTGCCCTCCTTCTGATAGGACACATGCTCTCAGGTTCACTGTGGTCAGTAACGGTCCCTGTTGCTTCTCAGCTGTCATCGCCAGGGATCATTTTGTGCTTGGCTGTCCTTAACCATGTATGTTATCTGTATGGCCCCTGTAGGCATCAGAATTTATGATCCCTAGCCTCCACTGCCAAGATAGTCATAACATTTTTGTTAAGGAAGCCATATTGTCATAGTTTATTTTCCCACTCTACTTTCAGTGCTAAGTATGTAACACATCCTTTGTATAAAGGACTGATGAGTGCCTGACTGAATGGGTCCTCACAGAAATAAATCTGTTCAGACTCTTGGCTTCTGGTTGCAGCTTAAATGGACCAGTCTCTGACTCCTCAGGATCTAGGGTGGAGATAGTGGTTTTAATTAAGAAAATCATGTTGATTTCTTTCCCAGGCTGCTTACAGAAATCTCGTCTTCGTGGGAGGGGTGCCAGAAGTATTTTTATCGCTCTCTTGCACGGCACGCCAGGCTTAGTGCAGTCCTGGCAGCTCCCGCCAAGGTAGGATGATAGAGCCTTGGGATTGCAGGGGCTCAGGGACTCCAGTTCTGTTCATCCAGGGCAGCGTCCTCAGACCCGGTCCAGTGACCACAGCCCATTACTGGAAGTGACTGAACTTTTTGCAGTCATTAAACTTATAATATAAATCAATGTAATTTTGTGCTCAGAGAGCATTTTATAATAAGTTCTGTTATTCAGCATTTGCTAGCAGGACCAAATCCTTAAGAAAAATTACAGAGGAAAAACTTCAAATGGAGAATGCCACCCTCAGATCTCTTCCCCCTGTGAACTGAGAAAAGATCACTGATACCCAATTTTGATGTTAAACTAGTTCCTGTTCATGGGACTTCAGTGGAAGCGTAATTTGAGATGCACTGCTCCCGGAGGTGGACGTGTCACCTCTAGAGGGCAGCGCACCCAGGGCCCCGCACCCTGCCCCCGCCCAGCAGGGCTCCCCTCCAGGAGCGTGGGACCCAGCACTTCCCAGCGGCCCCTCAGCATGCTCCCTCCTCCCCCTGCCAGGAGATGGGCGTGGGCCACATGGAGCGGTGTAAAGGGTTCTCGGCGCATCTGATGAAGGTGCTCATCCGACAGCGGCGCTCCCTGACCACGCTGACCGAGCAGTGGGTCCTCCTCAGGTATCGCTGACCGGCCGCGTTTGCAGCGCAAATCGAGAGTATTGTGTGCAGCTCAGAGTTGCTGCACACGCTGCTCCCAGCTATGCAGTGAGGTCTGAGGTCCGAAGGGGCAGGTGGGGTCTGCCTTGGCTTGGCCCCTCGCTTTGGGTGGTAATGCCTCTGCCCCCTGGTTTTGGCAGCACCTCGGGGGGATGGTTCGAGGCCGAGTCAGACGGTAAAAATGTTCACGGCGGAACTGCACCTGGGTCTGGAATGAGGGCGTCCGTGGTTGGCAGTCCGTGTGGGCTGAGGGCAGGGTTGCTCTCATGGCATCGGGTGGCCCAGACTCTGGGCACAGATCAGGTGTGAGCCGGCTTTTTGGATCCCAGAGTTGCAATCTGCTGAGCCATGCACTGGTGCTCCTCAGTGGAAATGGGCACTTAACAGATGAGGACGGGAAGCCTGTCATCATCTGCTGAGTGGATCCTTGGCTCACAGGTAGTGTTTCTAGACTGTAATGACTTCAGCTCTTTTCTTCTCCGCTCATAGGAGTTTCATCTAGCAAAGTCTACTACATTTACTAGATTTTTTTTTTAGAAAATAGTGATTGAAATTACTGTGGTGCTGTGACTGTGTTGGATGTGAGAGGCCTGTAAGGGGCAGGCGATAGGCAGTGAGCACCAATGCTTCTGCTACACTGAAGGATGTGTTTAAATACTTTGGAAGGCGTTTGAACAGACTTTTTACTTATCTGGGGAATCCGGTCTTCTTGATTATGTGGAAAAGCCCAAGCTTCGTTCAGAAATCAGTGAATTTACCGTTACAGACAGCGCGGTGACACAGTTTAAGGTGCCGTGTGTTATCCCCACGGGTTTGTTTCTCTGCACAGGAACCTCCTCAGTTGTGTGCAGGAGATTGACAGCAGGCTGAGGGGGCCGCCCATCTACCCCGTGGCCTTCCCCCCTCAGGACGGGGTGCAACATTGGACAGAGAGGCTGCAGCACCTGGCCATGCAGAGCCAGATCCTTCTTGAGCAGCTCTTCTGGCTCCTCCAGTGCTGCCCC
This sequence comes from Balaenoptera borealis, assembly GCF_965194805.1. Classification (NCBI taxonomy): domain Eukaryota; kingdom Metazoa; phylum Chordata; class Mammalia; order Artiodactyla; family Balaenopteridae; genus Balaenoptera; species Balaenoptera borealis. The sequence continues at coordinate 67,880,963 of NC_138873.1, forward strand.
AGTGCAGGGCCAGCTGCAGGCCAAGGTGATGCCCAGGCACAGGGTCAGCCTTCTGCCCCCTCCCTGGAAGGACCAGAGCTCACCAAGGGGCAGCCTTCTGGAGCAGTGCTGGACCTGATCCCGTCAGATCTGAGCTACCCATCCCCAGTTCCTGGAAGGCAGCTGCCCTCTGGTTGCCGGATGCGGAAACAGGACCAGCTTTGGCAACAGTCAACTGTGAGATTAAAAGAGATGCTGAAAGCCATTAAAACAGTGAAAGCTGATGTTGACAAAATTAGGCAGCAATCTTGTGAGACTCTCTTTCATTCTTGGTGAGTGTGCCTACGTCTCTGCTCTGCCTCTGTGTGTGCGGCGCTTGGTCAGGGTTTTAGTAATGGGATGAAATGATGAAAGGGGGCGTCATGCTTCAGTCCTCGGTTTTCCAGTGGACCCTCATAGCGCTTTGTGGCATACGTCTAGCTGTAAATCTTTAGATGCAATGAGTTTTAGTGGTTGAAGGGAGGGTGCGTGTGTGTGTGTGTGTGTGTGTGTGTGTGTGTGTGTGTGTGTTTATGTTAGCACCTTCCTTTCAACATTATGGCATTTCTGTTGTTGCAGGAAAGATTTTGAAGTTTGCTCTTCTGGGCTGAGTTGCCTGTCCCAGGTGTCAGCTCATTTGCAAGGCCTAGAGTCCTTGTTCATTCTTCCAGGGGTAGAGGGTGAGCAAATAGACCCACAAATGGCATTAGTCGAGAGCCTGGAATATGTAAGAAGAGAGATCAATAAAGCCACAGATGACTTCACTACTTGGAAGACACATCTGCTTACCCCAGGCAGCCAAGGAGGTGAGGACTATTGTTCGGTAAGGGAGTAAAAGCCCAGTGTAGGAACGACATCTTGTAGATTTAAGTCCAGATTGTCCTAAAGACACATTGTGTTTTGTTCTAGACGTATCTGTCCAGGGTTCCAAGGCAGGGAGGTATGGTTGGAACACATAGCTCTTAACTTTTGTTGCCTCTTTTGTTTGAGAACCTTGCCTCTGGATTGCCATCACGTTGCGTACTTTATAGCACATGAGTAAGTAGACAGCACAGGCTCACTGGCTGTTTCAGAAAGTTCTTCCTTAGACTGGAAAGCTGCTGGCTAATGTTCGGACTAAGTTGGTGTTCATATATTCCATCTTAGCCATTTTCATATTTTTGGCATTCTTTTAGCAAAATTGTTTTAATACAAGACAATAACCTTATAGGTTTACCTAGGCCGGGAATGTGTCTCTTTCTTCTTTGTACCCAGCACAGCTTGACAGTGGCTCAACCATAGCAGGTGTTTACAAGGTGGCTGTTTGTTAAAATGACAAATGAGGATTGTTAATGATTTCCAGATGCACTGAAACAAATGACTGAGTTTTTAAAAATTTGTTCTGCACCATGTTACTTTACTAGGAAACCAAATGCTGGATGAAGGGTTTGTGGAGGATTTTTCAGAGCAAATGGAAACTGCCATCCGGGCCATCCTTTGTGCCATCCAGAACTTAGCAGAAAGAAATAGTAAAAAAACAGAGGAGAACACTCACCAAACAAGACCACAAGAAGATGGTATGTCTGAGATCAGGAAAATACTAGTTTCTTATTTGATTTAATTTTTATTTTGATGATCTATTTTTGTGGCTAAATATTTAAGGCCAGATGTTGGAAATGATTATTGGATGAATGGAGATGAAAAGAGTTTGTTTTCTGTTATTTACCATGTCATTCTTTTCCATGAATGAAAGAGGCAGCAGGCTTTGAGAGACTGCAGTCAGGACATCTAACAAAACTCTTAGAGGATGACTTCTGGGCCGATGTGAGCACTTTGCATGTGCAGAAAATAATTTCCGCTGTCTCTGAGCTCTTGGAGAGGCTGAAATCGTCTGGCGAGGATGGCACAGCAGCGAAGCACACGGTAACCAGTGGTTCCTCACAGGCTTCTTGCTGTCCAGGTGGGCTGAGCAGAGGCAGAGGGGGTTTCACCTCGCTCCATGTGGTGGTCCCAAAGCAGGCCTCCTCGGCAAAATCACTAGGTATCTCTTGATGTCTTTATACATGTAAACCTCACTGACAAACTTTGCAAAGCTTAGGGCTTGCTGGCTAAGGATTACAGTTGTAAGACGCATAGGTGCAAACATGCTGCCAATCCAGAATGTCCATTATCTTGGGGTTCTTTCACATCCTGATCACATATTCCTGGGTGTTTGGTGTTAATGGTGGACGTTGCCGCCATAACTAAGGCTTAATGGCTGTACTATGCAAACACCTGTCCCTTCACAATAAGCCAGAAGAGGATGACGTTATCATCTCCATAAGTCCAGAGAAGCAACTTACTTTTGAGGACTTGTGTGTTATTCTGTAGTATCGCCTCCAGTGCCAACTTTGATTCCCAGTAGAATTTGTATATAAACATATTTTTTAAACACCAGACAACCTTGTTAACTAACTGAGACTTAAGTGACTAAGAATTTAAAGTGTAGTGTTGTGAGGGTTTGTATAAACAAGGAAGAGATCTCAGTGAGCAGGTGTTATGTACGTGTGTGTAAATAAAATGTACCATTAGTGACCTTTACTACATTCACAAGGTGGTACAACCACCGTCACTGCCTAGTCACCCCAGAGGAGACCTGGTGTGAGCAGCCCTTCTGATCTGTTTTGCCCCCAGTTCTTCGCCCAGTCCTGCCGCTTGTTGGTGCGCCTGGTGCCCATGCTCTCCAGGTACTCTGACCTCGTCCTCTTCTTCCTGACCGTGTCTTTGGCAACTCACCGCAGCACTGCAAAGCTGCTCTCTGTGCTTGCCCAGATCTTTACGGAGCTTGCCCAGAAGGTAAGGACTGTTTACGTGGAGCACCATGGGGAAGCAGGTACCCATGTATTCCATACCCATTAGTGTTTGGTTTGATGGGATTTTATTTTGGGCCTTCACAAATAGCAGGAGGTGATTTGCTCTCTCTGTGGATTTTAAAAAAAAAAAAAAAAAAAAAATATATATATATATATATATATATATATATATTTTTTTTTTTTTTTTTTTTTTTTTGTAGGTGGAAAGCATTCTCTCAAAGGTATTAAGACAATTACAAAATACAATTTTTTTTCCCTTGGCTGCACAGCTTGTGGGATCTTAGTTCCCTGATCAGGGGTTGAACCCAGGCCCTCGGCAGTGAAGCACGGAGTCCTAACCACTGGACCACCAGGGAATTCCCACTCTCCCTGTGGATTTTTTACCGCGTTGTCTGGCCTCCTTTTACTAAGCCTTTTTCCACTAAGGGTTTGGAACCTGCAGGTCCCTCACTGGGGAGCTCCCTAGACTCCAGAGTCTGTCTAAAGGCTGCTGCTTTCTGTTCACACCCTTCTTTCCTGGTCTCCAGTTTCAAATCTTCTTCTGATAACTCTGAGCTAGACTTGTAGGACATGAATCCTTAAGGCTGTTAAGTTTTCGGTCGTTTATACTGACGCATGCTGAAATGGTAACGGGGCTCTTAATGTTAGGAGGGGCGTCTTTAATAGGGAAGTCATTCATTCATTCAGCCATGTACCCAGTGCTGTGAAAATCACTGAAGTTATAGAGATTGTAGACCCTACCCTTGGAATTCAGGAGCAGCAGTCAGAACTAACAGGCCCAGCCTGGCGTGGTAAGTCCAGTCACAAGGGTATCTGGTTCTGGGACTCAGAGTGAGCAAGTGACTTAGCCTCAGTTTCCTCATTTTACAAATGAGATTTGCATTTTTGTGAGAATCACCTTAACTAAGTATATAGTTTTTTGTTTTTGTTTTTGTTTTTTGTCCCTAGTATTTTAAGATCTTTTCTGAATCTAAGTATAGTATAGGTGAGATGCACTTGAGGAAGATAGGAACTTACAAACTGAAGGTGAGGTCTAGGCTTCTTGTAAACAGTCAAGAGTTTTTAGTTCTGAGTATCTGGAATACTGGAAATGGTTAAAAAAAAAAATGGGAGCAAGCCCGTGCCTTGTATCTAGAGGATAAATACATACATTTGTTGAGTAATGGATAAATGAATGCCTCTCAGATTTGCCCCCTCTATCTGATGGGCACTGAGCCAGTCTTACATCCCATCACTTCTTGGAGGAAACACTGCCTGTAGAAGACAGTGGCAGGACAGTGTATGTTGAGGGTGCCCTGAGATTTGGGTTAGCTACGTTTGTCTACTTGCACCATTTCTCTTGTCTGACAAGTTCTAGAATGACTCTGGGCTGTCAGACCTGTGTGTGTTTGGGGGTAGCAGTGTAGGGTAGAAGTGGTTTTGATGAAAGCAAAGTGTTGGGAGCTCAGTGGCTGTCCCAGCTGCAGCCACTGTAGTAACGTGACCTGCATACGGACATCCTGAATCTCCTTCCTTTATGGTTGATTCTGCCTGCATCTAAACATATTTCTTTAAAATAGTGTATCTCACTGTCTTAACCAAAATGTATTCTTCAGTCGACTTTCTAAGAATACATGTCCTGAAGGTGAGTTTGCCTTTCCATTCATTTAAATGTCCGAATTGTGTTCCTCTCCTCTCTGCGGAGTGCTGAGGGAACTTGAAAGTAGGTTAGACACAGTGCTAAGATAATAGATTTAGGGGAATTCCCTGGTGGTCCAGGACTCCGAGCTTCCACTGCAGTGGGGACACAGGTTCAATCCCTGGTCGGGGAACTAAGATCCCACATGGTACATGGCGAGGCCAAAAAAAAAAAAAAAAAAAAAAAAAAATAGATCTTGGTTGTGATTAAAGCACTTAATCCATAGGAAGCTAGTTCTGTGTAACTAAGTCACAATCAGTGTTTGCTGGTCTTGGAACTTGGTCTTGTTAGTTGACAGCTTATTTGTAGTACATGCTTATCCTTAGATTGGCAAATATCTTGATAGCTTGTACTTTCTCTGATAAAATTTCTGATTGAGAGCCATGATTTTCTTTTTTTTCTGTTCACTTTTGTCCCACACACTAGTAGTTGATCTTTGGTTTTGGGCTATTTTCTGACATGAAATACAGTTTTATTAACTCTTCACAAGTCTTGCTGTGTCTGACCTTGTTCTTAACTCTAGACCCCATGCCATGCTGGGTGCCAGGTGCCTTGGCAGCAAACAGCCCAGGCCAGATACAGCACGTTCCCTGAGAGTGACAGATTTACTTCAAGAGCTGAAGGGGAAGGCATGTTTGTTTGTATTGTAGTTAACATGACTTTATGTGAGGAGCATCACACAAAATTTTCTTCAATGAAAGGAAATGAAATCTCTCACTTGTAGCATCTGCTTTCAAGTTGCTGTATCTCCGGGGCTACATGTCTTCTCCTGTCTTTCCTTTCAGGCTTACTAATTTGAGAAGTAAAGAAGGACAAAACCCCTTTGGGATTTAGACACTGAGAGTTTCTGTGCCACACCCTGCCCCATAACTTGCTCCTTAAATATCGTCCTAATGTATACCTCATTCAAATTTTTGTCTTGGCAAATGACAAGTTACTACACGCCAGAGGCCTCCACAAAGTCTCAAAACCTTGTATATTAAATCTGATGTCAAGCTTTGAAACTGCATAATAACCGTTGTCACCAACAAAAGTCTACTGTAGTTCAGATTTAAAATACTGAGCTAGAAAAGAATTAATCATTTATTTATAGTATTTTCTCCTGCAGCATGACTGGAAATCCCTTCTTTGTTGCTTTTTTTTAACCTAACTTTCACTCTTTTTATTTTTGAGGGATTTTGCTTGCCCAAAGAATTTATGGAAGATTCAGCGGGAGAGGGAGCGACTGAGTTCCATGACTACGAGGGAGGTGGGATTGGAGAAGGCGAGGGCGTGAAGGATGTGAGTGACCAGATAGAAAATGAAGAACAGGTACGTTTTCACAGGCATGAAATATGTATATAGTTTACAGAAGCTCACTCCTTTTTCACTATTTAAATTACACATATAAATGGTTTTTCTACTAGGTTAATGGTTTTCAAACTGTGATCTAGGCACCTAAGAATACTGGAGCTTAGGGAGTGGATGTAAATCAAAAGCTTAATAAAGACCACAGAAAGGAACTTTTGCAGCATAGTCATTGGTTGTAGCTATAATTTGGGAGGGAAATGATTTAAAATTTTTTTATTTTAAATGGGAAAACTTTTGCTGATGACTTGTAAGAGAGCATTTTTGGTAGTGGTTCATTTAGGGATAAAAAGCTTGGCTATTTTAAGTGATAATTGCATTAAACAACAATGCCAGTGTTTTGCTGTTAATAGGTTTTATCATTATATGTCTTTAAGACATGGTGAAATTTTTTAAATCTATATCCTTTTTTATTTGGAATCAAGAATGCTTTTGAAATATTTAGATGCTTTGGACTAAGATTGTTGTGTTGCTTTTTTAAATTCCAATCTCATTTGGGAGTGTTTTTTTAAACACACTACTTTTATTTGGATTAATCAACCGTGACTTCAAGAAAGAAGAGGTAGTGGAATTACTTTTTATCACTTACATTCTAAATTTAGAGCACTGCATAAATTTCTATTTAAGGTATGGTTATACTTACTAAAAATAAAGGAACAAACCAATCCAAGCTTCCTCTCTTCCTTTGAAGGGAAAATTGGAAAGAAATAAAAAAAACAAAAGAGTAATGCTAGCGTTTATGTGGCATAGCTCTCATGTACATTATGTGTGTGGATATATATACACAGATAACATACACATTATTGTTATTTTGGCCTTTTTCCGTATTTCTCAAATTTAACTTAATTAGCACACAGTACTTTGTTAATGGAAAACTAAAGGAAAAAGTAAACCTAACAGAAAAGTACAAATCCAATGTAAAAAACATTAAGTGGGATAGAAAGCTATCAGAACAATTTGGCAGTAGCTAATAAATTTTAAATTGTGTGTTCTTTGACCTAGGAATTCCATGTTTTCTTGTACAAATGCTAATAAGGGTCCAAGATAATAAGTATGTGTATAAGGGAGTGTGTTTATACAAGGATGCTCACTACAGCATTATTTATACTGGTGAAAATTGTGAATTATTTAAATTATGATACTATTCATGCAGAGCAATACTATAATTAAACACAATGAGATAGGTTTATAAGTATCAACATGGAAATATATCTAGGAGACATTTTTTAACATAAATAAAAAAGCAGATGGCAAAACAGTTTGTCAAGCATAATCCCTTTTTGTTGAAAAAGATACGTGAGGCCGGTATTGGTATACCCCATCTATATTTCTGAGTATCTGTTGGTGTGCTTACGGATAAAAGTATGTGCCAGAACATCACCAGTGGTAATTTCTTTGGGAGTTTTGGAAGATGGTGGTGCCGGAGGAACTTACTCTTTCTGTTTTGCTTAGAAATTTTTAAATGAGATTTTATTACTTTTTTTTTTCTTTTTTTTAAATGTTTACTTTTTAAAAAATTAATTAATTTATTTATTTATTTATTGGCTGTGTTGGGTCTTCATTTCCGTGCAAAGGCCTTCTCTAGTTGCGGCGAGCGGGGGCCACTCTTCATCGCAATGCGCGGGCCTCTCACTGCCGCGGCCTCTCTTTTTGCGGAGCACAGGCTCCAGAAGCGCAGGCTCAGTAGCTGTGGCTCACGGGCCCAGTTGCTCCGCGGCATGTGGGATCTTCCCAGACCAGGGCTCGAACCCATGTCCCCCGCATTGGCAGGCAGATTCTCAACCACTGCGCCACCAGGGAAGCCCCAGAGATTTTATTACTTTTGTATCTCAAAAAAAGAACTTTAAAAATTCAGCTATAATGAAACAGATAACAATGTGAATCTTTTGCCCCAAATATAGTGTAGATTATGTAGGAATATACAGTTTAAGGAAAAGTGAAGAAAATTACATTCACTGGCGAGGGATAAATTAGGAGTTTGGGATTAACAGACACACACTACTGTATATAAAATAGGTAAACAACAAGGACCGACTGTATACCACAGGGAACTATATTAAATATCTTGTAATAACCTATAATGGAAAAGAATCTGAAAAAGTGTGTGTGTATGTGTATATATAACTGAATCACTTTGCTGTACACCCGAAACTAACACAAAATTGTAAATCAACTATACTTCAATAAAAAAATAAAAAGGAAAGTAGTAGGGGGAAAAATTACAGTCACAGTTGGGTATGAGAGATCAAAGTGACAAAACAGATATTAAATTTATGGGCAGTATAATAAGACTGATGAATTTTCTTTTACCCTACAGAGAATGCATAGTCTTTTTTAATATATATGGATTAAAAAAAAAAAATTCAGGGAAATTCCCTGGCAGTCCAGTGGTTAGGACTCTGTGCTTCCACTGCAGGTGGCCCAGGTTCAACCCCTGGTCAGGACACTAAGATCCCACAAGCTGCACGTCTTGGCATAAAAACAAACAAAACGATTCTCATGGAGAAAACCTCAACAAAATTCTATATTCTATAACAAAAAATGTAATAAAACTGGAAATTAATTACAGAAACGTTAAAGCAAGTCACAAATTATGTGTATTTTCTCTCCCCAGAGATAATTTTATACCATTAATCTTGGCATTTATATATTCTATTTAGAGCTGAATAAACATTAGTAATGTTACAGTGTGCATTTATGTTTCTATAATGCTTTTTGATATAGGCAGAAGATACATTTCAGAAGGGTCAAGAAAAGGATAAAGAGGATCCTGACTCAAAATCAGACATTAAGGGCGAGGATAATGCCATTGAGATGTCAGAAGACTTTGATGGGAAAATGCATGACGGGGAGCTTGAAGAACAAGGTTTGAGATTATCTGTCACTTCATTCTTATGCTTGAAAAATAAATATTTTATACAGGAAATTACATATTTCCAATAAGGAGCCTATTATACTCTTTTGGAACAAGTCGGTTACTCTGCATAACTGCAGGTGGAAACATCAGTATATGCCTGTGCCATCCCCACCTCCAGTCAGAAGCCTCTAGTCCATGTTGGAGATTCTGCTCTGAGTAAGCGGAGACGCTGACCCTGGTGCTCTGGCTGCCTCGTGTGCCGGATCAGTGACTGCGTAGTGTCCTTCAGGGAAATCCAGAAGAGCAAGGAGATGACCCCTAGCAGGGCTTGGCTCTCAGCTCAAGTTAAATTGTTCTGGGGAGGGTTTTTTTAATATATATTTTTTTCTAATTACAAAATTAGTAGACATTTGTTGTAGATGATTTGGAACAAAAATGCAGAAACCAAATCGATACTCTTTAGGCCTGCCACCCAAATCACTTAATCAGTCTTGGGTTATTTCCATTTCTTGCATGTATATATATAGACGCAGAGACCGTAAGTGGTTCTATAGTCTGCTTTTTTCATTTAACTTATGAACATTACATGTCATTGAAAATTATTTGATAATAAGATTTCTTACAGCACATTATCATCTGTCGTGTTTGAACCACAATTCAACTATTGCCCTCAATTTCTGTCCAAAGCTTAATTTGAAGTACAGTGTCTTACTTTAAGTGAATGCCTTGCAGAAATGATACCTGACCTCAGAGTAGAAGAATGTATGCATGCCTAAGTAGCGTTTAAGGGTATAACCTTTGTCAAAGTACACCTTGAACGAAGACAAAGGCAAGAAAATTCTGGTTAATTGAGCTAGACACATGATTTGAGATGTTGGGTAAAATCACTGACAATAGAGTATGTTGGAGATGGGGAGGAACCTTGGAAATCTCGTAGTCCAGCCTCATCATTTCCCAGGTAAGAAACCAAAACCCAGTGAGGTTGCTGAAGTCCCATAATGAACATTCTCCCAGCACCAGAACTAGACATCCTGACAGCTGTTCCACCACCCTCCTTACAGTCCGTCGACATAACACATCACAGACCTCCTTCCTCCTCCAAACAGTCTGCAAAACACAGTAGGACGGCTTCAGGAGATCTAAAGCATCTCCTCTAGGGTGTTCTGTAGAAACAGGCAGTAAATCCCAGGTAGGACCCTTGCCCGGCCCTTGCCTCGCCTACATACACAGGAACAGATCAATTTGGGGATCTGCCGAACTAAGCTCAGCGCCTTCTTCCCTTTCAGAAGAGGATGATGAGAAATCAGATAGTGAGGGTGGAGACCTGGATAAACAGATGGGCGATCTGAATGGTGAGGAAGCTGACAAACTAGATGAGAGGCTTTGGGGTGATGACGACGGTGAGGAAGATGAGGAGGAAGAAGACAGTAAGACTGAAGAAACAGGACCAGGAATGGATGAGGTAATTAAAAGATTCCCTCCATCACATAGTCCCTAGGTTGAGAGGAGGCAGTCTTCCTCCCAAATACCACTCCCTGCTGTTCACTGCTCGTCCTTTTCTGTCTTGGTTTTTCTTCTTCTGTTTCTTCCATCTCTGTTTCTTCTTTTTCCTCTGCTATCTAGGTTATCGATTGTCTTCACGGCTAAAAGAGTAGCCTGACCAGCACGTTCATGACAACTCCCCACCCCCGCTATTCACACACCTGCCCTCACTGCTGCCATCCGGGCAGACCTGCACGTTCCCTCCTGGATGACATAATGCCCTGTCGGCTGGATGTTTCCATGGGGTTGGCCCAATATGTGTCTAAGAGCTGCGTTAGGTAGGGTCAACTTACGTGAAAGCAGTTTTTCAGATTGAGAGCGAGGATTTTTGTGTTTTTTCTTCCTCTGATATTTAGGAAGATCCTGAACTTGTTGCTAAAGATGACAACTTGGATGCTGGGAAGTCAAACAGAGATAAAACCCAGCAAGATAAGAAGGGAGAAAAGGAAGAAGCAGAAGCTGATGATGGGCAAGGCCAAGATAAAATTAATGAACAAATAGACGAGGTAATGAGGATTCAAAACCAACCTGCTCTCCTGACCTCAAGGCCAGGCCACTGCAGCGCACAGCTCCTGGGGTGTCTCAGGACATTTTTTTCCTGCTTATCATTTGTTTTCCCATTGCCTCATAAGGGAATGTGTAACAGAGCCTCTTAACCGGACAGAAAATATCTAACTATTGGTTACCGATGAGGTGGTCTTCATGCTGTTTGGACTCACGCTGTAGTTTGGAAGCTAAAACCTGTGGTCCTTTTCTATATTTCTTCCCATAAACTTCCGTGTCCTCTTTGAGATGAAGAACGCAGCACCTCTTATCAGTGGAGAATGTGCACTGAAAGTGAAACTTGAAATTCCAACATGAAAATTCAAAAAATATTGGTAAAATTCTAATGTGCGCTGGTAATTTTGGGGAAGAGACACTGTATTCTCTCAGCATAACTACAGTTGACCCTTGAGCAATGCAGGCGTTGGGGGCACTGACCATCTGCAGGGTTGGAAATCTGTGTGTAACTTTACAGCTGGCCCTCTACATCCGCGGGTCCCCCCAGCCACGGATCTGTGTGGCACTGTAGCACGTATTTATTGAAAAAAAACGTGCATAAGTGGTCCATGGAAGTGGACCCACACAGTTCAGACCTGTGTTGTTCAAGAGTCAACTGTGCTTTGAGCTGATTATATGTGAATGCTACACTTTTTAAAAGTTCATTTTTATTTTTTTTTTCCTGTTCTCTCCGTTGTCCAAAGAGGGAATATGATGAGAACGAGGTGGACCCTTACCATGGCAATCAGGAAAAGCTGCCCGAACCTGAGGCCTTGGACCTTCCAGATGACTTGAACCTAGACAGTGAAGACAAGGATGGTGATGGGGACACAGACCACGAAGACGGAGAAGGTGTGTCTTTCGAAACCTAAAGAGCCCGTTGGAAGTCATTGAAACTGAGCAGTAACCGATTTCTCTTCAGGCCAGTGTCATGGCCAGGTCATTATCGTGTCTGGTCAGCACAATTCCAGTTTGATAAAATTCCTCGCTTTTTCTTTGTTGTGTTTCTCCTCTAGGTAGACCTAAAGCTTGTAAACCAGCAGGTCTCGGTCACTCCTGTCATCTCCTATCCTGTGTTTCAGTGCTGCTGTCCCAGGTGGTGCTGTCACACGCAGCCCCATCGCCCCACGGTGTCACCACGTGCCCCGTCTCATGGGTTGATGTGAACACCGTGCAGTCCGGGTAGAGCCAGGCCTCGCGTGGAGCCCAGTCACAGCTTTCCTGGGAAAGTTGTTGATTGCTGTGCGTATGTTGTGTGTTTAGTCTGAAATATGAAATCATCATGGGGAGTGAAATGGAATAATCCCAAAAGAAATCACTTGGCGTGGCAGTACTCTAGCGCCTCTGTCACCCACTCTTCAATCCGAGTGTGACTCCTTTGGGGTGCTGTCTAGTATCAGAAGCTTGTGTACGCGGTGCCGCTGAAATAGAGAGCCCCCATCGTGGTGGGTAACCAGATGAAAGGTGGCGCCAGCCAAGCTCTGCTTCTTAGTGAATCAGTTATATATGTAGAAAGCTATTAAAAACACTGTATTGGGAAAAAAAGAGCAAGTTACAAAAGAATTAACGAGGGGTACCATTTAGGTGAAAATTTAATATAAGAACCAGTACTATATATCGTGTATGGATACATCAAATGTACGAACACATAGAAAGGAATAATATACAGTAACTTCAGGTTACGAGCTCTGAGGAAGTAGGAAGGGCAGAGGCATCCAGAATCCAGACAGCTGTGTCCAGAACCATTTATTTCTTAAAAACAAGTGACAAGTTTGATACATTTGTGGCAACACGTTAACATCTGTTAAATCTGGGAGGTGAGTATATGGCTCATAAATTTAAATGCATTTCTCACGTTTAAGGTATTTGGTAATTTGTGCTTAGAACAGTCTTCGCTCTGTGAATATCTAGTTTACTTTTTTTTTAATAAATATTTTTATTTTTTGGCTGTGTTGGGCCTTTGTTGCTGTGCGCGGGCTTTCTCTGGTTGCGGTGAGCGGGGGCTACTCTGTGTTGCGCTGCACAGGCTTCTCATTGCGGTGGCTTCTCTTGTTGCGGCGCACGGGCTCTAGGCACGTGGACTTCAGGAGTTGTGGCACGTGGGCTCAGTAGTTGTGGCTCGCGGGCTCTAGAGCGCAGGCTCAGTAGTTGTGGTGCACGGGCTTAGTTGCTCTGCAGCATGTGGGATCTTCCCGGACCAGGGCTCGAACCCGTGTCTCCTGCATTGGCAGGCGGATTCTTAACCACTGCGCCACCCGGGAAGCCCTCTAGTTTACTTTTTAAATGTAGTATAAGCTGCTGCTTCTAAGGCAGTTCCATTAACTTAACAATTTTGGAATCTTACTTCAACCTTAAATTCAACAACCAAGCATAAAATTAAAATCCACTGAGAATCTAATAAGCCATTTGCCCTAGAAAAATATCCAGGCTTGTTTTAAGCTATTGTGTACATAAACTAAGAAGCAATTACTATTAAAAAAATTTTTTTTAAGTTTTATACAGAAAAAAAAAAAAGTTTTATACAGTTCTTTCCATTTACAGTTACTACAAAACATTGGCTCTATTCCCCATGTTGTATAATACATCCTTGAGCCTGTCTTATACCTGATAGTTTGTACCTCCCACTCTCCCACCCCCAACACACAGACACACACACACACAGACACACACACACACACACACACACACACGTAACCACTAGTTCTCTCTGTGAGTCTGAAGAAGCAATTATTTCAAAGAATTATTTGCTAACAAAATAACTGATTTCTGAAGTGCCCAAAGTATAGAAAAGCTCTTTTAAATAAACAAAATGTTTAAATAAGATTGTTCCCATTTGAATATATGTTGTATTTTCTGTATATGGTAAAGAATGATGTCTACCAATTATTCCCAGTGATAATTGAAAATTAGACTGGCATTTCCTATCTGTTCTAAAATATTCCTATTGTTGTGGTGGCTTTTAGGATTTTTCAGTGGATTACTTATTCTTTAATGAATTGCACCATCTAAACAGTTGTATGCAATATGTAAGTACGGTTAAGAGCAGACGTAGGCAAAATTTTTCTGTGAAGGGTCGGTCAGATAATAAACATAACAGTCTTTGCAGGTCATAAGCTGCAACAGAGTCGCAAATACTCAGTTCTGCTCTTATAGTGTGAAAGTAGCCGTAGGTAATACAGAATGGATGGGGTAAAGACATAGGTAAACGGTTGGTGCAGCTGTGTTCCTATAAAACTTTTGGAGAAATTTGCAGAAATATATGGATGGCCAGATTTGGCCCAAGGACCATAGTTTGCCAACTCCTGATTCGAGAATAATAATAAGACACTTGTGTAACTACATCCCATCTTAAGAAATCACATTGTTTGGTTTTTAAATTCTGAGTTCCTTCTTTTGGTTTCATCTGTCCAGAAGAGAATCCTTTGGAAATTAAAGAGAAACCAATGGATACTGTAGAAGCAGGTCATGAAGCCGAAGACATAAACGAAGAGATTGAGGCTGACCAGAATGAAGGTCAGGGTCAGCACGAGCCTGAGGGAGGCTCCAGTGAAGAGGGCCAGGAGGAGGGGGAGGAAGAGATGGACACAGGAGCTGACGACCAAGACAAGGGTGTTGCCCGGCATCCTGAAGAGAACACAGAGGAGGAGCAGCAGTCTTTGGAGGACGAGGACGCCAGTGAGGAAAGTGCAGAGAAGGACGTCCCTGTTGACCAAGGTCTCCAGCCTCAGGTATCATGGCGGGTCTGGCTTGTCTTCGATTAAAAATAATGATGATGAGAAAAAATTACCTTCTTCCCACTGGAATCTCTCTTAGGCTACTTTGCCAAGCAGCTTTATGTTTCTGTTTAAGACCCGCTTTGGCTGATCCCCTCCCTGCAGACTCCCCTTGGTGAGGGGGTCCCCCACCTCATCTTCTTCCTCCAGAGCAGTTAATGCTATGTTTGATTTCCCTGCAGATGCAGGAAAAAGAAGAAGGGGAGAACTCTGACACAGAGCAGCAGGTGCCAGAGGCTACGGAGAGGAAAGAGCACGACTCCTGCGGGCAGACGGGCTTGGAGAGCGTGCAGAGCGAGCAGGCCGTGGAGCTGGCGGGGGCCGCGCCCGAGAAGGAGCAGGGGAAGGAGGTGAAGGGCCCTCTCTGCCTCGCCAGCTGCCCCTTGGGAGGGCCTCTTCTCCCTGTCCGAAACCATGTTCTATTGAGCAGTAGTTGGTTCGTGTGTGATGTTTTTTTGTGGTTGACATCCAAAATATCATCTCCTGTTCATTAAGAAAGTGGTCGTACACCTATTTTTATATGCCTCCTGGAACAAATCCCAGAATACTTTTACACACTTTAGTTAAGTGATGTGCATAATGAGAAAAAGTTATTAGAGTGTAGTTCTCTGTGGGAGAATCAAGTTCAAATTATATTTTAGCAAGCTCCTAAGGAAAGAAGGGTTGAATTGAGACTTCATGCAGTGGTATGGCTCTAGTGTCTAGTAGTGCTTCCCTTTTCCTTGCTGTTCACCAGGCTTCTAAACATTTTAATTTCAAATGGAAAGTACCTCTTCATTCCTTGACATAGGGTGATGTGTCTTTTGTGGCCCAGTTGGGGCACTGGCAGCCTGGAAGGAGCCCTGGAAGTTGGAGGGCCTGCTACTCAGAGGTTTCTCTGGACAACTCCCTTGGCCTCTCTGCACCCCTGCTTTCTCAGCAATAATTACAACGGTTTATATTTCTCATCCCCCTTCCAAACCATTTACTGAGCACCCATTAGGCGCTGAGCATTTCATTACTTTAGCAAGTCTTCATAGTGGCCCTATAAGATAGGTATTATTGTTCTTTGTATGTTCTCCATTTTAGTTTTTATTTTTTAAGAAGAACATTTTTCTTTTATCTTTGGCTGCGTTGGGTCTTCGTTGCTGTGCACAGGCTTTCTCTAGTTGCGGCGAGCAGGGGCTACTCTTCATTGTGTGTGTGCTTCTCATTGCAGTGGCTTCTCTTGTTGTGGCGCACAGGCCTCAGTAGTTGTGGCTCTTGGGCTCTAGAGCTCAGGCTCAGTAGTTGTGGCGCATGGGCTTAGTTGCTCTGTGGCATGTGGGATCTTCCTGGACCAGGGCTTGAACCTGTGTCCCCTGCATTGGCAGGTGGATTCTTAACCACTGAGCCACCAGGGAAGTCCTATGTTCTCCATTTTATATCTGAGTTAAATAAGCCCCAGTAAAGTTAAATGACAATCTCCAGAGTACCCAGCTGGTTGGTGATGAAGCCTGGTTTCAAATCGAGGTCTGTCCCGCCTTCAATGTAAGCCATTACCTCCCGTAGACAAGGAACTAATGAAGTCCTGCAAGAGGGTAACAGACTCAGGTCTAGATGCTCTCGTTTCTGCCCACAGGCCAAGCCTTAGTCATGGGTGAGTTCCAGAGCAGACAGGCAGGTATGGTCACAGTTGTCCCTTGGGGTCCAAGAAGGATTTATTCCAAGACCCCCCTGGATACCCAAATCCGAG
The DNA here is from genome assembly GCF_965194805.1 of Balaenoptera borealis. Taxonomy (NCBI): domain Eukaryota; kingdom Metazoa; phylum Chordata; class Mammalia; order Artiodactyla; family Balaenopteridae; genus Balaenoptera; species Balaenoptera borealis. Next base: position 67,897,263 of record NC_138873.1, read on the forward strand.
GCTGCTCAAGTCCCTTATGTAAACTGGCGCAGTGCAGTGGGCCCTCCGTGTCCCCGGATATGGAGTGCCAACTGCATGTGACTATGAGATGAGAATGGTGAGAGGAGTTGTGCACAGTGCAGTTGATAACCAGATGTTTGCACAGCTTCCTCCACCTCATTCTTTGTGGCTTGGATTTCACAGGAACACGGCAGTGGAGCTGCGGATGCAAACCAGGCAGAAGGCCATGAATCCAACTTCATCGCCCGGTTGGCCTCTCAGAAAAACACCAGGAAAAACACACAGGTCTCTATCACTCTTCACCTAAACTTAGGTGAAGGCTGCATGTAAAATGATGTGCTAAATGTAATGGTTTTAAAAAAAAAAACACCAAATTCCCAGCCTTTGCTGTCTCACCATGATGTCAGCCTTGGCGAGCAGACCAGGACTGTGGGGCTTTCCCAGCTGGGGCTTGTTCCCTGTGTGGGGACAGACACACACACACGCGCGCGCACGCACGCACCCTTATCCTGTTCAGTTCTCATGGAGCCTAAAAACCAGATGTTGTGTTGTTGCCGAGGACTAACCAGTCTCACTCTGTTCACTGTCCATTCTCTGTTGTGTTTTATTTTTAAATTTTTTAAAATTTAATTTAACTTGTTTATTTATTTCGGCTGCACTGCATGGCTTGCGGGATCTTATTTCCCCAACCAGGGACTGAACCCGGGCCCCAGCAGTGAAAGCGACGAGTCCTAACCACTGGACTGGCAGGGAATTCCCTCTTTTGTGTTTTAAAAATAAGGTTTTTTAAAATGGGGTATTATTCATGCATGTGATACAAAATTAGTAGATAGAAACCAATCCCCTAAAAAGCTTCCATTTTATTCCTGTCTTCAAGCCACCCAAGGGACTATCCTCAGAGCATATTGGTGCTGCCAGTCTTGTCTTCTTTCTAAGAGACTTTCTGCATATGTAGTATATATGTATGGATGTTTGTGTGTGTGCACCTCCCTGTGTGAGAGTGTTTCTTTGCCTCTTTGCCTTTATTTCAGGTATAGAAGTATATCATAGAGATTGCTCTGTATATGTATTTAGAGATCTTCCTATTAACAGCTTCACTGAAATCCACTCGTGTATGGTACACCTAATTAACTTAATCAGCCCCCTGAGGATAAACATTATGATTATTTTTACTCTTTTTGCCATTACAGACAAGGTTCTGATGAATTTCCTCATATTTCCCGCAGAGTTTTAAGAGGAAACCTGGGCAGGCCGACAACGAACGCTCCATGGGTGACCACAACGAGCGTGTGCACAAGAGGCTGAGGACTGTGGACACGGACAGCCACACCGAGCAGGGCCCGGCCCAGGCCCAGGCAGACGACGCAGAAGCATTTGAGCACATTAAACAGGGTAGCGAGCCCTATGATGTACAGACCTACGGTACGACGCAGGGAAGGCTTCTCCTTTGCTCACTGAGCTCTGTGAGCGCTTATGCTGTGTGCCCGCCAGGTGTTCTTAAAAGTCATCTTAGGAGGGAGGGGAAATGGCTTTTTAAACTAGTTTTCTTCTGATAAGAACTGTGCAGAAATACATTTTGTTTTTGATATAAAGGTGTCTGTAGCCAAGTGCAGGGTTTCAGTGCTCAGGGTTCTGGGTCTAGTGTAAGCCTTTTAAATATCTTTGGTAATGGTTGGCCGTATCCAAACCCAGCACTGATCTCAGGGATTCTGAGTAGTGGACATTTCTTCATAATCACCAGGCAATGGTAGGAGCTGTGAACTTGAAATATGTGTTTCAAGAAAGGAGAGAGGACTTCCCTGGTTGGCACAGTACTTCCCTGGTTGGCACAGTGGTTGAGAATCTGCCTACCAACGCAGGGGACACGGGTTCGAGGCCTGGTCCGGGAAGATCCCACATGCCACGGAGCAACTAACCCCGTGCGCCACAGCTACTGAGCCTGTGCTCTGGAGCCCGCGAGCCACAACTACTGAAGCCCACGCACCTAGAGCCTGTGCTCCACAATAAGGGAAGCCACCACAATGAGAAGCACATGCACTGTTACAAAGAGTAGTCCCCGCTCACCGCAACTAGAGAAAGCCCGCATGCAGCAATGAAGACCCAACACAGCCATAAATAAATAAACAAACAAGGAGAAAAAAGATCTCAGCATAGAAAGGGAGTAGTCAGTCGTCACTCAGTCTCCGCTTCAAGTTCTCTTGGTAACTTTTCACTGTTTCGTTCCTAATACGTAAGCTGGTGTTAATAATATGTACTGTGAGGATGGTACAAAAAGACTGCTCTGCTGTGGATTACTCTTTCCTCTCCCTGTCCCCACTTTTAAGAAAAATGAAGCAATACCAGTGATGGCTGCCATGCATGGAGCTTTTACCTTGTGCCCAGCACCATTCTGAGCCTTTGCGACATGATCATGGAGTTCCTCTAACAGTCTTTACGAGCTAGGATTTCTCCATTTTATAGATCAGCACACTGAGGCCGAAGATGTTTAAGAACTTGTCCAAGATCACGATGCTGGGATTCCCATGCTGATCTTTCTGTGCCCCGTGTTGTTATACTTTATCACTACAGTTTTTCCACCCGTAACTTGGCAATGAGGATAATTCCATTAGCTGCTCTGAGTCATGTGCCTGGCATGTTTATTCTGGTTCAATCTCTGGTCATAGCAATAAAAACCCAGCTAAACATTCAACTCTATGGTCACATGTATAGTTACACTATATCCTTGAAGCTTCTGGCCGGGGGGCGGGAGGGGGGAGTGTTAAGTACTTAACATCAGTAGGTCACAGACAAGCCAAGTACTGTGTCCAAGCCACATAACCAGTCAGTGGCAGAATCTTGGAAACTACGAATGACCAAAAGCACACCCACTCGTGATGACTTTGTTCTGCAAAGAGCTAACCTTTTCATGTGTGTGCACTTTGTTGGCAGATGTGGCTAGCACGGAGCAGCAGCAATCTGCAAAGGACTCCAACAAGGCTCCGGAGGTGGAGGAGATCGAGGATACCTCCATGGACGCGGAGGAGCCCGAGGAGCTCAGAGCAGTAGACACAGAGCAGCTGAAGCCAGAGGAGGTCACGTCGGGAAGCACAGCCGGGCCAGGTGAGTCCTGCAGTGAACACACCCTCCTGCCTGAGCTCTAGGACTCAGAGAAGCCATTTCTCTGGTACTGTAGTCGCATTTGGTCAGTTCTTTCCCCATCCTAACCCATGGCTTAGATATTCATTTGCCCATAATAATTCCCCTATACATATTTCATTTGGGAGTAGGAAGGTGGAAGGTGTTACAGGACGCTGTCCTTCACGGAGACCCTTGAAACTTGAGTTTCAGACAAAATCCCAGCAGTCTTTTTTATTTCTTTATTTTATTTATTTTTAAAATGTATTTACTTATTTATTTATTTATTTATGTCTGCGTTGGGTCTTCATTGCTGTGCGTGGGCTTTCTCTAGTTGCAGCGAGTGGGGGCTACTCTTTTGTTGTGGTGCACGGGCTTCTCTTGTTGCGGAGCACAGGCTCTAGAGCGCGGCTCAGTAGTTGTGGCACACAGGCTTAGTTGCTCCGTGGCATGTGGGGTCTTCCCAGACCAGGGCTCGAACCCGTGTCCCCTGCATTGGCAGGCGGATTCTTAACCACTGCACCACCAGCGAAGCCCAACCCAGCAGTCTTTTTTAAATATGTAGAAGAAAACAGAATAGTACACATACTCCAGTATGACCAGAAGATATATTCTTTTTTTTTCTTTCTTTTTTTATTATTTATTTATTTGGTTGCACCGGGTCTTAGTTGTGGCAGGTGGGCTCCTTAGTTGCGGCTCACTGGCTCCTTAGTTGTGGCACGCATCTGGGATCGAGTTCCCTGACCAGGGATCGAACCCGGGCCCCCTGCATTGGGAACGCGGAGTATTATCCACTGTGCCACCAAGGAAGTCCCCCAGAAGATATATTCTTGATTATTAGAGAAACAATATTTTAAATTATATGAAAATATACTATATTTAAACATTTTATTTAAAGAAATGTTTAAAGAAATAGAATAGGGGAAATGCATGTGAGAAGGTAACAAAACTTCTTACATACAGTTCCATTTCATAGCTGACCAAGTGCTATTACAAGGCTGTTTTGTTTTTTTTTTTAAATTCATTCAACACATGAAAAAATAGCTTTATCAGCAATGGTATAAGTGCTAATTCAAAAGAACTTGCTAAATTCAAAAACTTTTCCTTCTGCGTTCGTCTTCTCAGGGGTGTTAGAACTGCTGACTGCCCGGCTGTTACAGGACAGTGGGAACGGCGCAGCTCTGTGATTAGACCTTCCTAGATCCAAATCCAGACTTTCTCTTACTTACTTACTTTATAGGTTGAGGCAAATTATTTGTCTTCTTTGTCTCAGCTTCCTCATTTATAAAATGGAGCTATGATGTTATTTTAGTTTTTGGTTCTGTCAAAGTTCTGCATGCACATAGTTTATTTATTTATTTGCATGAACATAGTCTAATGGATCACACGGTTCTATGAGGCTTGTCAGGGTAGAACAGTCTCCCCCCACTTCCGCCTCCCAGAACAGCCGCCTTCCATATCAGGGTGGGGAGAGGGGGAGGTTAAGGGAGTGAGAATTGGCAGACTGTCTCAGAGAGAAAGGACACGTGGAGCCGAGGTGTCAATGTGCCGGGGAGTGAATGAGTGAAGTCTGAGTAATTGTTAGGATTGACACGTGACTGTGAAGGCTGAGTCTTCATGTTGACATTATGGTGTGAGAACAGGCTTTGAAGAGATGGAGATGGAGACCCAAACTGTTAACACAGAGGAAGACCAAGACCCCAGGACAGACACATCCCACAGGGAGACACAGAATGAGAAACCAGAGAGAAGCCGAGATTCGACCATTCATACAGCCCATCAGTACCTTGTGGACACGATTTTCCAGGTACTAAAACTTTCACAAATTACTACTTCAATAAGTTGACAAAACATAATTATAAGTTGCTTTTAAACAACTTAAGACATGTTTGTCTTAAGAACTTTATATAGCATCTGGTTGTTTTGGGGTATCATATCCTTATCAGTCTTCTAAGGAGTACTGTTGGTACGACATGTGTTCTCTGAGCAGATAACACACTTCTAACGGTTAATCCCAGGGTCACCGTGGATGGTCTGTGTCCTGACCTCGCCACGATGGTGGGTCTTGTCCTCGGACCTCTGGCTCTCACATCTACTCCTCTCACATCCACCAGCCTTGTGTGAGGAGCCTGCAGGACAGTTAAGTTTATGTTGGTTAAGTAGTAAGAATCGTTGACTTAATGCCTGCATTTAGGAAGAGCCAATTAACTGAGTTGTTTTCCCTAATTCTTTGACTTAATGATAGTCTAGATTAATTAAAGAATATTTCCATTATTGATATCTTCCTGGATATTTTGTTTGTTTTACTGGGATGGATTTATTAAATGTTAAAATTTCCTTTATCCATTTTGCCTCTACATAATGGGAAGGAGAAGAAGAATGGTTGTCTGGCGTCTTAATTGTGCCATTAAATTTGCTCAAGTTTTGCATCTCAGGGGGAGTTCATACTGCAGGGAAGAAGGCAACCAGGTATAGTGAGTTGGTGATTCCAACCTGGGTCTCCTCTATCCGTGGCTTTTCCCTCTTAGCCCTTCTTAAAAGATGTCAATGAACTAAGACAGGAGCTGGAGAGACAGCTGGAAACATGGCAGCCACACGAATCTGGAACCCCAGAAGAAGTAAGTCACTGGTCTTTTTATAAAATACCTTGACTTTTGTTTTTTAAGATACAGGAAACTTAATAGGTTCTTAACTCCAATTACCTTGGTCAAAGCGACCGAGTATATGGAGAATATAATTATAATTCTGAAGCCTACATCTATCCATTGTTTTCTGCCTGCTTTGCCACTAGATCTGTAGCTTAATTGAAACAGAGAGAAACTGGTGTGTTTAATTCTTTAACTTCCATTGCTCAATCTGTAATGGATGTAATAGATGTGACAGTGGTTGAAACATGGGGCAAAAGTCTATACTGTGTCACTCTCTGAATAGGCCACCTGGAACACTGCCAGCTGATACAATATGGCAGTGTAGATTAACCAGATGTTTCCTTTTCAATGACCTTGCATTCTAAATTTACTAAATACACATATTTTAATTTTGTATCTCTTATCATTATTCTCACCACATGTATGTATTGACTGCTCTGCCATAATTGGCAAAAAAAAACTAACCATGGAGCTTTGTATTCAGGAAATAAGCACACTGCTGAGTGTTACTTGAGAGGTTTGCACTCGTCACTTTTGTTTTTGAAACATGAGCCTGAGAGACCATGATTAAGTGGCTGGATCTCCTGGCACCAAAATTACCCATCACAGCTCCCTCTCCACGTGAAGGGTACACATTATATACTCCTCATAGGTGATGTGAATAAGGGATTGATTTGGTCATGAATTCCAATATTTTATTACCTTACTTTCTCGTTGGAACTGCGAGTTGTGGCTTTGGCGGAAGAGGAGACATTTTTTTAATTTTTAATTAATTTATTTATTATTTTTATTTTTTAAAAATTTTATTTATTTAATTTTGGCTGCATTGGGTCTCCATTGCTGGGCGCGGGCTTTCTCTAGTTGCAGCGAGCAGGGGCTACTCTTTGTTGCAGTGCGCGGGCTTCTCATTGTGGTGGCTTCTCTTGTTGTGGAGCACGGGCTCTAGGTGCGCGGGCTTCAGTAGTTGTGGCTCTTGGGCTCAGTAGTTGTGGCTCGCGGGCTCTAGAGCGCAGGCTCAGTAGTTGTGGCTCAAGGGCTTAGTTGCTCCGTGGCATGTGGGATCTTCCCGGACCAGGGTTTGAACCCGTGTCCCCAGCACTGGCAGGCGGATTCTTAACCACTGCGCCACCAGGGAAGCCCAGGAGGAGACATTTTAAACTAGGTGAATCAGAGAGCAGCTTGACAAGAGAAGCAGGTTGTTTTCTACTGCTTTGCTTCAGGCCTTCATCTTGCTGTAATGACTTTGGTTGGCTCCAGCCTTCTAAGGGTAACTTACATGTTGTTGCTGTTGTCACAGGAGAAGGCAGCAGTGGAGATGTGGCAGAGTTACCTGCTCTTAACTGCACCTCTTTCACAACAGCTGTGTGAACAGCTTCGTCTCATATTAGAGCCTACCCAGGCCGCCAAGCTGAAGTAAGTCTTCTCCATTGGATGCACTCATGGTGCCCTGGAAAGATGGCGGTGTCATCTTTTCTGCTGAGCTTAGCACGTAACAGCTATGGTGCTGGCGTCTAGGTTGCCACTTCTGCTGCACAGGCTCTAGTATGGCGTTCCTTACCTCGTTGCCATTTTATCATCTCTACCACAGAAGTTTCTGTGAAGTTCAGTATGAATGCACTTTCTGTGACTAGTTAATTAATACCTGATGGGAAAATTGGCTGAGCCTTGGGTGTGTGTGCTGCTCACCTTCTACATGTTGGGTCACTCACTTGCTGCATGCATCACTCACCTAGATCTTTCCAAAGATGTGTCCAGAAGCATAGTTTCAGAACACAAAAGAGAATCCAAGACTTAATGTTCAATGCAAACATGTTTTTTCTTTTCAAAAAGTGTTTTAAATTTTCTAAAAGGACCTAATTATTCTTGCCACATACATATCCAGTTTTTCTGGCTGCTGATCAAGAAGATCCCAGCCCTTAATAATCTCACTGGACAGTAACACTTCATTGTGCCAGGTTACTGGTTATTTGGTATAACTGGTTATAAGTTATTATTACTGTGATTTTATCCTTAATCTTGCTCCTGTTTGGTTAAATTTAACAGAGGAGACTATCGAACTGGGAAGCGACTGAACATGCGGAAGGTCATTCCATACATTGCCAGTCAGTTTCGGAAAGACAAGATTTGGCTTCGAAGGACCAAGCCCAGTAAACGCCAGTATCAGATTTGTTTGGCTGTCGATGACTCTTCTAGCATGGTAGACAACCATACCAAACAGGTAAGGAGGAGAAGTGTAGTGGCAGTTTGATGGGCCACCTGAATGTTTTAAATATGTTCTGGCTAAAAAACACTTTGAAATACCAGTTAGTTTGTTCTGAGAATATGAGACCATATTTGAGAAGATCTAAGATTTAAAAAGAGTTCAAAGGGGCAATTTCAGGACGTCTCAAAAAATTTTGGTGTCCTACTGCTGTAGGTCGTTTAGATTGTTGTGTTTCTTAGCCTTGCTGTGCTATTGTCTAGTTGCAGAGTAAGTAAATTTGTCAGTGTTTACTTTCCACAGAATGAATGTACTATATTCTTTAAGACCATGCACAACGTAATATCTGAATAGCCCTGATTTTTTAAGAAGATGTCTTCAGTACACGTTTCTTTACGTCTGTGTAGAGTTAGTGTTCTATCAGTAGTAACAAGGCTTAGGAGCCTGGGTGGAGTTACAACCCACCCCTCCCCGTCAGGGACGTGGAGAGTCGGGGGGTCTTTGCAGTGATGCTGTTGCCCAGCACAAGTCAGCGAGCAGCCTGAAGTCTGTGCACAGGCTCTGCTGGAAAAAGTGTAACCTCTGCACCTGTGTTCAGGTCTCACCTCCCCACTTAGTACCGCATGACTTTTGCCCAGTCTGTCAGTTTTACCTTCGGAAAAAATGATTATAACAATACTTACCTCAAACTCAGAGTTGTTATGAAGACTAAGTGAAATCATGTATGCAGAGCACTCAGTTTAGCACCTGGCACTTGATACATGTTCAGTAGATGTTAGTTGCTACAAGTATCGTCATCTTTTTAACTGAATTTAAATTCTAAAACTATACTGTCATTTATGCATAGATTAGAATAAATTGGTTTTTAAGATCTTTTACCCATGAGAGATTACTTTATATAGTCAAAAAAGGGGAAAGAAACCTTAAAAATTTATGGACCAAATTTCTCAAGATCGCTTTTATTGGATGATGTCTAGAGCAGACCTTTCCTACTAGTATAAAGGATATTGGGTTTCGGCGCTTGTGCTATTAGCCAGGGCCTAAGGCTACCAAAGCCACCAAAGCCTCTGAGTTGGTTGTGAATAGCCATATTCATGTTGTTCCCCTGTGTGCCATACCAAAAAAGTAGTGTTTTCTGTGGGAATCTTGGTATAAAAAAGGTTGAAAGGCATTAGTGTAGAGGATATTCCGATTTCTTCAACCCTTCACTTTGTTTCACAGCTTGCCTTTGAATCTCTGGCTGTGATTGGAAATGCTCTAACCTTTCTGGAAGTGGGTCAGATTGCGGTGTGCAGGTAAGAGTGCCTTTTAATCCCATTGGGAAAACCAGCCTCTTTTTTTGCATGACAAAAAATAACTCCCATTGTATTTGGTTTTTCTCCCCCAAGTTTTGGAGAGTCCGTAAAGCTGTTACACCCATTCCATGAACAGTTCAGTGATTACTCAGGGTCCCAGATTCTGCGGCTCTGCAAATTCCAACAAAAGAAAACCAAGATTGCTCAGGTATGCTGATGACTTCAGATGTCTTCTGAAGTTATTTTATGGTATAGGAGAGACATAATTTTTAGAACTCCCTCCTCCCCAGTATGGTAAAATTTACAATAGAGAATAGTCCTAAGCCTCAGCCGGTGTACCACTGGAAGAGAATCTCCCTTGGCATCCATTATTAAATAGGATGTGATCTCTTTTTCTCAGTTTTTCAAAGATCATTTGACTTTGCATCATTGATTTTCTGGCTCCCTATTTTGAGAGGTTTGGAACATTTTGGAAAAATGAACCACCTCCCAGTACCCTTATCAAGTGGGTCAAGGCCAATTTCTCTCTACCATTTAGCCTAGAGAAGAAACGATGTGAAATAAAGCCAGTGACTTGCTCAGGATGGCATACGTTCTAAACACAGCATGGGATAACAATTTTGTCCTCCTGATTCCTGCCGTAATTTAGCCTCCTTCACGTTACACTGGACATTTTTTCTTGCCTTCTTTTTTTTTGCTCAGCTATTTTCCTTTCTTGGAAGAAGACAGCTCTTTGGTTCATTTGGGGGAGTTACTGACTTATTGTCCCCCAGAGGAAGTGTTTCTTTTCCTTTGGGGTGTCTCGTAGAACACTAGTGGGGTATATGCCATGGACACAGGTCTTGTCTGTGCTTGAGAATGCCAGCACCCAATGTAAATGCCAAGTGCAAGGATTGTCGGTCCTTTACGGATGGATGGAAGGGACAGTTTGATTGCTATAGATTTGAGATGGTTATCTGATAATCACTTAAGTGCCAGAAGTAATTTCAGTCTCTGTGATAGTGGGAAGAGAGCTTAAATAGTTTTCTAATTGTCTATTTCTCGTTTAGTTTCTAGAGTCTGTAGCCAACATGTTTGCAGCTGCTCAACAGCTCTCACAAAACATCAGTCCAGGTGAGCTGCGTTCTTTGGTCCTTGCTAATAAAATGCTTTTCTGTTCTTGTACTATTTGCAAGTTGCTTGTTTTCATCTCATTGTACCCATCACCATCTTTTAAAGTGTATGCTCTATAGGAAAACACATAAACAGAGGATGATGCAGAGGTATTAAACATTCATGGAATTTTTTACTCACCCGTTCATTCATTCAAAAATTTTTATTGAACCCATACTCGAGAGGCTTATAATCAAAGGAGAAGGTAGACACCAACTAGTTTGTAATTAACTAGTATATACTCATTTGATAGATTTGAGTTCAATTGTGAATGAAAGGAGTAAGGGTGTGTGGAATTCAATATAATGAGTATTCTTCAATATTTTAATAACAAAGGAAAGAGGAGAAGGACATGATTCAGAAACCAGCTAATCCATCCATGATTGATTTGGGGCTTTTGCAGCACACCAGTTCTTTAGCCTTTCCCTAAGTCCTCAATTCTGATTGTACCATGGGAAGACTTCCTTTTGAAGGTCATTCACGCCTCTCAACACTTGCTAACCTTCCTTGACAGAAGACAGCCTGCCCTTAAGCACAACGGTCTTTCACTGGAAACATTATATAATATGCTAAAAATTTTAATACATTTTTTTATTCACTGTTCATTTTAGTGGTCCCTTCTATTTAAGTTTTTGTTTAAATTTCTCTTTAAGTTTTTTTCAAGAAAAAAACAGAATTTAGGTACAAGAAATTGACAGAAATATGAAACTAATAGACAATGACTGAAATTTGGAAGATACAGTTCTAGCTTTCTGATTTGGGCACTTTCTTCTAATGGTCTACTCAGGACTGCTCTTTTTATACTTTATATCCATAAACATGTTTTAATTCTCAACATGTTGCTGTACAACAAAGTTGATCTAAATGTGACATTCCCCAAAGCACTACTGGGAAATTGTTTTATTGACAGAAGTTTTGTATGTTTTTGTGCAGCCTTGTCTGTGACTCACGTGTTCAAAGTAATAGATCTAATTGGAGGCCCCCTTTATTTGTGCCCAGAATTCACCAGTTTCAGAGAACTGCTTGGTTTTAATAGCACAGAGAAAGTCTGCACTAATTTGTCTTACTGTCCGTAGTTTATTTTTGGCTGCGTTGGTCTTCGTTGCTACGCACAGGCTTTCTCTAGTTGTGGCGAGCAGGGGCTGCTCTTCCTTGTGGTGCGCAGGCTTCTCATTGCAATGGCTTCTCTTGTTGCAGAGCACGGGCTCTAGGCACGTGGGCTTCAGTAGTTGTGGCTCGTGGGCTCTAGGGTACAGGCTCAGTAGTTGCGGCGCACGGGCTTAGTTTCTCCGCGGCATGTGGGATCTTCCCAGACCAGGGCTCGAACCCGTGTCCCCTGTATTGGCAGGCGGATTCTTAACCACTGCGCCACCAGGGAAGTCCCCGTATGTAGTCTTTGAGTTGCCGTTTGAGTTGAGTTCCTCTCCTGCTGTATGTTCTACTACAGAAACTGCACAGCTCCTCCTGGTGGTCTCTGACGGACGCGGCCTTTTCTTTGAGGGCAAAGACAGAGTCCTAGCAGCAGTTCAGGCCGCCCGGAATGCTAACATCTTTGTCATTTTTGTTGTGTTGGACAATCCCAGTTCACGGGTGAGTGATTACTAAAAGCCACTTTTCTGGGGATTCCCTTCAAGCTGTTCTATCTGAAAAATGGCCTGGGTCTCACTGTCATACCAAGAACTCCTATAACATTCATGGCATCCTGAAGGGCACTGTTCTAGGCATTTTATAATTATTTTCTCATGTAACCGAGCAGTAACTCAGTGATGTAGGGATGGTTATTCCCACTCTACAGTGAAGGACAGAAACACAGAGGTTGTAGGTAACGACAAGGAAGCCAGTATTCAGACTGACTCAAGGAGTCTGTCCTCTTAACCACTTTCTGTGCTGACTAGTACTCTGGTGGGTCATCTCCCTCTGCACAGCGTCGCTGCAGGTATCGCAGCCTTGATGATGGGCCCTGTCTGTTGGAAACATAGACCAGCCTTTCCAAGTACTTGGATCTCAGCAGTGCCCTCCTCAAAGGAGGAAGCATCAGTTGCTACATTAAGGATGTCCACGGGGTGGTTCTGTTCCAGGGGAAGTACTGTCTCTGCAGGTCACATTAAGGCCTGGATAGCAAGTTGAAGATTTAATGTGAATTATTCCAAGTAGAGAATAGGAAATACCATCGTAGGGAAATCAGGTTTGCTTATCTACCCCTTTCCTTCCCTTTTAGTGGCCATTCTCCTGGAAGGGCTGCTCAGAAAGAGATTTGCCTTCTCCTTATTGAGAGTTCTGTTTTACTTAGTAATTAATAAGAGCTATTTTTATAAGCAGGAATTAGACATGTGAGACCTAAAAATTGTCTGCAAAGGAGATCATAAAAGAGCTAGCTATGGACACTGATTTAGTTTTTCTTTTTATTTCTAAATGTTTTTTCTTGCCAGGATTCTATCTTGGACATCAAGGTACCAATATTTAAAGGGCCTGGAGAGATGCCTGAAATCCGATCCTACATGGAAGAGTTCCCATTCCCGTTCTATATAATCCTGCGCGATGTGAACGCACTTCCCGAGACGCTCAGCGATGCTCTCAGGCAGTGGTTTGAGCTGGTGACGGCCTCTGACCACCCGTAGAACAGAAGGAACACAGTCCTAAGTGAGACTTTGCGGTCAGAATGTCACACTGCTTGCCAGGTGCTCCCTTTTGGACAACTGTTTCTGAACTCCCAGCTCGAAAATGGTATTTAATTTTGACTTGATTTATAAACATTCACCCAACAGCTACAAAAAATTTTACTGCAACATACATTTTATTTTATAATACGATTTCAGAGCCTAGAGGAAACTCTTCATGCTCCCTGCTGTGCCTGGGCTCCAGTTCTTGTAATAAACTTGGGGCCATGAAGGAACAGCAGCAGCAGGTGTCTGTGGTCTCGTACCTGGTGGGTGGCGCTGCCCTTCAGGCTCGTCTCGGAAGTCCTGGCCCAAGAGGAGGCTGCACCCCACCCTTGGGGCCCAGCTGCCTGCCTTCCCTCCCAGGGACCCTGGACACCTCCATGAGGAGGTGCTGCTGGAAGCATGGGACTGTGCCAGGCCTCTGGGCAAAGGACTAAAGGGAACTCGTTCCCCTTTTGACCCTGCGCTAATAAGGCTTGGCCTTGCGAAGCCCACAGTGTGTACCCGAAAGCTGTCAAGTGGCTAAGGCAGCTGCGGTTTCTTTAGAGAGTCTTTTTTTACTGTGCTTCTTATGAAAGGAACTAACTTCTGTACGAGGGTAGGAGGCTTGTGGTATGTGTGTTTTTTTATAAAACCACCAGACATCATGGGAGCCCAAATCATCAGAAAATGACCCTTGGGCCATATATGAATGACATGGCTTTTCAGTGTCCTCCTTCACCTTTGCTGCTTCGGGAGACTATGCAATGATGGAAAGATGATTTTTCCTTTATTTCATCCTCTCTGTGCCATGGTTCGTGCTGTTGTAGTAATTTATTTCTTTAGTTCATTTTTTAACAGTTAAGAGGAAGAATCATTCCTCACACTGATTTCACGTTGAACCAAGCCTGTCATGCTGGAAGAGAAGTGCTTCAAGAGAAGTAGCAGAAGAACTAAGCAGCCACATCTTTTTTTCCAGTCAAAAATCCATCAACGGTTTTTAGGCAGTTTTTACTTGGCCAAAAAGCAGTGCTTGAATACTTAACTGTGTGCTGTGTTCTATTTAAGTTCTGACTGTCAGATGTTCTTTCGCAGACAACATGCCATGACGTAATCGTCTATCTCCATGTCTGTTATCAAGTTACGCTGTGAAGTGTGCCACCCTTTTGAGGTGGTCCTCAAAGACGCAGTTTACTTGTTGTTTAACCAAGTGTCCTAAAGCATGTACCTGAGGTTATATCATTTTTTATTCTAAAAAGCTATGCAGCTTATATTCTGAAGACTATTAAAAAATATACCACTGTTGATGTAACTTGTGACCATTCTTAATGGAACATGACAGGAGTGTAAAAGGTGCGCCAGGGGGTCTTGTCTGCTGGATCAGTCAGCTGTCAGTCACTAGTTTATGCTGTGTATCACGACTCCGCAACTTCAGTGGCTTATTTCAAGTCAGGGTCTGTTTCTTGTGGTTACGTCTGTGGGGGGTGAGCCTCAGCATGCTGGCCTCATGGCAGAAGAAGGGCAAGCTGGTGGACACACACAGTGGCTTGTAAAGATGCTGCTCCAAGATGAAATCCGAGTGTAAGAGATGTATCACTGGCCAAAGGCCTCTGTGGGGCAGGAAGTTTAATCTTCCAGCAGGGAGGGAAGACACTAACATTATGACTGTGATGCAGTCCATCATATCTACCTTTAATTGACAGGACAGGCTAAGCTGAAGCATCCCAACTGATGTACCAGCATAAGTGATTCCCTTGGCCCTGGGATAGCTAATAGGGTCTGGAACAGAAGAATCTCAGTAAGCAGGTTACCCAAGAGTGCTATCTTCAGTTTGTGCTGTGAGAGGAAAAGGGTTGGGAAGCACAGGAGCAGACACAGGAGACCCATCAGGAACTGAGAGCATTGGTTAGGAAGAGTGACACACCTGAGTCACTTTAGAAGAAGCTACTGCGGATAGGCTTGCTCTCTCACACTCTCACTTGGAGCTCAACCTTTACATTTGCCTTACCTTCCTCTCCACCTCCATCCAAACCCCAAACTTGTCCGGTCTAACTTCTGGATACTTACCTTATTCTGTCTTCCCTTTTGCTTTCCTCTGACTGCAGTGCAGCTGGAGCTCTCTTAAAATGTAGCTTGAGGGGGACTTCCCTGGGGGTAAAGAATCCACCTTCCAATGCAGGGGACACAGGTTCGATCCCTGGTCAGGGAACTAAGATCCCACACGCCACAGGGCAGTGAAGCCTGCGCACCTCAACTAGAGAGCCTGTGTGCCGCAAACTACGAGCCCACGCACCACAACTAGAGAGAAGCCCGCACACCGCAACAAAAGATCCCGCGTGCCGCAACTAAGACCCGACGCAGCCAAACATTTTTTTAAAATAAATATTAAAGTAAATAAAATATAGCTTGAACTGCTAATCACTTTGCTAGCTTCACTTCGTCATACTCAGAACATCCAAGGAGATCCTTCTGAATTCCTGTGAAGAAGGTACCATTTGTTGCTTCTAAGCACTACCTGCCTCCCCTGTCCCTTCTCTCCCAGCATCCCCACCACACTATTTGATCTGATCACAGCAAACCACAGGGGCCTTGGAATCTGCCAGTGTTCCATGCATTCTTTGTCTAGAATTCTCTTATCCACTTTGCCTTTCTGACTTTGCCTAGCTCAGATAAGCCCTCCAAGAAGAATGAGCTCCCACAGTATGAGCCTTGACAACATCTATAAATACCACGTTGGACTTACGTCTTCCTACCCAAAGAGTGATTCTAAGGACAGGGGGCATATATGACTCGTGACAGCATTACCAGTGTCTAGCATGAGTGAATCTTACTGGATGGGAAGAAGAAATAGTATAAAAATGTCAGTTCTCACTTTATAGATTAAACGTGATCAAAATTTCAGTAACGATTCTAAGATGATTTAGAGGAAAATAATACAAAACATTTCTAAAGGTCATACAGACCATTAATAGAAGACTCATAAGATACTACAGGGGAGTATTCCTGCCTAATAATAAAACATACAACAACAAAGTAAAAACGACCTGGATGAAATTATCCTGAGGGTTATTCAAACCCTAAAAGAATTTACCAGGAGTATCACAAAGCCCAGGAATATGAATGAATTAGTTAATAAATGGTGCTGAAATTATAGTTTACAACTGGAAAAGAACTTATATCCCCATTATGCTATAAACCAAAATCCTAGATAGAGTAAACATTTTAAACGTTAACAATGAAAATTTTTTTAAAGTTCTGAAGAGGAGAAGATGAAATTGAAAAGGCTCAAAAAATGGAAAATACACGTGACTATATAGAGACTTAAAGCTATAAAAGGATCAAAATTTTTAAAAATATGGCAAACAGCCCATATATAATAAGAATAAAAGTCTGGATCATCATAAAGGGACCAAAGTCATAACAATTCACAAAATAAGTAACTAAAAGTAGCAAGGGATATTTAACTTCACTACTATTTAAAAGAGAAAAAAATCAATGAATTGCTAATCAGTAGACAAATTTTGAAATATGTGGTTATGGTATTAGCATCATTCACACAATGCCTGGTGATGTTCAAAATCTTGAGAGTGCTTATATGCGCCAGGTTCTGTTCTCAGTGCACTACATACAGTACGGTACAACAGCAGCTCTGGGGTAGATGCTGTTATTTCACTTTACAGACGAGGAAACACACACACAAAAGTAGCCAGAAGTACACAACTGGGAAAAGGGAGCTCCAAGGATTCCAAGCAAGGCAATCAAGTAAATGCTCAGTGAACGAACGGGTAATTGAACACTTTGGACTGTATTTTAATTCAGAACAATCCCGTTTTTTAAAAGTAGGAGGGATTCACCTAACCCCTTACAGTTAATACAACCTAAGAGCATAAGGAGTGTGTTGAGGGGAGGATAAAACGATTATAGGGGAAGATAAAACGATTATAGGGGAAAAAAGCTTAAGGCGTCGGGATGTTTGGCTCCTCGTTACTAGTGACACAGAATTCTCAAAACTGCTACGGGACAACCATTTAAAGCCTTGTAACTAAGGATCATGAAGACTACAACGCCAGGAAAAATGCTCACAGTAGAAAAGAACAGGGAGAAGAACGAGAAAAGGAGGCGAGCAGAACACAAACTTTAAGAGAAATTAACATTTAAATTTTTAGTATTTTTCACTATACACACTAAATCTCAAAAAGAATATACTAAAATAGTTTTCTTCCCTCACCCCCCAAATCCTTTCGTTTAATGAAACTTAACCACGTGTCAGGAACTGGGCTAAATGCCTCACCACTATCTCATTCTTACAACCACCTGTGAAGCAAGAACTGTTATCCTGTTTCACGGATGAGCAAACTTAGGCTAAGACAAAGCGAAACTGCCTTGAGCTTCAGTTCCGACTGTCCGACTGTCCGACTGCCGCCGGCTGCCTCCCGGGAAACCGAGCTCGCCCCGCCCCGTCACCCCCCCCCCCCACTTCCGCTCCTGCGCGCTGGGGCTCTGGCGGACCGCGCTGTCTGGACGTCATGGTCGCTTCCCGCTTACCCCCAGCGACGCTAACGCTAAAGCAGGTACCAACTATCCTCGCCGGCCTCTTAGAGCAGCTTTACCGGGGCTGAGCTCGATTCTCTACCGCTCACTGCACCCATTCTATAGCGCGGTCTCGGGGACTACTGGGGCCGACGACCCTGCGCGCGCCCCACTCTGATTGGCTCGGGCTGGGGGGGGCGGGGCTTCGCGCCGCGGGGGTTGGGGGGCCGACGGCAAGCGCAAGGGGGCGAGGCTACCCTCCAGTCCTGGTGCAAGAGGCGGGCCGGGTTCTTGATCTTGAGCCCGGATCCGTGACTGCGGGAAAGACTGGTCTGCTGCTTGTACTCTTGATTTTAAGTTTGACAAAGGAGTAAGGAGACAACGCAAACAAACTTCTTGCCGTTTTCTTAAAAGAAAAAAGGTGGTTTTCTTTCCCCTTTTCAAAATTGAGAACCAAAGAGAAAAGAGCCTACCGGGCTGACGATTGTGCAGCTGTAATTGCCATTTCTCCTCCCCTCTACAGTTCGTGAGAAGGCAACAAGTTCTCCTCCTCTACAGAAGGATTTTGCAGGCAATTCGGCAAGTTCCAAATGATTCTGATCGCAAATACCTGAAGGACTGGGCAAGGGAAGAATTCAAAAGAAACAAAAGTGCCACCGAAGAGGTGAGACCAAGATCATGGTGAGGGAAGGTCCTGACCCTTTTGTACTGATTAGTGAGTTTTTTAAAAAAGTCTGATAGATATCTTGGGATATGTCACTGAGATGGTATATCTTGATCATTGCTCTTGATGTTACTGATTTTTCACTTAACTGATATTTTAAATTTAACAATGTTTGCTGTATCTACACTCTATAGTAGCACCACCCAACTTGTCTGTTAAACCACACACACACGAAAAGATAATAAATATTACAGCATGATGGTTTGGGAAGTATGTTTGGGGTGTATGAAAGCATGCCAGACATTGTGCACCCCTAATTGTTAACTTTTGGCTTTCCTAAAGTGCATCAGTGCCAATTCTCAGCATTAGTTCCTAATTTTAACAAATAAAATGGTAGAGCTGTACCTTGTTTATTAACCAGTTAAAACAGTGACCAGATTTCACTTTCTTCTACAGGATACAATCCGGATGATGATTACTCAAGGCAATATGCAGCTCAAAGAGTTAGAAAAAACACTTGCTTTAGCCAGATCTTAACTACAGCATTATCCTGAAAGGTTTGCAAAGTCTCCATGTGTTTAGTTGAGCTTAGGCTCAACAGTGGGTAGCCCAAAGCCAAGTGAAACTATCTGTACATAGAGCCCTTGAGCAAAATGTCAGAACATGGAGCATGGCATATCAGAGAGAGCCAAGAAAAGGGCATAAGAGCAATTGTCTTAGCACTGAAAACATACCTTTTATTTTGAAAATGTTCTTGGATATGTCAGTTTTTGGAAAAAGCAAAGATCAGTACAATAGATAGCACATAAAAAGATGTTCAACACCATTAATCATTAGGAAAATGCAAATCAAAACCACCAAGAGATACTATTTACATCCACTAGAATGGGCTATAATTAAAAAGGGAGATAATTGCAAATGTTGGTGAGGATGTGGAGAAACTGGAACCCTTAAACACTGCTCGTGGGACTATAAAATTGTGCATCCACTGTGGAAAAAAGACTGTCAGTTGCCCAAAAGGTTAAACAGCATTATTCATAATAGCCAAAAAGTAAGACAATCCAAATGCCCATCAGCTGATTAATGGATAAGTAAAACGTGGTATACCCATACAATAAAATATTATTTAGCAAACAAAAAGGGATGAAGTACTGATACATGCTACACCTGGATGAACCTTGAAAACATTAAAGTGGCCAGTCACAAAATCTCATGTATTGTATGATTCTATTTATATGAATGCACAACCCTGAATATACTAAAATCTACTGAACTGTACATTTTACAGGTATATGTGAATTATATCTGAATAAAGCCATTTTTCCCCAATTTTTTTTGAAATGTAATTGATATATAATATTGTGTAAGTCAATTAAGCTGTTTTAAAACAGTGTGAGGTATAGGGCTGGAGGTGTACTGACCTCAAGAGACACCATGGAGCTTCCTTGGAAAGTCCTTCTGCATTAACCCTCAGGGTTGTTGAGGTATGTTCTTCAGATGTGTTGCATCTGATACTCAAGAGGACTTTCCAAAAAGATCACCACTGGGAATCTAGAACTTTGTAGAAAAAAGAAGAAAGAGAAGTTTAATAAATGCACTGAAGCACCTACCAAAAAGAAGAGGCAACTCCTGGTCAGAACTAATGTGGTTACCTTAATATCCACATGGAAAGTAAAATAAATCATTAATTAAGGAAGCTCCTCAGTGCATTAGGTTCTCCTCCAGTGACAGGAAAAAACAGAGTTTGCAGAATACATTGGAGACAGAAGTTGACTTCAGGACACTTTTGAAAGAGACCAAATGTGTTTAACAGTTAATTTAGTGAAAGTGAAAGCTCGTGGAAGAGGCTGGGGTTGGCAGTTCACCTACAGAACAAATCTAAAAAGTTAATCCAAGAATCAGAGCAGCATCTGAAAGATGTAGAAGAACTTTTGCAGGATAAACAGTGTCTAGTGCTGGACTGTGTGCCATGGGAGAGGTGTAAACCAGTAGTGTGTCACTAACCTGCATTCCGAGCCACCCTTGCTCTTCCACAGCTCCAGAACCCACAAGACAAAATAATTCTGAATACTCTGCCACAGGGGGATGTGCTAATCTAAAATGCTTGCAATAAGCCAATTTTCAGGTTTTTATATAGATGTACGTTAGTCAAGCCATCTGATGAACAGAGGGAAAAGCATGTGTGAAGAGTTTCTGAACAGAGAACCTTAGAAAGACTTGCTCTTTTGTGTGGCATGATTGGCAAATACTCAAGTACAGGCTATCTCTAGTAAATCTAAAATCTTGAAGCTAAAAACCATCCTTTTATGAAGTGTGACAAGCAGTGACTTTGATGTTCTTCCTAGCAGCACTGTATGTGGAAGATGTAAGAGCATTTGTGGTTTGTATTTGCAAGAATCAAATACCACAGACTCCCCAAGAAAACCTAATGTGGGGTTTTGTTTTGATTTTGTTTTTTTAAGTGGATAAAACATGAAAAATTGAATTTTCATCTTCCAGAGGCTAAGACTATTCTCATGGACAAGCTTTTCCCTTCCTCTCTAAAGAACAGTTTAATTTTATTTGTTCACTTACATCTTTGCATACCTCCTGAATTATAGGCCAAGTCCGTTGTTTAGCCCAAGAGAAGATTTATTTAGCAGTTTCTTCTCACATGTGGAACCATGGTCATTAAGATGTTGGCCAGAATAGAACTGCTGGTGAAACACATTTATCATCTTCATCAGTATTTTGGATTAGGCAAATTAACTGTTCTGGGTGTTCCCTGTAAACTATACTGTTGTTTGAATTTGAAGTTTTGTTCCTAAAGTTTAATTTTAAGATGTCTGAATGTTCAACTAATGTATATTAACTACAATAAATCCATCTTTAAACCCCTTTATTATTATTATAATATCTATTATATTATCTAAATTATTAGAATTGTTTTAAATACAAAAGCTTTCTAGCATGAGAAGTGGCTGAGGCTATTATTTAACATATTGACTGCCCCTGTGTCATTTTTTTTCCCCTTTAACGTGTGCCACTGAAGTTCTAAATTCGACAAGACGAGCTTACAAACCTGAAAATAAACTTGAGAGAACATCAAATAAATTCCCTGTCCAGGTTTTGTAATGATGACATACATCTACATTTATTAGGAACGCCTAGATCCACAGATGGTCAGTATTTAAAAGAACAAACCAAAAACAACTGAGCTTGATGGGCAGAACACACAGGGACTAAATGCATACTTTTGTTTTTCTGGGTGTTCCCATGTCAAGAAGTCATATTTTCTCTTTGGTTCAATGAGCAAAAGTTCATTCAAAATTACAGACAACAGTTACTTGGTTCCTCTTTATAGAAATAGAATGGAGGTTTCTATGCATATATGGAATTTTGAGGAGATGAATACAATGCCACAAGGGACAAGAAGCTTGGAAGATAATTAAATCCAAAGTTTCAACATACCGTTACTTTTGCAACTTTGTATACTCCATAGAGCAGAGTAACATCCACAGGGCTCCCTGAAGCTGGGGAATCCAAGTCAATTTATTGCGTTTTTTACCTTGACATAGTCGCTACAAAGCAGTGGAAAGGTTTTGAGGTTCTTCAATGACAGAACTCAGTTCAAAATGAAATACTTTCAAGAAACAGCCTTATTTCTTTATAAAATGTAGACCAATAAGCTCACATTCAGAAAGGTACTCTAAGATAACTGGCTGTGAATTAGGTTATAGAAATTTCAGGTAATTGCTACGTGAATGTTTTTTCCATTAATCCACTTTAAAATCACTATGATTAATTGTACTATTTCTTTCTTTTGGCTGAAAGATACAGAAACCATGATCCAATGATTTGAACCTTTCTCGTTTGAGTTCACTGACATTCCCAGTGCTATTAGCCAATTAACCCATTATTTAAATACACTCTGACTTTTCAAAACATTTTACGATATACTGGATCTTGTGACATCATGAAAATCCTTCTCAAAATTTGTTTGGTGAGTTTTCCCCTGGTTAAGATGTCAGCATTTTGGGAACTATGAACTTGAGGGAGGGAGTTCAGCGTGTCTGTTACAGCTCTTACAGAAAGACACTCTCCAGGCACAGCAGGCATGTTGATATGAATGACTGCTTGATTTGAGTGCACAGGGATTAATATTTTTTCTTGCTTTTCATTTACATTATTTCATAATCCTGAATATTAGGGTTTAGGCTTACACATCCTTCAGTTTCTTAGCACGGCTCGCTTAATCTGAGCTTTCGAACTTCAGATGAACTTGAGCTGAGGTTTCAAATCTGTAATGAAACCTGAAACTAAGCAAGCGTCCCCTAGTTTCAGTCTAATTGTTGAAGTCTTCATAACTTCAGGGCACAGGAAGCATGTGTCTGGCACATTTTAGAAATTAGTGATTTTTTTAAAAGGCAAGTTCTGCTATGTGTACAATAACCGACACCTCGGACATAGCTCTTCTGCAGCTGCAGGACCGGAAATCCTCAGGAATCCTTCCCCCCGCCCCGCCCTCCCCACAGCATGCGGGACCCTAGTTCCCAGACCAGGGATCGAACCCCCGCCCCCTGCACTGGAAGCACAGAGTCAACCACTGGACCACCAGGGAAGTCCCAGGAATCCTTTCTCGTCCCACTTCCCAGGCCCTAGTTCTCCTTCTGTACCTTAGTCCTTAGTTTAGCAAGTTCCTCCTCTAAACTTTTAATGTGTTCCTCCAGCGTGGCCTTGTCTTGCTGGGCTTTCTGACTGGCTTGGCTTCGTGCTTCTTCAATCTTCCTTTCATACCACTTTTCCATCTGGGTGGAAACAGCCTCAAAGAAATACTGGGTGAGCTCCAGCGCTTGGGAGGTGTCTCGAGCGTGAGGGGCCGTCTGCTCGCCACCTGCTGCTGGTGGCGGCCGCCCGCAGGCGGTGCTGGCTGCTAGCTGCTGGCCGCGGTGCCTCGTCTGCCCACCTTTCCCACACTTCTTGGTTTGGGTGCCTCTGTCAACACAGGGCCCGGCCTGCGGGTCGCACTTGGCTGCCTCTTTCAAGGGTAACGAGGCTGTCTGGACCTTGACATTCCTCAGTCGGGAGCCTGTACAGTCCAAGGAAGACAGCTCCTGCTGGAGTCTGTGGGCGGCTGTGGAGCTGAGGGCCTTTTCCTTGGGCCTGACCACCTGAGGGGGGCTGTCAGAGGCTGCTACTGGACCTGCGGTCACCAGTGACTGATCCACACCTGGTTTCGGAAGGAAAACAAAAGTCAGAGCGAATCCGTGTTCATACAGTCACACAGGCTGGCATTTGAGAGTCCCGGGAATCCTGTAAACCAGCCTTCTCAACCATCACCCACCGTGTGCAACTTCTCCTGCCCTTCCCCCTCCACTTCTCCCCTGATTATCATCTTGGCTTTCAGGGCTTTCAGGGATGTTGCGTTAGACACACTGGTGGCATCTAAGCCAAAAACGTTACTGGCCTTTCCTTTAGCCTGTCTCAGTCTACACTAAAGGGCTCTGGGTACCATTTCCTGATTGCTAAGGATGACACATCTCACTACTTGTCCTAAAACAGAATTGGGCATTTACTGATCAGAATAAATACCCCCATTCTGTAACTTCCGGGCCCTTTACAGACCATAGCCCCGGTTACTAGTTCCTTGATCCAAGCTCCCACTTGGAGAGGCGGTCCTATTACCCATACCCAGAGCTCCATGACAAGTTCCGTAACTAGTCCTAGCATGAAAAGTTTGCCCAGGATTTTTCCCACTGTTATGGGCACAAAGAAGATAAAAGCACAAATACAGAGATGGCCTATGGTAACATGAAACACGTGACATATCAGAATCCCCCCGTGGAGGTCTAATTACTAAGGCTATGAATGTCCTCAACTGATCATCATTGAGTGTAGCCACTGTAGCTAATGTAAAGATGCTCTGGCTCAAAGCATCTCTTATCCAGCCCCTGGGGCAGCTTTGATATATGAACTGTTGTTTAATGAGGCTGTACAGAGTTGGCCAAAGGTAGAAGGCTGATCAAGGACGAGAAAGGGAAAGAGTCACAAGGGCAGGGGCGAGTGCCCTTCTGAGATGACACATCCTTTCCTCATCCTCATCTTTCGGGTCCACTCTGACACCATCAAGGTTGCACTGCTATCACGGATCAACAATTCTTTTATTCCTTCATTCAGATATTTCTGAACACTTAAATAGGAGTGCTTTATTACTGTATAGGAACTGTGTATACAGTAGTGAGCAAAGCATGGTCCTTGCCCCTACAGAGTTCACATTACAATCCAGTGTTTCCCGCAGCCCTGTCACACAGCCTGCCTTCAGATGCAGAAGAGAACGCGACCGGGGGGGTTTCATCACCTTTGGATGGAAGGGCTCTCTCTGCATGTTGGTGTCGGTTACCTGTGGAGGACTCGCAAGTGGATGGTGTGGATTTAGTCCTGGAGGCCCTAGAATCTCCAGAAAGCTTCAGCTCCAGATTCTGAATCTTTAACATGCACCAAGTTTTTAATTCATCCACCAAGGACATCTAAAAAAACCCCACAAGTTAGTACACAAATCATCAGGAGACTCTGATACATGGCTTATGAATTAAAACCTCAAGAATGTGGACTTTACGACTGTGATAGGCTCTTTTCTGGACAAGCCCCAAAGTTTTGGATTACCCGCCTCCCACAGGCCACACGGCCTTCTCTGTTGGCCCTCTGAAGCCCAGGATTCACCCAGCGCCCAAGCCGATAGCTAACTATGATCTTCATTAAGTGACTTAGAGACACCTTAGACGCCAACAGCCAAAGCTTCCCACGGCTTCCACACCAAGCACGTCTGGCTGCTAGGAGCATGAACTCACTCACACGCTCACAAGTATACTCATTTCATGTCTGCTGTCCGGGGTGGACCACAAACTGCCTGAGGGCAGGAACCCAATCTTGTGCAGGCCCAGCAGGGGCACGATACATAGCACTGATCCAGGGCGGAGCTCGGCTTTCCCAGCACGTTCTACAAACTGCACGGCCTCCACCTCCTGCCAGCACATTCAGCCACAAACAGGAACCAAACTCCAGGCTCCTTCCTACTGACTTCATTTCAGGTTATAAAAATGGCACGCTCTTTGACGCAAACGCTTTTAGGGGATCTCGGCCTGGGAGTTTTCAATGATGGGCCCGAGTCCCTTGACTTGGGGGGAAAAGAGTGGCAAATCGCAGGGTCAGCACGGACAGATCCGGGTTTTCACCTGCCGTTTCTCTCCCTCATGCTTCTCTGAGTCCGAGTGCTGCTGCAGGCGGTTCAGGCACTCCGTCCTCTCTGCTGAGAGTCGCTCAACCATCAGCTTGTCCAGAACCCGCATCTAGGATTCAATGGGCAAAGGGCGAGTGACTGAGATGATCTAAGGATGGGACCTGGCATCCTGACTCCTGAGGCGGGCTCAGGAGTACCAAAGCAAGGGCCAGACAGAAGGTAAGCACACCTCCACTCCTCAGCCGGGTCTTTTCCCGAGGCTTTCGTGGAACTCTGATTTTCCAGAATTCCTGAGCATGTTTTTGTGTAGGCCAAAGCTTCTTTCTTTTTCTCATTTAAAAGTCCTGAGGGGTTTAAGAGACTATATATACATAGTAAATATACAACGTGAGCCAACACAGCCCTGGTAGGTAAAAGAGAACCTGTATGGGTCTTAGAACATTATTGCCAAGACTATTACTATGTCAAGGAGTATGGAGCTACCCCAACTCCCCCTTTTAAAAAATTGTTTTTTTAATCCCCCTTCCCCTTTTTAAATGTCAGTGGCTGCCCAAGAGAAAATGAAAGAAGCTGAATACTCGGGGCTTTCATCCAGCTTTCCCAGTGAACAAATCCTCTTGGCCCTTCACTGAAAGTAGTCAAAGCACATGTGAAGAAGGTTGTGGACGGAGTTCAAAGGGATTGCTTCAAGGGACTTTCCCTGGCGGTCCAATGGTTAGGACTCCTCGCTTTCACTGCCAAGGGTGCGGGTTCAATCCCTGGTCAGGCACCACAAGCCGCATGGCCAAAACAAGCAAACAAACAAAAAAAAAGGGACTGTTTCAGGGAGTAAATGACTGTCACCTTCCAATCATGTGCCCCTCTGTGCTCCCCTAGCTGGACACTTCCTGTAGGGCTCTAACACCCAATGGGGCCACACTCCCACTGCCTGACAAGGGCCAAAGCAGAGAAGGGAACCGTTGTGAGCAGGAGCCAGCCATGGAGGGCTCAGCGGCAGCTTCCTCTCCTGTCGGGGACACAGCTGACGCTCCACACTCAGATGTTCATAATAAAAAAGCAGCAGCAGGACTTCCCTGGTGGCGCAGTGGTTGAGAGTCTGCCTGCCAATGCAGGGGACACGGGTTCGAGCCCTGGTCTGGGAAGATCCCACATGCCACGGAGCAACTAGGCCCGTGAGCCACAATTACTGAGCCTGCGCGTCTGGAGCCTGTGCTCCGCAACAAGAGAGGCCGCGATAGTGAGAGGCCCGCGCACCGCGATGAAGAGTGGCCCCCGCTTGCCGCAACTAGAGAAAGCCCTCACACAGAAACGAAGACCCAGCACAGCCATAAAATAAATAAATAAATTAATTTAAAAAAATCTTTAAAAAAAAAAAAAGCAGCAAGAGTTCTGCAGATGCAGTGAGCACCTCCTGCTTGGTCTCTTCAGCCCTCACGTTTTTCTGTGAACTGCTCTTTGCCTGTTTTGTAGGACTGGCCTGCTCCGCCACCTCCTGCCCCCTGCACGGACGAATGGCTCGGCCGAGAGCACCCAAGTGGATACACGGATGTGTTCCTGGGGCACGGCTGACTGGTCCGGGCATGCGCGCCTGACTCATGCTGGACCAGAGTCCTTCCCCTGAGATCTGGAATTAGGACTAAGATTCTACATCCCAATCTGTCACTTTCTTTGAACCAAAGAGAGGTCATTGAGACATCCCAGCACTCACCTAATGCATTCCTCTCTGGGCTTGAGCTGGCTGAAGTGACATTTTATTTACAAAACGGTCGTAACTCATCTATTATGGCTCAAAGATTTTTTAAATGGGCTTTCTATGAAATGCAAATAACAAACCTTAAAAATGTTCAATTTCACCAGTAAACAAGGAAGTAAAAATTACACAGTCAAATGTCCTTAATCAATTGGGAAAAACAAAAAAAAAATGCTAACATTAAATGATGGCAGAAGTTGGAGCCTCAGATACTGCTGGTAGGATATAAATTGGTACAACCTTTCAATTAAGTAGCTTGCCAAAATTTATCAAGAGCCTTAAACATACTCTTAACTTTGGACCCAATTATCCTAATTCTGAGCAAATAACCTCAGAAGCAGTCAAAAGTTTATGCACATAAATGTTCACAGCATTTATTTGAGTGAAAAACTATAAGCAACTTCAGTGTCTAACAAAAGGAATGTTTAAATACATTATGTTGTATTAATATGCTGGAATACTATGAAGCCAAGGACATGGGAAAGTGCTCATGATATAAAATTCAGTGAAAAAAGCAGGAAGCAAAAGTATGTGTATACTAATCATTAGAGAAGTACAAATCAAAACTACAATGAGGTATCACCTCACACCAGTCAGAATGGCCATCATTAAAAAAATCTACAAACAATAAATGCTGGAGAGGGTGTGGAGAAAAGGGAACCCTCTTGCACTGTTGGTGGGAATGTAAATTGATACAGCCACTATGGAGAATAGTATGGAGGTTCCTTAAAAAACTAAAAATAGAACTACCATACGACCCAGCAATCCCGCTACTGGGCATATACCCTGAGAAAACCATAATTCAAAAAGACACATGCACCCCAATGTTCACTGCAGCACTATTTACAATAGCCAGGACATGGAAACAACCTAAGTGTCCATCAACAGATGAATGGATAAAGAAGATGTGGCACATATATACAATGGAATATTACTCAGCCATAAAAAGAAACAAAATTGAGTTATTTGTAGTGAGGTGGATGGACCTAGAGACTGTCATACAGAGTGAAGTAAGTCAGAAAGAGAAAAACAAATACTGTATGCTAACACATATATATGGAATCTAAAGGGAAAAAAAAGTGGTTCTGAAGAACCTAGGGGCAGGACAGGAATAAAGATGCAGACGTAGAGAATGGACTTGAGGACATAGGGAGGGGGAAGGGTAAGCTGGGACGAAGTGAGAGAGGGGCAAGGATATATACACACTACCAAATGTAAAATAGATAGCTAGTGGGAAGCAGCCACATGGCACAGGGAGATCAGCTCGGTGCTTTGTGACCACCTAGAGGGGTGGGATAGGGAGGGTGGGAGGGAGACGCAAGAGGGAGGAGATATGGGGATATATGTATATGTATAACTGACTCACTTTGTTATAAAGCAGAAACTAACACACCATTGTAAAGCAATTATACTCCAATAAAGATGTTAAAAAAAAAAAAGTATGTGTATATCTCCTCGCACAGAAACAGTACACTGCCATTAAAAAGCACACCGTAGCTCTACAAGTCTAAGATGTACTACTAAATTAGAAAGCTAAAAAAAAAAAAAAAAAGCACAGTATAGTTCCATTTTTGTTTAAAAGGGAAAATTAGTAAGGTTATATCTATAAAAGAAAAAACCTATGGGAAAATTCACAGTAATGGAAGGGATCTCTGGGGAGTGTCACTATGAAAATAGTTCTGTAGGTGGAATGTGGAATGTTTTTCCCAATGAACATGTGTTATTTTATAAGCTCTTAAAAGTTTTTCCCATGTAAAAACCTGTTATCTGTCACACATTTCTTATTAATTACAAAGGGAAAGTGTACCTTTACAATGGAAAGAGATGGTGGTTACCAGGTTAGCCAAATAAGACATCCTGACATTTGTCTCTTCTGATGTGATGTAATTTGAAGTTTACACAGTTAAATATGATGTATTCTTGCCGAAAATATTTAACCATTGGTCTCAAACTTTAGGTTTTTACCAGCATCACCTGAAGGTCCTGTTAAAACAGGTGGCTAGACCCCGCCCCCCGAGTTTTATTCACAGTTAAATTCAGTAGATTTGGAATGAGGCCCAAGAATTTGCATTTCTTCCCCACAAGTCCCCAAATGATGTTGCTGCTGCTGCTTCAGGGATGACGCTTTGAGGATTACTGCTCTAGACCTAACTTTCAGAAATACAGGGATAGAGAAAGAAGTTAAATAACACCATGAAGAAACTGTCAGACAAATCCAGAATATAAAACATCCTATAAAACAAATGGCCTGGACTCTTTAAAAAGTTAATATTATGGAAGAAAACAGAAACTGCAAGAAGGAACCAGGGACTGCTCTAGATGGAAAGAGACCACAGGGACCTAACACATAACATAAAAGCACAGAATGTTCACTGGATGCTGGGCTGGGATTAAAAACAAAAACCAGCTATTAAAAAAAACATTTTGAGACGTCCCTGGTGGCACAGTGGTTAAGAATCTGCCTGCTGAGGCTGGAGAAGATGACGGAAGAGTGAGACGCGGAGATCACCTTCCTCCCCACAGGTACATCAGAAATACATCTACACGTGGAACAACTCCTACAGAACACCTACTGAACGCTGGCAGAAGACCTCAGACCTCCCAAAAGGCAAGAAACTCCCCACGTACCTGGGTAGGGCAAAACAGAAAAAACAGAGACAAAAGAATAGGGACGGGACACGCACCAGTGGGAGGGAGCCGTGAAGGAGGAAAGGTTTCCACACACTAGGAAGCCCCTTCGCGGGCAGAGACTGCGGGTGGCGGAGTGGGGAGCATCGGAGCCACGGAGGAGAGCGCAGCCACAGGGGTGCGGAATGCAAAGCGGAGAGATTCCCGCACAGAGGCTCGGTGCCGAGCAGCACTCACCAGCCCGAGAGGCTTGTCTGCTCACCCGCTGGGGCGGGCGGGGGCTGGGAGCTGAGGCTCGGGCTTCGGTCGGATCCCAGGGAGAGGACTGGGGTTGGCGGCGTGAACACAGCCTGAAGGGGCTAGCGCACCACAGCTAGGCGGGAGGGAGTCCGCGAAAAAGTCTGGAGCTGCCGAAGAGGCAAGAGACTTTTTCTTGCCTCTTTGTTTCCTGGTGCGCGAAGAGAGGGGATTCAGAGCGCCGCTTAAAGGAGCTCCAGAGACGGGCGCGAACTGCAGCTATCAGCGCGGACCCCAGAGATGGGCATGAGACGCTAAGGCTGCTGCTGCCGCCACCAAGAAGCCTGTGTGCGAGCACAGGTCACTCTCCACACCTCCCCTCCCGGGAGCTTGTGCAGCCCGCCACTGCCAGGGTCCCGTGATCCAGGGACAAGTTCTCCGGAAGAACGCACAGCGCGCCTCAGGCTGGTGCAACGTCATGCCGGCCTCTGCCGCCGCAGGCTCGCCCTGCACTCTGTACCCCTCCCTCCCCCCGGCCTGAGTGAGCCAGAGCCCCCGAAGCAGCTGCTCCTTTAACCCCGTCCTGTCTGAGCAAAGAACAGACGCCCTCAGGCGACCTACACGCAGAGGCAAGGCCAAATCCAAAGCTGAACCCCGGGAGCTGTGCGAACAAAGAAGAGAAAGGGAAATCTCTCCCAGCAGCCTCAGGAGCAGTGGATTAAATCTCCACAATCAACTTGATGTACCTGCATCTGTGGAATACCTGAATAGACAGCGAATCATCCTGAATTGAGGAGGTGGACTTTGGGAGCAAAATATATTATTTTTTCCCCTTTTCCTCTTTTTGTGAGTGTATATGTGTATGCTTCTGTGTGAGATTTTGTCTGTATAGCTTTGCTTTCACCATTTGTCCTAGGATTCTGTTTTTTTTTCTTTTTTAAATTTTTTTCATAATAATTATTTTTTATTTTAATAACTTTATTTTATCCTACTTTATTATATTTTATCCTCTTTATTTCTATTTTTTCTCCCTTTTATTCTGAGCCATGTGGGTGAAAGGCTCTTGGTGCTCCAGCCAGGCATCAGGGCTGTGCCTCTGAGGTGGGAGAGCCAACTTCAGGACACTGGTCCACAAGAGACCTCCCAGCTCCACGTAATATCAAACGGCAAAAATCTCCCAGAGATCTCCATCTCAACACCAAGACCCAGCTTCACTCAATGACCAGCAAGCTACAGTGCTGGACACCCTATGCTAAACAACTAGCAAGACAGGAACACAGCCCCATCCATTAGAAGAGAGGCTGCCTAAAATCGTAATAAGGCCACAGACGCCCCAAAACACACCACGAGACGTGGACTTGCCCA
This sequence comes from Balaenoptera borealis, assembly GCF_965194805.1. Classification (NCBI taxonomy): domain Eukaryota; kingdom Metazoa; phylum Chordata; class Mammalia; order Artiodactyla; family Balaenopteridae; genus Balaenoptera; species Balaenoptera borealis. Next base: position 67,928,701 of record NC_138873.1, read on the forward strand.
CCAGAAAGACAAGATCCAGCCTCATCCACCACAACACAGGCACTAGTCTCCTCCACCAGGAAGCCTACACAACCCACTGAACCAACCTTAGCCACTGGGGACAGATACCAAAAACAACGGGAACTACGAACCTGCAGCCTGCGAAAAGGAGACCCCAAACACAGTAAGATAAGCAAAATGAGAAGACAGAAAAACACACAGCAGATGAAGGAGCAAGGTAAAACCCCACCAGACCTAACAAATGAAGAGGAAATAGGCAGTCTACCTGAAAAAGAATTCAGAATAATGATAGTAAAGATGATCCAAAATCCTGGAAATAGAATAGAGAAAATGCAAGAAACATTTAACAAGGACCTACAAGAACTAAAGAGGAAACAAGCAATGATGAACAACACAATAAATGAAATTAAAAATACTCTAGAAGGGATCAATAGCAGAATAACTGAGGCAGAAGAACGGATAAGTGACCTGGAAGATAAAATAGTGGAAATAACTACTGCAGAGCAGAATAAAGAAAAAAGAATGAAAAGAATTGAAGACAGTCACAGAGACCTCTGGGACAACGTTAAATGCACCAACATTCGGATTACAGGGGTCCCAGAAGAAGAGGAGAAAAAGAAAGGGACTGAGAAAATATTTGAAGAGATTCTAGTTGAAAACTTCCTTAATATGGGACAGGAAATAGTCAATCAAGTCCAGGAAGCGCAGAGAGTCCCATACAGGATAAATCCAAGGAGAAACATGCCAAGACACACATTAATCAAACTATCAAAAATTAAATACAAAGAAAAATATTAAAAGCATCAAGTGAAAAACAAATAACATAGAAGGGAATCCCCATAAGGTTAACAGCTGATCTTTCAGCAGAAACTCTGCAAGCCAGAAGGGAGTGGCAGGACATATTTAAAGTGATGAAAGAGAAAAACCTACAACCAAGATTACTCTACCCAGCAAGGATCTAATTTAGATTTGATGGAGAAATTTAAAACTTTACAGACAAGCAAAAGCTGAGAGAGTTCAGCACCACCAAACCAGCTTTAAAACAAATGCTAAAGGAACTTCTCTAGGCAAGAAACACAAGAGAAGGAAAACACCTACAATAACAAACCCAAAACAATTAAGAAAATGGGAATAGGAACATACATACTGATAATTACCTTAAATGTAAATGGATTAAATGATCCCACCAAAAGACACAGACTGGCTGAATGGATACAAAAACAAGACCCGTATATATGCTATCTACAAGAGACCCACTTCAGACCTAGGGACACATACAGACTAAAAGTGAGGGGATGGAAAAAGATATTCCATGCAAATGGAAATCAAAAGAAAGCTGGAGTAGCAATTCTCATATCAGACAAAATAGATTTTAAAATAAAGACTATTACAAGAGACAAAGAATGACACTACCTAATGATCAAGGGATCGATCCAAGAAGAAGATATAACAATTGTAAATATTTATGCACCCAACATAGGAGCACCTCAATACATAAGGCAAATAATAACAGCCATAAAAGGGGAAATCGACAGTAACACAATAAGAGTAGGGAACTTTAACACCCCGCTTTCACCAACGGACAGATCATCAAAAATGAAAATAAATAAGGAAACACAAGCTTTAAATGATACATTAAACAAGATGGACTTAATTGATATTTATAGGACATTCCATCCAAAAACAACAGAATACACATTTTTCTCAAGTGCTCATGGAACATTCTCCAGGATAGAGCATACCTTGGGTCACAAATCAAGCCTTGGTAAATTTAGAAAACTGAAATCGTAGCAAGTATCTTTTCTGACCACAACGCTATAAGACTAGGTATCAATTACAGGAAAAGATATGTAAAAAATACAAACACATGGAGGCTAAACAATACACTACTTAATAACCAAGAGGTCACTGAAGAAATCAAAAAACACCTAGAAACAAATGACAATGAAAACACGATGACCCGAAACCTATGGGATGCAGCAAAAGCAGTTCTAAGAGGGAAGTTTATAGCAATACAATCCTACCTTAAGAAACAGGAAACATCTAAAATAAACAACCTAACCTTGCACCTAAAGCAATTAGAGAAAGAAGAACAAAAAAACCCAATAGTTAGCAGAAGGAAAGAAATCTTAAAGATCAGATCACAAATAAATGAAAAAGAAATGAAGGAAATGATAGCAAAGATGAATGAAACTAAAAGCTGGTTCTTTGAGAAGATAAATAAAATTGATAAACCATTAGCCAGACTCATCAAGAAAAAAAGGGAGAAGACTCAAATCAATAGAATTAGAAATGAAAAAGGAGAAATAATAACTGACACTGCAGAAATACAAAAGATCATGAGAGATTACTACAAGCAACTCTATGCCAATAGAATGGACAACCTGGAAGAAATGGACAGATTCTTAGAAATGCACAACCTGCCGAGACTGAACCAGGAAGAAATAGAAAATAGGAACAGACCAATCACAAGCACTGAAATTGAAACTGTGATCAAAAATCTTCCAACAAACAAAAGCCCAGGACAAGATGGCTTCACAGGCGAATTCTATCAAACATTTAGAGAAGAGCTAACACCTATCCTTCTCAAACTCTTCCAAAATATAGCAGAGGGAGGAACACTCCCAAACTCATTCTACGAGGCCACCATCACCCTGATACCAAAACCAGACAAAGATGTCACAAAGAAAGAAAACTACAGGCCAATGTCACTGATGAACATAGATGCAAAAATCCTCAACAAAATACTAGCAAACAGAATCCAACAGCACGTTAAAAGGATCATACACCATGATCAAGTGGGGTTTATCCCAAGAATGCAAGGATTCTTCAATATAGGCAAATCAATCAATGTGATAAACCATATTAACAAACTGAAGGAGAAAAACCATATGATCATCTCAATAGATGCAGAAAAAGCTTTCAAAAAAATTCAACACCCATTTATGATAAAAACCCTCCAGAAAGTAGGCATAGAGGAAACTTACCTCAACATAATAAAGTCCATATATGACAAACCCACAGCTAACATCGTCCTCAATGGTGAAAAAATGAAACCATTTTCACTAAGACCAGTAACAAGACAAGGTTGCCCACTCTCACCACTATTATTCAACATAGTTTTGGAAGTCCTAGCCATGGCAATCAGAAAAGAAAAAGAAAGAAAAGGAATCCAAATCGGAAAAGAAGAAGTAAAACTGTCACTGTTTGCAGATGACATGATACTATACATACAGAATCCTAAAGATGCTACCAGAAAACTACTAGAGCTAATCAATGAATTTGGTAAAGTAGCAGGATACAAAATTAATGCACAGAAATCTCTTGCATTCCTATACACTGATGATGAAAAATCTGAAAGTGAAATTAAGAAAACACTCCCATTTACCATTGCAAGAAAAAGAATAAAATATCTAGGAATAAACCTACCTAAGGAGACAACACACCTGTATGCAGAAAATTATAAGACACTGATGAAAGAAATTAAAGATGATACAAATAGATGGAGAGATATACCATGTTCTTGGATTGGAAGAATCAACATTGAGAAAATGACTATACTACCCAAAGCAATCTACAGATTCAATGGAATCCCTATCAAACTACCACTGGCATTTTTCACAGAACTAGAACAAAAAATTTCACAATTTGTATGGAAACACAAAAGACCCCGAATAACCAAAGCAATCTTGAGAACGAAAAATGGAGCTGGAGGAATCAGGCTCCCTGACTTCAGACTATACTACAAAGCTACAGTAATCAAGACAGTATGGTACTGGCACAAAAACAGAAATATAGATCAATGGAACAGGATAGAAAGCCCAGAGATAAACTCACGCACATATGGACACCTTATCTTTGATAAAGGAGGCAAGAATATACAGTGGAGAAAAGACAGCCTCTTCAATAAGTGGTGCTGGGAAAACTCGACAGCTACATGTAAAAGAATGAAATTAGAACACTCCCTAACACCATACACAAAAATAAACTCAAAATGGATTGAAGACCTAAGTGTAAGGCCAGACACTATCAAACTCTTAGAGGAAAACATAGGCAGAACACTCTATGACATAAATCACAGCAAGATCCTTTTTGACCCACCTCCTAGAGAAATGGAAATAAAAACAAAAATAAACAAATAGGACCTAATGAAGCTTAAAAGCTTTTGCACAGCAAAGGAAACCATAAACAAGACCAAAGACAACCCTCAGAATGGGAGAAAATATTTGCAAATGAAGCAACTGACAAAGGATTAATCTCCAAAATTTACAAGTAGCTCATGCAGCTCAGTAACAAAAAAACAAACAACCCGATCCAAAAACGGGCAGAAGACCTAAATAGACATTTCTCCAAAGAAGATATACAGATTGCCAACAAACACATGAAAGAATGCTCAACATCATTAATTATTAGAGAAATGCAAATCAAAACTACAATGAGATATCATCTCACACCGGTCAGAATGGCCATCATCAAAAAATCTACAAACAATAAATGCTGGAGAGGGTGTGGAGAAAAGGGAACCCTCTTGCACTGTTGGTGGGAATGCAAATTGATACAGCCACTATGTAGAACAGTATGGAGGTTCCTTAAAAAACAAAAATTAGAATTACCATATGACCCAGCAATCCCACTACTGGGCATATACCCTGAGAAAACCATAATTCAAAAAGAGTCATGTACCACAATGTTAATTGTAGCTCTATTTACAATAGCCAGGACATGGAAGCAACCTAAGTGTCCATCAACAGATGAATGGATAAAGAAGATGTGGCACATATATACAATGGAATATTACTCAGCCATAAAAAGAAACGAAACTGAGTTATTTGTAGTGAGGTGGATGGACCTAGAGACTGTCATACAGAGTGAAGTAAGTCAGAAAGAGAAAAATAAATACTGTATGCCAACACATATATATGGAATTTAAGAAAGAAAAAAAAAAAGGTCATGAAGAACCTAGGGGTAAGACGGGAATAAAGACACAGACCTACTAGAGAATGGACTTGAGGATATGGGGAGGGGGAAGGGTAAACTGTGACAAAGTGAGAGAGTGGCATGGACATATATACACTACCAAACGTAAAATAGATAGCTAGTGGGAAGCAGCCGCATAGCACAGGAAGATCAGCTCGGTGGTTTGTGATCACCTAGAGGGGTGGGATAGGGAGGGTGGGAGGGAGGGAGACGCAAGAGGGAAGAGATATGGGAACACATGTATAACTGATTCACTTTGTTATAAAGCAGAAACTAACACACCACTGTAAAGCAATTACACTCCAATAAAGATGTTAAAAAAAAAAAAAAAAGAATCTGCCGGCCAATGCAGGGGACACGGGTTCGAGCCCTGGTCTGGGAAGATCCCACATGCCGTGGAGCAACAAAGCCTGTGCACCACAACTACTGAGCCTGCGCTCTAGAGCCCATGCTCCGCAACAAGAGAAGCCACCGTGATGAGAAGCCTGCACACCGCAACGAAGAGTAGCACCTGCTCGCCACAACTAGAGAAAGCCTGTGCGCAGCAGTGAAGACACAGCCAAAAATAAAAAATAGTGAAACAAAACAAAACAAAACAAAAATTTTGGGAGAATTGAGAAAATCTGAATATGGATGGATATTATGCGATTAGTGTTAATTTTCTCAGATGTGAAAATGGTACTGTGTTAGGAAGGACAAAATCCTCATTCTTAGTCGATGTGCTCTGGAGTACTTAGAGGTGAGGGAGTCAGGACAGTCTACAGTTAAATCTCAAACAGTTCAGCAAGAGAACAAAAAGTGTGTGAGAGAGACAAAGCAAACGTGGCAACACAGTATCGACTGGTTGAACCTAGGTGAAGAGTGAACAAGCATTCATTAAGCTATCATTTCACCTTTTCTGTATGTATGCCAACTTTCAAAATAAAGTTGGAAAAATAAAACCAGACAGACACGGTTATATTACTTTAGTGTACAGTGGGAAAGGGGTGTAAAGCACACAGACTTAAAAAGACTGGAAGGAAATAAACCCAAACATTAATAGTGCTTTCTCATCATAGTGGGCTTATAGGTGATTTATTTTCCTTCCTAGTTTTCATATTTTTAAAAAATGCTCCATAATGAGTATATGTTATTTTTATAGTCAGAAGCAATTTGAACATGCTCCTAAAAAATGTTAAGTTAATGCCTTTAAAGGAATCACACATCATCTGGAAGATGGCGGAGTAGAAGGATGTGCTCTCACTCCCTCTTGCGAGAGCACCAGAATCACAACTAACTGCTGAACGATCATCGACAGGAAGACACTGGAACTCACCAAAACAGATATCCCACATCCAAAGACAAAGGAGAAGCCACAATGAGAGAGTCGGAGGGGCGCAACCACAATACAATCAAACCCCATAACTGCTAGGTGGGTGACTCACAAACTGGAGAACACTTATACCACAGAAATCCACCCACTGGAGTGAAGGTTCTGAGCCCCACGTCAGGCTTCCCAACCTGGGGGTCCGGCAAAGGGAGGAGGAATTCCTAGAGAATCAGACTTTGAAACCTAGCAGGATTTGTTTGCAGGACTTCGACAAGACTCGGGGGAAACAGAGACTCCACTCTTGGAGGGCACACACAAAGTATTGTGTGCATCAGGACCCAGGGGAAGGAGCAGTGACCCCATAGGAGACTGAACCAGACCTACCTGCCAGTGTTGGAGGGTCTCCTGCAGAGGAGGGGGGTGGCTGTGGCTCACCACGGGGACAAGGACACTGGCAGCAGAAGTTCTGGGAAGTACTCCTTGGCATGAGCCCTCCCAGAGTCCACCATTAGCCCCACCAAAGAGCCCAGGTAGGCTCCAGTGTTGGGTCGCCTCAGGCCAAACAACCAACAGGGAGGGAACCCAGCCCCACCCATCAGCAGACAAGCAGATTAAAGTTTTACTGAGCTCTGCCCACCAGAGCAACACCCAGCTCTACCCACCACCAGTCCCTCCCCATCAGGAAACTTGCACAAGCCTCTTAGATACCCTCACCCACCAGAGGGCAGAGGGCAGAAGCAAGAAGAACTACAATCCTGTAGCCTGTGGAACAAAAACCACATTCATAGAAAGACAGACAAGATGAAAAGGTAGAGGGCTATGTATCAGATGAAAGAACAAGATAAAACCCCAGAAAAACACCTAAATGAAGTGGAGATAGGCAACCTTCCAGAAAAAGAATTCAGAATAATGATAGTGAAGATGATCCAGGACCTCGGAAAAAGAATGGAGGCAAAGACCGAGAAGATGCAAGAAATGTTTAACAAAGAGCTAGAAGAATTAAAGAACAAACACCTAGAAGAATTAAAGAACAAACAGAGATGAAAAATACAATAATGAAATGAAGAATACACTAGAAGGAATAAACAGCAGAATAACTGAGGCAGAAGAACAGATAAGTGACCTGGAAGACAGAATGGTGGAATTCACTGCTGCAGAAGAGAATAAAGAAAAAAGAATGAAAAGACATGAAGACAGCCTAAGAGACCTCTGGGACAACATTAAACACAACAACATTCACATTATAGGGGCCCCAGAAGGAGAAGAGAGAGAGAAAGGACCCGAGAAAACATTTGAAGACATTATAGTCAAAAACTTCCCTAACATGGCAAAGGAAATAGCCACTCAAGTCCAGGAAGCGCAGAGAGTCCCATACAGGATAAACCCAAGGAGAAACATGCCGAGACACATAGTAATCTAACTGGCAAAAATTAAAGACAAAGAAAAATTACTGAAAGCAGCAAGGGAAAAATGACAACATACAAGGGAACTCCCATAAGGTTAACAGCTGATTTCCCAGCAGAAACTCTACAAGCCTGAAGGCAGTGGCATGACATATTCAAAGTGATGAAAGGGAAGAACCTACAACCAAGATTACTCTACCCAGCAAGGATCCATTCAGATTCAACGGAGAAATCAAAAGCGTTACACACAAGCAAAAGCTAAGAGAATTCAGCACCACCAAACCAGCTCTACAACAAATGCTAAAGGAACTTCTCTAAGTGGGAAACACAAGAGAAGAAAAGGATCTACAAAAACAAACCCAAAACAATTAAGAAAATGGTCATAGGAACATACATATCAACAATTACCTTAAACGTGAATGGATTAAATGCTCCAACCAAAAGACACAGGCTTGCTGAGTGGATACAAAAACAAGACCCATATATATGCTGTCTACAAGAGACCCACTTCACACCTAGGGACACATACGGACTGAAAGTGAGGGGATGGAAAAAGATATTCCATGCAAATGGAAATCAAAAGAAAGCTGGAGTAGCAATACTCATATCAGATAAAATAGACTTTAAAATAAAGAATGTTACAAGAGACAAGGAAGGACACTACATAATGATCAAGGGATCAATCCAAGAAGAAGATATAACAATTATGAATATATAGGCACCCAACATAGGAGCACCTCAATACATAAGGCAACTGCTAACGGCTATAAAAGAGGAAATCGACAGAAACACAGTAATAATGGGGGACTTTAACACTTTACTTACACCAATGGACAGATCATCCAAACAGAAAATTAATAAGGAAACACAAGCTTTAAATGACACAACAGACCAGATAGATTCAACTGATATTTATAGGACATTCCATCCAAAGACAGCAGATTACACTTTCTTCTCAAGTGCGCACGGAACATTCTCCAGGACAGATCGCATCTTGGGTCACAAATCAAGCCTCAGTAAATTTAAGAAAATTGAAATCATATCAAGCATCTTATCTGACCACAACGCTGTGAGATTAGTATCAATTACAGGGACAAAAACATAAAAAACACAAATACATGGACGCTAAACAATATGTTACTAAATAACCAACGGATCACTGAAGAAATCAAAGAGGAAATCAAAAAATACCTAGAGACAAACGACAATGAAACCACGATGATCCAAAACCTATGGGCTGCAGCAAAAGCAGTTCTAAGAGGGAAGTTTATAGCAATACAAGCCTACCTCAAGAAACAAGAAAAATCTCAAATAAACAATCTAACCTTACACCTAAAGGAACTAGAGAAAGAACAACAAACAAAACCCAAAGTTAGCAGAAGGAAAGAAATCATAAAGATCAGATCAGAAATAAATGAAATAGAAACAAAGAAAACAATAGCAAAGATCAATAAAACTAAAAGCTGGTTCTTTGAGAAGATAAACAAAATTGATAAGCCATTAGCCAGACTCATCAAGAAAAAGGAGGACTCAAATCAATAAAATTAGAAATGAAAAAGGAGCAGTTACAACAGACACCGCACAAATACAAAGCATCCTAAGAGACTACTACAAGCAACTCTATGCCAATAAAATGGACAACCTGGAAGATATGGACAAATTCTTAGAAAGGTATAACCTTCCAAGACTGAACCAGGAAGAAATAGAAAATATGAACAGACCAATTACAAGTAATGAATTTGAAACTGTGATTAAAAATCTTCCAACAAACAAAAGTCCAGGACCAGATGGCTTCACAGGTGAATTCTATCAAACATTTAGAGAAGAGCTAACACCACCCATCCTTCTCAAACTCTTCCAAAAATTTGCAGAGGAAGGAACACTCCTAAACTCATTCTATGAGGCCACCATCATGCTGATACCAAAACCAGACAAAGATATTACAGACCAATATCATTCATGAATACAGATGCAAAAATCCTCAACAAAATACTAGCAAACAGAATCCAACAACACATTAAATGGATCATACACCATGATCAAGTGGGATTTATCCCAGGGATGCAAGGATTCTTCACTATACGCAAATCAATCAACATGATACACCATATTAACAAACTGAAGAATAAAAACCATATGATCATCTCAATAGATGCAGAAAAAGCTTCTGACAAAATTCAACACCCATTTATGAAAAAAACTCTCCAGAAAGTGGGTATAGAGGGAACCTACCTCAACATAATACAGGCCATATACAACAAACCCACAGCAAACATCATTCTCAATGGTGGAAAACTGAAAGCATTTCCTCTAAGATCAGGAACGAGACAAGGATGTCCACTCTCACCACTATTATTCAACATAGTTTTGGAAGTCCTAGCCATGGCAATCAGAAAAGAAAAAGAAATAAAAGGAATCCAAATTGGAAAAGAAGAAGTAAAACTGTCACTGTTTGCAGATGACATGATACTATACATAGAAAATCCTAAAGATGCCACCAGAAAACTACTAGAGCTAATCAATGAATTTGGTAAAGTTGCAGGATACAAAATTCATGCACAGAAATCTCTTGCATTCCTATACACTAATGATGAAAAATCTGAAAAAGAAATTAAGGAAGCGTTCCCATTTACCACTGCAACAAAAAGAATAAAATACCTAGGAATAAACCTATCTAGGGAGACAAAAGACCTGTATGCAGAAAACTATAAGACACTGATGAAAGGGATTAAAGATGATACAGACAGATGGAGAGATATACCATGTTCTTGGATTGGAAGAATCAGTACTGTGAAAATGACTATATTACCCAAAGCAATCTACAGATTCCATGCAATCCCTATCAAATTACCAATGGCATTTTTTACAGAACTAGAACAAAAAATCTTAAAATTTGTATGGAGACACAAAACACCCCGAATAGCCAAAGTGTTCTCGAGGGAAAAAAATGGAGCTGGAGGAATCAGACTCTCTGACTTCAGACTATACTACAAAGATACAGTAATCTAGACAATATGGTACTGGCACAAAAACAGAAATATAGATCAATGGAACAGGATAGAAAGCCCAGAGATAAACCCACGCACCTGTGGTCAACTAATCTATGACAAGGGAGGCAAGGATATAAAATGGAGAAAAGACAGTCTCTTCAATAAGTGGTACTGGGAAAACTGGACAGCTACACGTAAAAGAATGAAATTAGAACACTTCCTAACACCATACACAAAAATAAACTCAAAATGGATTAAAGACCTAAATGTAAGATCAGATACTATAAAACTCTTAGAGGAAAACATAGGCAGAACACTCTATGACATAAATCACTGCAAGATCCTTTTTGACCCACCTCCTAGAGTAATGGAAATAAAAACAAAAATAAACAAATGGGACCTAATAAAACTTAACAGCTTTTGCACAGCAAATGAAACTACAAACAAGATGAAAAGACAACCCTCAGAATGGGAGAAAATATTTGCAAACGAAACAACTGACAATAGATTAATCTCCAAAATATACAAGCAGCTCATGCAGCTCAATATCAAAAAAACAAACAACCCGATCCAAAAATGGGCAGAAGACCTAAACAGACATTTCTCCAAAGAAGATATACAGATTGCCAACAAACACATGAAAGGATGCTCAACATCACTAATCATTAGAGAAATGCAAATCAAAACTACAATGAGGTATCTCCTCACACCGGTCAGAACGGCCATCCTCAAAAAATCTACAAACAATAAATGCTGGAGAGGGTGTGGAGAAAAGGGAACCCTCTTGCACTGTTGGTGGGAATGTAAATGGATACAGTCACTATGGAGAACAGTATGGAGGTTCCTTAAAAAACTAAAAATAGGGGGCTTCCCTGGTGGCGCAGTGGTTGAGAATCTGCCTGCCAATGCAGGGGACACGGGTTCGAGCCCTGGTCTGGGAAGATTCCACATGCCGCGGAGCGACTAGGCCCATGAGCCACAATTACTGAGCCTGCGTGTCTGGAGCCTGTGCGCCGCAACAAGAGAGGGCGCGATAGTGAGAGGCCCGCGCCCCACAATGAAGAGTGGCCCCCACTTGCCACAACTAGAAAAAGCCCTTGCACAGAAACGAAGACCCAACAAAGCCATAAATAAATAAATTAATTTAAAAAAAAAACAAAACTAAAAACAGAATTAACATATGACACAGCAATCCCACTACTGGGCATATACCCTGAGAAAACCATAATTCAAAAAGACACATGCACCCCAATGTTCATTGCAGCACTATTTATAACAGCCAGGACATGGAAGCAACCTAAATGCCCATCGACAGACGAATGGATAAAGATGTGGTACATGTATACAATGGAATAGTACTCAGCCAAAAAAAGGAATGAAATTGGGTCATTTGTAGATACGTGGATGGATCTAGAGACTGTCATACAGAGTGAAGTAAATCAGAAAGAGAAAAACAAATATCGTATATTAACGCATATATGTGCAACCTAGAAAAATGGTACAGATGAACCAGTTTGCAGGGCAGAAATAGAGACACAGATGTAGAGAACAAACGTGTGGACACCAAGGGGGGAAGCGGCGGGAGGGTGGGGTGGTGGTGGGATGAATTGGGAGATTGGGATTGACATGTATACACTAATATGTATAAAATAGGTAACTAGTAAGAACCTACTGTATAAAGAAATAAAATTAGAAAAAAAAAAGAAATCACAGGTCTCCTCCCTGACAGCCAGCCCGACATGCTCAGGGCAGAGTCTGCAGAACAGAAAGGTGTGCTGAGGTCTGATTTCATTTTCTGCCAGGATACCACACCATGAGGAGGACGGCGACCGCTTACCTGGTGCTGGGCCTTATTCTCCATGTGCCCCAGCTTCGTGTTCATCTTATCCTGAACTGACACCAGCTCTGCTTTGATCTCCTCCACAGTTGCCTCCAACTGATTCTCCAGCTTGTTGATCAGGGGTTCACATCGACAGCCATTTATTGGCGCCTAAGAGGGAAGCCAAAAAGGAATCAGTCCAAGTCGTTCGTTCCTTCTGAAAGTATGTGCCAGTATACCAGGGGACCACGCGTGATGGAGGAGACTCATCCCTGTGGTAACTTTGGAGTGACAGGCCAAGCCTTGGCTCCGTAGGCGCTAAGAAGATTCAGAGAGGGTAACATACGGTCGCAGTCCTCAAGCTGCTTTTATCCACTATCCGGCCTCAAGATTATCTATGCAGTCACCTAAGGACGGTGCAGAGAGCTTTGTAACATCCCTCTGCTCTCCGGGCCTAAGTGGCAGGAGGGTACTGCACAGTTTAGGTGGGGAGGGCCAGCTGGCTTATCTTCAAAGCTCATGCCTTCTGTAGTCACCACCGAAAGTGGACATTAGCCCCCAGCAACAGGGTTACACAGACACCTCGCTTACGGCCCACAGTCCTGCCCTGACAGGGCCCGGCAGGTACCTGCATCACTTTGCCATCCTTGCCCCGGTACAGCGTGTAGAGCTGGTACGCTCTGAACTCGTGGGGGGCGGCTGGGGGCGAACAGCGATGCCTGGGCCTCTTTTTAGGGTGACTGTGAGTGTGCGAGCTCTTCTGCTGTCCAGGCTGCTGGTCTGCTGGTGGGGTGGGGTCAGAAAACGCTGACGCCTGTGGGAGAGAAGGCGACAGCCACCCTGAGCGCCGTGACATCTGCGAGCCTGATGCCCAGCCGGTGGCTCCCGTCTGGCCCGCCTTGCTAGTCTCTCGGCGTTCTACACCAGGTACGTGTCAAAAGAGATGTACCAGCACGCTTACCTTGTGTCCGCAGCCGGCCGGGGCCGATTTCTGTGCTCTGGCTCCAAACCAGCAAGCAAGCCAAGTGCAGTGGCTTTTTAGCTGCTGGGCATGATGCTATCCCCAGGGCCCTCCGCCAGCCCGCCTCCCAGCCCTCTTGGCAGCTCTCACGTGCCTCCTGACCTTGGGCCTTGACTTTTTCTGCCTGTTGTCCTTTGCTCTGGGCTCCGGGGAAGCGGACGGGAAATCTTCTCTCGACTCTTCTTTTCCGGGTACAGCCTGTTCACTGCTATGGGTGTCTCCTGCTGAGACACTTCCCTACAGAGAAAAAAAAAAGCCCAGAAACCTCTTCTACTTGATCCCCCAGCCTTTTTCAATAATGGCGTAAAATTTCCCAGCCTCCATCCACTAAAGGACCCCTGGGAATCTTTGCCAATGACAAATTTCAGACATAGGAAGCACTGCCTGGTGGTTTTAACTGAACACCTGTGCTTTTCCTGGGGAGCTGAATGTTTGGTTTTTCATTTATTAGGTGCCAAACTAGATATCGCCTTGGATCTAACTCTATGTTCTGCAACTTCAGGAACGTAGTACACACAAAACACCTCAGCATTAGAGACTTTTTGGTCTTTTACATTTCAACAAAAAGACAATGTCACTCATTCTTTGACCTTGGACCCTCACAATTCACAGAGGAGTGAGAACCTTCTGAAATGGAAAAAAAAAAAAAAAAATCACATTTCTGGTCCTTGTGAGAACTTCTACAAGTTAATATGTACAATTCACACACAGGAACCTAATGCGAGTTACAATGCCTTAACCCTGGAAATTGGTAAGATTTTCAAACAGACAGAAAAACAAGTAGTTGGTATAAAATCTTATGTGCCAGAGGTTGTCTCTATATCCTCGTCTTCTTCCTCCTGGGAGAGCTGAACGGCGTGGTTCATTCCAGGGCTGCTGTGCAAGCTGTTCACTGCACAAAGGCGCCTAGCCGAGGGCGTGAGTGGGGCTGAGGGAGCTGAAGTCCATCTTGGCCTCTAGTCACCACACGTGCCCTGTGCTAGGCTGGTCTGCCCAGAAGGCATCTTTTTCTAATTTGCACAGCCTCTGCTCACTCCCTAAGCGGAAGGAGAGGCAACAAGCTACGCCACTGGTCCTCCAACTGTAGTCCACACTGGAATCACCTGGAGGGCTTGTTCAAACACAGATTGCTGGGCCCTAGCCCAGAGTTTCTGATCCAGATTGCTGGGTGAGGCCCCCAGATTTGCATTTCTACCAAGGTTCCAGGTGGTAAGTGGATCCACATTTTGAAAACCTCTGCTCTACATGATGAAGGGTGTGGTGTCAGAGAGGCTGTGCTGTCCACATGGAAGCGACAAGGCCACAGATGCACGGGGCTCGCAAATACAGCCACACAGGGTGCTGGAAAAGACGGGCGGCGTGAGAGTACACGGCCTGAAATCGTGGAGAGGAGAAGACAAGAGGCCAGAAGGAAAGACGGACAAGATCTGAAGGACCCAGAGGAAAGGAGAGACAGAGGAGGGCCCGGCAGCCGCCAGACGGGCCCGGAGGAGGCAGGGAGACAGTTTCCCACCCTGGAAGTGGGCGGGAGGGCTACCCCCCCACCTTGCTTTGTGCCACATCATCTCTCGGCACAGACTGAGCTCTCCTCTCTTCCTTGAGCCTCTCTCTCTTTTTCCTCAGGCTTCGCCCACGACTGAAGCGCAAGACCTGAAGGAGGCAAGAGGCATCGTTACAAACCACTGGTGTGCGCGGACCTAATGGAGCCTCCAGCCAAGCGGGGGGAGACCAGGCGTTCACATCAAACAAGCGCCTCTAAGACCACCCACTATGCCTCCTACATCCTGTGCTGGGCGCTTAGGGTCCTAGAGACGGGAGGACATCATTCCTGACCTTGAGGAGCTCACAGTCTAGGACAGCAATACTAACAGGCATTTAGCGATGGGCCAGGGCGTCCACGTAGGTGTGAGCAGGCCGTGCACGGCTCAACTCCAGGGAGCACGGCTCACATAGACTAGGATATGAACGGTGTCCCCTGGAGTTGTGCGACACAGCAGCCCTATGCCAGGCACGGTCTATCCTGGGACACTGGACCTGATCTAGCCCATCAGATTTTCTCTTGGCCAAACTGTATCCAAATCATATTCAAACATAACTTTAATTCAAGCCTAACTGAGATGTACCTGTGAGCCATGGTACCAACCACGGGGCAGGAGTCTCTTCCCCCAAAAGAAGGCTGTGGCCTGCCCCTTCGAGGGCAGAGAGGTGGAATGGACACAGGCAAGTACACGTGGGACCCCCACAGGCCCAGAGGAGCCCAGCAGCAACTAGCTGGAGATCTTCAGGCAAGTGATTTGACCTCTCTGTGCTCTGTCTTCTCAACGTGAGAATGGGGAGCCGCCGGAATTAACCGAGACAACGTAGGTGGCCGGCACGCCTTGGACCAGTGGTCACTGGGGGTGTCTCCACCTGCCTAGGGGCCTTAGAGTGCTCAGCTGGCGGAGATGTTTAATCACAGAGTACAGACCTGTGCACTGGCGGAAACCTTCAATCCCTGGCTCAGGTCCACACCCTTCTCCTCCAGATTCCCTACTCCTAGTTCCAGGGTTCACCCCCCTTAAAAAACCCAAGGGTGTCCAGACGGTGAAAGCACTTTCAAGGCCATACTATCTTTCTGCAATAAAACAATATTCTACTGTCTTCTTATACAGATAGATAAGGGCTCTCTGAAGTTCAGCCTAGTGTTTTTCATCTCAGTGTCAGACTTTCTTCTTCTTGTGTTCATTAAATTCAAGTGACACATTATAGGACAAAAAAATCCTCCACAGGCAGTGGGTACCTCCTAAATGGAGAATTCCTGACAGTATCTGCCTGCAGCTGAACCGGAGTTTTAAATTATATTCTCATCCCCTAAAGCCAGCAGTTCTGAAAGTGTCCGGGGACCCCTGAGTCCATGAGGTTAAGATTATTTTCATAGTATTACAACAACATTGGCATTTTTCATGCTCATTCTCTCATGAGTGTACTGTGGTGTTTGCCAGAAGCTACATCAGTGACATTACAATAGACTGCATGCAGCAATAAAAGAAGATGCCAGAATTCTAAGTAAGACAGTAAGGAGATAAGCAAAAAATGTAAAACAATGCTACTCTTTCTCATTTTTGTTTGAAAGAATAGTTCTTTTTCACAAAACGATGCTATTTATGTTACTACAAAATGGACTTATTTTTAAATGAATATCTTTAATATTTCTAAACTTTATTTTCAAATACGGTAATTATTGATAGATATAAACTCACATAAACAGGGCTCTTTATGGGCCTCCGTAATATTTAAGAAAGTAAAAGGGTCCTTAGACCAAAAAGGTCTGAGAACCAGTGTCCTCAGCTAAATTTTAGACTCAGTAAGAAGTCGAGTTTGATGAAGGGAAGCAAGTAAGGCCCGTTGCTCATCTGCTTTATGGACACTCAGAACAGGACACAGCTCCAGAATCAGCCTGAAATTCACTTTCCAAAGCATTTGTGAACCACGTCGATTAAAAATAAGAAGTAACACTCACTTCACCCAAACACAAAATAATCAGAAAAACTCCCTCCATAGACCATGTTATCAGCCAGTGAAAACAACTCGGCAAGGCTCACAGCCGTTCTCAGAGGACGATGCCATCCACCAAGTGGATCATCATCAATCTTTCCCACTTCACAGAAATCAGGGAATATTGATCTTAAGGCCTCGGAAAGAAGTATCCTCTTAGTACTGCTGTGAACCATCGAAATCCATGGTCAACTAAGGTGCCAAGGCAAGGGGATTTCTCGTTTCAGACAAGGCTATTTCTGTAACTACAGATCAACAGAACAGTATGCACGCAATTTTATGCATATTCCAAAGCTTTTTCTTTGCACTGAAAATAAGGGTTAGTATGTACAATTATGTAAAAAAACAAACAAAAAAAAAACCTTTAAAAATATCCTATTTATTTGCTATTCAATATGGGTGTGGAAAAACTAGCTTAAGTCATTTTTTTAATGGAAATGCTAAAGGAGAACCGCACAGGAAAACAGTCCACAAGAGAGCTTTATCCCTGGGAATCGAGACTCTTGGGCTCTGGAAGATAAATGACAGGCAGGCTAAAGGCACATCAATCCTCGTGTGCCGGGGGGTCCTCCAATCCCACAAGACTTGATGAGCCTCATGCGGCTGAGCGCGGAGCTAGCTGTCCATCAAACTGCCAGACACCGAAATGCCAGGTAACTAACGGCTCCTGACACTTACATAGCACCCTGTCCTTTTTGATCCACAAGAGACTAGTTTTTTTTTTTTTAATCAGGATTCCCAGAGATGATTCTGCTGAGGATTTGTTTGCAAACAGCTGGACAGAGGTGGAGCCTTTTTCCAAAGGAGCACTCGACTCGCACCTGTCATGGGCTCTGTGGATTTTCAGAGCCCACTGAGAAGGACCTTCTCCACGGGCAAGAGGGTGATTGATTTTGCAAGAGACAAAAATCTTAACCATTTTCAGAAACTGCTAGTTATTATCAGGCATGTTTTTAAAACTTAAATGGAATCAAGGCCATGCAGAACCGCAGACTGGCTGGGATTGGGCCATGGTGCAGCAGGCTGGGGTCCGGACTCTCCCTCTGGCTCCCTAAGACTTTGTCTTCTTGCAGCATTAGCCAGAATAAGGTGGAAAACCAATCAGTGTTTGCTGTAAGGTAACAGACTAGCTCTAACTGGGAAATAACCTAAATGCCTAACATTAAGGAAATGGTTTAACAAGATACTGAACAGCAACCAAAAAAAGAATATTATGCTTCCACTGTAATAAATAACTGTGACGCCTGCAGAACAGTTTCCTATTACAGTTAGGATAAAGGGCATAATACCAAAGAATATATACATTGTGGGCACAACTATATAAAAATTCCGTGTCTGTGGAAGGTACTATAAACAAAGTTATTTCAGGGTGCTAAAATTATAAATAGCTTATAAATTATCACTATTAAATTTCTTTGTGACTTAGATCGTTTCAACCTCAACTAAGATATCAGTCATCTTCTTAAATTGAATGATGGCCAATATACCATTATTTAATAAAAAAGGAGAAAACTATACTGTACTCAACTGCCTCTAGTGGGCGTTTATGGCTTTGTCTGCCCAGACAGATGCCTCATCCCACCTCTGTCTGGGAAATACCTCTTCTAACCATGCGGTCAAACGGATGCCACCATCTTCCTAAAGCACCTCTGTCCTACCTGTTCCGGGCATTTGCCCCAAGTTAGCCAATCATGATCTTCTCCTACGATGTTTTACCATTTTAATTTATTTTTTGGCCGTGCTGCACTCCATGTGGGATCTTAGTTCCCCGACCAGGGATTGAACCCGCAGCCCCCTGCACTGGAAGCACGGAGTTTTAAACCACTGGACCACCAGGGAAGTCCCTCCTATGACATTTTAAACTGGAACTTCTCCCTGACTGGGAAATGATTCAGGAAACTGGCTGTAACCATGATCCAGCCGCAGAGAGGAAATGACGCCCATGTATGAGAACAGCCTGCTGGGCCTGAGGTCTCTGGTTCCAGGTATCCTGGAGGCTCACGTGGATCCCTACGCTTCCTGCTGCCTGGACACTAAGCCCATCCGTCCCCTCCTTAAGCTGGTCTGAATTGGCTTCAGTAGATGGCAACCCGAGGAATCCCAACGACTCTGCAGCCCCCGCATAATCAACACAACGGAAAATGCAACAAATCCTACCTGGGGCGCTTTAGTGAGGAGGAGAGCAACTTCCGGATTATTGTGGTAGCGGGCAGTCTCCAGTGGAGTCCGGCCTGCCTAAGGAAAGGCACAGGGAGGACCAGTGAGTACGGAACACCGGCCCCACGCACGCACAGCCCAGCGGGGACAGCTCCCCCAGGAGCTGGAGACTCCGCTCCCGGTCACAGCAGCACCTACAACACACGTGCTCCGCGAAACACAACCGTGCGTGCGACATGGTCCTGCTCGAGCCTCATGCATCCAACGGGGAGCCCAGTCAACCTGAGGACACAGGCACGCGGGGTAAGTGCTGACCAGGTGAGCAGCAGGTGCTCTAAGAGACAAGGGTCAGGGGCACTGCTCACCCAGGAAGGCTTCCTGGAAAAGGGGTGAGGGAGGTAAACAAAGCAAAACAAAACAGATGGGGTCAAGGTGGAACATGTCACTTGAGAAAACACAAAGGATCATAAAAACCCAGCCAAGCGATACATTTTCCGGGAGTACAATGGAGAAAACACCTGGAAGGGCAGATCAGGGCCCAGCCACAGAGCCTCAGGAACTGGACTGTGAAAAACATTTAGGAAGTTATGGCCATAACGGAGGCTCTAGGGAGATTAAAGCCCAGACCAGGAGTTGAAAACAGTGGGATTCAAAGAAAGGGAAAGGTGCTCATGGCATCATGGGGGAGGTACCACCAATCCAGGTACTAGAACTGGGAGGGGGGACAACCAGCCTTGACACCCCCAACTCCCCAGACAACTGTTCCGCCCCCAGGGCCCCCCCAGTCTGTGCAATTTCAGGAGCACAGAGATCACAGGCCCACCTCGAGGAAGAGAGGGTGCCTGAGCTGGTGCCTGCTATAGGAGAGGGGCGAGGGGCGAGGGGCGAGAGGCGAGAGGCGAGAGGGGAAGGAGGGAAACACTGAGAGAGAGGGCGTGAGAGAAGACGATATTGGAGAGAAAGCAGTTGGAGTTTTGAGGAAGATTAGTCTGGTGGCCGTTTTTCTGAGGACCACATCTGTTTAAAAGGCCTGGAACTCACTTTCGGTAACATCCACTTGCCAGTTTGCTTACACACCCCTGACCCTTTTTCATGCCAGAACATGCTCGCTGAGCAAAAATCATACAAATACCATATGATTTCACGTCTATGTGGAATCTGAAAAAAAAGATGGACTTGTAGAAACAGAGTAGAAAAGTGGCTGCCAGAAGCTGGGGTGTGGGGAAATACACAGAGGTTGGTATAAAGGTATAAACTTTCAGCTATAAGATGAACAAGGCCTGAGAATCTAATGCATAACGTGGCGACTACAGCTGATAACACTGTCTTCTATAATTGAAACTTGCTAATTGGAGAACTTAAATGTTCACACACACACACACACACACACACACACACACACACACACACACACACACACGGTAACCCTGAGGGCTCTGAAGATGAGCCCTCAGGGTTTGTAACTCGTGGGGCTGCTGAGAGCAAGGGTCCCCTCAAGTCCACCCCCGCGGGCCCCAGGATCGTGGGGTCAGTGCCGCCGCACGCTCTTCCCGAGCGAGCCTGGGTGAGGCTGTGCTCTGGAGTCTGCAGGAGGCGAGGCAGCGACAACACGCCCAATCCGGAAAGGGGTGGGAACGCCTTTAGAAACCACTGTTGCAACTCCACTTACGTTATTGACAATGGTCCCATCTGCTCCGGCTTCCAGTAGGATTTTAACCACCTTCTTGTGATTTAGGGCAGCAGCAATATGAAGTGCTGTGTCTCCAGCCTGAAATTAATCAGAAGAAAGCCCACTAAACCCCATCGGATCGTGGCCCACGGGCCTCTGGCTTTTTATTCCATGGCCTGGCGGTGGCTTTTCAAAGTCAAACTAAAATCTGTCTTAGACTGACCTTGGCTAAAGTGTTATGTGGTTCTATTATTATTTTTAACTCATACTTCATTTTTTATTTTTAAAATATATTTTATTGAAGTATAGCTGATGTACAATGCTGTAATTTCTACTGTACAGCAAAATGATTCAGTTTTATAAATATATATATATTTTTTCATGTTCCTTTCCATTATGGTTTATCACAGGATATTGAATATCGTTCCCTGTGCTATACAGTAGGACCTTGTTGTTTAAATGTGGTTCTTTTGAAAGAGATCTTGGAACTGAATGAACTTATGCACGAATACCACATTCCCTTCTGAATGGAGATGCCAGAAATCACAGGACAGGATTAAATGCAGGGGGCAAAGTCATGCTGGGCCTGGGTTGTTGGGAATGCTGGGACCTGACCTGAAGGCAGGATCACAGGCAGGTAGCCAGGAGCTCTGGACCCTGTCCCTCTGCCCAGGCAAGGGGTGGGCAGAGAACCCCTTGGTTTCTGAGTTAGAATGAGCAGAAGCTTCGAAGATGGCTACTTCCACAGGCCCTGGAGTAATATCCCAGCCCTGCAGCCATCCTCAGGGATGTGAAAGGGCCACCTGGAATCATCCTGCAGGCCAGGGTGTTTTCTGTTTGGGTGGAGTCACTGAGAATCAGTGTTCGCTTAACACCAGATGTTTTCAAACTCTTACCAAATAGCCTATAAGTTTGTTGTTGTTGTTTTTAACAAAAAAATATTTCAATCAACTGTGAAAGAAGGCTATGTCAAATGCAGCTTGGTGGGCCAGTTCCAAATGCAAACTGTTTTTAATTCCCAAACAGAATGACATAAATAAGCCAGACCAATACAGAAGTGAAATCATTCATTCGTTCCTGGCAGGTGAACAAGTAAAGCATGAAAATCCCGCCATCCCAAGGCCCTCCTTCCCTGGTAAGTAGTCGAAGAAAGTGTTCATTTCATTCCTGAGTCACCTAGTTGTGTTTTGAGGGACGCTCTGGAGCAGTGGTTCCCAGTCTCGCCTGCTCATTGGAATCAGCTGGGAAGCCTTAAAAACTATTGATGCCTGGGTCCCACACAGACACTGATTTAATTGGCCTGCAGTGTGGCTTGGGCATGATGAGTTCCCAAAGCTCGCAGGTGATTGAAATATACCACCCAGGTTGAGAAGCTGCACTGGTTGGTGAGGGCTGTTTGGGGGTAACCTGACGAACCCAGGATCCATGGGGAGGCTGTAGAATGACAGAAGTTAGCTATTTTATTAGGTCAGTGGTTCTCAATCCTGTCTGCACACTCAGGCCAGGAGCTTTTTAAAAATACCATTGCCTGGACCTCACCCCAAGATGTTCTGATCATTTACATTGGGGTGGGACTCAGGAATGGTATTTTTTAAATCCTCTGTTGATTCCAATATGTGGCCAGGGTCAGTAACCACCATTATAGGGTATTTTTAATCTGAATCACAATCTAATTTTTTTTTTTAATTTCAGATTTACGTACCCAAACTCAGAGAAGTCAAACAATGCATCACTTAGGTATAGGTATCAATAAATAACAACTTTTTAAAAATCCAAATAACTATGAAAATCACATTTCCACAGAACACTAATAACCACAGATTTCAAAACCCCAGTATATGGCGTAGATACCGATCAGGTGCCGAACTTTACAGAAAAGAGACTCCCTCAGCTCACATAAAGGTGGCAGTTCAGGTAAGAGAACTCAGGAGTCATGAGACACCTAATGGCCTTGCTTACTTACTAAGCCACTCTTACTTGTGGGTTTCCTTTTTAAAAATCACACTAAAAACAAAACCCACCCCAGGATCTCCAGAAAATGTTCACTACGCAAATGTGGCGATATGAACTGGAATTCTAAGGGCATGCTTTCTCCAGGAGGCCAGATAAACCAGGGCCACAGGATCTCCATGGCTCCTGCAAAGGCCAGCACTGGCCAAGACCCAGGCTGGGAAAGGACACTGCCCCCCAGCAGCCTCTGCTCCCGTCTGTGCTAACACACCTGCAGGTTAACCATGGGGAGGACACATGCACTGACCTGGTTCTTTTCATGGACAGAGCAGAAAGCACTGAGGAGGAGCTTAATGATGGACAAGTGATTATAGCGCGCAGCAACGTGCAAACAGGTGTCGCCTGCCTGCGGACAGAAATCAAACTCTAAGCATAGTCTGAGCAGTTACAAAACAGAGAAGATAAAAAGCAAATATCATTTAAAAGCTGGCAGACTAGCATATATTCTTTAGAAGGTAACAGCCTGAATTGTAAGCATCTCCTTTATCACAAACACTCACTCCACAACTCACAGCCCTTTTCTGTCTGCAGCCCTTTTTCCCCACCATGCAGGCTGTTTCGGGTTTCATACACTGGATGCCTGCTCCCCATGAGACCTTCGCAAGAGCTAAGGGAGGCTCTGCTTAGCTGGCATTTACTAAGACTCCGCTGACCCCAGCCTCTCCTACAACCCGAAGGCTCTGGAGTATCCTGATTAAGACCAACAGCACTGCTTTGGAAATGAGACTTTCCCATCACAGATCCATCGTGGCTGAAAGGACCAGGAGAGCAGGGTGAGCCGTTGGACTTTAAGATCGTGTACTCTGAAAAATTCAAGTGCATCCCATTTTAGTAGGACCCCAGTATCCCATGGGGAGCAATGTAGTCTAGGGAGCTGATGAGCAAGCAATCGCTGAGCATAAAACAGGGCATTCAGAAAAACTCGGGATCAGGACCTTCCTTAGTCCTGCCCCCAGAGAGAAAACAACAGAACTGGAGACAACGTGGTGACCTTCTGCAGTGCTCCCCTGACGTTTCCATTCAAGCTCTAGTTCTGTCTAGAGATGCTGGCCGTCAGCACAACCTTCTCCCCCCGGATTAAGAAGGAACCAAGCTCAAAGCTGAAGTTCAGAGCATTCTCAGAACCACTTTAGATGAGCCTGCCCCCAATCAGGGGGGCCCCAGCTAAAGCCATTTTTGAGAGAAGCCTCAGATTGTCTTGTCACGTGGCTGAGACACGGGCTTCATGAAGGAAACGCAGCTCCGTGGAGGGAGGAGGGATACCCACGGCACCTTTCAGCTCAGGCACCTCTAAGAACTACTGGCCCATCAGCTTATCCCAAGGATGCCTCAGTAATGGATTTGTAGACGCCGGGCGTGGAGCATCAGAAGGCCTCCCAGGCACAGCATCAACCAGTATTTGCTAAGAGTTTTCAGGAAGCCTCTGCCCGCAGAGACTTCCTGAAAACAATTAGCTTCATTCCTAGACACCTGCTGTACGCAATAAAACAGACCGTGAGGCTGAGGAGCAAGCGAGCAAGGATGGGAGAAAAGCAGGGTTTCCGAGTGTTGATTCCTCTTCCCATCCCCCTAAAGGACCCCTTAGCAATTAGCAAAAAATGAATACTTTCTCGGCAGTCCCCGAACCCTTTTTCCTGTCTACATGTGAATACTCTAGCATGCTTGCAGGGTTATTTTCCGAGGCGACATGAGAGCGCGCGAGGGAGGCCGGTTTTGTCCACCCACGTTATTTTTGAGGTCGGCGCGGGAGCCGCCCAGCAGGAGGACGCGCGTGCTCTGGGCGTGGCTATTCTGGCAGGCCAGGTGCAGAGCCGTGTTCCCCGCCTGGGAAGGAAGCAGACAGAAGGGAGCACACGTTAGCAACCCCTCCTCCGCGGGCCTGCACCGGGCAGGCCTTGCCGGGGGCCGAGACTTACCCACAGAAGACTCAAGGCTCACGTTCTCTGCTTCCTGATCGGTGGTCCCAGGGCTTCAGTGGCAAGAACACTTAATTGGGAATCCAAACGGGCAGAAGAGTCACATCGCTCATAGAAACCTTGGTTCCAAGTCCTGGCTCTGCCACTTAACTCGTTGCAAGCTACTGGGCAAGGCTCTTAATTGAATTCCTTACCTGTAAAATGGAGCGTGACTCCTACATGCCGAGGCTGTGAGGATTGATTCGGAGAGCCTAGGAGAGCACCTTCTTAATGGCAGAGTGCTGTGCAGGTGCACGAGGTTGTTCCTCTTAGCGACAAGAGGAACACGGAGGAGAGCTGTGTTAGGGTAGCTGTTGGTTGGCTACCCTACCAACAGACTCAGGAAGGCAAACAGGCCACAACTAACACTGCAGGCTAAAGGTTAACAGAATTTGCGAGCCTTTTTCAAATCTTGGGTTTTTCTTGAAACATCAAAATTTGAACTACGGACAAGGCCTCTACCCAACAGCCTATAATACAACTGCATCTGTCACTTCCCACACAGATAGAGACCCTCTTGCTTTTGGACTCTACCTTCAAGGTCAAAATGGCAACCAAAGGTCAGAATCATGTCCACAGCAACGTTGCAGAAAGAATTCGTGACAAGAAGAGAACTCTTTGAAACTATGGGAATAAGGCCTGCAAGGCTGCTGCTAACCCCCAGAAAAGCAACAAGAGAAACAGGCAACGTGATTTGGTGTCAGCCTGCAAGGACTCAGGAGATTAAATACATAAGCTCAATGTTTGTTCTGCTGAGCTTAAAAGCCGCGTCAGGCCTGCAGCTGCGGGCTCAGAGCTATCAGCCTGCCTGTTTAGGGCTTTTCCCTGGCCTGCTTTACTCCTCTCTGGATCACACAGCACTGTTCTGCCCATACTCAAGGATGGTTTATATTCCTTCCCCTTGAAAAGACGAACGAGTTTTTAAAAATAGAGGAAAACTGTGTGCTGCTGGGTCACTCACTCTCCTCTCACCACCTTAGCTCTAACCAGCCTGGGCAGAGACTTCCTTCCTCGCTGTTACCTCCAGGAACCTGGTGAGTTCTAAAGCCCGAGAGTTGCGGGAGCTCGTTGGTCATCAACCCGCGTCTGCAAGCTGGAATCACCTGGGGGGGGGGGGGGGGGGGGGCCCTTTAAACAGACCGGTGCGCAGGCGCAACTCTGATGGCCCCGCCCCAGGGGGTGGGGCCAGGCCGCTCGGGTGTAGGCGCTGAAAGGCCGGCATGCTGGGAAACCCCGCCCCCCGACTCAGGGCAAACCGGTACAGCTGGTCACCCCAGGCCTGGTCCTCAGGTGGGTTTGGTTTTCTCCCCTCTCCCCGTGTTTTTAAAGTTTCCTAGGAGATTTTAAAGCGCAGCCGGGTAGAGAACCACTGCTAGCTTCGTCCTCCAAAATGAAGGCTCTGCCCGTGTTTTAAACACTCCGCTCCCTGTGGCAAGGCTCAGGGCTCGGCTTGGTGTGATTCTCGGTGCACACAGAGAAGGTTGTCTCAAAGCTGCTGGCTTCGTGGGAGTCATTAAATGTGTTGAATAAATGACTGAAATAAAAGAAATCTGATGGCTGTAGAAATATGCCAAAATTTACTTTGCCAATTAAAAAAATCAATTATGCTGAAAAGCATTTGGATGAAGAAAATGAAAAGACATGGGTTAGAATACAGGTGGTGTTACATCTATACAATGGAACGTTACTCAGCAATAAAAAGGAATCTACTAATCATACACGAAACAATATAAAAGACTCTCAAAACCACTGTGCAAAGTGAAAGAAGTCAGGCGCAAAAGGCTGCAATGTCAAAACCTGAAATTAAAAAAAACTGTGACCTAGGTAGATATACATAGCAGGCATTTTCCCCACCCTGAGTAATGAGTACTGATCTCTCAGACGAGGGCTGCTATACTTTGCCGAGTAAGCACCTTTCTTACACAATGGAACATTATTCAGCCTTTAAAAAGAAAGAAATCCTGTCATTTGCGACAACATGGGTGAACCTAGGGCAATACACCAAGTGAAATAAGTTACAGAAAGACAAATACCGTATGATTTCACGTCTATGTGGAATCTGAAAAAAAGATGGACTCCTAGAAACAGAGAGTAGAAAAAACAGCTTCTGGCTGCCAGAAGCTGGGGTGTGGGGAAATACACAGAGGTTGGTAAAAAGGTATAAACTTTCAGCTATAAGATGAACAAGGCCTGAGGATCTAATGCATAACGTGGTGACTACAGCTGATAACACTGTCTTCTATAATTGAAACTTGATAATTGGAGAACTTAAATGTTCTCACACACACACAAAAGGTAAATATGTGAGGTGATCAATGTGTTCATTAACCCCTGGGAATTATCAAATCATCACGTTGTACACTTTGAATATCTTATGATTATATGTGTCGATTATACCTCAATAAAGCTGGGGGGAAAAAAAAAGAGAAGGACCTCTAGAGGCTTCCCCAAAGGCTGTGGCTGGTGCAGAATGGAAGTCCCTCTTATGGGATGGCACCTCACCTGTGCTTCCAACAGCCCCTGCTGCTTTATCTAGAGAGAGGATGCACGGCTTCCCACACAATACTTTTGGGGCCCTGCAGGGGACAGAAGGGAGTGTGGTGGAGACCCACCAGAGCTGGTTTACAGCCCTAATTGTGTCACAAACGAATCACATATCTTACAAAAGACTCTACTGGCTCCCCGCTTAGGCCTCCCTATGCATTAATTGGAAACCACCTACTTCGAGTTGGTATAATGTTCCAGAACATGTACCACCTGGAAGAAATGGAGAGCCACCAGCGTGCCGGGCAGTGAGCCAGGCATTATTGGAGGTGTTACGATGCAGGGCTTAGTGCTTTCCTCAAGCTTTCGGCCCCTGAGGGAACCATGAGAAACATTTCACCAGTCAACGCAGCACAGAGCTGTGTGCAGTCCAAGAGAGCCCTCTAAAAACCGCCCGATGAGCCTGCGGGGACTGGGCTGGAGGTCAGCGGGCGGAAAGGAACAGGGTACCCCTGAGGGCGGGGGCAGCGGGAGGGGACGGTGAGCCCACACCGCCGTGCAGGAGGTGCACGCCAAGCTCTCCCAGAGACAACAGCAACAGAGGCTGAGGCCACTCTGGGGAGGCCCCAGACAGCGCCGGGCTGAGGAGCTTTCCTGGGAAGTTTCTGAGCGGAGGGGCAGCAGGATGCAAAGGGATCAGGCAGATGGGTCAGTCTGCCGTGAGGCTTCTGAACTAGTCCAGGGACACACTGATAACGAGCACGGCAGGAGAGGGAGGGAGGAGAGGGGGGTGACAGAGGACAACGAGAGAGAGGAGAGGCTGCTGTCCTTTCCTGTCCCCGCAGGACAGGGCTGGCCCCCTAAACCTCACTCTCATAGACCAACGGGAAAGCAGGGAGAGCCGCAGCGCTCACAGGAGGCCGGAGCCCCAGGTGGGTCCTCCTGCTCCCCACGTGGACCCCGAGCATCGCGCCCGCCGAGGAGCTGCAAGCTTTCAATTCCCACCAGGTTCCGCGGCCCCGAGCCCTCGCTCTGCTCAGCGAGAGGAGGTGCCCGCCGGGAAGGCAGGCCGGGCTGTCCTCACCTGTGGCCGAGGGGACCTAGCACCTGCCGGGCCTCACCTTGTTCTTGGCAAGCACGTTGGCTCCCGCTTTAACGAGCAGCTTGGCAGACTGGCTGAAACCGTGCCAGGACGCTTCGTGCAGGGCCGTGTTCCCGTCCTGGAGAGCACACACAGGAGAAAGCACGTCAGCCGAGCCTGGTCCATCTCACTGTCGTCAACAGAGCACAGGGTACTTTAGGGCACAAGCAGGGGGCTTTCCCCGCCGGGGCTTCTCACCTGAACCACAGGACCCAGGCAGTGATTTGAGTGGTCAGTTTCTCCACTCTCCTAGAAATGGTATCTAACAAGTGCCATTCCAGATGCGTTCGAGATTTAGGATGTATTACAATGCATGACTTCAAGGATGTATTACAATGCATGACTTCAGGCATTAGGGCTTGAGTCTCTCCGGGAACCCAGGGTGAGAAAGGCTCCAGGGCCCATGCACAGCTCATGTGTAACAGAAAGTAGCATCAGGAGGTACGATGTCCCTTCCTCCCCACCTCTACCGCCCCTGAGGGCTCCTCTGCTCTGCTCCGGCCCCAGAGAGAACCCTGCAAAGGTCAGGCAAATGAAGAGTCCAGCTTCACAAGTTCCAGGGCCCCAAGGGTAGACAGGTAGATTCCACGGCTCCTTTTTCTTCCCCCAAATCTAATCTCTCCCAGTTTAATCCAAAAGCCTCAGGGCCCCGAACAAATGAGCAGGCACTGAGGACAGTGATCTACCTGTAAATAAGGTAAACGAGTGTCCTCAATAGATGGTTTTTCAATAGAAATCAACCCATTAAACATAGCTTGTATTTGCTTAACTTACTATTCAAAAAAGACACATTAAGTGCAATGAACTGCGTGGGGTGGGACCTGGGATTAGGGGTGAGGGGACGGGGGCACAGAGAGGAGAGATGGAAACACCCTCCCGGCTGTTCCAGGCCAGGCGCAGGGCCGTCAGCTGGGGGCAGTGCAGGGACAGTGTCCAACTGCGTCCAGGCTCTGGCTTAGGCATTCATTCAACACAGTAAGCCACGGGCCTGATATTGCTGACACCCACAGGGGAAGTCTAGGGTCTCGAGGGCTGTACCAAAGGCCAGGTGCTGGGAATGGTGGTGGCGGATATGTGGCCTGGAAGCAGGAAGCAGAAGGAAAAGTGAAGGGGGTCCCGGGTGGGAGCACTTCTGGGTGCTGGTAATGACCTCCTTCTTGATCTGGGGGCTCACACAGATGTGCTCAGGCAGTGCAAACTCACTGAGCTGCACACGTATTAGTTGTGCACCTTTCTGTATATGTATGTTACACTGTAATAAAAGGTTGTTTTAAAAAAGTGGACAGAGGCCAGATTGCACTTAATTGCAAAGTCCCATGTTTTAAGATGGTTTGACAATTTAAAAACACTGGATTAATATGTCATTGGGATTTTTTAAAGACTTGATTTTGCTTATTTTTTCTTCCAATGTAGTTTAAATAAATTAACTCACTCCATTATCTTAAAAAAAAAAAAAAAGGAAACAGAGAGGCTGGGGCACATCCCTTCCCCCACCCAGGCCTCCAAAGGTCACTAATTCTAGACTTGTTTTCTTCACCATTTATATTTACGTGGTTGCCCACTGCTGCCACAGAACAGAGGGATGAGTTTTTTAAAAATTCAATATCAGATACTCTTTCGGAGGAACCCTGGGCCGATTTCCTCACGTTAAGGCATGAGCGCCGACTCGGGAATGACAGCATCTCACGAGTTCGGCAGGTCCCAGAGCGGGTCCTCAGGCTGACCCGTCCCACCTCCCTCCTCACCTTGTCCTGTCGGTCCAGAGCACAGCCCTCCTGGATGAGCGCCGCGATGACCTCAGTGTTCCCCACCACCGTGGCCCGGTGCAAGGCGGTCTGATCGCCCTGCGGGTGGCGGGGAGACAAGGACAGCAGTCAGCTCTCTCCGGCCCCTCCCCACTCGCTCCCTCGCTCCTCCGCTCGACACAGGGACATCCCCATCACCGCGCGCCAGCTGGGCTTGGTGGGCTAGTTAGTAGACAGTGCATGCCGGCAAGAGTCATTCTGTTCACAAACTCAGCGGTAACCCTAAGCCAACTGCAGAACAGCCCAGGGCCACAGAGCCGACCTCTGGATGAGGGTCACCCCAGGGGATGGCGGTGTGACTGTCACATCTGTGAAGAGTGGGTCTGAGAGCTGGGCTGTGTGCTGTGCAATGGGACCAGCAATGCCTGCAATCTTTACTCCCTGCTGAGTCCTCCCGTTCCCCAGGGTCAGAGGACTCACTAGCCTGCTCTGTCAGCTAGCAGCACTCATGACCGGAGGGCGGGTGTACTTGCTGATTGACTGGCTCTGGCCTGGAGCAATGCAGGGGTTACGCTAGGACATCTGAGGACGCCAGGGACTCAAGCTGTCACTGAACAGCTCTAAGAAGCCTCTTCTGATGTTTCATGACAGCATCCTCGCTGATTTATGCTGCATATGACCCCTTTCTCTGTGATCAGATTCCTGGGATTGCCGACCTTCTTTTTCTCTGTCAGGGCGCCAAAGGGAACT
Organism: Balaenoptera borealis; assembly: GCF_965194805.1. NCBI lineage: Eukaryota > Metazoa > Chordata > Mammalia > Artiodactyla > Balaenopteridae > Balaenoptera > Balaenoptera borealis. Next base: position 67,959,665 of record NC_138873.1, read on the forward strand.
TGACTCTTCCCCTAATTGCAGTTGAGAGAAGGACTAAAATCCCAGAGGTAAGACAGTCAAGTCTGTAACAAGAGAGTTCTGAAGTCTCGGAGGGCACATCTTATCTCTGACAGGCACTCAGGAAATCAAGTCCAGCCTGGGGCGCAGGCTTGAATGGGGAGATGGGTGAACAGTGTGGAAAACTCCTGGTGGGACGGAAGGGGCGTAAGGCAAGGGGGTCAGGAGATGTGCGTCGTGCACAGCCTTGGGAGACACCTGTCACCTCGCTGGACTTCAGGTTCTTCACCTGTGAAAGGAGGCAAGGTCCCTCCCTTCCCTTCTTGGGGGTCTATGATGTGGTTGGCAAGAGTTTTCTGGTGGAACACTGGAGGGGCAAAGGACATGCCCTGGGGCACTCCTGGTCCTTAGCCCAAGAGAGGAAAGGAGGACGATTAGAAGACAAAACACGAAGGTTTTTTAAAGAAGGATGCACTGCTACCTATAAATAGCCTTAATCAAATGCTGATTCTGCTTATATCCCTGGAACCTGTAACAATTGACAATGCACTTTAAAGGCACTTAATCCAAAAAAAAGTTCTGGAGATGGATGGTGGTGATGGTTGTATAACAATGTGAGTGTATTTAATGCCAATGAACTGTACACTTAAAAATGGTTAAAATGGTCAATTTTATGTTATGTATAGTTTATGACAATAAAAAAGCACTTAATCCTATTTAAAAACCAAATTCACATTCTTAAAATTTTTTTAAATCTCCCTTTAAAAATCCATGAGGGAAAAAAAAAAAAAAAAATCCATGAGGGGAGGGACTTCCCTAGTGGCGCAGTGGTTAAGAATCCACCTGCCAATGCAGGGGACATGGGTTCAATCCCTGGTCCGGGAACATCCCACACGCCACGGAACAATTAAGCCCGTGCGCCACAACTACTGAGCCTGCGCTCTAGAGCCCGCGAGCCACAACTACTGAGCCCGCATGCCACAACTACTGAGCCCGCATGCCACAACTACTGAAGCCCACGCACCTAGAGCCCGTGCTCCGCAATAAGAGAAGCTACCGCAATGAGAAGCCCGCACACCGCAACTAGAGAAAGCCAGCACACAACAACGAAGACCCAAAGCAGCCAAAACAAAAACAAAAAACAAAAAAAAACCATGAGGAGAAATGATTTTTATTTTCTTCCTTATACTTTTTAATACTTTCCAACATTTTACACATATAATTTCTAGCATCAGGAAAAACCGCTATTTATTAAAAGTCTAAGCTGTACCAATATACCAGGAAAGGGACTGTCCATGTCTCAGAAGCTTTTCTCACTGTTCATTCTGCAGTGATGGATCCGGACCTCCACTCTCCCATGACCATGATTCCATCCACTGTCCACTGTATTCTGTCACCAAACCCTCCCCTTGGCATCCTAAGCTATTATTCCCATTACAAATTAGCTTTAGCCTTGGTTTTCTTCTCACCCACCTTTCCAAGACCCCTTACTCAAAGAGGACCCTTTCTTTCTGAGTGCCATGCAGTCAAAAGCAGGATGTGGCCACTGGGTCAGTGTTTGCACAAGGTGTGCGAAGCCATTACACATCGTCTTCAACAACTTAGGAAGTGTTTCCAGATGAGGTGTACTTAGTAATCATGAAAAATTGCCCAGTCTTAACTTTTTAAAACTTTTATAAGAATCTCCAAGACTGCCTGTTTCCCTACAGCATGGTGATGGGTTTTCCCAAAACGGACCCCAAGTGCAATTTATTGTTACTGACCTGATAAGAAATGTGGTGCCCTGTTCTCAGCAACAAAAGTGAGGCTGCAGCCCCCTCCTTCAGGGTAAACACCGACTCAGTCAGATTTCTAATCATTAGAGGCCTTTTACTATTCCCACAAGCTGCCGGCATTCTAACTAGCACTCCTTGGCCCAATCAGAACAACGCTTTTATGTAACCAGATGTAACCATTCTGTGCGTGTTGTGCATAAAGTGTGGGTCGTGTCGGCCACTCCTGCTGCTAAGTCACGGCACAGTCTAACCTCAGCCTGGCTTCAAGTCAAATGCTTTATTGTGTTTCACGGGCTGCCACTAAATCATGAGTTGAGGCAGTTTGGAGCCAGAATGTCACCAGTATTTATTACTTGCTTTTAGCATGAATCTCCTGTACTTGCTTCCCTGGGGGTAGCATTCCTTTGTGAAACTCTAGCTCAATGCAAGAAGCTAAATCTCACTTCTAGTTCAGCCCTTAAAAGTCAGTTTCCGGAGGGACGAGCAAAACGCGCAAGGAGACCTGACGACCTGGGTGAGGCTATGGTGGGAACAAAGGGTCCTCAGGCACCTGGCACAGGTGTCTCCTGCGTGTCCCCTTTCCTGGCCCTGCCTGTCTCCAGGCCACAGCCTCCCCTCCATCTTCACACCCCTCAGTCACAAACCCGCTCAAAGCCAGGGTCCTTGCCTCAGGTGTCGGATATACACGGCTGTGAAGGCCAAAGCCAGCCTTTCCCCACCCTGAGTGGTCCTTGAGCAGGAGCGTTAGCTTTGCTCACACCAGGTGGGGTGGGTTTGGAGGACTGGGTGAGACACTTTCTCTGGTACATAAAAACCAGCCACCCTGAAGTTACCAAGGTGAGCATCACAGGCTGAGAGACGAAATACATAAGCCAAGGACCACCTCAGGCTCAGAGCTACTCTCTCCCAGAACACAACACAAGCAAACACCTGAGACCCTTGATTGAAACAGGGTCAATTACCTGTGAATCAACTCTTCCTCCTATAAAACTAAAACTTACTTTTGAAATATTTCCTCTTTGAAATATGACACAGAAAAGAACAAGATGTATCCTCACTACATACTTATAACAGACCCAAGCAGCAACTTTGACATAATCTTTATTTCTATATGATCTAAATATCAACCATGAAATTCTGAAACTTTGGAGGAAAAAAAAAAGCTAGGAAAAGTGTGGCACTCTCAGCAAAATTTACTCATTATTTATTCAGCGAATATTTATTAATCCTCTACTACGCTCCAAGCACCGTGGCAATTAATTCTCTCATTTTATTGATTAAAAAAACCAAGGCCCAGTGCAGTTCAGTGGATAACCAGCTAATTTGGGGTAGCATGGCTGGGGCAGAACTCAAATTGACAAGGCTTTTTGCACTCACCCTGAGCTGTTTACAACCTATGAAGTCAATTAACCTTAAGACAGGCCTTAAAAAAGATCAGGTGCTTCTGTGGGATGGGCTGCCTCTTTATGGCATCATCAAGCTAAGTGATTGAGCCCAGTGCCTTGGCAAATATAGGCACCTGAGAAGTATTTGTTGAGTGATTAACTACAAAGAAGCAGAAGGAAAACGCTGAAGCTGGAAACTTGAAGACCCAGCAATCTTGCAGTTTGGCACTTTGGTTTGGAACAGGCAAATCATGTTCCAAAGTGACTGCAACTGTCTGCAAAGTGCATGAACTGCCAGCTCTCCATTTTTCTAAGATGTCAGTGTTCCTTACTTTGGGATTTCAAAAGGTTTGCAACCACTGAGGTCTAGAACTTTGTTCTGAAATACTTTTAGTGTTCTCTCCTACACGGTGAAAAACAGTGAGCACAATGTGGGCAGATTCCAAAGCCAAGCTCATGGGAGAAACCCCAGTCATGCAAGGGTGGACCATGCCCCTCTTCAGGAGGAATCCCTCCCAGGTGCCACAGGCAGACATGTTGCAAGGAAGCTCAAGACAGGGTAGGTGCACAAAATAATTGCTGACCTCTTTTTCTCCCTCTGATCTTCCAGGGTTCTTCCTAGCCTTGCTTCTCTGGTTTTTCTTATTTTTCTCTTCCTTCATGCCTTTTACCATGGCCACGGGGTCCTGGACTATTTCTGAGGTGGGGGCCGTGTGATTGCTCATTGACCAATCAGAGATGGCCTTAGAGCTCCAATGAGAGTTGACAGGGTTGGCAGGAGGCAAGAGGGAACTTGCCCCTGGAGTTGCATATTCTAAAGAACTGGTTTCCACAGGTTCAAATTCATAATAATCCCACTCCAGGGCACTGGAGGTCATTCTTCAACTAATTCTCAGTCTTTACCATGACATAAAGCACAGTATCTGTAGAACACGAAGTTAGGAGTAAATTCTTCATAACATTAACCTTCTCTATTGCTACCCATCACCCAAGACAGGTAACTTCTGAAATGATTTTTTTCCAATACTTAATCTCCCACCAGCTTCTTTAAAGAACACTCATAAAGAGTTTTCTTCCTTGAATTCCTACATGAGTTTCAAGGCTGATCAACAAGCACAGTAAATGTATAGAAGACACACATGAACCATATTCTGGCAAATGCATTACTTCAGAACTAGTAGAGATCAATTCTACCTGCTCCATTCCCAGCTGTTTCTACACTGTTTTGTTGTTGTTGTTTGTTTTGTTTTGTTTTAAGCTACCTGGGAGAAGCAATGTATGCATCGTCTAGAGCAAGGGAAAGATAAAAAAAAAAAAAAAAAAAGATTTCAATAAGTGAAAGAGTTCCTCTCTAAAAGTAGAGCTGGCTTTCCTTCTGCTGCCATGTCCCCCTTTGGCTGCCCTGGCTCCTGACTATTTTACTTCCTATCTTGCCTGATATAAACAGCAGTAGTAGTTCTAGAAAGTCAGCATGGCTTTTGCTTCAGGAGAACACAGTGATACTTGCAGCTCAGGACCTGAGACAGGAGTGTTGGGTCAGGATGGGTTAGCATGTCTGGTACTGCAGCCTTGCCACCATGGCAAGCAAGGGCTTCAACTATGCAGAGAAAACCAGATGCAGTCTGACATATTTGCACCAAGCACTGAATGCCCTGTGTTTCCTGTGGTCAGAATCTCTTCTCTTTCCCTGTATTTTTGCTCCTGTCATGTAAGGATAAGATATAATCAGGTATGTTATGATGGCTACAGTGCAAGGAAAGAAAAAAGTATTGTGACCCAAGGTAGAAATCAACAGCTTAAAGCTAGATCAGCATCTTTTGAAAATAATATCCTTGATGACTCAATAGGTTCCAAATATAACCAGAAATTTATGAATGACACTGACAGCCTTCTGCCCGTGTATATTACATATTTGGTTATTTCTTTGTGAATGCTGTTCTTCTCAACTTGTGTGTTTGCCAAGTTTTAGGACATTACACAGAGACTCAAAGAAAACTCGAAACACTTTGGTAACCCACACCCTAGCCCACCTGAGGGTCTGAAATCTGATAACGTTCTGTAACCACAGAGATTACAGGTGAATCTGGAAGTGGTTTATAAATACTAACTCTCCAAGATTCTGTGTTCCTCACAAAAGTCCTTACTCCTTTGAGTCCTACTATACAAATTAGAGTTAGAAACAGAATTGAAAGTTTCTGAAAATAGCTTCCAATCAGATTATCATTAGGATATTTTCCTAATAGCTCACTGGACGGCAATTTACATAATCTTTTCTACATCCCCTTCTTAGAGAGTTCACCCCCTTCAAAGACCCAACAGGGCCACCCTATGCACTAGGTGACCCCATGCCAGCCACTGCTGATTTACTCAGGAATGGATTCTTGACTCCAAAAGAGCCAACTGGAATCTCTTTCTAGATCATTTGACTAAAGAAACTCAGAGACTGAGTTTCAATTATGGCAGAGCACCAGAGTGAACTCTTTCTGGAGGCCTCCTTTTTCTCAGATTCCGTGAGATCAGTGTGCTGTTGTTTCTTTAAATAGGTCCTTTTTAACTGAATGTATACAGAGTAAGAGAAATCAAGGCGAGAAAATAAAAAAATTAAGTTTTTAAGCCTCACCTTTTCTCCAGTTATAAGTTTGGTCAATGACACATTTCCAGCAAGCCTTGCCCATAACTCGTGCGTGTGTGTGTGTGTGTGTGTGTGTGTGTGTGTGTGTGTGTGTGGTGTGCTCCTTCAAACTGAGAAAGAACACAGACAAAATGCTCTTCGAGGCTCTGCAATTGAATAATACTAGACAGGAAATACTACTACTAGATAGGAACCATGATGGGAAAACCAGCTCACACTCCCAAACTCAACCTTGCTACTGAGAATGGGTCCCACAGCAGACCTTCAAGAGGAAGTTCTTCCCACCAAGATGAAGCTACAAAGTGCTGGAGAGCATCTCCTACTGCCCCCTCCCTCCCCTCATAGCTAGTTACATGTTGTGGGATTCTAGGCAGACAAGCCCCCTCGACAACCATGCCCCAATAGAATGATGGCTTCTACTCACATCGTCCTGGACATCGAGGTCGCAGCCAGCCTTCAGCAAGATCTGGACCACAGAAAGATGGCCCTTATTGGCAGCAAGATGCAGGGGCGTCCGGCCATGCTGTTAATGCAGAGCAAACACTGATTTCAGAACAAGACGTCACGCGCTCTCCCCTGGGGGCGGGGAGCCTAGAGCAAGGTTTGCACAGTGGCGCTCCCCGCCACCCCCGCCCCACCCTGTTCAGTTTGGCAGGAGATCCTTATGGATTCATCCGGAATTCAGGTTTGTCTTGGTTAACCTTGGCTATTGGCACTGTGATCAAGGAACAAAATATGCTCAAAATGTGAAGATTTCCCTTAGTGCATAATTTCTACTCCCCACTCATCCAACCAGCAAGTAGGAAAGTGAGGGCTTTCAAGTTTTCTCTTATTTCCCCACGGTTTGATAGTCAGGGATGGTGAAGTGGCCACAGTGAATCTGATGGGGTAAGAGATGGGAGAGCAGCAAAGAGTCAAGCTAATCAGCCCCGGAGAAGCCTAGTTAGTAATTCCTCAAAACTGAAACTGATGGACAAACCATTAGAACACATTCTCCCCTCTTTAGAAACAAATTTTAAAATTACAAAGTATTTCAGCCATTCAAAAATATGAATATTTTAAAATGTACACACCCACCAATCACTTTAAGAAAAAATTAGAGAAACCATAGCCATTCCTCGTGAACCCCTCCCAGATCTCATTTCCCCTCAACCCCGAGGTAACCGCTCAATTTGGGATTCGTCATTCCTGTGCCTTTTATTACACTTTACTACATGTTTGTAGCCATACACAATAGATGAACATCGTTTTGCTTGTCTTCAAACCTTACATAAATGGTATTAAACTGTACAATGTCGTTTGGCAATTTGGGGGGGGGGGTCCAACATTATATTCTTGAGTTTTTAAAAAATATTGTCATATCATTCACTCATTCTCCCACTGATGGGTTCCAGGTTGTTCCCAGTGGCTGGCAGAACACACGTGTATGCACATCTCCGGTGCACCTGAGCGGGCTTCTCAGCCCTGCTGGTGGGTCATAGAGATGATCGTTCCCTGCAAGCGGGCTCCTGAGCTGTGACACTGAGGGTCACACTCAGAATAATCCTCTTCAGTGTAAATCAGTTTCCATCTAGAGAACTGACCTTGCCACATGCCTAATTCTCCAACTTTTGAAGAAGCCATTATGTTGCCTTTGTCTTCTCCCTCAAGCTCACGGTGAAGAAACGTTCCCACCCCAGCTCTAAACAGCATTTAACCATGCACGGCCCCCACCTGTGCTGAAACACTCCCAGAGGAATAAGGGTCTCACACGGCCTGAGTCCTTTCTCGCATCTTGATAAAACTTCCCAAAGGCCTTTATTGATATTCTAGCAGGATAAACCCATTTATGATCTCGATCAAGTGCCAGTTTGCCGTGGGTAACTAGCCTTGCAGGAAAACAGAGAGAGCAGACAATAAAGGATCTTAATTTCAACCCGTGAAATGCAATCAAAGCATCAGAATGATTCTGGAAAGAAAGAGGTCAGAGCTCACTTTAAAATTAGAATTCTTAATTAAGAACAAAGTTTGCCCTAAGAAAGTGGGCTATAAAAAGCCTTCAAAAAAAGGTAACGTCTGAGATGAGATGAAAGCGTGACCTGCCTTGGCCGGCAACTGTGCTCAGTGCGGGCCGCTTAACCTTAACTCCTCCGACAAAATGTCCACAGCTGATGAGATGGAGCCAATAGCCTGGTGCCCCTTGCTGGGCCTGGCCCCGGGCCCCACCTGTCCTGCGTCCTTGTCCAGGTCATCGGATCAGTGACCTTCACAAGGCTTCTAGAGCATCCTGAAACAAGGGGAAGCCCATTGCATCTGTGAGGAGAAAGACGTGTGTGCCGTGAGGAAGGCCGACAGGATGGCGGGACACAAGAGCTTCTGAGCGTCTGGAAAGTGCAGACCGTGAGGGGAGGAGCTGCCCCGAGAGAGGCTGGGAAGGAGGCCACAGGCCGAGGAGTGGCTGGTGCCACAGGTCAGGGGAGCCCCAAGGAACATCCCTGTCGGCAACCAGATATTACAGTGTGGAAGCTGAGGCCCAGGGAGGCAAAAGGGTCTGCCCAAGTAAACACCAAAAAATCAGAAGATCCAGAGAAGGAAACACCGACGTGGTTCAAACCAGGTCACGTGTGGAGGGCACTTCAGAAACTATAGATTACTAACAAGGTGGCCCGGGACTGGAGGCGCCTTCCTCATCCAAGGTCAGCAGAGTGCCCTCTGTGGAGAAGAGCGAGGCCAGAGGCACCGGAGCCCGGCAAGCCCAGCTCAAATCCCAGCTCTGACTAGTAACACCTGTGTGATTTTGTGCAGGCCACTCTCCTAAGCCCCTTTCCTCATCTGTGAAAGAGGCACGTCTCCGCTACCCACCCCGGAGGCTTCAAACAGGGTAAGTGAGGTAACACCCACCACCCATCACGGGTTTCCTTCCCTCCAACTGTCCCCCAGCCTCACCCCTGAAGACACCCCAACTGCTGTCTCTCCTCCCTGACACCCCTGCACCGTTGCCTCGGAGACAAGTGAGATCCTTTCAATGGCACAGACCTGGGAGAAGACTTGGATCTCGGGTCACCTGGACAGCCAGGGGGGCCCTCGCTGGAGGGTCGAGGGTCCTACCAGCCAGCTCTGCTCCACTCACCCACTGCCATTTTTGAAATACAAGGTCCCAAGTCTCCACGTCTCTCTGGAAGGGGCTTCTTTACTGAGAACACCCTTCTCCAGTTCTGCGAGAAGAAATGTTCCCGGCTGCCTTCTCCACACCCACAGCACTTCGGCTCCCCTCAGGGAACCACCAGTCCTGTTCTGAGGGCCCTTCCCACTAGGCCGTGATCTCCCCGAGGGCGGGATTGCCCCTTCCGTGAACGAGGCGGCAAGCGGACTCGGCGGTGTTGCAGGGTCAAACCAATCCCGGCGCTCCTCAACCACAGGGCAGGCCGGGCCTCCCAGGGTCACTGGAGCAAGTTCCACAGTTCCACGCTTGACCAGAGACAAGGCGGGCCCGGCGGGCTGCAGCCTCCAGGTTCGGGGACGTCTGAACCCCTCAGAGGAGGTGTAGGCATCCTGGGGGCTTCACGAGCATCTGAGCAGCTGCAACAGTGACACAGGGGCTCCTCTGAGCCGGGTCAGTGTCCCCCTTGTATGTCTCGCTCCTTTTCTGGCATCTGGTACAACTATAGCAAGTAGCAAAGGCGGTAGTAACTGGTTTCCCATTGACCCTGAAGCTGTCCACTCCTGTCCCCTGGGCTCTCCTAACACAACCCCACACACACACACACACACCACCCACCCAGAAATGTGGTTGGTTTTCCAGAACATTCTGTAGTGAAAAGCAACAAAAGTAGAGCCATTCAGGGGAGTAGCTGCTCCCACCCAGCACACAGGGATACCCCAAGGTCATGCCTGACAAATGGAGAAGGCTGAAACCACCCTAAGTGTGTGGGGGCAAATAAAAACTGATCCTTAGAGGGGCCTCTGAATGACCTGAACTCAAGGGTACAACCGGTCTCACCTCCACGCCCCTAGGAATGGCCAGTGGAAGACATGGGAACAGGAGAAAAGACTGTGGACCATGAATGATAAGAGGAAGAACTTTCTGAAGCACTGGTTTGTCCTAGGCCCTGCCCCAGTTCAAAGACCAGTTCAACCCAACTCAACCCAGGCCCTGGTGAGCCCAGCAAGACCAATAGCAACAAGGATGAGAGCAAGGGCCAGCAGCAGCTAACATTTATGGGACGCTTACGGCATGGTAGGCACATCTTAAGAGTTTTACAGGTATTAGCTCATTCAGTCCTCCCAACGACCCTAGGAGGTAGGCAGCGTTATTAAGCCCATTTTACAGATGAGAAAACTGCAGCATAGAGAGACAGTCACTTGTTCTACGTCACGCAGCAGGTAACTCGAGTCTGGATTCACCCCTAAGCCACCTGACCCCCGCCCGCATGCTCTGGCCCACCACACTCCCTGCTGCCTGCTTCCTGTCGGGGGAGGCACTCCCCTGGCAGAGGACTCCACTCTCAGGACGCTCCCACGGCTCCCAGACGATCACCCCTGAGGGTGCTTGCAAATTACCTGGTTTCCTCAGAATCTCCAGATGAGGAGAGAGGCTGTCCATTCTCACTGTACATCTGAATCGCCTGGGGAGGCTGGTCTGTTTGTGTGTCTGTCCACCCGTCCTGATGCCTGAGGCCTTCCTCCAGAGTTGCTGACTCAATGCTCCGTGGGGCTCAGGCAGCAGGGGTTTTATACATCCTCCCCAGGTGATTCCGATGAGAGATGAGGAGGGGCCGAAATAATCCTCCCCAGAGCAGCCACAGGCCCTCAGGCGAAACCTGCCCAGTGGGGACCGTCCCAGCAGGAGTCATTCCTCTCGGTACATTCCTCATGATGCTTTTGTCCCCAGCTGTCAGTACAAAACACTAAAAGACTGCATCTCCTCAACCCAGAACTTCCTGTATCTTAAAAGAGTATATAAACAATCCAATGACATTACTAAAAATTCGGAAAATGAAAGCAAATCGTCTGTGATTCAACCACCCCATACAAGGATTATCGTTTTTACCCCATCTTTTCCACTGCATCTTTTCTACTGGTGCTTTTGCAGTTACATTCACAGGTCACATGAAACTGGCTTGCTTGTGCATTAACATTATGTCTTAAACCAGTGGTCCTCAAACTTTATTGGGCAGCAGAGGCTTGTTAAAGACAGCTATCTGGGCCCCCTTCCAGGGTTTCTGATTTTGTAGGTCTGGGGTGGAGGCTGAGAATTTGCATTTCTAACAAGTTCCCAGGAGAAGCAGATGCTGCTAGTATAGAATCACATTTTGAGAGCCACTAACATAAACCACCGGTTTTCAACGCTGTTCCACATTAGAGTCACCTGAAAATATTTTTAAGATCTCAAATTTCACCCCCAGATTCCATCAGCCTAGGGTGGGGTCTTGGCGTGGGTGTTTTTTAAGTTCCAGGTGATTCTAATGTGCAGCCAGAGGTTATGAATCCCTCGTTGCATGCTTTAAAGGTGCTGGTCCCTCCAACCTGCCCTGGGGTCAGGACGGGCCATCTGAGAACCGCGAGGGGAGAGAGGGTGCAGGACCCTGCAGGGAGCACATTTCCCTGATCCAACCAGGGACAGGAAGAGGCTTAGAGCCCACTCACTTCCAGGGAACTGAATGGCAAAGGGCCTTGAGACGTAGCCAGGCAACAACTACAAAAGAGTGGCCTCAACTGTCAACAGCTCTGGGCTCCGGTCTGGGTGCTGCTTTGTTCTGGCATGTTGAGCCCTGCGGGTCCCGATTTCCAGTGGAACTGCTGCATGGTAACATCAGAGTGACTCCCGTTCCAGCAGGTGACCCGTAAATTACACTCTCAGGTGATCATAAAGGGCGTTCAGAACGAAAAGTCCCTGCTACTCGTTTGGAAGAGCCTAACTCCCAGCTGGAGGGGGTGGGGCTCGGTCAGGGAATATTCCTGGAGAAGAATTCCTGTTCAGATAAAGATCTCCCACCAACAAGGGAGCCCAGTCAAAGGTAACCAGCTTAGAATACACCTTGAAAGGAAGTGGAGGTGTTTTGTTCCTCCCTGTGTTCAGATGTGGTACTTAATCCTTCTCACCAGACACTCCAGGCCTACCGAGGCATTTACACTGGAGACACCTCCCTCGGGAGGGGCGGAGCCCCAGGGAGGCGGAACAGGGGTAATTTGAGAACCACAAGCCACAAAACAAGCCTGGAAAGACTCTCTCTTCATGCAGACTCCATGGTACCCGGGAGTCCTGGCCCGTGACCCTGGTCACTCATTACTCCAGTCAGGACCTGGAAGCTGGGTCACAGCTCCTTTCTCCTGCTTAGGTATCTCAGATCCTCCTTACTAAAGGGCAGGCCTTTCACACTGACAACACTTGCCCCATGAACACCTGCCCCATGGGTGCTGAGCCCTGACTCCTCGAGGAAGCTGCCTGGTCTGACAGAGTAGACCTGAGAAGTGAGAAGAAAGGGTGCTTAGCCATTCCTGGAACAAAATGATATGCTTTTGCTCAAGCTCACACAGACACATGGGGCAAAAGGAGGCTAAAGGAATTGAGACTCGTTAGCTCAAAGAAATAAAACAAAGGAACCATCTTAACTGGGTGTTGTTACAAGGAGGGCAGTTGCAGAGATGTGACCCACATGAAGGGAAACAGTTTAACAAGAAGAATTTAGGTATAACCTAAATTAGTGTAATAATTTCAAAATGACAACACTTCCTTTCCTCAGATCATGAGAAATACAATAGGTCAGGGTCATGTAGTCTTTTTTGAGGCGAGTAAAGTCTGTCTGTATTACCTGCAGCATTAAGGAAATAGGAAAGAGAGAGATAGGAAGCAAGAAAGTTGTAACATTAGTAAAGTGGGAGTGGCACATATTTTAGAAACAATATAATATTTGGATTGAAAAGGGTCTTTGAGAATTTAATTTGGAGAGGATAAGTAAGGCTAGCAGAGGGTCAGTGATTTTCAAGAGCTCAAGTTTTATTTGTGGCAGAATAAATAACAGCTGGAATCCTGGCCACTTGGCCCCTTGTTCCAGTTTTAAATTGTATTACAAGGCTCCCCACAAACTTTCTTAGGTGTCCCCAAGGTCCCCTTATCATAAACAGTATTCCCAGAGCTCCAACTGCCTGGAATGGTGTAGATTTGGGTCCAAAACTTCAAAGTCCTTCTCAGGCTTATGATTCAATGAAAACAAAGTTATCAAGATATTCAGGGGAGAAAATGGACAAAGAAAAAGTGCCATGGATAAAAGGAAAGTGAGAAAATAAAACTTTACATTTAAAAAAAATGTATAGTTTAAAGAGACTTCAGAACTTTCTTTCCTTTTTGGAAATGTGATTTGTCTACCTGCCTACTTGGATGAGTGACACATCACATCTTAATCAGACTGTAGGTGACAAGAAACAGCGAGGGAATAAAGTTCTTGGATGACAAAAATCAGGATCCAATACAATCTCAGATTGGAAGGACAGGCTAATTTTAGCAAGACAAAATGTAATGGGGGCAGATGTAAAATTCCTGCACTGGCAGGGGTCAACGGTCCAATCATACTCGGGCAGGGCTACTGGGATTGTCCTCTAAAATAACAGTCCTTCCTTTTAAAATGGTCAGTGCCAAAAAGCTTCATAATGTTTCTCTAAGTCTTACTTTGGGGAGGGCCTAATAATCATAAATTATTGGGAGAGATGATTTTAAATGTGTATGGTTAGGAATCAATTATTCAAACATAATGGCTTCATTAATAAGAGAATTCCTTTTGAGGTGATGCAGAAACTGTTAGGGTTGGGCTTGCTTCTAGAAAGGTCCACCAACCAGAAGGACCAAAATATTTCAAGCAACTTAATTGGCTGTAAAGAATCCCATTGGTTCGGGACTTCCCTGGTGGTCCAGTGGCTAAGACTCCGCACTCCCAATGCAGGGGGCCTGGGTCTGGTGCCTGGTCGGGGAACTAGATCCCACATGCCACAACTAAAGACCCCACATGCCGCAACTAAAAGATCCCATGTGCCACAACTAAAAGATCCCGCGTGCCGCAACTAAGACCTGGTGCAGCTGAATAAATAAATTAATTAATTAAATTGAAAAAAAGAATCCCATTGGTTCCTATAGTACATCTGTTCCTAAGTTAGAAGGTATCAGTTAATGGCCTCCATGCTCCTTGTACATAGCTACTTAGACTACATTTTCAATACGCTGAAACATTGACAGAGCAAAGCATGGTGGTCCAATGCCTGATGAACTATGGTTGGGAGATAAGAACTGTCCTCTCTTATTTCCTGATTTTTATTGGAATCATTGCCTTTTCAGCAATTGTTCATATAATCATGTGGGGTTTTTTTCCCTTTTAATCTGTTGGTGTAATGAATTATGGAACCATCCTTGCATTCCTGGATCAAACTCTACCTGGTCACATTGTACTATTCTGATATGTGCTGTATTTTATTAAGTAAGATTATTAAGAATTTTTGTTTCTAATTCATAATTGGGATTGCTCTATAGTACTCGTATTATTTCTCTCACTCTCATTTATATTTACCTGGTTTTGGTATTAAGGTTGCACTGGTTTCATAACACAAATCCAGCTTTCCATTTTGCTCTATGCTTTACAATAGTTTAAACAACATTGGAATTGGTTTTTTGTTAAAATACAGAACAGGGCTGTGAAACCATCTGGCTCTAGCGCTTTTTTAAAGGTTGCATCTTTAATCACATTTCTAATCTTTTCTATGGTAATTAGACTATTTAAGTTTTCTGCTTCTTGGGTGAACTAAAATAAATTTTTTTATTATGGTTAAATATACATAACATAAAATTTACCATTTTAACCATTTTTTAGTTTATAATTCAGTGGCATCAAGTATATTTCCAATGTTGCGCAACCGTCACCATTATTCAATTCCAGAACTTTTAATTATCCCAAACGGAAACTCTGTAGCCATTAAACAAAAATTCCCCTCTCCCCCAGCCCCTGCTAACTTCTATCCTACTTTTCTTTTCTTTCTTTTTTATTACTTTGGCCTCACCACACAGCATGTGGGATCTTAGTTCCCCGACCAGGGATCAAACCTGGGCCCTCGGCAGTGAAAGCGCAGAGTCCTAACCACTGGACTGCCAGGGAATTCCCCCCTACCCTACTTTTTATCTCTATTAATTTGCCTATTCTAGGTGCCTTATATAAGTGGAATCATACAATATTTGTCCTTTTGTGTCTCTCTTATTTCACTTAGCATAATGTTTTCAAGGTTCATCCATGTCACAGAATGTATCACAATTCTATTCCTTTTTATTTATTTATTTATTTTTAAATTTATTTATTTATTTATTTATTTTTGACTGTGTTGGGTCTTCGTTTCTGTGCGAGGGCTTTCTCTAGTTGCGGCAAGCAGGGGCCACTCTTCATCGCGGTGCGCGGGCCTCTCACTATCGTGGCCTCTCTTGTTGCAGAGCACTGGCTCCAGACGCGCAGGCTCAGTCGTTGTGGCTCACGGGCCTAGTTGCTCCACGGCATGTGGGATCTTCCCAGACCAGGGCTCGAACCCGTGTCCCCTGCATTGTCAGGCAGATTCTCAACCACTGCGCCACCAGGGAAGCCCTCTATTCCTTTTTAAGGCTGACTAATATTCCACAGCAATAAGGCGAATGTCTGTAAGCCAGGAAGAGGACCCTCACCAGGAACCGAATCTGCCAGCACCTTTATCTTGGACTTCCCAGCCTCTAGAACTGTGAGAAATAAATGTTTGCTGTTTACCCACCTAGTCTGTGGTATTATGTTACAGCAGCCTAAGCAGACTAAGACAGCTATTGATATGGGGATTACACTGATTGATGTAGAATCAGCCTTGCGTTTTCACTTGCTCATGGTGTAGAATTCTTTATACGTTGCTCTATTTGATGCAAACACAGGCTGAAAGAAGACCAGGCATAGTCACCACCTACTCACCCATCTTGGTTTATATCCTTGGTTTATAACAACTTAAACATGCAACAGACAGTTCTTACTGGAAACAAACCAACAGGCCTGCTGAGAAAGAATTTTCAGTCTCCAAACAAGTTCCTGGCTTCATTTATTTTCTGAAACCGAAGTCATTACAGCTTAAGAGTAAGAAAAGAGAAAGAAGAAAACTAATAGAGAATCCACCAACAGACCATCTGCACTGGCATCTGAGCAGAGGCCCAAGTGGGCAACTCAGCAGCTTCTAAAGCTTCTTTCCTCTCTGGCTTCCTTATTTTATAGCAACCCTAGAGCGTGGATTAGGTGATGACACTTCGTGGAAGTCTTACAACAGGACGATTACTGGCCTGGAAACAAGTGGTCCTCCAATGCATTTCGTTCAGGAAAGACACAGGTACTCAGGGAGGATTTAGAAATGCTGACACCTGGCTATGCCACGATGTTGTAATCTCCCCTCTCGCACGGTTAGGACCTATCAAATATGTGGCTTTAGAGGGTGTTACCAGCACATTAATCTGGGCTATAAAAGTCAGCTGTGCAGCTTGAGGCTTCCATTTTCAGCGCAGACTGCTAAGGCAACAGAGCGCACACTGCACAGACAGACCCAGGGATGGGACATGCAGCTGACCTGCTGTGTGAACACCCCGGTGCGGACTGGGCCTCTGGGCCACCGCACCCAGCAGGCCTGCCCGGAGCTGGGGAAAGAGGGCCTGCCTTCACCCCCGCTGAACACCACTGCAGACACAGCAAGAGGGCAACAGAAGAGGCCCCGCAGAGCAAGGCACCCCTCCCAGGACTTCCCCAGAGGCCGTGAGCAAGCAGCCGAGAGACTCAGGGCCGACCCCGCACTCCCGTTCCAACAGCAGCGACGGCTGCCTCTCCTGAGATGCCTGAGTCAGTGTTAAGGGTCCATCCCTGACGTTTCGAGGCTTGTTCTCCTCGGTCGCAGCACGTCTCCCCTCAGGCCCAGGCAGGGACTTAAGTCTGACACATGACACCAATTCTTACACCGCCCTCTCCCTCCCCCAAAGGAGCATCTCCGGGGGGCGCCCCCTACCTTTGCAGGAAACACTAGTCACCGGGCCGCCTGCTGAACTAACACCTTCATCATCCTAAGTGAACCCTCACTGAGACTTTCCTAGTATTGACCCGGTAACGTGCCACGCACGCCTCACAGGTGGGCCACACAACAATTCACAGCATGCATTTGCCTTCCCACACTCAAGACGTGGATCTCCTGCAGGTGAACTTGTTTCTAGCTTGCATTACGGCACCGAGACTATCAGTACTCCGTGGTGTTCCACAAAGAGCGCCATGAATTCCAGGCATCTAACCACCGACTTGGCAGCGCTCTGCAGAGAGCACTGCCCCGTCCCACACACGGGGCTCCAGGCTCCCGGGAGGAAGGCCCAGAGCAGTGAGTGGGTTCCCAGCCGGCTGTCCGTTAGAGTCACGGGGGCTCTGAAACAAACCCAGCCACACCCCATATCAATTAAATCAGAACCTGGGCATCAATATCTTTTTAAGGCTCTCCAGGTGATCACACATGTGGTCAATACTGAAAACTGCTGACCTGCCTAGGGGAACTTCTGTGCCTCTGGGGACCACGGACGCAAGTAAGAAAACAGTAATTATGATAAAAACTACCATCCGCTGAGCTCGTTCTACATCCTTATTACACTGTACAAGCACTCTGCATGGATCACCTCATTTGATCCTGACAACAAGTCCCCGAGGTAGGGGTTAGGCTGATTTTACAGACAGGACACCAAGGTTCAAGGAGGCCAGGGTCACAGAGATGGTGAAGTGATTCTCTGCCTCTACTCTTGGGAAGGAAAAATTGGGAGATTTTTAAACGGGTGACAAAGTCATAGAGACGGGAAGTGGAGCTGTGGTTGCCAGGGCAAGGGGGGCATGGGGTGGAAGTCTTTAAGGGGTACTGAGTTTCCGTCTGGAAGATGAATTCTGGAGATAGATGGGGCTGGTGGTTGCACGAAAATATGAATGGACTTAATTCCATTGAACACTTAAACACAGTTAAAGTAGTAAGTTTTGCACTATGTATATTTTACTGTAATTTTTAAAAATGAAAAAATTTCAAACAAAGTAAAAATATAAAGTGGCTGAAAGCGAGAGAGATGACTAGGTGTCCCATTTCAGGCACAGTGCAATTCCAGGTCATCTCCTGGTTATCTTTGAGCTATTTCACAAGTCTGTAAGTCTTAGAACCCTGAGGGTGATGCCAACAAATTGTGTCTGGCAGATTCAGTGTATACTGGCCAGTTTTATACCTAATAAGCAAATTTATTTCCGCTTTCCCGAGACCTGCATATTTGTAATTTTCTACATTCTCTTTTGAAGCAGTTGCAACATCTTACTGGTTCCCTCACCAATTGATTAAATAAAATCTGAACACGTGTTCGTTTTATAAGAGTTGCTCGGGATTACCACCATATGTCAAGTTTCCCTGATTTCTGACAATAAACTACAAAGGCCTGAGTTTTCCCGGTGGAGATTTTCTTCCCAAAGGGTGATGCTTCCAGCTACTGGAGAACAAAAAGCAGATTTTCTGTGTGACCTGACATGTAACTCTGCACCCTCAGGGCCCACACGGAGCGTGTGGACCCAAGAGCAGGACCGGGGCTGCATCAGCCCTGTGCAGGCTCAGCCCTCACTCAGGAGGTGAGAACACACTGGCTACTGCGTGTGAGATGCGAAGTCCCAGGCCGCCTTGGGAGGGGGAGGAAGGGGAGGAGATGGGTGGAGACTCCCGCCACTGGCCTCCCATCAGCCACCCCTTGCTTTTCCCCCTGACTCCCGGGAAACTGGCACTAGACACAAGCCAGAGCTGGTGAAAAAGAGAAAATTCTATGAACCCATGCCGAAGGGGAGAGGAACAAAGGCCAAATAGAGCCACTGCCGAGAGCTCCTGGCGAGGAAGCGAGAAAGGCAGGATAAACTCGGGAAGAAGGGCCAGGAGAAGAGGGAGGAGGGAGGGGCTGGTATAGCACTGGTCACAGCGTGCTTAAGGGGCAGTGCTCCCAGGCCCCCCTCTCTCTGCCGGGAGAGTGTACACCAGCACAAGCTCCATGCAGAGCAGTTCTGCTCCAGCTCTGAAAATTACAAGGGCACATATGCCCTGCCCCATCAGTGCCACTTACAGAAACCTGTCCCACAGACAGAAGCACGCTGTGCAATAAGACCTCAGGACAAGGTCAGTAGCTGCCACATAATTTCTAAGAGCAGAAGATTAGCAGAATCTAAATGCCCATCAATAGGGGATGGGTGAAGCCAATTACGGTTCACTGAAGAAAGCAAAGGGAAGAAGGGTATGTATAGTGTCCTACAGTTTGTACAGAAGCAATTTGTGGGGATACGCATAGAGATACATCCATTTGCACATATATGCATGAACTATCTCAGGAAAAAAACGCAAGAAACAGGTAACACAGGTTGCCTTCAGAAAAGGAGACACTGAGCCACTGGGAGAGAGTGTGAAAGACTTATCAACTTTTTGTGCCTTCTGTTTTAGAACCATGTGAATGTAAATATTACCTGTTCAAAATATTTAATTGGTTATATCTTTTTTTTTTTTTTTAATTTTTGGCTGTGCCGTGCATCATGTGGGATCTTAGTTCCCGGACCAGGGATCAAACTCGTGCCCCCTGCAGTGGGAGCATGGATTCCTAACCACTGGACCGCCAGGGAAGTCCCCTTTATATCTTTTTAAACAAGTGTATGGAGTCTTCTGGAAGAAGCATGCGACAGACAACACATTCTCTCAAGTGGACACTTCACCTGACCAACAGCCTTGTAAGCATCTATTTCTCCCGCCGCCCTCCTCTTGGGGAGTGGGGATTGGCAGCTTTCAGGAAAGGACTACAAACCAACAGGCTGGCAAACAAGTTCAGACCCGCCCCACTCCAGTAAGTCCTAATATTAAACACACTCCCACAGAATCAAAACCAAAGCAAATGAACATCAACAAAAAAGATCCTTGGTTTCCACTGTTCTGGCTGCGTTTCTTGAGGCCGTGAATGTACAGCATTTATCCACCTCCAGCCTTCCCTTGGGAGTGGCTGCTGAAAATATCTACCAGCCCTGCATGCTCTTCATTTCTGCAGACACGATCAGAAGTCATGCTTGGGAAAGTGACGTTACTACAATCAAACCATTTGCAGTTCTCTTTTTAAAAGTTTAAAGTTTATATTTATTGGAGCATAGTCATTCACTAGTAATGGGATACCTAATATGAAAGCTCCACAGGAGCCACAAACAACCTATAAATGTGTCGGGGCCCAGGTTAGGCCACCCAAAATAGGCCTCAGTAGCACACTGATTATTTTGAATTAAAGTTACTTGAGAAATAGCCGGTGAGAAAAAATACTTTAAAAAAACACTCTGACCACCCCACCTCTTTCCCTCTGAAAGCAGGAAATAAATCTCCCATGTGAAGATATCCTCCCTATAAAACAGGGGCATAGAAAGCATCCTTACTACCAAAGCTAGAGAATTCAAGGCTAAGAAAGCTGTATAAGCAAACTTCTTCATGAATCTGCTTCCCCAAGCACAAGCCCCTTTGTTTTGTTAAATCTTCACAAATAATTGTTCCTTTGTCTAAAAATGATATATAAGCAGACTGCTTTGGTCTCTTTGGGACAGGGGTGGGCAGGGATCCCATTTCTATGAGACCTCTGTGTGTATGAATTAAATTTTTTTCTCCTGTTGATCGGTCTTGTGTCAATTTAATTATTAGACCAACCAAAAGAACTTTGGGCGGGGGGTGAGGGGAAATTTCCCCCTCCCCAACAAATGACTAGAACAAAGTTATTAAACCCCCTTAAGTTTATTTCCTTATATAACAATTACTATATTTAGAACTGCTATTTTTTTAAAAATCAAGGTATAATTTATATTCAATAAAATTCACCGTTTTTAAGTATTCAGTTTGATGCGTTTGGATCAATGTATAGAATCATAGAAAACCACCAGTGCAAGCAAAACAGAGATTTTCATTTCTTCCCCCAAATTTCCATCTGCTTTTTTTTTTCCCCCCCGTTTGTCCCTTTCCACCATCCCTGGTCCCTGGCAATCACTTATCTATTTTCTGTTCCTATAGTTTTGACTCTTCTAAAAAGTCATACAAAGGGAATCACATTGTGTGTGGCCTTTTGTGTCTGGCTTCAAATGCATAAGGCTTTGAGAGTCATTCATGTTCTTTCCTCTATGGGTAGCTCAGTCCTTTCTGTTGCTGAATAGCATTCCCCAGTATGTTCATCAATTCAGCAGCATGGATGAGGGGACGTTTACTTTAAGGAATTGGTTCTGGCCAATTGTGGAGGCTTGGCAAGTCCTAGCCCCAGGTAGACAGGCAGGCTGGAAGCAGAATTCTCTCTTCATTCAGTGCTGGGCACCGCTACACAGTTGTCATCTCGTTTAATCCTCACAGCAACCCCGCAAGGTGGGTATTAGCCTCATTTTTCAGATGAGGGCACTGACTGGCCTCTGTCCTCCCCTCAGGATTCCCTGCCTGGTACTCAGACCACAACTCTCAGACCATAAGATATGCTGGTTGTTGCATCATCAGGACCGCCTGGTAACGGCTGCCACATCCAGCGCTTACCATGTGCCAAGTGCTGTTCTAAGTACCTTGCATAATTGATTCCGCTGGTGCTGAAACAACCTCATGAGGTAGCCAGTATCACTTAATCCTCATGTCAGAGGTGATGATATGAATGACAAAGGGAACAAGTGACTTCCCCAAGATCACAGAGCTAGTAAATACGCTGGCGTTTGAACCCAGGCGAGTCTGGCTCCTGGGTCCAGGTTCATACCCTCTGCACTACACTTCCTCGGTCGGGAACTCCTGAAGTTGCTTGAAAACTCTGGGAATGGTGTGTATGTGGTGTTGGAGGTGGGGGGGGCGGGGGGAGAAGGCCCTTTGGCCTAAGCCCCTCCCACAGGACGGCCTCTTTCTCTGTGCGCATGGATGGGGAGAAGGAGCTGGGGAGCAGTGGCTGGCGTGGTGCTGGAAGGAACGGGGACTGTGCAGGTGCCGTCCTAGCGTGGGCCTCACAGCCAGACAGGGCTGGTTCCCCCCCCGAGGTTACTGACCCCTTAACTGGGAAGTTACTCAACTGCTCCAGTTGCTTCCTGCTCAGCGCCTCCCTTTCCCCTTTGGTATCACACAGACAGGAGCACAGGCTTTTTGAGCAGTGAGATGGTAAATATACAGCACTGCGCCAGTGCTGGCACAGACACTCAACACACATTTCTAAACTTGATTTCATGTTTCACAAATTACTCAAGTAATATATGCTTGTATTAATAAGCGGAACAATACAATGGAAAAATCTATAAAAGCAAAGCTAATCATCTTTGCTGCCAGGCAACTGGCGTCAGCAGTCTCTCGTGTTCCCCGCGGTTCTCTGTGCTCACACAAATAGAGGCAGGTTGGCAGACAGAAGTGGATTTGCGCTTTAACCAAAATGCATCAGACTGTACCCATCACTTGCTACTTTCCTATTTGCCGTTTTCATTTATCAATGGATATAACTGGTCAATATAAATGTAACTCTTTTCCAAGTTCTTTGTGCATGAACATGTATGCAAATGTAACATTTTACATAAATTACATAAATTAGATACACATGACATTGCGTAAGTTTGCATACGGTCTTTAGTTCTTTTTTTTCCTTGCCTTCCTCCCTTCCTTCCCTTGCTCCATGTTTTACCCCCCCCCATGTTGCCACCTGCTGAGTTTTCTGCCCATCCACTCAGCAGTGAACTGTGGGGGGCTCACTTTCTATGCCTTGAGGCCCTGCGGTCTGTACTTCTTAATCATCTAAATCCTATGTCATTACTCAGGGGTGGTGGTAGGTATCAAATAGAAATTTGATAAACATTAATTTTATGAATGAAACTGCATTTTTCTTAACTAAAGCTGCATCAAATAACCTCTGTCTGGTTACTTTCAGAGAAAACGAAAGCTATGGTGAAACATCCCAAGGACCAGCTTCCTAAAAGTTCTATAAAAAGATAGTGGAGCAGGACTTCCCTGGTAGCACAGTGGTTAAGAATCCACCTGCCAGTGCAGGGGACACGGGTTAGAGCCCTGGTCCGGGAAGATCCCACATGCCGCAGAGCAACTAAGCCCTTGCGCCACAACTACTGAGCCTGTGCTCTAGAGCCCACGAGCTGCTAACTACTGAGCTCGTGTGCTGCAACTACTGAAGCCCGTGCACCTAGAGCCCGTGCTCCACAATAAGAGAAGCCACAGCTCGACGCAACTAGAGAAAGCCCGTGTGCAGCAACGAAGACCCAACACAGCCAAAAAAAAAACAAATAAATAAATTTACTAAAAAAAAACTTGCTAAAAAAAAAAAAGAACGAAATAATGCCATTAGCAGCAACACGGGTGGACCTAGAGATTCTCATACTGAGTGGAGTAAGTCAGACAGAGAAAAACAAATATATGATATCGCTTATATGTGGAATCTAAAAAAAGAGTACAAATGAACTCATCTACAAAACAGAAATAGAGTTACAGATGTAGAAAACAAACTTATGGTTACCAGGGGGTAAGAGGGGGAGGGATAAATTGGGAGACTGGAATTGACATGTACACACTACTATATATAAAAGAGATAACAAATAAAGACCTACTGCATAGCACAGGGAACTGTACTCAATACTCTGTAATGACCTATAGGGGAAAAGAATCTAAAAAAGAGTGGATATATGTATATGTATAACTGATTCACTTTGCTCTACAGCAGAAACTAACACAACATTGTAAATCAACTATACTCCAATAAAATTTTTGTTAAAAAATGAATTTAAAATGTTTAAGTGTAGTTTCTACATGAATTCCCAGCTCCCAAGCCCACTGCCTCTGATGAGTTGTCCTGTGCATGGCAACTCCACTCGTGCTTGGTGGATAAGGTATCATACCCACACACTATTAGCTACTAGGTAAAATTCCCATGAGGACAGAAGAGGCTGCCCTTATCTGAGGCCCCTGGTGTAACAGAGATGACATCAGCATGGGAGCCAGGAGATCCCGGTTCTGGTGCCACCTCTGGCATGCCCTAGCTTGTATGTCACTTCCCTTTTGGGGCCTCCATTTCCTCACAAGTCCAAAAGAAAAAGCTCATGGAGTTCTGGGGATGAGCAGCACATATACGAAAATAACTTGCAAAGTATAAAATGTTACACACATGTACAATACAACTATTGGGAAAGTGCTTTATTAAAGTACCTGGGCACATGAGTTACTAGTCAGTAAAACATTTGCAGATTATATCTCCTATGTGTAAGATGCCAGGGAAGATGCTCTAGTAACAAGCAGCCCACAGGATGTTCCCAACCCAAAGTCATAAACACACAGGGAAAACATGGTGTTTAAGAGCAAAGAGTCTGGAGCCAGATGGCCAGGGTTCAAATCCCAGTCCTGAAACTTTCTGAAACTTTGGGAAGGTTACCTCACCTCTCCTTGCCTCAGTTTCCTCATCTGTATAATGAGAACAGAGTTGTGGTGAGGTTTAGAGGACTTAATCATTGTAGACTCTTACAAGAGTAGCTGACACCTAGTAAGCACTGAGCGTAAGCAACTTACACTAAACAACATTATTCCCCTCACTGGACACACATGGGGCCTAAGGAGTGAGTACTGTGCCAGGCACTGGAGGGGTTAAAAAAACAGACCCAATATTTTGTGCCCACTTAGATTTTATAACTGCAGCCACATGTGTTAGCACATTTAGGCCCTATGGAAATCCTCTAAGTTTTGGGAGGAAAATGAGACCTACAAAGTGAAGAAATTTGCCTACATCTGTGCTTCTCAGCGAGGGGCAATTTTGCCCCCCTCCCAGGGGGTATTTGGCAAGGTCTGGAGACGTTTTTGATCGTCACAGCTAGGGAGAAGGGAGTACCATGCATCTAATGAACAGAGGCCCGAGATGCTGCAAGGCAGTCTACAGTGAACAGGACAACCTCCCACAACAAAGGATTATCTGGCCCAAAACATCAATAGTGCAGAAGCTGAGAAGCTCTGGCCTACATTAACAAGCAGTTAATAAGCAGTAGAGCAGGCGCCTGTATCAAGGTCTTTGGATTCCAAATCCAGAGCTTTCCTTCTGTGTCAAACACAGAGAAACACAAAAGAGAAACTGGCCCAGGTCAGAGTGATAGTCTGCTGGGGAGTTCTGAGCACCCACAGAGCGGTATGCAATTACGAGGGACACAGAGCCAACGCACAGCAAGTGCTGCACCAGTGCAGAGGAAGTGAGTTCCACGCAGAGCACCTGCACAGAACCATTCTCGGTGGACTTCCTGGTGGTGGAGGCTCATGAGCTGGGTTCTGAGTGGGCAGGCCTTCGGGGGGCACAGTGGATACAAAAGGCCTTTGAGGAGGCAGCTGCAAGTTAGAATCTATGAGCTGATTTTCCCGACAGCAACACTGTAAGCTCAAAAACAATAAAACATTGCCTTCAAAGTTCTAGGTTTCATACCAAATTGTCAATTAAATGAGAGGGTAGAATAAAGATTTTGTTTTCAGATATGCAGACTCTCAAAACATTTGTCTCCCATGTTCCCTCTCTTAGGAAACTGCCAGAGGATATGCACCACCAAAATGAGGGTGACATGGGTTTTGGCAAACAGGGGGTCTAACACAGGGGAGAGGTGAAAGGAATTCTCAGGATGACCCCATGCATCAGAACTAGAGAGTAGCCCAGATCAAACTGGAACAGAAGGATGGATGACTCCAGAAGGGATATCTCCAGAAAAAGAATAAAACTGGTAAATACATGATAGGCTTAACCATGGAAATTACTCTAAGAACTGGTTTGGTTTTGTTTTTTCCCGGCCGCGCTGCACGGCTTGCAGGATCTCAGTTCCCTGACCAGGGATTGAACCTGGACCACGGCAGTGAAAGCCCGGAATCCTAACCACTAGGCCACCAGGGAAATCCCCCTAAGAACTGTTTTACAGAGTTGAAAGGTAGAGGAAACATCTAACCATAAGTTTGAATAAAACTAAACAAATTTAAAAATCAAGGCAATGATCAAGTTCAGGAAAAGCAGCAAGTTATACAAACAGTGGAAATGTAATGATAGCACAATTATTGGCTCACCAGTGAAGAGCATTTATATAATCACACTAATTATGGATCTGCTCCAAAATTGTGATATAACTAGATAGGGAGAAATGTGGGAGAGAAAGGGGCAATAGATTGTGTCTAAAATTGATTAGTCTCTCCTGTGCGCTCATTCTCAGGAAGGCATTCGAGCTGTGCTATTCAATATGGTAGCCAATAAATGACATATGGTAGATTATTGATAAGATAACAAAATAAGTTTTTGTTTGTTTGTTTGTTTTTGTTTTCTTTTGTTTTTGCCACACCATGTGGCATGTGGGATCTTAGTTCCCTGAGCAGGGATCGAACCTGCACCCCCTGCATTGGAAGTGCATTGTCTTAACCACTGGACCACCAGGGAAGTCCCCAAAATAAGTTTTATAAGATTTTTTCATAAAGAAGATATTTTATTATGTTTGGTTTGACAGTATACTATATAAAAAAATCCAAGGTATCTATGAAATTTTTTTTTTAACATCTTTACTGGAGTATAACTGCTTTACAATGGTGTGTTAGTTTCTGCTTTATAACAAAGTGAATCAGCTATACATATATCCCCATATCCCCTCCCTCTTGCGTCTCCCTCCCACCCTCCCTATCCCACCCCTCTAGGTGGTCACAAAGCACCGAGCTGATCTCCCTGTGCTATGCGGCTGCTTCCCACTAGCTATGTATTTTACATTTGGTAGTGTATATATGTCCATGCCACTCTCTCACTTTGTCCCAACTTACCCTTCTCCATCCCCGTGTCCCCAAGTCCATTCTCTACGTCTGCATCTTTATTCCTGTCCTGCCCCTAGGTTCTTTAGAACCATTTTTTTTTTTTTTTTTAGATTCCATATATATGTGTTAACATACGGTATTTGTTTTTCTCTTTCTGACTTACTTCACTCTGTATGACAGACTCTAGGTCCATCCACCTCACTACAAATAACTCAGTTTCGTTTCTTTTTATGGCTAATATTCCATTGTATATATGTGCCACATCCTCTTTATCCATTCATCTGTCGATGGACACTTAGGTTGCTTCCATGTCCTGGCTATTGTAAACAGTGCTGCAGTGAACATTGTGGTACATGTCTCTTTCTGAATTATGGTTTTCTCAGGGTATATGCCCAGTAGTGGGATTGCTGGGTCATATGGTAGTTCTGTTTTTAGTTTTTTAAGGAACCTCCATACTGTTCTCCATAGTGGCTGTATCAATTTACATCCCCACCAACAGAGCAAGAGGGTTCCCTTTTCTCCACACCCTCTCCAGCATTTATTGTTTGTAGATTTTTTGATGATGGCCATTCTGACCGGTGTGAGGAGATGCCTCATTGTAGTTTGTTGTTTTTTTTTTTTTCTCATTGTAGTTTTGATTTGCATTTCTCTAATGATTAGTGATGTTGAGCATCCTTTCATGTGTTTGTTGGCAATCTGTATAGCTTCTTTGGAGAAATGTCTATTTAGGTCTTCTGCCCATTTTTGGGTTCGGTTGTTTGTTTTTCTGATATTGAGCTGCATGAGCTGCTTGTAAATTGAAATTATTAACCAATTAAAAAATGTAATAAATTTGAAAGTTCACATGATGCAAGTGAATATTAAATACCTAAAATTAAGCTTGGTATTATGTTTATAAATGTGTTTTAATATAATTAAACAAATTAAATGTAACTTCAACTTGTGGAGCCTTAAAACAAACAAACAATATGGTAGTCCAGCCACACATGGCATTTAAACTTAATTAATTAAAATTAAATTTAAAATTCAGTTCCTCAGTCATCCTAGCCACATTTCAAGTACAGCCAACCTTTGAACAACATGAGGGTTAATGGTGCCAACCCTCCACACTGTCAAAAATCCGAGTATAACTGATATTCATATTCCCAGGTCCTCCATACCCATGGTTCCTCAGTATCTGCGGCTGCCAATCCACAGATTCAGCAAACCACCGACCACATGGTACTACAGTATTCACTATTGAAAAGAATCTACGTATAAGTGGACCCGTGCAGTTCAAACTCTTATTGTTCAACTGTACTCAACAGCCATGTGTTGCTACTCTGTTTAGACAGCACAGATATTGAACATTTCACCATCACAGAAAGTTCTCTCAGACAGCACTGTACTAGAGGGTGTACCACAACAAAACAAAGAAGGAGAAAGACACTGGGGCCCAGAAAATACGAAGTCAACGTATATAAAAGCGGTAAGGGGAATCCCTAGGGTAAGAGTAAAGGCAGATCCTCAAGGACAGCCGCCAGAGGCTGAGAGCCTCCAGTGCAGACTGAAGCAGGGGAAGGGGCTCCAGGGGACAGCTCTTCAAGGAGAATCAATGGAGAGACTACCGAACATTCTGCACATCCAGAGATTACACAGCTGGGGACGACTAGTGACAGTAAGAGAAAAAACTAAAGAAACAAATATAAGACGATGATTAACATCAGGGTAAACAAATTATTGCAAAAAAGTTAATGTTATGATAGTACATACCACAGGGCTCAGCTATAACTGGCATAAGTTGGTTAAAATACGTAAAAACGAAATGCTGAGGTCATTGTTATGAAAGTATGTGTGAGAGGGCAGGAGAGGGAAAGAAAGCTAAATCTTAAATCATCGGTTTTCATATTGTTAAACAGATAATGCCAAAAATGGAAAAAATCAAGATTTAGCTGTATCAGGATATCGTTATGGATGTAAGCACTAAAAGAATCTACCAAAAGAGTTGAAAGTAGTTGCCTACGGAGAATCAAAAATGGAAGGCAAACAAAGCAAAAATATTTGACGCTTTAACTTATGGGTATGTGCAACATAAAAATTAAAGTAATACCTAAATTGTTTTTAAATTAAAAATTAAACTGATTAATCAAATTAGTAGTATTTGCATATTCATTAGAATTATGAAAATAAATGCCAGGAAATAAAAAAATCTGAAAAATTTAAAAGTTTTTTCTTCAGGGGAGCAGATTGGAGTTTTTGTTAAAAGCCTTCTTTTTTTTTTTTTTTTTTTTAATACATTTATCTATTTATTTATTTATTTTTATTTTTGGCTGTGTTGGGTCTTTGTTGCTGTGTGCGGGCTTTCTCTAGTTGTGGTGAGCGGGGGCTACTCTTCGTTGTGGTGCGTGGGCTTCTCATTGCGGTGGCTTCTCTTGTTGCGGAGAATGGGCTCTAGGCACGCGGGCTTCAGTAGTTGTGGCTCGCGGGCTCTAGAGCGCAGGCTCAGTAGTTGTGGCACATGGGCTTAGTTGCTCCACGGCATGTGGGATCTTCCCGGACCAGGGCTCGAACCCGTGTCCCCTGCATTGGCAGGCAGATTCTTAAACACTGCGCCACCGGGGAAGCCCTAAAAGCCTCTTAACAGTATCTGAACTTATACTTTTAAAGCTTCTATGTGCATGCTTTACTTTGACAATTATTAAAAAGCAAGTGATGTAAAAAAAAAAAAAGACAGTAACAAGCATTGGTGAGGACATAGAGAAACTGGACGCTTTATACATTGCTGTTGGGAATGTAAAATGGTAGATACTCTGGAATATAGCTTGGCAGTTCCTTAAAATGTTAAACATAGATTTACCATGTGACCCAGCAATTCCACTCCAAGGTGTCTACCCAAGAGAAATGAGAACATATGTCCACACAAAAACTGTGCAAACATGTTCAGAGCAGCATTATTCATAATAGTTCTAAACCAGAAACAACCCAAAGTGTCCATCAACTGATGACTGGATAAACAAAATGTGGTGTATGTATATAGTGGGATAATATTCTGCAATAAAAGAAAATGCATGCTACAACACAGATGAACCTTGAACAGTAGGCTAAATGAAAATACCCAGACACAAAAGACCACATAATATATGATTCCATTTATATAAAATGTCCATAAAAGGGAAATTTGTAGAAACAGAAAGTAGATCAATGGTTGCCAGGAGCTAGGGATGGGAATGGGGAATGAGAGCTAAGAAGTATGGAGTTTCTTACTGGGATTCTAAAATTAGAAATGTGCTAAAACTAGATGTGCTAGAACATGGTGTTGGTTGCACAACTCTGTAAATACATTAAAAATCATCAAATTTCAGGGACTTCCCTGGTGTTTCAGTGGTTAAGACTCCACGCTCCCAATGCAGGGGGCCTGGGTTCGATCCCTGGTCAGGGAACTAGATGCCGCACGCCGCAACTAAGACCTGGCGGAGCCAAATAAATAAATAAATAAATAAATACTTAAAAAAAAAAATCAAATTTCACACTTAAAATGGGTAAACTTTTTTGTCATGTAAGTTATACCTCAATAAAGCTGTTTTTTAAAAAGCAAATGATACTGTTTAAAAAAGAGAACTTGCAGACTATGAGCTAAGTGCTTTAATAAGTTATTATTATAACAATTCTGAAAGGTTGGTATTATTATCCCCATTTTACAGATAAGGCAACTGAGGCTCAAAGAAGTTAAGCAACTTGCACAATTAGCAAACATAGCAAAGTTAAAATGTGTGCACATGTGCCCTAACTACAGAGTTCCTGTACTTTCTCCCATGTGTGACTGTCTGGGTCCTGAAGAGCTGTGGGTAGATCATGCCAAGGCCTGAGTCAAGGTTCCCTTCACCCTGGATTCCATACAACCTAGTCACCACCTAGGTCAGAGTGCTGTTAGGCTAATGGGTGAACTTTGAGTAGCCAAAGACTTTCAGTCTCTCTAGAGACCAGCATTGTGATACTGTGACTTATAATAAGAAATATAGGGCTTCCCTGGTGGCGCAGTGGTTAAGAATCCGCCTGCCAATGCAGGGGACACGGGGTCGAGCCCTGGTCCAGGAAGATCCCGCGTGCCGTGGAGCAACTAAGCCCGTGCGCCACAACTACTGAGCCTGCGCTCTAGAGCCCACGTGCCACAACTACTGACGCCCGTGCGCCTAGAGCCCGTGCTCTGAAACAAGAGAAGCCACCGCAATGAGAAGCTCGCGCACCACAATGAAGAGTAGCCCCTGCTCGCTGCAACTAGAGAAAGCCCGCGGGCTGCAACCAAGACCCAACGCGGCCAAAAATAAAATAAATAAAAAATAAATTAATTTTTTAAAAAAAGAAATATAGATTTGTTCTTAATCTCCATTCCTGGCTCACAGCTCCTTACAGCTCCTTGGAATTTCCTGAGTGATAAGAGCAATGGAAGCATCTTTTGTTATAATAGTTGGTCTTCTGTCATCAGTTCCTGAAATAGCTCCAGAGCCATAAATGTGAAAGGAGTGTGTTATTCATAATAAACTCCTTTCAACCACACCTGAGGTTATATTAATAAGATAACTTATGGAAAGCCCTAAGGATGGAGGGCTGGTTGCCAGGGGAACCAACAGTGATTACAGGTTGGAACTTTCAGTCACACTTCCCTGACCTCCAGGGAGGGGAGAGAGGCTGGAGGTTGAATCAATCACCAATGGCCAATGATTTAGTCAATAATGTCTATGTAATGAAGCCTCCATAAAAACCCAGAGGACAGGGTTCAGGGAACTTCTGGGTTGGTGAACACACAGAGGTGCTGGGAGGGTGGTGCACTCAGAGGCATGGAAGCTCAACCTCCTCTCCCCATACCTTGCCCTCTGCATCTCTTCCATCTGCCTGTTCCTAAGTTATATCCTTTTATAATAAACTGGTAATCTGGTACGTAAAATGTTTTCCTGAGTTCTGTGAGCTGCTTTAGCCAATTAATTCAACCCAAGGAGTGAGTTGTGGGAACCTCTGATTTATAGCCAGTCAGTCAGAAGCACAGGTGACAATCTGGACTTGTGACTGGTGTCTGAAGCAGTCTTATGGGACTGAGCCCTTAGCCTGTGAGATCTGATGCTATCTCCAGACAGATACTGCCAGAATTGAGTTAACTGCTTGGTGGCGCTGGAAAAAGCACACATCAGAAGCAGGAAATACAGAGACTGCACATGACTAACTAAAAATGTGAGCTGGCCAATCTTTGCCATAGGAGATCAGAGGTCAACAGACGTTACTATTTGAAAATGAAACTTTGCCTCTCCCCATGGCTCTCTCTGGGGTGACCTGGAGTGGGGGGCTCTGGAGTCATAACTGGGTCCAAGTTGCAGTTTTGCCACTCAGCAGCTGGGGGCCCCTTGAGCAAATTACTTCAATCTTTCTGTGCCTCAGTTTCCTCATCTCTAAAGTGAGGATGAAAAGAGAACCTCTTCTAGAGGCCTATAAAGTGCTTAGAGCAATACTTAGTGTTTGCCATCAGCATTACTTCGTCTGTGTATTTGCACTTGTCACCTAACTGGGCAGAGCCTGCCTTACCCCAGTTTTGCTATAAAACTGCCCTT